>NC_049174.1:1481718-2100937 GCF_009769625.2 Cygnus olor | reverse complement strand
TGAAGTTCAACAAGGCCAAGTGCCGGGTCCTGCACCTGGGGCGCAACAACCCCGAGCAGCGCTACAGGCTGGGAGATGAGTGGTTGGAAAGCTGCCTGGCAGAGAAGGACCTGGGAATACTGGTTGATAGGCAGCTGAATATGAGCCAGCAGTGTGCTCAGGTGGCCAAGAAGGCCAACAGCATCCTGGTTTGTATAAGAAGCAGCGTGGCCAGCAGGTCTAGGGAAGTGATTGTCCCCCTGTACTCGGCTCTGGTGAGGCCACACCTCGAGTACTATGTTCAGTTTTGGGCCCCTCACTACAGGAAGGACATCAAGGTGCTCGAGCAAGTCCAGAGAAGGGCAATGAAGCTGGTGAGGGGTCTGGAGAACAAGTCTTATGAGGAGCGGCTGAGGGAGCTGGGGTTGTTCAGCCTGGAGAAGAGGAGGCTCAGGGGAGACCTCATCGCTCTCTATAAGTACCTTAAAGGAGGCTGTAGAGAGGTGGGGGTTGGTCTATTCTCCCACGTGCCTGGTGACAGGACAAGGGGGAATGGGCTAAAGTTGCGCCAGTGGAGGTTTGGGTTGGATATTAGGAAGAACTTCTTTACTGAAAGGGTTGTTAGGCATTGGAATGGGCTGCCCAGGGAAGTGGTCGAGTCACCATCCCTGGAGGTCTTTGAAAGACGTTTAGATGTAGTCCTTAGTGATATGGTTTAGTGGAGGTCTTGTTAGTGTTAGGACAGAGGTTGGACTAGATGATCTTGGAGGTCTCTTCCAACCTAGACGATTCTGTGATTCTGTGATCTTCTATTTTTACCTAAGTCATCCATGTTTTCCACCTGACAGATAACAGCAGTTTGTGCATAGGTTTTCTTTAGCTTTGTACAGATCTCCATTAAGCAGCCAAGACTGCTGGTCAGATCCCAGGGAATGTATGGGTCAGGAATAGATCATGCTCACCAAGTTGTCCAATGCCTGTCTACACACTATCCATACCAGGTTGTTTTCTTTTTTTTTTTTGTATCGTAGCTCACCTGGCAATTGTGGTGCTCCTAGTATATGTCTGAGAAGCACATAGACCTGTCTCTGTTTTTTCTTTTTGTTTTCTTCAGCTTATTTTACGTAATATTTGCATTCAAGACTCATTTCTGCTAACAGAAAATTGAACTGGAGTTGATCCTAAGATGAACATCTACCAGTCTTTCCCTCAATATACTAGGGATTTTATGCTTCAACAAAGCCTTTTGAAAGGCTGTTTGTGCTTAAAGTCAAATTACTGATGTGAAATAGTTCTTGTACTAGAACTGGACAGTGGTAGTCATGCAAAATCCCTCACTTCCTTCAAAAGCTTCTCTTGGAGGTCCTCTGTCTTGACCTGGTGTTGGGTCACCTGTAGGAGGGCCTGGTGTGTATGATATTGGTCATTATTCTGCAGTGACTCTTCTCCAAATCAGACAGAACAAGTATTTTGCCAAACTGGGCAAGCAAACTCAAAAACGCCATTGGACACCTCACCCTAGGATATGTGCTATAGGGAATATGCATTCTGTGATGTGAGCGGCCAGCACTTAGGTATTACCTTCTCATTTAAGATAACTGTGGTGTGTTGGAGAGTATGGAGGGATGCCCAACTACGAACAAAGCAGTGCATGGTGGGGTAGCTGCTGAAAGACTGCTGATAGCAAACATCAGTAATGTATCTTCACGCAAACAAAATCCCTGAAAGCGAAGGTAGCACAATGACGTAAACAGGTCAAGGAGTCATGCTGGAAAAAAAAAATGAATCTGGAAATCATCAGCTTGAATCAGTCTACAGTTTGAGGCAGGAAGAGCAGCAGGCTTGGGAAATCTGAGAATTGTCTGCTTCACGCTCCTTCTGATGTAAAGCCTTCAGGGGAGGGAATAACTTTCTCTGGTGGTGGAGGATGGGCTGGATGCCTCTTATAGTGCAGTTGTTCTTGATTAGTTAAAAAGCTGGCTACAATCATAGCAATACTACACTGCTTGGAGGCTTGAAGGTCAGGAACTGGTAGCACAGTTACCAGACAGGAACAATGTCTTTTCTGTTGAACTTCTGTATTGTGTTTTAATCCTTAAGAAAATAAGATGAAATATAGCAGCACTTCTTAATTAAGAGAATTTCATAAATGGCTAAAGGAAAAAAGTCCTGCTGCTAAAACAGGTCTCACAGTAGTGAGGCATCATCAGAAAGGTACACAAAATCAAAGGGAGACTTTTTTTAGTAATTTTAGGAGGTGGCTTGGGGTTCTACTTCTTCATAGCAACAACACCTGGCGAAAGAGGGCAGGAAATACTTGGAGATATGGAGGGAGACCAACCCATTTTACACAGAGACAGTGCATGTTTGATGAGCAAGCCTAAAATGAACATTTTCAGGCATGGACTAGACAGGATCATGAAGAGGCAGTAGTTAAGGAGAGAGGAAAATAGCACCACAAGGACTAAAAAGAAAAAAATCTTAAGTGTGCATTCTGGTTATGTGTGCTAAACTCACTCTAAGCCAGAAATAAAATACAGCTTAGGTTGGCAACCTGATTTAGGGGGACAGGGATTGCTATGCTGTTATAATGGATCTTAAATGCAGCTTGGTTGATTGTAACAAAAGGACTAGGAAAACTAGGAAAAATCAAATTGTATTCTCTGAAAGACTTACGTCGTCCTCAAGACTAATATTTCAATTCTAACATTTCAATGCACACCATGCTAGTAACTTGAATCTGACAAACACTTCAGTACGGCCAGGGTTTGTCTTCCTTGGATGTAGCCATTGATGAACACTGCTTATTCACAGTAAGCTTCAGTCCAGTTCAGCTGGAGCTGCTCTGGTTTTGATCCCTTACACAAATAGAAATGTTAGTGTACTTCCCTGTTAGATTTGATTTATGATTTCTTTTTAATCTGTGCTAATTTTTGGGCTCCTTGGCAGTAGTTCATAGGTTGAAAAATAGTGTTAGTGACTCAAAAGCTGTTGCCAGGTTTCTGTGGTTTGCTTTTGCCTATACTAAGCATTAAGCAATTAATCTCAAGGTTTTAGGCATGGCAAAACAAAACAACATCTCAGATGTGGCTTATTGTCAGTTTGAGAAGACTTTCATTGGCAGTGAGGATGAAAGAAAGAATGGAGTAACACAAGCAATAACTATATGACAAAATGCCTCTGTAAGCAGAGACTAGACTCAATATTTGCAAGATTTTTACCTGTTTTCCAAGTATTCTGAACCACAGGTAAACTGTTCTTTGACAGGTCAAACAGAAGATCTTGTAAGAACTGCAGATAACTTGTACACGTACATTTTTCTAACATCTTCCTGAAAACTACATGACTTTTTTTTCCTTTTAAAATACTTTTCTCCACTTGCTAAGGTGAAGTTTTCTTTGAAAATGGTGCCAGTTTTTGTGCAGGTGAATTAAGTAGCCTATAGCAAATGCTGAATGAACGTTGGGCATACAGCATATCGCTATCCACACTTAATCAAAGTGACTTGTGTTTTTGTGGATATAAATAGCCACACAGCACCCACAATGCTGGAAACATTTGATGAGCCATATCTGAGTGTGTATGGCTGAAACACTGAATTGAATGTTTTTTCATGCTACGCAATGGGCGAAACTTTCTGAAAGACAATAAAGACTGCAGGAATTTTGTTTGTTCTTGTTCTGTGCTACTGTAATATGCTATGCATTTTTAATTATGTAAACCAGAATAAACCAGCTGCAGAGCCATGTTCAAAGTGTTGTTGGATGACATAGGACAGTAACTACTTGAATATCTGAGCCAACCATGAACTTCCCAGTGCTGTTGCATGTCTTGCCTAGTTTGTTTAAAACCAGGCTGAAGTTTAGGACTCAAAGCTCCCAGGTCCACTGACAAACTGTGCACCATGCTGAGCTCTGATACTGAGTACACAGCTGTGCATGCGTGCTGAGGAATGAGTGAAAAGCTTCTTAAAAATACTCCTGAGAGCCTCTGACAGTAGTTGCTTACTGCTGGGAGCAGAGCCTGGCTGCACACAACTGCCCCCTCTGCCCAACACATGGGACGTGGCACCTCCTCACCTGGGACGTGTTAGCCCAGGGCAGAGGGTCACTCACATGCAGTCAGGTTCCAGGCTGGGCTACTAATAGCTGCCCTGGAGCTGCTGTGTGGGGCTGTGCCTCCTGCTGTGGGGGTGCAGCAGTCAAACAGCTTGGCTGTGATCCCGGTGACCCAGAGTGGACCACATCAGGCTGTCTCACAGCAAGCAGCACATGCTGCAGCCCCTGCCCTTCAGCTGGAAGCTGTGCTTCATTGACAGTGGTTACAGACAAGAGCAGCCCCTCAAGAAACAACCTTGTCTCTTCCATGTTGCTGCTGAAACAAGTCTTTTCAACCTTAATTTTGGTTGCACTTAAGCTTTCTCTTCTTTATGTATCAAATCCCAGAACTCTGCCTGACAGCATGCTGAAACATGATGTGTGAATGCTGCAAGTAATCATGAGACAAATTGCATCCACCTCAAGTGAGTTTTTATAATGGGTCAACCTAACTAAGGTCACGTAGAAGCCCACAGATGGACTGACCAGTGCAAAACACCAAGACTGGGAGGCAAGGCCAAGCTCGGGTGCAAAAAAGCTCTTCTGCTTGATGTCATTCTTTGCTGAGACCTAGGATGAACTGTGTTTGTAGGTAACAACATACAAAACGAAGAGTATTTAAACCACCAAATGGCTTGAAGCAAACAAAGACTTTGAGGATACAAGTTGCTTTAAAAATACAGCTGTGCCTTCAACATAAATACAAATCAACTCCAACAATTACCCCTTGCATCTGTCTAGGCATATATTCTAATTTCATGAGAGGTTGTAAGGGTTACTATTTTTTGGTTTGTTTGTTTTTCTCTTCAGCGAAATGATTGGGTGTTAAGCAAAAACATTGGAACAACACAGCTGTTACTGGAAAGCTTCTTTATAATGAAAGTTCAGAGAAAGCTCAGCAAAATGTTAGTAAAAGCATAAAAGGAAACCAGGTAAAAATGTTTTTTGCAGAGAAGGTGGCAAGTGCTTTTGGATTTCCTGTCTTGAGACGTGCTTTCACGATCTTGTATAGTGAAATCAAAGAGACTAAGAGAGGAAGCACGACCATTTGGCAAGTACTTTAAGTATTTCTAACAGGTGTGCAGAAGGAACATGATCTTTGCTACACTTTTTGCAAGCTGCATTAGAACGCAAAGTTCAGGACCTAAAGTAAACGATTTGTATGGTTATATTGTCTCACTTTCCCCTGGAAGTTTTGGAGCTATTCTATCCCTCTGTCTAATGTGGTTGAGTTTTTAAAGATATCAAAGTTCACCAGCGTTTCATGAGAATCGTCATATGTGCAGGGAAAAATGTTCCTTTAGCTAGTTGCCCATGTTGATCCTAGTAGAGGATCAACAATAGTTTGAGACACGCTGCAGGGTCTTCTCCCAGAAAGCATGGTGAACCATGAGAAGTGTTGGAAAACAAAGCAGGAGAAACTAAGGGTATGGGTCTGAGGGTATGTATATGGCTTCTGTTTTTCCAACAAGATTGTTCTGTGTTGCTAATGAAGCCACTTTAAACTAGCTTTTCATAACAGCTCACCAGTGCATACACTTTGGCTGGTGAGCAGAAGATGCAGGATGCACTTGGTCAACAAGATCTCTGGAATACTTAAATCTATGCTTGGCAAAGTAATGTTTGAGGTGTATGGTGTTATGACAAAGTTTTCACAGCTTTCATATACCATGAGTAAGTCTCATGGGTACTGCAACTGTTCTCAGTAGTTACATCTTCTGCTGATGGGGCTCTTCAGAAGTGCCTGCTGTTCTCTTCCCTTCTCTACCTCCCAGCAGTTTGGAGATTCTGATGTATATCCTATGCTGACATTATTACCATGCTTTAAATATTTAATACCAGTGATACTGTGAATACTTTTGTGAACTGCAAGATGAGAGCTAGTATATGATCACAGAAATCTCTGCTGGAGTTCATTTGTGCTATCTGAATGTCAGCTTCGCTAGAGCAACTGAGATTGTGCTAGAAGTACAGTAATCTTGGCTTAGAGGCAGAACTGTTTTCACCCAAATCAGCAGGACTGTTCCTGATGCTGCTTCATCTACCAGTAGACTTTGCTTCTGTAGAATAGCAGTGGGCAAAATTGTCTGTACCACAGCAGCTCAAAGGCAATTGTATCTCGCATGTTGGAGAGCCACAGTCAGTCATGGAACTAAAGGTCCTTAGCTGCAACTGTGTTTGAGCTCAGTACCTTTCCTAGCTGGAGTAGAGCCTTCTCTCCAAAAAGCAAAACATGTACTTGCTCTCCTGAGGAAAGAGCTGTTCTCTCCTCCTAACTCTTCTGTTACTATTTTAACAAAGCAAAAATCCCATTTTTTCTCCTCCTCTGTGAAACAACATGCCCTGCTTTCTCACAGCCTGTACCACCACCTTCCTACCTAAAACACATAACCCAAATACAGCTCACCCACCCTGTTCCCTAAAACTTCCTCCCCTATCTTCATACTAAATATCATCGTCCCATTAATTTTAAATAGTTGGTCTCTATAGTTACCTCTTATCTTTATTCCCTTAGGGATCCTGTTTATCCTGCAGTTGTAGACCCAGTTCTAGTTTGTGAGCCCTTGGAGGCCTCTATGCCTTTTCATGTACATGTTTACACGTTACTGCTGAGGGTCCAGCTGTAAGACTAAAGACTAAATCCAAAATTAACTAGATGTAGCTGTTCCACATGGGAACACCTCTACTGATAAAGCCATCAAATTACAGGAAAAAATACAGATGTAGAACATAAGTCTTGTACAGCCAAGAGCAATTAATACTATTCAAACAATGGCTAAACCAGCTGGATAACAAAACAAAGTTCAACATAGCCAGGAAAAAAACAATGCAGCAAACTATTTTAACTAAGTAGTGCTGTTCAGGCAGCCTTGTCTTGCCTCCTACCTAGGTAGCTGAAATGTAGTCTGGGATTTTGCCTGCTGCCAAAAGGTATGGGTATTGTGGGGGATCCCTCAAGGAAGAAGACGTGCTGCTGTACTAGTAGACCTGTGATGATAGTAGGGATCTGCTACATGAGGGTCTCAGGAAGGATACCTGCTTCTGTAGTGGGAGTCTGAGGAGCAAGCAGAAACTCAAGTACATTCCAAAAGACCAGGCTGTCCCCTTCTCTTACCTCTAGCTCTCTGCATACCATCATGAGGAGACAGGGTCATGGGCGGAAAGAAATCAACAAAGAGCAGTTTCCACCTGAGAAATGTGGCTGTGTAGGTAACAAGTATATAAGCACTTGTGATCAGTCCAACCACAGAAACGTTGACAGGGAGGGACTTCTGGAAATCATTCTGTCATCAACACTGTGTCCAGTTAGCCTTGTCTAGTCAAGTCCTTAAAATCTCTCACATGGACATTTTCCAGCTTCTGGATAATCTGTTCTAGTGCTGTACAACTACTCTCCTTGTGAAGCTTTTCCTAGTATCCAGTCTTAATCTCCCAATCTGCAATTTGTGAACACTATTCTCATATTGTCTGCCACTATTGGGAGGGGAAACCATATTTTTAATGTGGAAGACAAAGAATGAACTTGTAGGTGTACACTGTGGATCACTAGGAAGTAAGGATGAGGGTGAATAACATGCAACATCAAATTAATCACTAGTTGCATATAATGTATATATATCTGGGAATCCCACCACTCTCCATCTGGATTCTACAGTTAAAACCGGGTTCCTGTGAGGAAGTAAATTCCACAGATTGACCACAGTTAATGTGGTTTGCCAGCAGCAAAAGAGGGAGAGCAAATGAAGAGCCAGCTTTCTTTTTACAGCTGTCATTTCAAAGCAGTATAGAAGTGAAAGCTGAAGTGACTGCCCGGCAGTAACTTTGGTGAGTTGTAGTGGAGAAGCTGAAGGACGGACAATCATCAGAAAATACTGTAATAGAGATGGTAGGTAGGTAAGGACAATACACTGCAAGATGCTTTGAAGTTCACAGTTAAAATATTGGCTAGTGTTAGGATGGGTCAAATTACTTAATGCATGACTAATTTTAAGTACTGGCACTTACTTCCATATTGCTGAGGTTATGATAAGATTTAGAAAATAAAAATCTATACGACCCATTTTGCTGTTCTTCTTTTGCTAGCTTGTGAAGCTAGGAAAAGGGCTGTGATTAGAAGGTATAATTTGTTTCTCACAATCAAATAGCTTATCTATTCTTGCAGATCGTTCCTTGAGTTTCATTTGATTCCTCTTCAAAATACTTTCTGCCTTAAAACTGAAAATCTATTTCGTCCTCTTCTTTGAGGAGGAAAAAGATTCTTCTCTGTCCATTGAAGGACAATCATTGAGAGTTTAGGGAAAACTGTCAGGCTTTTCCTGATTTCAGTGTCTGCCCTGGTCCAATGTTAATTTCGCTAGGAGTGCCTATCTTTGCCCCTTGAGTTAGGGATATGCTTTCTAGTCCAAAAAAAAAACCCTATGAATAGCCCCAGTCAGTGCTTGGAACTAGGAGTAACCTGGACGTAGCAATCAAATGTAAACCTATACTACTGTCAGATATTAAGGTCTTGGGGAAGGAGTGAGGGGAGTCTATTTAGCATTTGTGAACTTCTATCAGAAGCTTATAATTTGGCCAAACAAGGAATGGAGTTCTGAAAACTGGTGGTAAAATGTTGGAATTCATAGAGTTTTTCGCAAAAAATAAAATACAATTAAAAAAATAAATAATAAAAGCCTAATAACAATAATAAAAAAACACCTCCTATGAACTGAGCATGGAATATTTCAGCCCAAATGGTTGAAAACTTGCAGAATTATAAGCAGTTGTAAATAAATCTTGTGAGAAAGAAGTGATTAGCAAGCTTATTAATTGGTAGTATTACAAGCTTTGGCAGTAACCAATTTAGATTATGACTTATCTGTTGTGTTTGTGTATTTACCTGTTATAAAACTGGTTAAGTGAAAAAGGCAAATGAGAATTGATTCTTGAGGGGTTTAAATCTTACCTTCTGAAGTGCAGGGTGCTTTTGAAGAGTGATTGGTACATACTGGAAAAGATTATGAAAACGTGTATTTCTCTAAGTCCACACGAGGTATGATTAGTCTCAGAATAGTAATAACAAGTGTCTGAAGTGTTAACCTTGAATTTCTCAGTGTTGAAAGCCAAGAAGGGTTCTTGCCTTCTGGTTCATCATCCATGATAAAAAGTATGCAAGTCAAACTAGACCTTCACTGACAATTGCATAACTTCATAGAGTTGCTGCTGATGGAAAATAAGCAATTATCCTCCCATACACACCCTTCCCCCCCCGCCTTTTTTTTTTTGTGGGGGGGGGGAGCTTCTAAGTACAAGGAAAAAAGCAAGTCTTTAGAATATTCTAGAGTGACAACATAAAGATATCAAAACTCTTACACTAGCAAAGGAAGCTATTAATCTACCAGGATACAGAATTCATCAATTATATCACCTGAATGTAACAGTGAGAGAAAATAAGATGGAATACCAGGTACTCTGAAATGCGGTGTTGATACTGATCTGGTGTTTTTGGAAATGCCCATGTCAAATGGTGCATTGGTAGAGGAAATGGTGAATGATTAAGTATTGGTAAGGTATATTCTCTTCATGTCTCAAAAGTGATAGCACAGAGGCAAGACCAGGAACACAACTGGAAGTAATGTACAGGCTGCATTTTTCTGTCTAGGTAAATCAAGAAACAAGTGGGTAAAGGATGTTTTTTCCTGATGAACTATGCAAACATATTCTTACTGGTTCTCATAATTACCCTGCACATAGTAATAGATTTAAGAAGATCTGTGTGCTTTGTGTACCTCTCAAGCCTGCAGTTACGATTTCCAGTCCTGAAAGAACACGGACTTTTTGCATAGACTTTTTGTAATCTCTTGATTATACAGGCTAAGATTTATTGTTTATGAATTAAACTTTCAGCTGTAGAAGTGAAAACAGGATGTAAACTAGCACACATTCTGAACCACAAAATGTGCTTACAGTAAGGATCCCCTGTAGGACTATACACAGCTTTGGGCTAGAGAGAAGCTTGATAGATGGAGCAGTAAGTTTCCCTTTCTCTTGACAGTTTCTCTGTAGGGGGGGAAAAGCTTTGAGCGGTTATATACCATATCAGATGTAGTGGGAAAGAAAGGAAATAAGGAAAATATGTTTATTGCAAGGTCTAAGTGTTCTTTTAGCTAAGTTTGCTAATTTCTAGCAGTATGCCATCTCTTTGTACTGTATTCAAATATTTATTAGTGTTACAACTGAGCCACAGATGTTCAGTTTAAAATTGGTATAAGGAAATTTTGGGCTGGAGTCAAAAAGCTTTCAATTCACAAGTTTTAAGATAAGGAATAGTGGAGAATGAAGACAAAATTAGGCCAGCACTAAAGAGAGTATGCAAATCCCAGCATGCAAGCAATGCTCCAGGAATTACATGCAGAGCAGGAAATTACCTTTGAGCAGGGGGAGCTCAAAGAGCTTTAGTGAATTGATGAAAATGCATGTCGGAGAAGAATTTGGCCTCCTTGGTCTAGAGGTGGCATGTGCCTGCATACCTAGTGGTAATCTAGTGACATGAAGTTGTAGAAGATGCAGTAATGGATATAAGACAGTGGTTTTTGCTTTTTGGGGGAGGGGATTGTACTGTAAGGGTGGTCAAACACTGGACCAAGTTACCCAGAGAAGTTGTGGAGTCTTCATCTGTGGAGATACTCAAAGCCAAGCTGGATATGGTCCTGGACAACCTGCTCTAGCTGACCCTGCTTGAGCAGGGGGACTGGACTAGGTGACCTTACAAGGTCAGCTCAACCTCAGCTATCCTCCAATTCTGCAGTACTGTAGAAACATGCCTCTCTGGCACTTTCCAAAATCAGATAAAGGGAAGTGAAGCATCTATTCTGAAGAACGATTTGCAGAAATGACAACTGGAGTTAGATAGGACTGTATGTGTTATCTTCTCTTAGATTTAGAGCTGCATAGACTATGAAGCTTTTCTGTAACTGCTTGGGTCTTAGCTATACACTTAAAGATTTTTGCTCTGCTGTAGCCTTGGAGTTCTAAATAGTCATTTTAAGGTCTGGTGACTGTATGATTGAGGCAGTATAAAAATGAAGCACTGCTCACTTGAAGAAATTGTATATATGCATAAATCCTTGAAGAGTGATCTCCTAGCTACATCGTGTGCTTGCTGCGGTATTTGGCTGAATCTAAGACAAGATTTGAGGTCTTTAAATGGGAGTGAAGTGTGCAAGGGACTGGGTAGTGAAAATCCAACATGCCTAGTTGAGTAAAGAAAAGAAGGGTAAAAGCTTGAGTCTACAGCCTTTGTGGACTTTCACGTATGCTTATTTTATGCACATACAGATCTTTTTGATTTTGCACATACAAATCTTTTTGATTTCACTGGAATACCTATGTAAATCTAAATAAGTCTGTGTGCACAAGTAAAATGTCTTCTGCTGATCCTGCAGGGACTTTGACTGCCTCTGTGAAGCATAACTCCTTGCAAGCCTCTATTACTGAGTTTAATCCTGTGTGTGTGTGTGTGCGCCTGCATTGTTATGTGACAGTGTTGCACCCCTGTAAGCATTCCAAAGCATTAACCCGTTCCTGCAAATACGTTATTATTGACTGAATGGTAAGCAAATAGACATGTGAAAAAGCAAGCTGCTGATCTACTGGTTAACAGATTTAATAATCAGGAATTTTCAGTCATACTGCAATAAATATTGTGTGACTTCAGCAACAGGACATTGATCTTATGCTGGTGCGAAGCCTAACTGTAGTGTATTTTATCAACATCATGAGCCATTGCTAACAGTACATCTTGCTAGAGTTGCACTGAAAAAGGTGAATAAACTTTAGTAACTGGGCCTTTACTTGAAATGTGAAGTATATGACTTAACAGGTTGCTGGAACAAATCATATAAGAAAATGAAACTGAATTGTGTTACTTCAAAATATTAACTGAGGCTAACAAATGTTGAATGAAGAAATTCTCCAGAATTCCATTGTCAGCAGCAGTTTAAAATGCATTCATCGCTAATTGTATGTGACAACCATACAAACAAGTAACCTCAGTTGGAACAGAGCTAGAAGATGGGTTATTGATTATGCTCACAGAAATATAACATTGGTTTTTCAATTGAATTCTGAGAATTTTGATTCTCCATGGTATTGCCATGCTAGTGTCAAAGAAAGGGCAGTTATTACATAAAAGTTGCAGAGCACTTCCCGTCCTCTAGATGTTAAGGTGTAATGTTAGCTTAAAACTCCAAGATGAACAATGAATGAACTTGTCTACCTTTTTGATTCCAAAGGACTTGAAGTAAGGAGAAAAACACAACAAAAGCCAAAGGCTACCATGGCGTATTTTGTCATTTAGTCATGTCTACTGCCAATAGCCATTACCACGCTTTCAGCCTTTTTGTCCATATTCCCAGCTGCCTGCGCTAATCATGAATTAAACCAAACATGCAGGCTGTATTTAGGACATCAATAGGGATAATTGAACCCTGAACAGAGATACTTAATTGTACCTTCATTCCTGAAACAAGTCTGTCCACTGGAAATGACGTTGCTAACCAGGCTTTCCTTTTCTGTTTTCCCCCTTTTTTCTTTATCTGTTGTATATAAGTGGGGATTTTTTTGTTCATTTAATTAAAGTAGTGATACTTTATGAAAAGTATGGTTTGAAAAGTAAAAGTAATTTTAAAGAACCAAATTTACAAACTTAAATAGTGCTGGATTAGAAGGGTTGTTCAGGTTTTATGTGCTTCTTTGTTGTTGTTGTAAATATTCAAATGTCCCATAATGTTTTGTTTGGCTTTTAAGTTTAACAAATAATGTTTTACTGACAAAACTTAAAAGAAAACTTAAACTATATTCAATAGCTTACAAAAGCATAATGCTGAGCTGTATTTAGAATTGCCTGTAACTGTACGATAAAGTAGGAAAGTCAAAGGTGCTAGTTCTCAAATTAACTACCTGAGCCATGTGATCTAGAAAAGCTTCCAAAGAATGAAAAGCATGTTTAATCTGGTAATGACTTGCTTGATCTCTCATTACCAAAGCAGCATAATCTATGTAGATATATCAAGAGTTTCTCTCTCAAATCCACTTAGCTTCATTCTCAATAACCTGGAAAAATTCTCCCTTACTCTTTTAAAGCAAAAATTTAAGGCTGAGATTTTCAGAGCTCAGGTGCCCAATACCTACTAAATTCTAGTGGAAACAAATTGGGTTTTCATAAGAGGTTCAGCCCAATGTAATATTTTCCAAACGGCTTTGCATTTTCAACTTTACTGCGGCTGTAAGTTAAAACAGACCTCAACAACTTAGTCATTCTGTGTTGCATTTTCTGGCTGCTCTGATTCTGATTTCCTTGTTCGCTCCCCCGCCGCACCCCCCCCCTCCCCCAGACACACTTGGCACCCCAAATCCACTGTGAACTCTGGAAAGAAAAACACAAGGGCATATAAATTACTGGCACCTCCAGCCTCTGGAGCAAAATCCATGCAAGTGAGTATAATTCAACTCTTCTCAGGCTATAGTGAATTTAGGAGGGAGCAACTGCATATAGGCACACTCTTTCTCTCTCTCATGCTGTACCATAGGGTACATGCTGCCTGGGCCTGCTGAGGTCTTCTGCCACATGAGAAACTTTTGCAGCAAATGCTCAGCCTGGTGGGTTCTCATTGGGACTGCAGTATGGTCAGTAAGAATTTGAACACCATATTCATGCCATTAATCCAGTGAAGAACTGGGGGGGAGGTTACCTTTGTACCCCTTATCCAGCCTCTCTTTTGGAACTCACTCTGTATTGTAGCTAATAGCTATGGCTGGTGCCTTCCATATTTTCAGTTATTCTGACGGTGACGGGATCACATCCCTAGTTATTCTAGGGATGTGCACTTTCAGTAGATTTCTATGTATCCATAGTTAGCATCGACTCTTTTGGTAGCACTGTCATTCAAAGTACTTATCCTTTTTTTCTTTTACTAGTTTCTCCCAAATTAGTTCATCTTTATGTGATTTGATAATGAGTTATATTATGCAAAGCTAGTTATATAGCCAGTCACTATTTCTTTCAATTATTTATTGAAAACAGATTCATTGCTTGTTGCTTTGGAGTTTTTTCTTATTTTTTAATGATCCTGCTAATCTGTTGTTGTTAAATGCAGAAGATGCTGGCACATGTGATAACCTTTAGCTGTTAGTAAAGGTACTTGTGTTCTTATTTTACTTTCCTTTCAGTTCAACATCACTGGAAGCTTGTAGCTTTGCCATTTATGATCAAAAGAATGTAAAAACTTTCTAAATTATTTCCTGATGTTATCAGAGCTCAGGTCTGAAATCTGATATACTGCCATCATAATTGTGAGTTTTTTTCATCTGAGGAAATGAAAGGTTCCATGCCACATTGACCCTCTCTCCCCAAACTTTTTCTAATTCATATGCCAATAAAGGCCAATGTGTATCTGAACAATGATTTGTTTTCAAGTGGTGATAAAAGACTGTAAGTTCCTATTCTTTCCCATCTACACGAGAAGACAGTCTCATTTTAGTCCCTCATACATCCTCCTTGCAAGAACTTGTTGAGACGTTTGTCATGGAGATTTTGCTCTCTTCATTCTGGAGAAAGTTCAGCTTGCCATGGAAAAATTGATAATGCCACATTCTTTTTTTTTTCTCACAAGAAACTAGCAAGAGATCCCTTAAAAGAGCACGTTCCTGGTGGAAATAAGGTGATAGGGCAGTAATTTTTTTCACATAGGCCTTTGTGAATAGTAACAACAGCTGCAGCTAGAACAGTATCCAGCATTAGGACATGGCCATGGACAGAGATGGCTTCTCTTTCCAACAGATCCTTTAGTGTCCCAGAAAATGTAGCAAGGGACGGTGGTAGCAACTGTCTTCCTACCTTCTTCTTGACCCCATGAGGAAAAACCTGCATTTAACTCCTTTCCTGCTCTCAGTGACCTCATCTGCAAAGTGACAAGCAAACAGGAAGGGATGAGAATTGTCCTCAGTATCCCCACATACTTCATCAGTAATGCCTTCATGCACTGTGACCACTGCCCTACTTTGTGTCTATTCTCAGTTGATAGGACCATTGCCATTTGCAGTAAAGTTCAGTAACCAGTAATGTAGGCAGAGAATGTAATACTTCTGTAGCTTTGCCCGCCTTGTAGATGTCTTTCTACATGGTGCCCAGTTCTGTGAAGGGAACTTGCCTTCAGCCCATCATTTGGGGCAACTGCTTTGAATAGCAAAGGTCCTTTGTTTCAAAAGAAATCGAATATGTATGCCTGTTTGTGTGGAGTTATCACTTGCTTGTTTGCAGTCTCACACCAATTTTTGTTTGATACCTAAAACTCTCAGTTAAGAGATCCTCAACTGCAGAGCTCTGATCCATAGCTAAGAAGATGCCTCAAAGCTGAAGAGTTGCTCAGATTTTGTTTGCCCATCTCAAATAAGTCCATGCTAATAGCAGTTTTCTGCCTTTCTTCTGCTGCCACTCCCCCAAAGCATTTACAATACTTGGTTACCTTGAGGCTTGGGAGGGAAGCAGTCTTTCCAGCCAAACTGCTATGTTAGCCTTTAATCAGTTGTTGGGAGGAGTCAGAGTTAAAACTTTTACTTTTTCCCTTGACTAATGACTGCCTGGTTTCTCTTCATTCTTTGTTTCCTGCTTATAATCCCGAACATGTGCTTTTGGATCCACTGAGCACCAAAGGTACATGGTGGGCTCTGAGGCCCATGCAGCAATGACTGTTTCTTTCCATCTTAGGAGCTAAGGACAACAGCAAAGCCTGTAATCAGGAGCCCAGCTGTTGGACTAATCTGCTTTTATCAAAATGTTTCTAGTCTATTTGTAGCAGAGAAAGTCTAAAAAAAAAAAGTAGAATTTGATCACTGGATTTGAAAGCTTGATAGATTTTCTTTTCTCAAAACTTCCTTTCCCAAAAGCACAGGAGAGCTTTGGAAACCGCAGAAGTAATCCCTCCACACTTGCTAGAGGTCAGTCCTATCTGCAGCAGAGCTATCACTTGTGCTGTTTCTATCTTCTTTCTATTTTGGATGTGCTGGATTGAGTGGAATTGATGGCAAAAACTCCTGCTCTCCAAAGGAGCTAGCTCTTCCACTACCTCCAAAACTGCCTCAGTGAGCATGCTGCTTTTGCTCCAGCCAACTCTTAGTAGCACGACAGGCAGGACCTTGCTATTGACAGGTACTCAGGCTTAATATAAGAAAAGAAATATCCCATAAAAAAATGATAGTAATGAAGTTGGGAAAGCAGCTGAAAGAAACAAAAAAGTTTCTAAGTGAAGGGAGAAAAAGGTCTTGTCCATTAGAAGATATTTTCTATTTCACCAGCAATCACCTCTCTCTTCCCAATCATTGACCAGAGTATCTACAGCAAAAATCCATTGTCCGTACCATCCTCTCCATCCCCCATGTCCAGTCACACCCAAAAGCAGTAAGTAGCAGCTATTAATTCCAGTCTTACAGAGCCATGTTTGCCCAGATACGCTGCCTGCAGTTCTGGTACTGGCCCTGGGATCTTTGCACTAAGTTCCAGTTAATAATGATGATGTCCTCAGATTACTACCCTGCCTCTGCTTAAACAAGTGTTTTGTTTCTTTTTTCCGATTTTAGGATCATTGATTGCTTCATCCCAAATCTGTCTTTGGAAATGTTATCAAGAGCATATTCCTCCAGAAAAGGAAAAAAGCGCCATGTATTGCAGCCAAATCTATTGGTCTCTGTAAACTTACAGTGAACACAAGCAATTTGTAGTGATTGCTTTTTCATTTGGTTAAAGAGCCTGCTTACAGATATGTAATGTTTAAATATATATGCGAGTGTGTGTCAATTGTCAGTATGGAAGAGTGCCTAGAAAGTTCTAAACTATACAAGCATTTTAACTAGGCTTCAAAAAATGTACTTTCCCTTCAGCTGTGGGCCCAGTGTAACTGTGTTATGATCTATTGGCATGAAACCACGTCTCTTATGGTTTAATTATTCTGTGAATGACTAACGCTTCACCAGAAACTCTATTTAAGCACAGAAGAATGGATGACCTTCAAACAAATTATCCTTCATTATCTGAGAAGCTGGCTGGAAACAGCCGGACACATTGCTGAGGTGGGCATTGTACCACTAGCACAGGCTTCCCCTTGGGCCCGGCCTGATCAGTGTTATTGCAGCAAAGTATCTCTAAATCATTCTTTGTGAGAACAAAGGACTTCATAACCTGGTTACAAACCAGGTTACTTTCTGTGTTGGGGGTGGGAGGGCAGTGCTCAGCAGCCTTTCAGAGTGGTTCTCCAGATGATAGTTTTCTTGCCAAAAGGGAGGCTAAGCTCAGCTCCCAGGTTCCTGTTGACCTTCAGACTCACCAGGGAGTGGGAAATGCTGGATGCCCTACCAGTTCTGAATACGGCAGAAAGATGTGTCCTTGGTTGCCAAACATTCGTTACCTTGCATTATCCTTAGCTACAAAGAATGTATCTTTAGCTGCTCATTGGTAAAAGGGGCACATGGTTGTGGTGCTGCAAAGGTGCCCTTTAGCTTCTTACTGGTAAAACTAGTGCTAGGGGAATCCCAAACAGGAAACAACCATTTCCGTGTTCAGGTGAGCTGTTCTCTTGTTCACAAAAATGTAAATATGCTGTTATCATGATCTCTTGATGCTAACGTTGCTTTCTGCGTGGGAGTGAACTAGGCTTTGCAGTACTGCGGGAAAATACATGTTTGGTCTGGAAAGGGTGGTAAAAGATGTCACCAGTAACTGCTACACAACTCAGAAACCCTATTTCGTCAAAAACCATCAATAACTTTGCATGCTAGCAGCTTTCTCTGTTTTTTCTTTTTTTAAAAAAGCACATTTACCACTGACTATTGAAGAGTTCAAACCAGAGAGCTGCTGGGTAAGAAGAAGTGAATCTGGCATCCTCTTCTCCTCGCAGTTCTGCTGAAGCCCCACGTTTCAGTGTGGTTCTGTTGCACTGCTGGACATCACGATTCTGTGTTGGCACCACTATATGCAATGAATTACTCTGTTCCCTTCTTCAATGCTAACTGGCCAAACTCAGCTAAGTAGCAGCAATACTGCTGAGTGAAGCAGTTCCATGTATAGTCTCTGCAGAGGTGACTTTGTCCTCAGAAAATAGTCCAGATTTTAAACACGCTAGGTAGGTGACTTAAGGCAACTGTTTTCCTAACTTAGTTCCTTCAATTAGGTGATAAGTTTGGGCCACTGTTAGTCACCTCAACGGGAGGCTGTTCTAACAGCATGTGACCTTACCGAACATCAGTACCCTTAGTGAAAAAAACAGGGAACAGTTGCAATTCTGGGCAACACTGAGCTTCCTGGTTACAAAACGCAGAGGTATTGCAAAAGGTGCACTTGATAATAAGAATATTAACTATCAAATGCATGCCCTGCAGCATGATGTTCTTTCCAATAAAACAGGCGGTAACAAAACCAGACTGTGCCGGATAGGGAGCATTCAACAGACCAAACTGGATTTTGGCAGGGAGAACAACACAAACAGTAACGTGCCCCCTCTTGCTTTAAAAAAAAAAAAAAAAGGGGGGGGGGGAAGGCCAGAAAAAAAAACATTAAATTTTTTATGACCATATACAATCAGAACTTTGATCTTTAGTCCAAGAAGAGGCACCTCAAGCCATTAATTGATATCTCAAAGGCAGGCATGGGCATTCATTTAATAATGACATAGCTTAATGCTGTCTCCTGCTGGTTTTTGCTTGGTCTATACCTACCCACTTAGTCTACAAGATCCAAGAGTCTGTTTGATGCTTGCTGACAAGGAAAGACCCTTATGGTTTTTAAATGCATTCTACAATACAGATGGTGATCCTCCGTCTGTTGAGAAGGGATGTTCCGTAGTAGGGGCAGTATGGTTAAATTAGAGTGAACGTTTGTTTTCAGCCCAGTTTGAAACCGACTGTCTTTATTAAGTAATGCCTGTCAAACTTGTGTTGCAGAGTTCCTATCGAGTATGAAATAAAAAAAGTGAATGTGAGGCCATTGTTTTTAGATGCATGTTTAGTGTTCTAAAAATAAGCTTGGAAGTACTTGTGTGCACTCTGCAAAAGTCATATCTAAACACTGAGACCAAATGAAAGAAGCTGCAGAATACAAAGCAGAATAAATCCGAATACTTAGTAGTATGAGCACACAACTCTGCTGCCTGCCATCACAGGTGAGGAGGGGGAAAGTGGGAACAAGGGTTCGTTGCAAAAATTTGCTTGAACTCAAGGGAGAGAGAAGCTGCTTGTGCACCAGCTGGGATTTCACAACTCTGGTAAAAAGCACAGGATGGCAGAACGGAGGGATGAAGGGAAGGGAAGAGAGGTCCGTGGCCTTCTGAACAATGCAGATCATGGCTGGCACAGTGAGACAAATCAGTTGTACAGCAGTGCACCAGAAACGTGCAATGCAGCATGTGTGCAGTCCATCTTGTACGTGGTCTAACAGATTTCCAGCATGCAGATGAGTTGCATATGCACGGTACAGCCACCAGGCTTAATGCAGCCTGCGCCTGAGAGACACAGTCACAGAGGGCGTGGTTCAGCCATACTGAAGCGAGTACACAACCTGGCTCTAGTACCTCTAGCCAGAAGTGTTAGCGAAGGACAAAAAGGGAATTAATGTAAAATGACACCTACTTTGCTTTAAAGAAAGATCAAAAGGGAAGAGGGAACTCTTTGGTTTTAGAAATACTAGTTGTCACCAGCTAAGCCATTGCTGTAGCAAGCTCGTGTGAATTAACAGGAAAAAAAACGCAGGTGTTACTGTTTCAAAGATCATGACCCTATTCAAGTTAATGAAAGCTGAATGGCTCAGACTGCATCTGAAGAGTGAAAGTTTAAATGCCATTATAGCTATATCTAAGATCTTGTCCCAGATCACATAATCACATGATTAACCAACAACTTCTGGCAATCTGAAACAGTAACTTGCATAGAAAAAACATAGGCCATTCAATAAGTTTGTTTCCATGCACGCAAGTATATTGCATTTTCTGTAGTCAAATATGCTATGAGTTTTTTTGTTTACTTTTAAAGTGCTTTTTGCTGTGTGTCATTCCACACACACCCACACACACACACCAAGTTTTTACTAAGAAATTGCAAGATCAATCTCTAGGGGCTCTGTAACTTTCACCATTTTCAAACTAATGCAAATTGCTAGTGCATTTGTGTGTTAGTGTTCTTCATCCTCCTTTGCTTTGGTCATAGGGTCTCTCCTACTGATTTTTACAAGATACATGCTGTGTTCCTGCAGATTTGTTCCTTTTGACTGGAAAAATAAAAAATGGCATGTGTCTTTCCTCTACTTAGTTATGGGATGCATCTGGAGCAATGAATTGCAGGTCTCTTTCAGCCATCACTTTTCCTTACTTCCTAAGCAATTCTGAAATGATTATACCAAAGTTTGCTTTCAAGTAAAGAAGCTAATGGAGAGCTCTCTCTGAGTTGGATGGGGGGGGGGGGGGAGTATTCTTTTTCCTTTTGGTTACACATTCCACCTCAAGCTCGAAATGTTCCAAATCCAATCTTCATGGAAGCAGAATTACTTCTCTAGTTAGTTCATACTGAGGAGAAAAAAAAAAAAAAAAAGGTGGAACTGGAGAACTCTGGCTATCCTTCAGACAGCACATAAAAATGGCTCCCAGGGCTGTAGTTTTAGGGTATGTATTTTTTAGTTAAATAACTGTAGCAGTCCTGTCAGCTGGCAAACACAAGGTGAATTAGCAAAGCAACTGTCTGCATGAAAAAAAGGACAGGAAAGATTCAACAGAAGGAAATCGAGGTATTGAAATGAGTGAGATTACAGAAAAAGTTAAGTATTGTCTTAAAAATTCAGCCCTTAGATAACAGTTCTGATTTGGGTGGAAAGGATTCCTTTGATAGTGGCCATTTTTTTTCTTCCTGAACCTTCTGAAGTATATTACATATCATATCTATTTTGTATGTATTTCCAAAAAAGAAAAAAAAAAGTTGTATTCAAGTGAGATCTAGAGTATAAAATCAGACTGCTGGTGCTGTTTATTATGTAAAACACAACTCAGGATTTTCTTTGGTACAGTCTGCCCTGTTACATAGTGATGTTCTCCCTAATCACTTTGGCCATTTTAGTAGCATCGTGAACAGACTATGCATTTGTTTTTATTTCACTTGCACTCACATCTCTTTTGTTTCTTTCTTATCAGCAAATATCTATTCATTGGTCCTGTCTTGTTGTTTTACATTTATCTGTATTAAAATGTATGTCACTCATTACCCCAGAGGTTGCACATAAATTAGTCACCTGCATCTCACAGTTTCATTCTTTCTGGTTATTGCATCACCTACAAATAAAATTATTTTCTTTTATAGCAGTTATCTGAATTTCTACGCCTTAACTATTTCTTTGTTCAACCAGCCAATTTGTGTAAGTACCTGGTATGGGTGTCCCACAAGTTTGACAGAATAATTGCAATGAGAATGTTCTTAGTAGTCCTAATGTAGTCCTTAGTGATATGGTTTAGTGGAGGACTTGTTAGTGTTAGGACAGAGGTTGGACTAGATGATCTTGAGGTCTCTTCCAACCTAGACGATTCTGTGATTCTCTTTCTAAACTCGAGGGACCTAGAAATTGGAAAACACCAAAAGTTTTTGACTGTGTTCTAAGAAGAGATTTGACTGTGGTTTTGAGAGAGAACTCATAAGTTTACAAGCCAGAGCTGTATCAGTCTACCCTGAGGTAAAAGTCCAGCACCAAGAAGGTAGCTCGTATTTAAATGTGACTTTCTAATGAGCTCTTCGTTAACGTTTTTTGTCCTACACGTCTGCTTGAAAGAAAATCTTTGAGCAGTCCTGTTAACTGCTCAGTAGTTGTATTACACTGTAATCATAATGATTTTTTATTTTGGAGTACTAAAATATTCTGTATGTAGGTGTATTTACATTAGTTTTTATATAATTTTAAAATCTTACTGTACATAATGTAATCTCTCATAATAACTTAAGATGTTCACAGCAAAACATTAAGTAATGAGGAGAATGCATTAGTGCAAAAATGAAAGGTAAATCCGTTATCTAAATTAGGTCTTGATAATTAATGCTGATCTGTAATCTTTGCCTAAGAGGTAAATACTAAGTCTTCCCAAAACAGTTGCATCAGATTTCTAGCACTTCATCCAACTGGGGAACCAAACACTGCTATCATGTGATCATATGATCATACGATTACATGGCTCTAAAGCCCACTGATGCTTCTAGAAAGACTTGGATAAGCAAGGCTCTTGGAGGTAGTACTGAGACCTTCCTGCATGGAGGAGCATTCTTTCCTACATGCATCTTTCCTCTCTGGCAGAATCTGTCCCTTCTTGTCACCCACCGCTGCTGTTCCTCCAGGCCTGCCCAAGGGATGCATCACTTTCCATCAGCTGCAGCTAGTTCTCAGGCGTAGAGGTGGGGGGTATTGTTTATTTCTGGTGTGAGGAAAGTACTTCTCCATCAACTGGTAATGGCTCTGGGAATAATCACATTTGATGGTGACAATTTAAAACTAGATTAGGAGAATCTGAAATCAGACTTTAAAATGTAGAATAAATAGCCTGATTTTAGTTCCCAACCATGTCAATTTCCAGGTGAATGTATAACTCTGTGCCAGTTGAACAATTAAATATTTATTTAATTTTTATTAATTTAAATAATATATATTATTATATAATCATATAATATATAATTATTTATTTTTATTATTTTTATTTAAATATTATATATTTAAATATGGTTTCATACTGTGGAAAGTTTAATTTGTTTCAGTTACCTGTACAAATAATTCTAATCTACAGATCAGTTGCCTCTGGTTTGAATAGCATGTTTAAAACAGCATGTGTCTAAACTTAGCTTGCAATGCTGGAGCAACTTATTAAAACACACAGTTGACATACACTGGGTATGTTAGATATGTACAGATGATAATTGGAGTTTATCATACTAATTCTGAGTAGTTAAATGTGCAGTTTTTTCAGCACAAACACAAAGAATATTAGTGCCATGTCTGAACAAATTACCTGTAATTACTTCCTGTCAAAACTGATGTAAAAACAACAGGAAACAAGTTAA
Organism: Cygnus olor; assembly: GCF_009769625.2. Classification (NCBI taxonomy): domain Eukaryota; kingdom Metazoa; phylum Chordata; class Aves; order Anseriformes; family Anatidae; genus Cygnus; species Cygnus olor. The sequence continues at coordinate 2,077,757 of NC_049174.1, read as the reverse complement.
CCCTCTTAATTCTCTGATTACTGGATGTGTTATTGTCTGATGCAAAGGGGGGGGGGAAAAAGACATAATGTACCACTACCATAATTTTAGTTCTGTAGTGCCGCATTACTTCACAATTGCGTCAGCATGTTCTCTGCACGCTTTGGTGTCTTTTGTTTGTAAATCATCCCAAGGGAATCCACAAAGCTGCTACTGGCAGTCAGTGACAGAGGCAGGAATTTTATATAGCTTTCACGACAAACCTTTTCCCAAGAATGGCCTCCCTCGTGGTCAATTCCTGGTAGCAGTCTTGTGATAAACATCCTCCATGTGTTTTGGACCTCCTTGTCCATATAAAATGTTACACAGTAGTCTTCTGTGGCATTGCTGTGGAAGGAAATACTTTACATAGACCAGAGATTTTACACTAGTATCTTTCCTTCCCCTACGAAGACAGAGTCCAGTCATCTCCAGCATGTACCAGTGAGTATAATAGGATATTGACTGTTATCCTGGCTGAGCAAACAGTATACTACAAGACAATGAAATGGTGAAATATCATCAACTTCTACAGAATTGTTATGAAAGCTGCAGTTGCAGGGCAAGAATTTCTGTTGTGATCTCCCTAGCTCTCAGTCTGTAGGTGTAAACCCGAGGGGAGAATTTGGTTGCTTTATTAATCCAGGAGTCACATGAAGTCAGCTTTTCCTGTCCCACAGACTGTTTATGAAACTTCAGGGGGATCAAAGAAGTACTGCTTTAGCTTGTGCACAGAAGCAATAAGCCTGGAAATTTAGGATAATATTTTTAGATTAAAATTTTCTGTGGGCATAAAATACTCCTCCAGGAAACTGGTTTGATAGTGGGAGCCATGATATCAGATGCAATGACATTTTGAACCATCTCTTTTGTTACTTCAGAAGTGTTGTGAGTTTTGCAGCTTCTTCACTTGTGAGGGTTGGGTGTTAAAGTTCTAACCATGGTGGAGAGGGTATGAAAGCCTGTTGTACGCTGACTACACTTGGCAGCTTGATAAATAGCTGGTAGCTGTGCTAGCAGCCTGTATCCTTTGCTTTGTAAAATAGGCAGTTTGATCACTTAAAAAAAAAAAAAAGTAGAAACATGCCAAAGTAGTGAATGATATAGGTGAATCAGTGAGGTGTGTTAAGCTTTAATGAAGGAGAGAAGCATGCTGTTAGTGTGATCATCACCTGTCTCTAATGACACATCAGAAGTATTTTCACACCATTCACGTATAGAGTGTTAATGGCATTAGCTCAGAAGAAGCTCAAAAAGAAACAAACTGCATCATTTCCTCTTGAACTGTTCTTCCCTAGAGTTGTTTACTGCTTGTCTGGTTAATGTCTAAATGTGAAAATGGTAGAGCAGAAGATAATTTAGCTGTCCCAATGGGATCACCAAATGCCTGCACTTAAATAGGGTTATGGTGAACTTATACTCCTATCAAGCAGTCAATGTTACGTAGTGTGTTTGTGTTTTTTTAAATTAAGAAAGGTGTTATATAATTGAAAATGTAATTCACTAGTGATGGATCAGCAGTAGCTATAGCCAAGCAAGGGTTAGGGGTGCCACCTCAAGTTAGACATGTAATTAGGGGGTGGAAAAATCAGGGCATCCCCCAGAAACAATTTTTGGAGGGAAACAGTTTGGGGTGCAGAAGGACTTGTCTTTAAACCCACTGTCACAGACTGCTGCGGTGTTGGATTTGACATTAAAATCTCATCTTGGATAAACTGCAAGTAAACTTGAGTTATGTGACTATATCGACTAGGACTGGCAGGTTACGTATGCACATAAAATTCAGGCTGCATGATAAGCTATGTGGGTGGGAAAAAAAAAAACACCTCAGCCTGGGTCTTGAACGGCTTGAAAAGAAAGAGTATTTTGCATCACAGCAGTTTAAAACTTTGTTTAGGGTTTAACCAAGTAGTGGAGCACTATTAGCATAATCTGTTTACTGTCTGGGCAAGTGATGATTGCTCCCAGATAGGCCAAAGGGGAATTACCATTTTGAAAGCATGAAGGGGCGCTCAGTGGCAAGGAGAGAGGAATTCTGAAGTTACCTGGGACTGAATGAATATTAAGAAATCCTTCTCAGTAGGGTGGAGTGAGGAAGAAATCTTGAATCTTAATAACTCCCCAAGTAGGGTGTTGGTAGTACAAAAAGGAAGGATTCCCAAAGCTAGGCTCCCTGTATCCCTCAGGACATAAGCTATGCAAAAGGACTGAATCCCTGAACATCTGTGCTGAGAATCTAACAGCACGTTGGCTGGATAGAGAGGAAGTAGAAGAAACTTCTGGTCTTGCGATAAGTAGATTTTGTACGGCTCCCTCTAATCTCTGTCTTCTGTCTATAAGTGTTTTGTGTGTGATTCAGTTATCTCTTTCGGATTTTTGTATAAAAAATATTTCTATTTGTTATTAATTTACCTGGATTTGAATGACTTCAAGACACCTAACTAATGTTGAGGTATTCCATCCTTTATAGGCATGGTGAACTTTAAACCGGGATGGTGGACCATTTTCATAGTGTGCCTTCCCCTCCAATATATCTCTAAGCTATCCAAAGGATAACCAAGCCCACCTCCACCAAGGTGCCTGGGCTACTGCTGTAGAAATGACAGCTCAGAGCTGTGTGTCAAAGAAACACCACTGGATTGGCAGCATTAGCCAGGAAGCTCCTTGGTATGCATTAAGAAAGTGGGGCCTGTGCAGCTAGTAATACTTAACGTTTTCTATCACTGAATCTTGGCAGCTTTAGTCTATCAGCTGCTAAGAACCGTATTCCACAAAGTATAGGAACATGGACTTAGGGAGGTTTTAGGGAGTGGATACATAGTTAGGTACTGAAACATTCACCACGTACATTTTTTTGAGAATCTAGTCCTAGATGATACAGAGGCTTTCAAAAGTGTCATCTTGCTTAGATTGTACCCATTTAAATCCTTTTACACATTTACTTCTACGTGATGAATATTCATGTGTCTAACCAAAACCAGTAACTCATATTTGTAGCAATTCTGCCTACAACATCAAAGGTTGGACTAATCAACAATAGTCTCTTTCAGTGTTACGTCTTCTGGCAATTTTCAGGTAATTTCAGGAGATTCAGAAATGAAGTCATAATCAGAGGGGGCTGGGGGTTGTTTTGTTTTGTTTTTACCTTTTTTTCCTGGACTGCAGCTGAAGCTACATAAACTCAAATTCTAAGCAGAATTGATCTTAATAAACTGTAAAGAGTGTCTCACCTGTTAAAATGTCTCCTTATGGTTTCAAGTGCTTCTTAGTCTGTATCAAACTTGTTCTTTTAAGGTCACTGTACTTGTTCAGCCAACAAAACTTTCGCATTACTTTTTCTGTCTCATTCTCAGTTCTCTCTTTCTTTTCATCTCATATTTGCATGTTTAAAGTCCACTCCTATTCATCCTATTTAAACCCTCACCTTAATTCGAGAATATCCATTGCCTTCATGATTTCTTACTTGGTTCCACAGACTTTTTTTCTTTCAGTATTTCTGATTATCATCTTCATTCCCCCACCCTCCTCCCCAGTCATCTTGTCTATTCTCTTGATTATTCTCTCTAACTCTTCCTATTAAGCTTCCATGTAGACACTATTATGTCATTCCAGGTGCAGCTGTGTTAAAGTAGTACTGTCCATTGAATTATTTTAAAGAAATAGGAACGAACTGTACTTCTTTCTCCTAAAAGAAAATTAGGCTTTATTGGCAAAGAGACAGGGTGGAACTGGCTGTGAGAAGTTCTATGTCATGTTTCCAGTTGTGCATCTATGCTGGTGTGTAACTTACTGGGATTTTCTGGTGCTTTTGATTTTAACCTACAAGCCCAGTTATTACTGTGCTCGCCTTAATTCTTGCTAGAGTACTTTAATTACTTATATTCATTTGCAAGTCTTGTTCTTCAGACCCCTAGAAATGATAATGTTAATTCAGTATGTCTAACTTTAAAGCACTAAGTGCTATTTTAGGTTCATAAAAGAAATCTACAAAAACTCGAAGATAGTAAATTCTTTTTGAATAGGTAAATGTACTAAATGGCTTCTAGGTTTTTCTTCTCCTCTCTCGTCACTAGTTTTAAGTCACTTTTACTGCCTCTGCATACTGCTGCATCAAAAATAAGAATGTGCTGTTCATTTTATATTTCATCAAACGTTTATGAAACAGTTAATATTTATTGAAATGTCAAAATAATGTTCACTATCTAGAACAAGATCAGCTAGATACCATTGGAAGAGATCTCTAGAAAATATTTGCCCTATATATTCCTGTTAGTTAAGGCTCAAATTTCCCCTCAAATTTGGGTGAAGAGAAATCATCTCTGAGGGTTTATGCAGGTTCAAGGGCCTGTCTGCCCAAAGCTGACTTTAAGAGGAAGGAATCACTATGTCTTCATCATCTTGTCTGGGTAGCTGTATGGAAACTGTCATAGTTCAGGGTTATTGTTTGCCGGTAAAGGATATCTGAGAGAACGATATTGCAAGGGCACCCTTTGCTATGTTGCGTGATAAATGTGATGCGTAGGGAACATCAGACTTCCTGCATATAAGCTGCAGTAGGATGCCTGCTCAACAAATGACATGGATTTCCACATGAGAGGTTATCATGGGCAAAAGACCTTGTGCTATTGCGTTTCTGCAATAACTGCGTGAGATGGAGCTTTGGGGTCATTCACTGAGAATGGGACCGATATACCAAAGCTGTGTGATCTCTTAAACAGGGCTCTATCTAGGAGCAGGAGACCCTCCTGGAAATCATCCTGATCCTCTCAAGATCTACCATGGGATCTCCATGTACATAATGCATGAATATTGAGGCTGTTAGAAAGTTTGTCCTTGCTGAGGTGATTGTATATTGCTAAAGCAACTTCTTCATTTTTTTTTTTCCAGAGATGTAATGGTGAGAGAACTTTAGGAACATTAATCTTAATCTAGACAGGGCACAAATAGTGGGAAGAGGGACATGTGAATGAGAAATACTGAAACTGCTTTTTGAGAGCTTTGGGGACACTATTGTACAGCAGGACAGCTGTCAAAGCTGAAGAGAAAAGGATCTTGCATAATCTGTGTCACTTGCAAAACTGGTTAAATATGTGAAATGAGTTATTGTGCTTGATGTTCTCAGATGCTTTCCTTCTGGCATTCTCCCAACCGAGTATTACATTCTGAATTTTCCCTGAATACTGCTTCAACATATCTGCCATCCACCTTTCCAAAGCAGGGGGTGGGGGGGGCGGGAGAACAAAGCTTTTTGACACTGCCAATTCTTTCGGGCACCTGAGGCAAGTGCCACTTGTCTGTTCCAGGCTATCTTCCATTTTACTTCTCTTCAGGTCAAACCTCTTATTTTCTTCTATTAAAGTAGTGAACGTATAATCATGTGCTTTTTCACCCCTTTAATTTTGTCTGAAACTGATTCTGACCCTTTGGTTTTAATTACCCTGAGACAATCCTGAACTACATTTAAAAACTCTTTGTGAAGCAAGTCCATTCTGTACATCTTAATTGTATTTTTCAAATTGAGGGTTCCTGCCATTCAGTCTTCAGGTATATTTGAACTGCATACCGAGTTTTGTAGTTAACCTTCTAGAAAGTCTTTCTATGGAGCACTATCTCCAGTTAGTAAGAACCCAGTTCAGGTTCAGAAGTGAAGGAGCTAGTAGACCACTACCAATTCCTTTTTGTCAGGAAAGAAGTGAGAGCAAGGCAGTGCATCTGGTTAAGAGCATTAGTTATTAACTGTGCATTTCTTCTATTTTGTTTTTCAAATGTGTACCCATTGTTATAACCAAAGTGGACTCGCAAGAGCAGAGCAGCAGAATTACAGACTTCAGGGCTTTTTATGAGTTTGTCTTGTGTTGGCCAAGAATTATTATTACTTTAATTCCATCTGGATAAAGGATGCTTACCAGCTCCTCAGCAATTTGTTCGCTGTGATTTTTATGGGCGTGCAATCCTATAGCCTTCTCCAATTTCTTATCATTGGTTGCTAGCTCTGGAGGAAAACAACAAGAAACAGGGACTAATAGGAATTAAATTAGCCCACTTTCACACCCCACCTTCAGTAAATCTGTACCTGAGTAAAAGTTGTTGGTAACTAGAAGGAAGAACAGAAGCTCAGAAAAACAAAACTTGTAGCTCAAGTGAGGCAGGTTTGTACTGACTTCCCAGATGGAGGACACTGCAAGTACTCTCTGTGAGGATGCTCTAAGTCCAATTCCTCTCTTACTGCAGGAATATGTCAGACTTAATGCGGCTCAGTCCATATCTCTTCAGCATAATTATTGGCTTAACTTTAGACCTTCCCCTCTCATACAAAAGAATAAAGCACCCTGGCTTTGCATTGACAGGATGTCAACCCTCTACAGTGAAGCACTACACCTGTTCCTGCAAGAAGAAACCTCAGGGAGACAGTGGAATTAAGCTAGTTTGAAAATGCAGCATCTGGCATCTTCCCTCTAACAGAGAAGGAAAGATCACTGCTGGAATCACAGGACACTGAAACAGAAATAAAGCAATTATTAATCTAGTGTACACTTGTATATTTTGGGATATGCTGAAGGCAGTGTTCTTACATTACTTCTAAAGTAATTATAAATACTTGAAGGGTTTTTGGAAGTTTTTTTTAACATTGCAGTTTTAAATTTGCAAAGTCTGTTAGCATGTAGCTTAAAGTTGAATGTTTGAATAAATGTTCAGAGTAAGGAAATAGAAGAAAATGCTATCATAAACTTTAGTCACGGTGCAACAGGTGAGAGGAATCCTAAACCAGCCAGTAACTGCCACAACAGAAATCCTGCTCTGGAAAAAGCATGGTAATTTATGTTTGTCAATACAGCTCTATGTATGTAACTACATGTATTTTCAGATTTAGACCAGGTAACGTTGCAGTAAATGATAGCCTCTCCATTTATTATCATTTAAACCAGTTGGTAAAGCCCCAACCTTCTAATGTGAAAACTAGTCATATGAGAAATGTCAATCAAAGGAGACAGTCTATTAGCCAGCTGAATGCTGCATACCTAATTACACATCTTCTAATGCTTTGGCTAGAAAGCTACTCTCCTAGAAAGCCATCCTCAGGGCACAGCTAGTTTTCTATTCCTGCTGTGCAGCCTTAAGCAGTTCAGAGATGGAAGTTCACTAGATTACAATATTTTATTTACTTAATTACAATATATTTGCTCCATTCTTCTCCAGCAAGACCATTTACCCTGATTCCATCTTTGCATTACGTGTCTTTAGATATGGGGTTATTTACACATTTGTGAAACAGAATCCATTTTGACTGTGAGTGATTAGAGTGCACATCTGATCCCTGGAAAGGACTTGCGCTAGTTTATGAACTAACATTAATAAGGCATTCACGTAAGTCTTCAGACATTGCTGGAGCTGTGGTGGCTTAGATATGGAAAAGCTGCTTGTCCAGACTAATAGCTCTTCCTGTCAGAATCAGAACTATTATAAACTGCTCTGTAGTTGTTACATATAGAATTGCAACGGTTAGACACAGGTTTGTTTTTTTTTTTCACCCAAATTCAAGGAGGGTGGGGTCAGACTTTGTTTCATATTTAATATGATATATGGATGGACTGAAGCAAAGTGGCTTTGGGCTTTGGTTGTTCCCAGTGTCAGCAGAGTCCCTGGATATGATCATCTAGCTGGTTTGGTCTTCTGTAAATGGTCATGATTTCACTTCTCATGTTGTACAACATGATTTAAAATACACCTTAAAGATTCCCATAAACACTTGCAAAGGTCAGACTAAAATGGTGTAGTCGGTCAAATGTGGGACAGCTTCAAGTATTTTGCAGCTCTGCAGCATTACGTCTGCCAGCACATCTCAAGAACTCCATGAAACCAGCATTGGTGGTTTCTGGCAGGTGTGCTGAACTGCTACCTCAAGCAAGAAAACCAAATAGCTGAAAACCTGAAGTTATCTAGTTCCTAATCTTAAAAAATTAGGAGGCAAATGGACAAAAAAGTGGCTAAACAATGTTGTAATTAGTATTGCAATGGTGAATGGATATAGGGCTGCCATCCTTTTCAGCACTCTCTTATGAAACCTCCAAGAGCTCATTGCTGGTTCAGGCTTTGTTTCAGCTCAACAAACATTGAGTTTCTAACTAGTGTTATGTCTTGTAAAAGGAAGTGCCTTTTTGTGTAATAGGCATCATTCTGATTTCAGGACTAGAGTACTGGAACTGAAATTACATGCATTGCAATTACAACTTGATGTAAATTAATGTGACGCCAGTCAGCAGCTCTAAATGTAGATTCCCCCCCTTCCCCGCACAAATGTAGAACCAAGCTATTTTGGTGGATTTCAAATTTACCAAATTCCTAATGCAGAATAAGAAAATTCTCTAAACTTCTGGAAAAAAAAAAATACAAGAATGCATGCTTTGGGATGTATGGCAGTCTGTCTCTGCATCTGTATTTGGTTCTGTTAAGGCTTAACCAGCAGGCTGCTCAGCACGGCTCAGCTTCTCACTCACGTCCTCCCTCAGTGGGATGGGGGAGGGAATGAGGGGGGAAAAAAAGCAAAACTCAAGGGTTGAGATAAAGGCAGTTTAATAGGGAAAAGAAAAATAAAAGAATACACAACACAAATGAAGCACGCCGTGGTTACTAGCCACCCACTGGCCAATGCCCAGCCTGGCACCCAGCCAGCTCCCCCATTTTTATTGCTGAGCCTGGTGCCACGTGCTGGGGAATATCCCCGTGGTCCATTTGGCTCTGCTGTCCTGGCTTCTTGTCAGCCTCCCCACTGGCAGGGCAGTATGAGAAGCCAAAAAGTCCTTGACTTAGTATGAGCACTGCTCAGTACCTAAAACATTCGTGTGTCACCGTAATTTTCCTCCTAAATCTAAAACACAGCACTATTACCAGCCGTTGTGAACAAAATTAACTCTATCCCAGATGAAACCAGAACTGGTTCATGTTATTTATTCTCTTTTATGTATTGATTTACATATAGTAGTAGCTTGTTTGTTTGTTTTATTTTGAACTTTTTGGGGAAGGAGCCTGTGCTTACTATATTTGCAGAGAGTAGGCTAGTATATGCAACTCTGCTTGGCTGGGGTCTCAGCTCCTGCAGCTGTGTACAGAAGCAGCTCCATTCACCTGGCACCCTTGCTGGTTCCAGTTAGACTTTTTCCTGCAGCTGATCTACAGGAGCGGGCCCTAAAACAGCAAGGTAAAACTTCCTACAAAGTGGTCAAACAAGAACTCCCTATGAAATGTAGCTCTTCAATAAAATCCTCTAGGCACAGAAATGAAGGCAAAACAAAGAGGCAACGTATTTTTAAGGCAGATGGTACATGGTTTCTATAGTACCCACACTGCATACTTCTCTGCAACAATTTCTGACAGTTAAAAGCAATAAAAAACCTTGTTGCTTACAATGAAATAAAATCAGTCCAAAGAAACTAAAAGTTAAAACAATTTTCTTGAGGGTGTGAGGTAGGAGAGAGCTTTTCTTCATGTGCAAAGATCTCTATGGTATAGAAAGCAAGCCATGCCAATTACTGATAGCTGTCCACTACTGCTTAATTATAGATGTGTTTATTTTATATATTTTTCTCTTCTATTTTACTAAAAAAAAAAAAAAAAACTATTGAAACTGTGGAATTTGAGAAACAAAATGGACTTGGAAATTTAATCCAGATCTTAGGGAAGTGAGCATATTTTAGTAGATTTTTAGATCAGCTGTTTGTTTCCTGCTTTTTTCATAAAGCCCCATAAAGTCTGGGAGCAGAGCATACAGATACCTCTCAGCATATTGGAGAGGCCTAAAAGTTAGTTTCAAATAAAAGGAGAACCAAAGTCATCTTGGTTCTTACAGAATTCAGTGTGTATGAAGCATTTCAGAGGAAAAAAAAAAAAGACTTATATGGTTATGGTGTCACATGCCTGACAGAAATCAAGATTTATTTATTTTTTAATGTGTATGCACTGTACCTAAGGAAATGACATGGCTTTCAAAATGTCTGGCTATTAGTATCTAGGAGTCTCCAGAAGTGGCAGAATCTGGAAAAGATGGAAATGCTTGGTCGTGTCATGGCAGTGTCCGTACACACACACACACACACACTGGCTTCGTGTCTCACTGAGCTCTACCTTCCCTAACAGATACACCAAATCTGGCAAAGAGTATGGTCGCCACCACAATTTTTGGTAATGATTGTGGCATGCGAAGGATGTGATTCAGCAAGACCCTAAGGCGTGTGAGTGACTCACTCTTAGCGTATTTGCATTCCCATTGATTTGAATGGGCTACTAAGCATCTGAGTTGAGGTAAATACTTGCCTGGGTAAGCCTAGGAATATATCTTAAACTCTTGAATTGGAGTCTGATAAAGGGTAAGTACCATTTTCCTTTATAATCTTGTTTCATCATCATTTTCAGGGAACAGTGAAACCAGCCTTCTTTTAGTTTCCATAGGTGACTACAGGAAATTACTGCTTTAGGGTAATAGAAAGCAATTTTTTTTTCACGTTGTCTTGGAACTTTACCAGCTACAAGCACAATGAGGGGTGGAGGGAGGAAAGTCTCACATCCCATTGTCTGAACAGGACTTACTGTTCCCTGTTCAACATCACTGTACTTCAACATCACTGTTTTTCTAGCAGCTTACAGACTCATCAGATAGAAAGCTGCTTTCTGCCAAAGATGATACACATGTTTTTGAGTGCATGGGTAGTGAAGAAACTGTCATTCACATATCACTTGCCTGGTTTTTAAGCACTTCAGTAATCATTTCTACCTTGTAGTTTGTGGATGCTTTGCAGTACTTAAGACTAAATTGTATTAAAATCTTAGCCTAAAACATTTCAACAAAGTAGTTTTCCTATAGGCATCTCAAAATGATGTATAAAAACGTTCATGCCTTTTTTTAAAGGCATAAGACCAATGTTGAAGTAAGTTGTCTAAAAAAGCTCTAGCAGTCAGCTTTTTTGTGGGAGGTTGCTGATGTCTGGTTTTGCTCCTCCTAGGACGTGACAAAATGAAATGACAGGAAAACATTTCTTGACTCCTTTCTGAACTTATGTTAACAACTCACTTTCTTCCGAAAACAGAACAGAGTTTCAAGACCATACAAATATTATTGCTAAGCTTTAAATGCCCTGAAAACAATGTCAGGCTAAAGCAAACAAAGTCCACTGAGGAGAAGCTATTTTTATTAGGATGTTAACTTCAGCAGCACTGTGACAGTGTGTGTGACTGTGTAAGCATCAAATAGGAAAACATTCTCAAGCTGCCTCTTCCTGTGTGATATTGAAGGAAAACTGTTTAAAACTTAACTCTCAGAAGATTGTTCCTGGCAGGAGCAAAACGTGTGTATTCCACAACCTCTATCTCCAAGGCAGTTTGCCTGAGGTGCTATGTAACAGGAGTCACTGGTTAGCAAGTAACTTCAGGGGCCTGCATGGAGAAGAGCGGGTAGTGGAGACAGCAAGCTTCAGTTTTACATTTGAACCCTTATCAGTGACAAGTTTTTCTTAGCAATTACTCTATTCTTATATTCTTATTGCTATTCAGTTACAATTCCATCTTCGCACGTGCTGTTACAGAGACAAACCATCAGCACTGGTTTAAATGTTTTAAAAACTGTTTCTTGACCTTCTTAAAAAAAAAAAAACTCAAATGACAATTCGGTAATGTCCTAATACCAGCATGACTTTTCTGCAGCTGCATTTGTCATGGGAGTAAGAAGAATTGAAGGAAGAGCCAAAGGGGGAAATCTGCCTTAGCGCGCCTCACAGCTATTTTGGATCTGCATCATTTCAAGGCAGTGGGCAGTTGCAAATGTGACTGTCTTGCACACATCTATGTTGACCAGGTTATGTTAGCAGGAAGAGTGACTCTCTTTTGTCCTCAGGAGATCACTGACTTTTGAGACGAATGCTGTTCTTGTGCTGTTTTGCAATGCAGCACAAGTGGTATTTAAAAAAGAAAAAGTTGCAGTAATTTTGATCCTCCCCACTCTCTCCCACAAAAACTGCTTCTTTCTGCATTACATTTTGGATTACAGTAACAACTTTCAGCAATAACCTCTGAAAAATAGCCCTCTGCTGCTTCTCTGTTGGCAATAACTGGCCCTGATGCACTGCATACGTCTCGGTGCTCAACAGCCCAAAGGTTCTGTGAAGCAATTTGAAGTGACTTCTTAAACTTCTTAAAAATACAGTGATTTAAAAAAGAAATTGCATAGATAGCAGCTATTCCTGTTGAGGGAAGTGACTATAGGCCATGCAGACTCCTTCTCCTGTAAATGAGGAAGAAGAGAAAGAAGGAAATTATGTGAATCAGACACTGCTGTCCTGCATGATGAATTTGGCACTCAGCTTTATGTAAGTGGACTGATCTGTTCCTTAAGGGGAGGGGGCACATGCAGTAGTTTCAGGTGCACCACAGCTGGCAGTTCCTTTTTTGATTCACTGCTTTTGAAGTTGTGATAACCAAGGCTATTTTTGTCTAATTATCATCTATAATGATGGACAACATTAGTATGCCTTCATTTTAGGATAGGGAGTGTAGATTACATCAAAACAGAAGTCCCCTTGGAAAAACAGCAGTGAATTCCAGTCATTCTTATGCTATATATTTAACACAGTCTGTAATATAAATAATGTTGTCCTGGAATTGCACTGTCCAGATTACACACTTTTTGGTCATTTGAGATAAGCTTAAGTAAAACTGTGTGAGCAGGCTTTGGGATGAGTATTTCCCATAATCTTGCCTCTGCTTCACATGGGAATTTGGCAATGACTCAGCCCCGACCAGGTACGCATGACCTGTACAGCCCTGAGCAGTCTCTTTTCAAGTAACTGGCTTGTCTAAAATATTCTTATTCCCAGCTTCCTTGCAAATTACTAGTTAATATTGACTTTAGTTTTACCTTCTGTTTAGTTTTATGAAAGTGTCTTGAAGCTCCTTCTTTTCATTATACATTGATTTGCCAAAGGATACTATGTTGTGCTTCAGAAACTAATTCTTAGGATTTTAGTGAACTGGAAATTTGATAGATTAATGGCTTTCAAACTTTAAATTTTATTTGCAGTTAATCCAGCGGATTTGTCTCATGTATATAACCTTTAATAGAAAAGTGATTCTGAAAATGTAAATGAAATTACACCGTTAAGAGTTTTACTTAACTATACTTTACAACTTACTTGTTATAAAGAACAGCTTTTGGCTGTTTACCATTTAGTTTTAAATAACCTTGGAATGTACTGCTTTACCAACTGAAGGCAAGAACTCGATCTTGTATTTTTTTCCTTGGGGAAGTCCACAATAATTTCATTAGAGGTATCATGGAGGCTCATCTGAGTTTCCCATTGTGTTTATGGGAATGAATTTTCAAAAAATAGATATAGTTATAAAGTGGAATGTAAGGGATAATAGAAAAGAAGGTTATCTGTGAGAGGTGGAAAGATGTAAATAGTCTGAGTGAAATCAAGAATTTTTGAGCATAACATTTATTTATTTCAATTATGTCAAAACTGGCATCAAACTTGTTTCAGGCTGTTTTGCTTCCTCTGAGATTGACAGTCTGCTAGTTATCTCAGTAATTACTGCTAGCCAACCCAGCCATTGTACAAATTTCTCTCTACTTGTTTACTGGTTCCAACCTCTCTTCCATTTCTAAAAGATAACGGGGTGTATTCATAATGATTACTCCGTCCTGCTGCCGCTGCTATAGCTCTATCTCAGTGGAGTTGCTTCTGTTTTATATAAGTCATCATGTGAAATTGCAAAGTCATACACAGCTGAAAAATAGCAGTGAAGCAGGGCCTCCCCATTTCTCTGCATCTCCTCGCGGCTTCTAGTTGTGTGCATTCACATGACCTGTCCCTCCGGGTAATTTCACTAGTATTCATCTCAGATTTTCACATTTCTTGTCATTTAGACCATGTTGTGTGTGAGCCTGTGCTTCATCAGTGTGTGTATCAGCTGAAGTTTGCTTTCTTCTCCATAGCTGTTTATGCTTAAGTTCACACTCCTACTTGTGTCATTAAAACTGTAATTATCATCCAACTGCGCGAAGCATTTTCAGGCATGAAAATAAAGCTGCAGCACCTAGACGTACTGTCAAATGGTTGTAGTTAAAGATTTGGGAATCAGGCCATTTCCTAATGTCATTCATAATTCTTCTGGCATCTCTTTATTTCCTGAAGAAATAGGGGTCTTTAACATGCTTCATTGTAGAATACAGTGGAACTAATAATAATAATAATAAAGTAAATTATGGGGAAAAGTAAAAAAAGAACAACCAACTTCAGTACATGACAGCATTTCAAAGAGAGGTGGTGTACCTTTAATACTGATAGGACCCTGAGGGCCACCATCCAGCTGCTCCCTCCAGTTCCTACATACCTTGTTATCAGGCATGGAAGGACCAACACAGCTAAGCTTAAACCAACTCTTTTGTGAGTTAGCTGAGCTCTCTAGACTGTGAGCCAGCTATCAGTAATTTTAAGTTTGAGATTCATTCTGTTGATTTTTTAGATTTTGCTACTGGTACAGTTGATTTAAAGGAAAACAAACAAGCATAAAAAACAACCCTTTCATAATTTTATTTCTGCAAGCAGTATCTGTGGTGTTTGTTTTCCCTGACAGTGCTTCTTCTTGCCTCCTGTCTTCTCTGTGGATGTCCCTTTGAGGCTTGGGATCTGTGATAAAGAAGGGATGAGGCTATCCAGCATCCTCCCTCATCCATTCAAGCTTAAGTTACTGAAGTATATCCACAGTAGCTCATAGTGACTCCCCTTTCCACTATTGAAATTTCAGACGATCAACCTCTCCCGAGGTATTCAAAACTGGTAGCCAGTAACTTAAGGATATCTTGGCTTCCCAATTCCACCCACTGATAATGGAGGAATTGCATTTGTTTAACATTTGTCATTTCCACTTTCATGTGTAACAGAGGTGAAAGAAAAGTAAATTTCACCCCAGCTTCTGACTAAAATGCAGCTTTAGCAGAACTGTTTCTATTGCTCATCTAGGTCTTGGTTATACATAAAGACTGCCAATCATCCAAGTAGAGATTAAAAATTGGCAGGGACTGACTTAAAAGATACTGACCTTCATTGTTTTCCTTGCCTGTTCATAGATTCTTTCAAATAATGTCAGGGACAGTATCACTAATTTTTTTCCATTCTATTTGAGAAGAGGGCGTAAAGTTCCTCAACATGTAAAGAGATTACATTAAAGTCAATATTTCCTTTTCAGCAAGGTGGGTCAGTTCTGGAATTGATCCAGTTTGCTTTCATAAATACAAGCCTTTAGAGGAATTTTCAACATACTCCACCCAGCCAGCTAACACAGCTTTGTTTAATGTTTTGAACCCTGCATGGCTCCAGTGGAGAATATCCCATATTTATTGATACAGAGCTCTTCTGTGGTTGTGACCATAAGTTCTTTGTGCTCAGCAGTCTCAGCCTAGTCATGTGTTGAAGGAAGCAGCTGACTGGCCTTTCCCCCTCTCATCATGCCTTTTTTACTATCTTATCCTAAAAAAATAAAAAATAAAAAATAATATATCTCACAATCCTATAAGATATGTCAATCCAAAACCTATGTTCTGCTTACGTGTTATAAGAAGTGAAAGGCTGAAGAGGAAGTGGTGTGACAGAGCAGTGTAAACTGCACATGTGACAAATCATACAATACAGTAGACGGTCTGGGTCATATCCTTTGGTATAAACTCTAAACTTATTTCTGTAACTAGTGCTACAGAAAAGATTCCACAGCAACAGGTGTCTTTAAAAGGCAGGAAGGAATGAGAAAAATAAATAAACCCAAATCAGCCAGAGAGGAAGGCCATGAAATACTGTCTTCATCTTTTAATATCTTCCATTTTGAATCTTCTCCTATGCCTGCTACTGGCAAATCTGGTGTGTCTCGGATCCTATGAAAGGGCTTTTGGCTGCTTTAGATAGTAGGACTGGCAAATTGTGTTAAAAGGAAATAACAAAAAAACAAAAGCAGAGATTTAATCAAAGTTCACCCACCAAGAGTTTTCCTATGGATAAGCTATAGTAGCATTTGCTAGCTTCCCAAAATGAATGAAAGGTCTACAAGTCATACTTGTATCTTTCCATATTCCAGGAAAAAAAAGCTGTGTGGAACAAATACTTCAGTTGTTGCTGCAGCATCACACCCTTTTGTGTATGGCCTTTGATGTTTATGTAACCTTAGCCAATGTAACCTACAGCAAATGAAAAAGGTTTTAATTTTTGTCACTAAAAATGTCAGTGTGTATTTAAAAACAAACAAAAAGCCTAACCCTTCCCACAAAGAGTCTGACTCAAAAACTTCTAAAACAAACTTCCCTAAAATCTGTATCTTGTTTTGGCATATTTAAAAAAAATAATAATAATCATGGACTTCTTTTTAAACCAATTTCCTGTCAATATTTACACTAGTACCATATTTAAAATTACATAAAGTCATTGACGTTAATACTTTTGCTTCAAATACTTTTGTTTTTATGCATATGTCTATACATGTATATATGCTGCCCATGTGGGGGAGTATGCATATGTTGTTGTAAAGGAAGAAGGGTAAGAATTGTTCCTTGGAAAACAACAACAAAAACAAAGCTCAGATATATTTTCCCTTTTTGTCCTTTATTATGAGTAAAGAAACTTTCCCATGGTCCTTTTTGGTTGGTGAAAAACCAACCAGGCCTACTTTGAATTATCATTGGAATTTCTACAGATAAAACCTATTAAAACTTTAGTAAACAAGTGCACCAAACAGGCTTAAACAAGATCAAATTCTTGAGCAAGAATTTGAAAAAAGACACATATAGTCTCTACTAAAACTGCTGTTTTTATATACTGCCTTGGAGTAAATAAACTTGGCCTTTAAATTCAATGTAAACAGGCCAAGAAATCCCCCAGAGGACATCACTGCCTATTTCCAAGCATGAGCTTTAATCACAGAATCACTACTTGCTTGTACTGATACTTAAGCTCACCTGGACGCTTGAACACCTTCGCTTATGTCCTTGCCATAAGCAAAGTTTTTCCTGCATCGGTACGCAAATTCATAGCCTGAAAATGAGTGCACGTCAAACAACTGTATTGAATATTGAAAGTACAGGTAAATCTGTGCAATAAAATTAACCATGTAGGGTTATATAGTATGTTGATAAGCTCAAAGCAGAGGAGACAACTATCAACAGGTCATGTTCTGAGATCCAGATTAGGAAACTATGTAATGAGGAAATAAAATGCCTTTTGTAAGATTCCTTGATATTTCACTTAAGCAGTTCTTGTTAGCATACTTCTGAGTAAAGTCTCCTGTAGTAAAGCTCTTCAGTTCCAAAGGAATTTGGTAAAATCTCTCTGTTTGGAAAGTAGGCTTTGCCCTGTTAGCCATTTGCTACCTCCTCAAGATTAATTCTGCCACTTGCTATCTCCATGAAACTCCTTCAACAAGATGAATAATATTTATAGGTCACCGTCAAATAAAAAAAAAAAAAAGCCATTCTGACTTTGATTCAGGCTCTCAGAATGAATGAAAAACAAGAACAAAAGCTAGAACGGTGGTTTAAAGAACAGGAAAGGAAATAGATAAACCACAAAAGCAGGTATGCTAGCACTCAAATTGCCATAAATTCTGATAAATCTTTGGACCAAGCTTAGAGATGATTTTGAACGAAGGAGGAAGTTGATTTTTTTCAAGCCACCATCTTGGCTTTTCTTGAGACATCAATATTTTAAAAGCAATAAAATAAGGTTGAGCTCTTCAGTCAAGAAAAAGCTGAATTTGCCAGAGACTTGTGCTTTAGGGGTATAAAACTTAATTTTGGTAACAAATGGTTACGTTTTGTTCCCACTTAGTAGATGATGTGTCAACACCTTCAACTAATAGCTTTCTAAGCAAATCTGTCCTGGTTAAAGTTTTGTTGTTGTTGTTTGGTTTGGTTTGGTTTTTTCCTCCTCGTTATTATTCCTAATCTCCAAAGAATATGTCCGAGACTCTTCCTTTTGCTTACAGACAGAAGCAGTACTGGGATGTAAGAAGTGAAACCTTCTGCAGAATTATGAACAGGATATATGAATGTAAGAGGAAGCAAAACCTAAATTCTCCTTTTTAAAATTAAAAATGACTAAAAACTTGCTTCTAAACAACCTATGTACATATATGCATATGTATATACTTTCTATCCCCCACATGGAGTTGGGTTTTACAAAGGGAGAACAGGAAATCAGTGTATGGGATCTCTCAAATTCTGTCCAACCTTGCACTTCTCTTTAGGCCTGCATCTTGTATCCAAAACAGAACATCATGTTCTGTTTCTTCCTTTATCATCTCCCCTGATAACACAGTTAGCTGACCTAAACTGGGCTTTGATGACCAAACACATCAGGTCCATGGGATACAGGAAAGGGAAAGAGGTCCCAGCACTGGAGCTGGAAATGTGTCTCCAGACAGGACCTCATCTTGAGAGGAGCGCTGTTAGAAGCCCCAGTCTGCTTTTGCAGCATTATACCACGAGCCCTCGGATGTTACTTGACAGGATATATTTCCATCCTGCAAATCAATGGGCAATGCAGCGGTACTCAAAAAGTGTCCTGTGAGAAGAGAAGAGGGAGGGAAAAAAAAGTTCTGTTCTAAAAGTATAGCAACATATTCTGTTCAGTGCTTAAATGCTGAAAAAATAATCTGGATCTGCTGCATACATTTGTTGTCCAAAGCTACAAGCACTCCTGCAGTGCTGGCTTCCAGGTCTTGTACAAGTTTCCCTGCAGCACAGAAAGTTGTTCCATGTGCTTTACAAGGAGGCATGCTTCTCATAGTAATGCCTGATTTAATAGTTCTTGTACTTGCTTTGTGAAGCTAAGATGTAGAAACTCATACTTTCTTTCCTTTAAGTATCCATGCACAGGCAGTTTGTGTACTAAAATATATGGTTAAGACTAGGGAGAAGTGACCTAACTGCAAGGTCAGTGTACCTTGTATCTAATGACTAATGTCAGAATCAGGTCTGTATTTTTTTTCCTGTACAAAAATGCTGAGAGAGAAAGGACTGCTTTTGAGGCAGAAATCATTCAAATCAACATATAAATAATCTGATGTGCTGTTTTGGTATAGAGCTTTGTAATCACTTTAACGGTCTCCAAACTTTGACCTGAGCTGTGAAGAAGAAAAAAATTGAAAACAAACCAGGGCATTTTGAAGAAAATGAGGGGGGAAAATGTAGATTTCCCCTCCTCCCAGCCCCCCCCCCCCGCCCCCAATAAACACTAAGAAATGAAAAAAATATCGGAGAAGATTTGAAATTAGATTCTGTCATCGGGACATGAAAGTGATGGGGGGGAGAGGAGTAATTGGGAAAGTTCAGTAAAGATTTAACCCCTCATACCGAAAGATTGGTGTAGCATAATGCACAAAGCTGCTGCGGTCTTAGGCCAATAAGTGTTTGATCAGCCTACCTCTTTCTCTTCATTCATCTGTTACATTGTCTGCATTATAATGAATATTCATAAGTTATCTTATCTGGAAGTTATCTTATCTGGAAAAGTTTGTTCTGTTTTTTGTTTGTTTTTGCAGTGTAACTTGAGTTTTATGGTTATATGGGATTTGTTTGTTCTGAGTCTTACAGATACCAACTCTTAGGTTCTAAACTAATACTATTGATCCTTTGTATTTTTAGTATTTTAAACAGCCTTTGTATTCTAGGGATATGTCACCAACCAGAAATTCACATAATGACTTTGGGAGGCCATCGGTGTGGATAACTGCAGAGTAAAACTTGGACTGTGGTAGGACTGTGGGTAGGATTAGGTTCTGGCTCTGCCAGGCCAAACCTAGGGCAGCGCTGGTGTGAGACATTGGGTTTAACAAAGGGATGAGTTTAGAAAGGATTAGTTCAACTCAGTAACCTGAGAGTCTGTAAGAAAAATGTGTGCCTCCTGAACAAAACAGGGTGTAGGTTTGCTTACAGCCTGAAGCCTGTTATGCAGCAGTTATTTTTGGAGGAAAATGTGGTGGAGATTTTATGCAAATTTCTCAGAAAGAAAAAGGAAATGGCTTAAAACATATTTAAGATGTTCCTACAACAGCACTTTAGTCTTTGTATATATCTTCTATAAATAGTCATTACAAAATAAGCTGGTTTTCTTGAGAACAGGATTTGATATGAAGGGTTTCTGTATGTTCTATGTTGCAATCCAAAATGTCCGCTAAACCCTGGCACTGTTCTGTAAAGGTTTTAATTTACGCAGGTATTACACGTATTTTTGGACTCTGCCAGTTGCTAGCACTTTGTCAACGGACCAAGTATGTTGTGATGAGGGGCTGCTTCTCCAACAGGGGCCATGTTTGCTACCCAAACACGCAGGTGCTCATTGTATTTCATCAGGAAGCCTGACAGGACTTCAGGGGTACTATCTCCTTCTCGAAGAGGTTCCTGGGTGCAGAAGCCAAGGACTGCTCCGTGGGCACAGCTCTCCTGCGGGACAGACAGACCCGCCTGCCCCACGCCGCCAACCGCTGAGGGAAGGCCCGGCCCGGCCCGGGCGGCGGCCACGCTCCTCTCAGGCCGCCGGGGCACGAGGCTCCGGGCCGGGGACTCGCCCGGCGCCGCGGCCGCCTGGCGAGCTGCCGTCAGCGTGGGGCAGCACGGCCGGCACTGCCCGAGCCCGGGGCTCCCTCAAGCTCCGGTTCCGGCCCCGGCCCTCGGCCCCTCGGTTCTCTCAGGCCGCGCCGCCACCCGCTTGAGTGATGAGCGCAAGGCGCTGCGGGGAGGGGAACGGAGCGACGGGGAGGGGGGAGTGCTACGCCATTTTCGTAGCCGGCGGTGGAGCAGAGGAGGGGGGAGAGAGGCGGCGGGGGGAAGGGGACGAAATGGCCGCGCATTGGGTGAAGCGCCCTGCGGGTCCGCTCGCGTAGCGCAGCCCGTGCGCTGCGTAGGGGCGAGTGTGGCGGGCGGCCGGTTGGCGTAGCGGCGGTTGGTGAATAGCGTGGCGGCGGCGGCAGGAGCTGCAGGAGGAGGAGGAGGAGGCGCCGTGGCGGTTTGGTACCGAGCGGAGAGGGAGATGCACACGGCACTCGAGTGAGGTAGCTATAAAACCCCATTTGTTTACATTCCCTCCCCCACAAGCGGCCGGCGCGGCGGTGAGGGTGGCGGCCGGCCCCGGGCCGCCGGCGGTGGGGGGGCGGCCGGGCGGCAGCCGGTGCCGGGAGCAGCGGGGTCAGCTCCGCCGCCGGCATGCGGGGGGCTCGGCGGCGCGGCCGGCCCGTGACGTGGCGCCGGGACCCGCCGGGCGGCCGGGGAGAGCCGCGCCCGGAGCCCCCACGCTGAGGCGGTGGGGCCCCGCTGCAGCCCCCGCGGCGGGTCGGGACGGCTCCGTCAGGGGAGCTCGGCCGGGCCCCGCGGGGCATGGAGCGCCCCGTGCCTGCCCGCCACGTGGAGGCCGAGGGGAGGCGTGAGGTGCTGCCCCTGTACCTGCCCCGCGGACAGGGCACGGCGCACAAAGGGGTGCCCAAGGTGTGGGCTCCCCGCGGGGACCGCCGGACCCCCGGGATGGTGAGCGGGCCGCGCTGGTAGCGCCTCCTTAGCCCCAGAGTGCCTAGTAGCGCTAGCGACGGCAGGAATGGCTCTGGCGCCATGTAATCCGCGTGTAACCCTAAACAATCGAAGGTAAGAGCTAGGTGGGTGAGGAGGTGCTGCTGCTGGCTGTAGTGTAGCCTACACGGCCATCGCCAGGGAGAGGAGGAACCGATTCGGTCTTCTCACTTCCTAATGCTTAGACTGCCTTCTTCGGAAATATGTGCTTAATGTTAAAGCTCTGGAATAAAACCATTCTTTAAAATTTTCGGGTATCTTTGTCTTTTTTGCCTTCTGTAGAGATTTCCTTATCTGCTGGTTCTTGCCTCTGATGTATAAACAGTTGGAGTTAGAAATATAAACACTTTTATATAAATATAAGCACTTTATGAGTTGAAATCGTTCTGGTTTCTGGCACTGAACATTGTATGTTTCTAAGTAACAATTTTTTTTCTTATTTTTTTTTTCTGTTAAGAGAGAATGTCATACCTAATAATGGGGGAGCCTGTGATAGGTGAAGCCTGATACAGCACTGAGAAATGCGCAGTGGAAGGCCTGGTTAGTTTTCAAAATTGTGGAAGCGATTGTCTAATTAACAGAAGTAATTCCGGGGGAATGTTCCAACGGGTATGTTCTAGTATGTGTTCAGATAGTAGTAACTGATATGATGACATTAAAAGAGAAAATACAAAAAATGGGTACTAATACAACAAATATTTTAAAAGAGAACACTAAGATTTTGAACACACTTGGATTTACTTAAGAATGGGCTTTCAATTAAATGCGTAGTGGAGTCAGTAATCCGTGTGGATTGGTGAGACATACTGCTCTAATTTCAAAGCAAGAGTTAAGCTTATTAATGCTTACTTCTTAGGCTTATACTCTGGTATATATAAGAAAATTATTCGAAAAAGTTCTGTGGTTCCCAGGAACTTAAGAAACTATTATGACCAGAAGCTTTCCTAACTAGGTTTTTGTTCTAAAGTAAATGTTTAAATTGGTGTTGTCCTGCAGCACTTTTTAAACTTCCGACACTTTTATACTTTGGAGAAAAAAGGTATGGAGCCATGCAGTCTATTTAGAAAAGAGAATAGATTCTGTATATAGGCCATGAATAAACTGTATACATCAGTGAGCAGAGATCAGTGGTGGCAGTTCTGTATGGAAATGTACCTTAGTGTCCACAGAAGATGGATGTGGAAAGATTGTACGCAAATGCCTATCTGAAATATGCAACATGAAAGGAGATTCTGCCTACCTAAAAACTTTATTCTTTCAAACAAACCAAATTGTTTTGGATATACTTTGCTTTCATGTAGATCTTTCTGTGCTTTCCAGGCTGGCTGAAAAACCAGGTACTTAGTTTGGAGTATGTATTCACACGGAATCAGAAAACGTGCAGAGAAGACAATTGTAGTATAAAAAAGCGGTGCAAATAAATTCACAAGATGAGCTGTTGTATGTTTGTTTCTCCTATTACATAAAAAAAAAAATCTAGTAAAGCAACATGGCAAATGGGGAATGTTCCAGAAAATTTATTCTATGCAAAAAAGCATGGATCCTTATGATTACCTTTGTTTACTCCAGTGCCTGGTCATGCTGTGATCTGAAACTAAGATTTATGTGACACTGTAACGATATGTATCTTCTAACATAATATCATGGAAAGTCAGCAGGAGGATATTAATTGTGTATGGTACTTAAGCCCTACATATTAATAAACTGTTCCTTTTGAATCTTTAGTAGGACACCTTGGTAAGATACAAGCTTTGTGTAGTTTGATTTGGACAAAAGATTTACGTACATGTGTGGCAAAATGGGTACATATAACCTGGCATAGATTTTCTTTGAGGTCTTCACTAAGACGAGCAACTCTAATTTAGATACTTACATTCATAACACATTATCTGCAGTGCAGTAGCTGGTCCAAGTAGGAAGAAAATTTGTAAGTATTTTGATTGTGTTTGCTTTCACCATCCAGTGTTAATGTCATTTAATCACAATGTTGCCAGCTGTAATGAGTTTGTTGTTGTCTTTGTCACAGTTTTTACAGAAATGGAAGTTAATTTGAATATATAAGGGGCACTTCATAAAATCGGTCTAGTTTTGGAAACAGGATTTTTTTCATCAGATGGGATTACTAAAACAGCAGAATTACACAAACCATTTGAAAGTGAAGCTCCATGGAAGTTTTCTTATAAGCTGAGATTTGTTCCTTAACTGTGGTGAAACTTAAAGATCATGGCATCTTTACAGACTACAGTATAGATAAGGGGATGAGTGGACGTAACTGTGTGTGTGAGCAATGAAAATAATAGCAGAACAAAGAAACTTAATTTCATTTTCTTCACAGTTTAGCTATTGATTGTCAGAACACTTGTTATTTTAAAACATGTTTCAGAACTGTTGAATGTACCCTGACGTTTTCCTTAACGCACCTAAAAATGTCCTTAAAAGTTTCAAAGAGGGAAAGCCAAATTGCAGTTTTGTCTTTGTCTACATGGATGCTTTTCATAGAATTGAGTTTTACGTGCAGTCTAGAGAGTACTAAGAATTCATGCCTTTTGGGAAGCAATTTCAGTTCTAATTTAAAGAAAATCAGTATAACTTCCTGCTTTTCTGTAAAAGTCAAACTTAATTTAAAGGGCAAACATTTTAAATATAATTTTATTATATAAAAAGTATCCATAGCTGGGGGTGGGCTTCTGAGGTTATCTTAAATAAAGACTAGTTAGCAATTTTAGCTTGCTGATAAGGGCTTGCTGATGTGGAAAGAATTTAGGTCTTTTTTAGGTCATTTTTAAATTGCAGTTGAGATATTATTTAAAGTATACCTAGTAATGTGTGATGAGGAAATATGTGACAATTAGGTGAAGCTAATAATAATAATAAACAAAAATTAATGTTCAAAAACTGATCAAAATGATGGAAGCAATGCCCTGCCTGCATTGGAATCTCTTAAGGGAAAGAAAGATATGCGCTCGTTAGTTTAGCTGTTCAGAATGTTCTATATGCTACTCTTTCAGTATCACTTTTCCATTTCTTGGTGTAATAGCAGTCTGAGGAGTAAAGAAGAAAGGGGGCAAAAAAGATAATTGTTTTAAGTCACTTGTATTTTGTTACTTCTTGTGATAATCCACACATTGTACAGGTTTTAATGCCCCGGAGCTGGAAGCCAGCATGAAAGACTGGGAAGATGATCGTTTCCTGATGTTTGTCTGAAAAGCTTATGAGAAGAAGGGATGTTGAAATTATGTGTAGGGTGTTGTACCCATGCTGGGGAACACACTTCATTACATCAGAAATGTTTTCATCTTCTAGGTATCACATTGTGCTGCCTCATCTTTCCATTTTCTGACTTGTCTCTTGCTGCAGAGGAGGAATGACTCAGCTGCTGCCGTTTTTCTATCTCAGCTGCTGCTGGCCTATCAGCTTCATTCTTATCTGGCTATCACATTTTCTATAGCTTGATGCTTTCCAAAGCAGTAGGATGAGAGTGAAGAGAATCGTCTGGTTTTGTTAAGGCAAAATTAGACTGCTGCAAAAACTGATGAACCTGTTACAGAACTTGCACTGCATTGTCTTTTAGAGATCATGAATGTAGGTATATATGTCTGTCAGTATCACTCTGTGAGAACAAAATGATCAGAGTAAGAAGTATTCCTAAATAGATCTTGTACATCACCTGGCTAGGTTCAATTTTCTTTAGACCAATTTGCTCTCTTTTTTTTTTTTTTGGCCAAAATTTGTGGCAGTTTTGAAAATTACTAAAATGAATCTCCAGTTTGGTTTGTTGTTGTTTTTTGAAGAACATTCCTAAGATAAACTTTATTTTCACTTTAAAGGAATGTGTCTGTTCTGCCCCCATCCCATTTTTTGTGTGTTGGCAGTCCCATCTTCTCAGTAATATCAAGTACGCATAATATGTGGGCTGTTAACCAGAGGTGAGTGGGAAGGATATAAAGTTCTGAACTGTGAAGAGGTGCTGAAAATTATAACCCTTATCCATTTGATTCAATGCTTGAGTGACAAAGACTTAATTTGTCATTGGTATTAGGTAGCTAAATCAGGGCAGAATTGTGGTAGTCTGCGTAATAATGGGAGTTAGTGAATAAACTATGGTCATGTCTGAAACTCATAAATCAAATGAAGTCCTGTAAAAGCATTCATGTGGCTAGACTTTTTGTAAGATAAAATGCCTGCATAAGATACAAACTCCTCAGAGTAAGCATATACAAAGGAAGTTCTATGAAAGATTGCAGGATTTGCATAAAATTACAAATATAGTGCTCAACAGAGACCTTGTGCATCAAATTTGGTTTCAGTGTTTCTGCCTGTAGGTTACTTTAGAGTTCCCAATCACAGCTCCTATTAAAAGACCGCTGTAATAAAACATGTTCCAGATAGGTGCTGTCATATAGCATTACATGTGAAGACACGTCTCAAGATTAGTTGACCTGTACCACATTCATAAACTGATCCTTGTGCATTTGTTACAGCTGCATTTTATCACCATAGTATGATGATGATTAATGGAAAAAATAATGCTTTGAATTCTGAAGGGTAACTGAAAATGATGATTGATCTACAGCTGATGATTGAATCTCTATAAATAGTTCCTCTTCTGACCAATCTGTTGATAACAGCATGCAGTCATACCTATGTTGGAGTATCAAAGCAAAACAAAAGAAAAATATGCATAGTCTTCTATAAAGTAGTCTCTAATGGATGTCACTCAATGTGATTCTTGATGTGGATTTTTTGGGGGAGTAATAGTTACATCTTTGTTAATACTGACTTGCAGTGTAAATGGTACTTAGTAGCACCAGATCCGAGGATGTGATTCTGAATTTGTTCACAGTAGTAACCATAGGTCATTAATCCAACAGAAAGTTAGATTTATCTCACATAGCAAAATAACACAACCCAATGTTTCCTATAAGGGGTAACAGCAAGCAGGTATGGATCGTTATTAATTCTTACTGTGCCACTATAGGCACTTCTTCATTCATCCCACATACAGAGCAGTACAGAAGAGCTTATTTACTGTTAAGTGGAATATTGTACTCTGTTTTAATGGATAGTTATATTACTTCTCAAGGCACTGTCTCATTTCTATAATCCATTCTTGTAAAGAAAGACCTCTTTTCATGAGGCTCCTCTACTTTGATAAGTGCTCTCAGTCCATGAATTGCAAGCCGTATCATTTTGTCCATGCTTACTGGCTACTTCTGCTTGCAGATCTCAGAAGCACTTTACTGGTGACCTGAATGTCTGTCTATAGAAAACAGTATCTGGGCCTAAAATTGAATTTCCAAATTGTACTAGCTTACATTAAAACTTAAGAAATCTGGTACTTGAGTGTGCTCCAAATAATGTAGTAGCCTTGAATTGCTACATTTTCAAGCTAAAAATAATAAAATAATCCCCATTTATGTAATACCTGTTATGATGCATAAACATCATAAACTTCCAGTCATTCTTGTTCTGGACTGTGTATGAGGCAATGGGCTGACAGAGGTGTTGTACTGTATTGACAGTGCTAGAGTTGTTCAGTTGTTCTCAACACCCTTGTAGCATGTATTTCCATTAACTTCAGTATGATGCAGTAGCTGTATCAGGAACTAAGTATAAAATTTAACGTTTTAGTCTAAAGTGCCCATAGCTAACTTCTTATATTCTAGAGTACTGTTCTATCTGCATGTTACCAAAGAAAAATGGCCTAAATTACCTCGTGTGCAATTTCTCTCTTTTACACAATTATTTTCTTTGTACTACAAGTAAGAGATTGAGTGAAGTATGTAGGGTAAGTTTATGTATCTGCATCATGCAGAGTCCTAGCAGAAGTTTGTTCTTAGTGTATTAGGGCAAAAAAATCTCATTCTGGCTTTTGCTAATTAGGTATGGCCAGTAGTAGGGAGAAGCATGTGAGAGCTTTATGCTAACTCCTGAAAGATTGGATTAGTATGAGATGTTTTACTAAGAATGCAACAACTGCAAATTACTGTTACTTCTAGTTTGTATCAGACTTTGTGGTTCAAATTAGCTGCAGTAAACAGGCTAGGCAATGTAAAAATACTTTTACCCTCTTTGAACAGCATAGTTTGTCTCCTTCTCCATAGAAACTGCTAGTTTGTCAGTGCTAGCTGGCTACAATAGTGTAATGAAGGAGTGTATCATGGTATTTTTTAGCATTTGATGCATTGAGAATGCATCTTATAGTTTGAGTGATAGAATTTAAGGCAAGACTCCCTTAAAAAGTGTATGGATTTAATAGTTAAATGTTTTTGTTGTTGCTAATTGAACTATGGACAAATCAAAACTGTGTTTTGGAATAAGACAACGTAGCACAGTTGAATTATTAAAACAGTAGTAAAATTGAAAAATACGGATTGCCACTTTGGGGGAAGTTTTGAAAGTTTATACAAATTCATTTACTGGAATTGACTCTTATTGCTGATTGCTAACTATAGATTCAGAACATGAGCGTGAAAGAGGCGAAGGATTAATTACATTTTATAAACTAGATATTCTCAGTGGGAAACAGTGATAGGAGCACATCGTTCTTAAAATGAACGTGTTTTAACTATGAAAAGTGTTTTTTTGTTTGGTTGTTTTTTGTTGTTGTTTTTTTTCCAAATCTTTGGCTGTATCTTAGCGAATATGTCATGTAGTGGTTCCAAGCAGTGACTGAGTAATAGTGAAATACTGAAATGATACCTCAGTTGCTTTGCTGCTTTCTGGTCTATGCATGTAATTTTTTTTGTTTCTACTTTTCTTGACAATAAGCAAAGCATGATTCTTAACTTTTCTACCTGACAGTTCTATTACCAGTAACATACTTTTATAATGTAAATGTAACATTTAAAAAGTTAAAGCTGGATACTAGCAAATACAGGTAGTTTAATCAGAAATTTATAAACAGTGTATTTAGCTTATCAGACAGGATAATATGGGGGGGAGAGAAGTATTTCAACCTTTATTATTCAGGACATCAGGCTATGAGGTTTTCCCATTTACTGGAGATTTTTCTGATCTGTAACTGTCCTATAGCTGTAGCTAGATTTGGATGCCAAATGCAGGTTTCAATGCCAAACAGCCTATGTATCAAAGTATTTCAGTTTCATAACCTGGCAGTGAGGTGGCCTGCTGGGAGATGACATGTTATTCTTGTGACTAAATACCATAAAAACTTAAGTGACTGTAATGAGTATCAGAGGATTCACAAGAAACTGTTGTGCCTCTAGAAATAGGAAAAGTAAAGCCTCAGGCTCGTTAACAGATCCCACAGATGTTAGGTGTCTTAGCTGTGGTAACTATGGAATAAAAAGTTTGTCTGTTCACAGAGTTATACTCTGTTTATTTGTTTAATATTTTAACTGAGCTACTTTAGATGTTGAAAGTAAAAATATATTTGGAAAGGTAGATGTACTGCAGCTGTCCTGACTCTTAGCAAGCTCTTCAGTAAATTTTAATTTGCTGATGTGTATCACTTCAATAGGTTTCAGTTGGTTTACCCTGGTGGTTTAAGCTGTCTCCTTCTTTGAGTCTGTTTTGTAGTCTGTTAATTAGTTAAATATGTAATTTGAAGTACAGTAGTTTTAATTGGCTTAATTTTGTGGAAAAGATGTTCAACCATGATCCCATATTGTGTTTACTTTGGATAGCTTTAATATGATCAAAGTGAATTACTTTGTAATATGATTATGATGTGCTCAGCAGACTATGGAAGAGGGTGATGATGTACTGTCAATTACAGTAGCAAAAGGAAAGGGAAGGAGGGAGGAAATTTTTACCAGAAACTGCTGACTCCACTATCCATGGAATACTAAAGCATGCTCTAGAAACTTACGCTTGCATTCTGCAAACCTTAAATATTTCTGAAGTTGAACCTGTGGAATAAAGGTCACAACCTACTAACGACCCTTTGAATTTAGAAGTAGAGTCCAGTTTACATTTGATTTCCACTAATAGTGGAAAAGAGCATAAAACATCTTTCTCAGAGAAATTAGATAACCCACAATTTCAGTGATATAGCCTAACCATTTCTGTAAGTTGAAAAGTGGAAAAAAGATTTTATTATTTTATTTATGCCACCTTTTGTGTAATATGACTCTTGATAGTTTGGAAGGTATTTTTCTTCCAAAATCCTGGATTTGTTTTGAGATACATTTACTGATCACTTGTGTTAAATGTTAAGAGACAGCAGGTAGTTCTTGTTTTTTTGTTTGGTTTGGTTGTGGTTTTTTTTTTTAAACTGTTGACAGTCAAAATGTGATACTGGAAAAATCACAAGAAGTTGGTTCACTTTTTATGCATTCTTATTAACTAAAATTGTCAAGTGTCAGGTGATTGGGAAGATGCGTCAGAGTAGTGGAGTTGTGATAAAATGTGTTGCTTTACAGGAGTGGATTATAGAAATTACATAGAGCCTTGAGAAGTAATAGATCTCATGTAAACTGAAGAAAGCCCCCAATAGTGGGGGGAAAAATAACACAAAGAAACAACGGAAATGAAAGACTTCAGTGATTCAAGGAGTGACACAGGAAACAGTAATGTCCTAATGATCCCACTGAGAAGAGTGGTGATTTCAAATCAGCGGTTAGTCCAGAAAAATCCTTATGATTAAAATTACAGTAGAGAATACACGGTGTGATGCTCAAGGAAGTGATAAGGGAGCCTCCTTTTTCAGGAGAGGTACTAGAAGAAGAAAGCCTAGAATTACAGTTACTGTAAAAGCCAGCAACTGATATTAGATCAAGTGCAATCCTGCACAACATAGCCTAGGCTAGATGTATCTAATTATAAAGTAGGTTTTCTAAAACAGATAGTGTCGTCTTTCTTTCTTTTCACAGTTTCTCTCCTTGCTTGTCTGTGTTGCTGTCAGAATATACATGCACTTGCAAGGTGATGGACACAGGGAAGGACATATAGATAGTATTTTTAAGACTTAAGTTCTTGCTTTCAGTTTTTGTAAGTTGTTAGGCTAAGAAGACAATTCTGCTTGCACTTTAGATTAAGGCCGTAAGGATTCTGCTTCCTTTCCCCTTTTTTATATCTAATCCTGCAGTAAGAGTAATAGTGTTATTAAATACAATTTTATTCAGTCATTTCAAAGTTGTCGCTTTGAAGCTGTTCTGATACCTTGTTAAGGAAAGTTAGTGGTTCATCCTGAGTGATTTGTTGTTGCCTAAGTCATCACACAGTCCTATAAGCCATGTAGATCTTTAACAATAATCTTGCTTAAAGTAAATGACAGTTAGGTAATGTCATAACTTCTGTAGAAGTTTACTTGGAATGGGATGGGAATGGCACGCTTTGATTGAGCTGGCCACATACTAGGCAGATCCTCATGTTGAAATGTGTACGACTATTTTTTGTCACACGTTAGGTTGAATGTTAATTTTGGATATGCTGAGATGTCTTTACAAACATTGTCTCCCACAACTGTTCTTGAGCCAAGTGACTTGAGATGTGTGTGGTCCCAGGAGTCACCCATTTTCTCAAAAATTTCCTTCACACCCAAAGGAAAAAGAATTTGTGTTCTTACCTAAGGAAACGGTGGTTGTTCCTTGGTTTTGTACTGGGAATCAATTTGCTAAGAAGAATTTGAATGTCATGTTGATGTAGGGTCTTACAAAAGTCTGTGATGGTGGCTCATTAATTAAATTTCTTGTTTAGAAGTACAGATTTTTATGAATGGTATATGTTGTCAAGTAAAAAATTTGCAACCTTTCAAGTTCTAGAAATGTTCATTAAGCATCATAATCTGCCAGGCACTGATCTGGCTGAGCACATATGAAAAGAAACATGCCTCAGTCTGAACTTTAAAGGGAGTTTTGAACTTGGTAGCTTTTGTAAATTAATATTTCTAAGGAAAGGGAGAGAAGTCCTCAGCTTAACAGTAGCCATGCTTAACTCCTTTTTGGATCATAGCTGTGACTTACTTTTTAAATTGTAGTAATGTAGGAATTGAACACATATCAAAGATACACCTTTTAACATTAGTGCATGTGTTTTAACATACTACAAGGATGAGATAGGTATAGTGGTTTAAGTTAGAGTAAGAATAAAAATGGTCACTGGTCTTAGCGCTTTATTATAAACATTATTACATTCTGTGTTGAGGGGGGAGTTGGAGAAATTAATTTAAAATGAGTTTCAATATGAAACTTGTCCACTGTTTTTTTCACTGTTATTGGAGTGCATTTTGAGATAGCCAGTTGTGTTTGTGCTATAGCCAAAATACTCTGTTAGGCTACAAATCAACCAACTCTGTGAGGTGGAGTTGCCAGCAAAAGCAAGATTGCTCTTTGTGTGGTCTGCAGTGTTTGTGCAGCTGCACAGCAAACCAGATAGGAAAAGTAATCTGCCTTGAAAATAATCTTTTTTTTTTTTTTTCCTTTTTCTGGGCTGTTTTTTGGCAGAATCTAATTGTACAGCTGCACAGTGAACAGATCAGCAAACAAATGTGCTGGTATACAGAAATGGTTTTAGGGGAATGAATGAATGAAACAGTGGGGGAAGGCAGGACTACTGCATTAGGGGCAACACTATCTTAAAATATTTGTTGAACTTCAGCCATAGCTTGAACAAAAACATTTGCTTATTTTCAGTGGAAAAATAAAATGCTAAAATGCAAACATACCTTGTTAATCTTTTAAAGTATTTCATTCTTGCAAGCACCAGTATCCTAATAGGACCAAACTGAACAACAGAATGTTGACAGAAGATCTAGCCAGTTCCATTATATATTTTGTGCATTAATAGATGTGCAGTGTATATACAAAAGACTAAAAATTAATTCTTGGGTAAGCAGAAATAACACTTAAAAACTTGAACTGTTTTGATGGGTTTTATGTTATTTTGAGCTCTGAAAAGGATCCTGTATTCAGCAATTCATTGCAAGTAGTTGTCCTTCTGAAGAACACTATGAAGTTGTTTTCCCTTCAAAATAAAATAAATGCCCCTTTCTGGACAACTGAACTAGTAGATAGATTGCTACTGTAGTAGTTTAGGATCATTGTCTAGTATGCTTGGGATTTGATATTTCAAATAGTTCACATTTCAGATTTTGAAAAGGTGTTCACAATGTGTTTAGTTATGCATGAATGCTTTCTGTGTCTTATCTGGTATTAACTTGGCAAATATGGCTTAGATCAACTAGGTAATGGTCTGTTCTTAGAGTGAGCCACTCCTACTAGGCTGTAGATTTTCAAATGAATGAGTTTTACTTATATCCGCAAACCTGTTTCGCTGAATTTGAAGAGGGAAGAAAATACAGGAGATGGGTGAGAACGAAAGTTAAGGGATAGATAATTATAACTTCTTACATATGTAAAATGTTTTCCTATTTGTATATTCAGATGCTAACATCAGCAAAAGACTAGTATAGCAAAATGAGACTATTAAGTGCTTTCATGGATTTCTTAAAGTGTCACAGCAATACATTCATTTCTCTTTAAGATTTTATTTATTTTTTTAATAACTGACCCTGAAAATGAGTACTAGATTCATTGCTTAAAAAAAAAAAAGTAGGAAAAAAAAGAGTAGATTATTTGGATTCTTCCATTCCAGCCTTTTTTGAACTGTATATTAGTATTGAGTACTGCAGTTAATGGAGAGGTGGTGGAGAACTGCAGGCATCTCTCCTGCAAGTAAATTGGAGTAAATATCTGCAATATAAGAAAGAATTCTAAGTTTCGGGAAGTATAAGAAAGTGTCTTTATGTAGTCAGTAGCTTTATTTCAAGAAATATTTATCTTGCATCTGAAAATAAATATACTGGTGTTACTCTGAGCAGTTGTTAATAGAAAGAAATGATACAATTGCTTGAATTTCCAGTGCTGAACAAAGCAAACGTCTTAGTTTGGTAAGAACATTGGTTTGTCTTTATTTTTAGCGTGTTTGTCAGTTTCAGTCCTCTGGTTTTAGCTGAAGTGTGTGTTTGGTATTTTTGTTCTGTGTGAAATTTCTGGTCGTTGGTGAAGTCCTGTTAAGGCACTTCAGTTATGGTGGCATTCAAGCTGAGTAACTAAAATCCTGAATGTTTTTCAAATGGAGTTTCCAGAATCTGATCTTCTG
Organism: Cygnus olor; assembly: GCF_009769625.2. NCBI lineage: Eukaryota > Metazoa > Chordata > Aves > Anseriformes > Anatidae > Cygnus > Cygnus olor. Next base: position 2,044,087 of record NC_049174.1, on the reverse strand, counting down.
CAGTTAGAATGAAAGGGCCAAATGGAGAGAAACTAAAATAAAATATTTGGTAGGGCTGATATCTAGTGTGTTTGTTACAAAAATGTTTTTGATTACTAAAATTGTTGGGAACAGACAAGAGAAAGGAGGGAAAGAGAAAGTTGGACACTTAAACTAGACACTGTTATACACTAACAAAAATGCTGTGGTATGTGGGTTGCAAACACTTAAACACTAGGTTTAAATTTTCAGCTGAGTTTGGATTTTATATGACCACGTTATTGGAATCAAAGGTTGCTGTTAAGTAAAGCCTGGCTATCGAACTAGTCTTCTAGTTTCAGTAAAGCAGTTAATGAGAAGTAAGCAAAAACATTCCCCCAAATCATGTTAATTCCAGGTTTTAAATGACGCCTTGTGAAAAAGTAAAGTGCTATCGGTATGAAGTGGAAGAACAGATCAAATGTTAGGCACTGTGAAGAAGTTTCAGGAATTCAAGGGGAACTTAGTGAAAAGCCTCTAGAAATACCCACTTTGATCAAAGGCGTATTTAATAGAGGAAATGCTACAGGGAATTGCTTAGCATGGAAATAGTGTGAGTTTTCCGTACGGAGAAGAACTTTAGTTGATGTACTGCTCGGGTTCTTTCACCTCAGGCCTTTGATTCACAAACTGTGTATATGGATGCGCAATCACAACTGCATTTAGTCTGAATAGTTTGCTTTTAGTGATGAATGAGGAGGTGAGGGGATGCATTTGGCAGTACTGTTGCATTTACAGGAATGCCAGTTGGTATGGCAGGACTATTTATTTATCTTACCCACTGTAGATGTACACGTTTATCATACCTTTGAAGCCTGACTTGGTGTGGGGTTGTCCTGCTGCCTGAGTGCATCCTGGAAGCCTTCTCTTGCTCTTCTTCACAGTTCAATGCAACATAGTGGGTGCTGTTAGTTCCCAATGGGGCCTGTGGGTTCTGGGCGCTGTCGTTTCTGACCCAAGACCAGCTGGGGGATGTTTTCCCTTACATCTTCCCTGTTGGGTGCCTGGCCATTGAGTTCCCTCAAGGAAGGAGGGGCGGCAGCAGGAGTCAAATAAGTGCTTGAAATAAGGCAAAGGCTGCCAGCAGTAATAGCAGGATTCTTTTTCAACTTTGTAGCCTTGTCCTCGAGCTGCTTTCCCATGTTCTTTTGTGGGGATTCAAGAGTCATAATATGCTTATGCTGAGATCAGCTATATACAATTCTGTGTCGCTGAAGTGTATCAAATTTGGACTTCAGCTTTCTGGTATTTTATACATACGAATGTTGTCTGGCATACTGCCTGATGAGAGCTATTTACAGTTGCTTAGATGTTAATGAAGCATGTGTAAAGAAGAAACAATTACTCTTATTAGTTCTGTCTGAGACTTCTTAGGATGGCTAAGTATGTTTTGTTAGTGTCTTCTTTAACAGAAGGATTGAAATAGAAGATACAGAAAACTTCTAGAAGACTTAAAAATACTGTGCCGGGATTCTTATTAGTTGTATTGAAAATAGACATCTAAATTGATTTTGAAATGAGTCTGATAATGCTCAGCTCTTGTATTTGAGCAGTGAATCATGATCATAAATTACAAACTATTTTAACCATTAGGGCATGGAAAAAGGTACCATTCAAAGCTAAATACCACAATTAGAGATGCATGACCGAAATTTCAAAGTAATATATTAGTAGTATTGTATGAGACAGTCACATGAAAAAGATCATGAGGTTGTGAAAAGGATTATGATCATGCTTATCATGCTTTAGTCATGAATTTCCTGGTAGAGATATTTTAGTCTGGATTGTGCTTGTTTAAATGGGAGTAGTTTGACTTTGCTTGTTCTGATTATATTACCGTTATGTGGCAAAAGGGGAGAAAAGGTCTTAACTACAAAAGTAGTATACTTTGAGTAACTGAATTTTACTTACAGTTGAGTTGCAGTTTTCAGTGGTGAGAAACAGAAGTTAAATAATAAACAATTTGCTAAAGAATTACAGTGTATTGCATGCACTTACCTAGTGCTGCCATTGTCTGTGCAAGCATACATATATGCATTCATGTTTCTCCTGGGCTTTCATTTGTCTTACATGTACCTTAACTGCTAACTTCAGACCTTGAACCTGCTCTTCACATTAAGTAACATTCCACATTGTAAATCCTCAGTTGATGAAAATTGGCATATCCCTATAGAAATGTGGAGCTCTGCTGATCTGTCATCAGCCATATGCCTGATCCAGTATCTTTACGTACTGCCAGATTGTTTCTGCTTCCTGGGATATGATGCAATTTGCAGAGCCCAGGCTCCCAGACTGTGTGAGAAGGAGCACGTGGTCTTTTATTTAAAGGTTGTAGAATAAGTTTCCAGACAATCGTACAATCTGAGGGTTGACTCAGTCCAATGATACTTGGATGAAGATATGTAACCTGCTTCTTCCTACTCTACCAGCAACAGCTTTGCACTTAACTGCTGCCTCAAAGGAGAATAGAAGAAGCTTCTGGAAGGTGTTTTGAAATGCTTTTAATGTTTCTGTATTAATCCCAGTGATATATTTATGAGAACATTAAAAATGCCTTAAATAGACTCTGTGAGTGCAAAAGATTGTATAAAAGTAATCACAATAAATTTGAGGTTGAACTTGTCATACTGAACTTACTGAAATGGTTTGTCACAGCCTTTAAATCATTCACTGCAGTGTACAAGCTTGGGCTGGAGACAGTCTGTACAGTCATTCAAGACTGATAGAACAGTTGTTTATAAATATAGAACAGTAGTGTAAAATGATTAGCCATTGATCTTTCTGATGTTTCTAGCGTCAATTTTGATACCAATGCCTCCAGTTGAATGATACTCTTCCAATCTTACTTCTGTAACTAGGTCAGTATTGCGAAAGAAAAGTTTGCTTTTTTCTTAACCTTGCAAGCAATTGAGTCTCCAGTGAGAGGTGAATTTTGGTCTTGTATATTTGTAGAGTTGTATAGATATAGATTATATATAGATATATAGATATAGATTTGTAGTGTTGTATATTTGTAGAGGTTAATAGAAGAATTTTCCTCCAGTCTAATGTGTTAAATGTGTTAAATCGTTAAATCGACTGGCGTATGCTTCGTTGGGTTAAAAACTGGCTGGATGGCCGGGCCCAAAGAGTTGTGGTGAATGGAGTCAAATCCAGTTGGAGGCCGGTTACTAGTGGAGTCCCCCAGGGCTCAGTGCTGGGGCCAGTCCTTTTTAATATCTTTATCGATGACCTGGACGAGGGGATCGAGTGCACCCTCAGTAAGTTGGCAGATGACACCAAGTTAGGTGCGTGTGTCGATCTGCTCGAGGGCAGGAAGGCTCTGCAGGAGGATCTGGATAGGCTGGACCGATGGGCTGAGGCCAACTGTATGAGGTTCAACAAGGCCAAGTGCCGGGTCCTGCACCTGGGGCACAACAACCCCAAGCAGCACTACAGGCTGGGAGATGAGTGGTTGGAAAGCTGCCTGGCAGAGAAGGGCCTGGGAGTACTGGTTGATAGGCAGCTGAATATGAGCCAGCAGTGTGCTCAGGTGGCCAAGAAGGCCAACAGCATCCTGGTTTGTATAAGAAGCAGTGTGGCCAGCAGGTCTAGGGAGGTGATTGTCCCCCTGTACTCGGCTCTGGTGAGGCCGCACCTCGAGTACTGTGTTCAGTTTTGGGCCCCTCACTACAAGAAGGACATCAAGGTGCTCGAGCGAGTCCAGAGAAGGGCAATGAAGCTGGTGAGGGGTCTGGAGAACAAGTCTTATGAGGAGCGGCTGAGGGAGCTGGGGTTGTTCAGCCTGGAGAAGAGGAGGCTCAGGGGAGACCTCATCGCTCTCTATAAGTACCTTAAAGGAGGCTGTAGAGAGGTGGGGGTTGGTCTATTCTCCCACGTGCCTGGTGACAGGACGAGGGGGAATGGGCTAAAGTTGCGCCAGTGGAGGTTTGGGTTGGATATTAGGAAGAACTTCTTTACCGAAAGGGTTATTAAGCATTGGAATGGGCTGCCCAGGGAAGTGGTCGAGTCACCATCCCTGGAGGTCTTTAAAAGACGTTTAGATGTAGTCCTTAGTGATATGGTTTAGTGGAGGTCTTGTTAGTGTTAGGACAGAGGTTGGACTAGATGATCTTGGAGGTCTCTTCCAACCTAGACGATTCTGTGATTCTGTTTATTAGCTATATAAAATTACTAAAAAGTAACCCTTTCCTTTTTTGATTTCTTTGTCAACCTGTTGGAAATATAAGAGCTTCCAACATTGTTGTGTGTACGTGTGCATATGCAACAATGTGATTGCAGGCACTTAAGGGCAAAACATTGAGCTAATACTTTAAGAAGTGAAAATGGATTGAAAATGTTAGTGGGTTGCTATAAAGCACATTTCTCATCAGTTTTCACAGAACACAATTAGCAGCTGAGCTAAAGAAGGACAAGTACACTTACCATTTCTTGTCTGCAACTCAATCTCGTTTTAGGATAGATTGACCAGATCACTTGGCATCTTAGTGAAAGCACCATCGGTCATACAGCTCTACGCTCATAGGCAACTAAAACTGCTTTCAGTGTAGAACAAGATCAAAGCATACTTGATCTGTTTGCCTATTACTTTATGTCCTTGCATTTGCTAGTGTTCGGCAGCATCTGGATATACAGAAGCAGAAAGCTCTCAACTCCGTCCACCTCTCAGCTCTTGTTTCCTCCTCAACTGTATTCGGTATATAACTAGTTATGTAAAAGCCCTACTTCTGTATTTACTCCTTTTTTTTCAGTCAACAACATTAAACTGTTCAATCATTAAACTGTTCAGATTGATTGGGAAGGTCCATGCTTCTTCCCTTTTCTCTCTGTTTCTTTGCTGATAGGAGAGCATGGTTATCTGCTACCTGTATCTAGGAGAACTGCTGTAAATGATGCACATTTTACCTTGCATTGTACCAAACAGAACAAATTAGGTGTCGCTAGCAAGCCTTGGCAGTGTTTGGATGATTTTTTTAACATGTATTTTAGAGGATATTCTTTACCCAAAAATAAGTCTGCAGAAAATAAAGCCATAAAATGTAGTTCTTGATTTATCTTTAGCTTTCAAGTTTGATGTAAACTCATTTTAACGTAAACTTGGATTTTTTCTTAAAGTTTGTGTTAAAATAATTATTCAAATTTTGTATTTTTGCTAGCATATTTTAAACAAAATAAAGCTGCCATATTTTGTCAAGTGGTGAATTGTTTTCAACTCAGAATACATTAAACTTGTCAAGTGTCATCATTATCTGATGTTGAATATTAAGTTACTTACATTTAATGCTAAATAGCAAATAACATTGCCTTGATGATGCAATTCCTGAAAATCATTTCAAACTACTGTCTTAGTGTGTGTCAGCATAGAATCGTATTTTGAGTTGCCTAGAGAGGTTTCTGTAGAACCTTCTTTTTAAATTAACATCCACGTAGATCTTTGGGACCAGTAAACTCATGCAAACGAAGTACTAAAGATAATAACATTTATTAGCAATACATTTAAGTTGGTTATTGACAAATTGTTTTTAAATCACTAGTTACCTATTAAAATTGGGAATTGTGCAGTATGCGTATTTAGTGGAAGTAGTTTAGCTGTGCATAAGAGAATAATAAATGATGTTTGGGTTTTCAATTGTTATCTTCCCACCATCCCCTGTATAAGAAAATAGAGGCAATAGTGTTATTTTGAGCCCTTTTTATTCTTTAAGTTGTTTTAATGAGGTTTTCAGTATTACAGCTTACCATAAGCATAGACGCCTCTGAAAACATACACTAAATGTTCTGTTATGACTGACTGTAAATGTTTATCTTTTTCTTGTAACTGTTTCCTGTAAGTATGGCATATAAGGCTACATATCTTAAATATACAGAGCCTGTGTTACTGTTGTGTAAGAGAAGTACATTAATACAATTTCTGCAGTAAAAATATTGCAATTGTTATTCTGTTAATGCTAATATCTAAAAAGATTTGTAAGTCTGTTAGTGCAAATAAGTACCGCAATGAGCATAATACCAAGACTGCTTTTACACCTAAGTGCTTCCCCTTGTGTTTCTTGTAGGAAACAGAGATGAAGGTACACATGCACACAAAATTTTGCATCATTTGTTTGCTGACATTTATTTTTCATCAGTGCAATCATTGCCATGAAGATGGACACGACCATGGTCCTGAAGAGGAACGTGTACACTACCATAATTACTATCAGATCTCAGAGGCACCCTACCACCAGAATGCAGGAACAGAATCTATGCCAAGTAAATTTTCAGCATTGGAAGCTGAAAATGAGCAAAAATACTACATTGAAAAGATTTTTGATCGTTTCGGTGAAAATGGAAGATTATCCTTTTTTGGCCTGGAAAAACTGTTAATAAGCCTTGGTTTAGGAGAAGTAAGAGTAGTGGTGATAAATCATGATGATATTGGCCATGATCATGTTTCTCACCTATATGCTTTAGATGTACAGGAAGGAAAGCATTTTCACTCTCATAACCATCCTCATAGCCACTCAGATTCAGAAAATCAAACCACGGTTGGTATGGCTGCAAAGAGAAATCATAAATGTGACCATGAGAGAGATGCAGCACTGTCATCTATCAAAGGTGATGGGAAACATATTCATGACCAGAGTCACCATCACCATCATCACCATCCTCATCTGCATCATCATCTTGACCATAATGGTACGCATCATTCTCGCAATGATTCAGTTGGTCATAGTGAGCGTGGAGAACAGAACCATGGACCTTCAACAGAGACAAACACAACACAGGATCAGCGTGAAAGAAAACAACGGAAACAGAAGAAGAAACGAAAGAAAATCAGTGAGACTTCAGGAGATACTACGCAAGACTATGCTCCAGATCATCATCCAGGTGATCAGTATGAGCACAATCGTGTTCATAAACATGATCACGTACATGATGCATCTCATATGCATGTACACCATCATGAACACAGTAGTGACCATTCTGCTAGTCATGGACATCAAGATTCCAGTCTAGGTAATGAGGATGGACATCATACCAGCAAGCGAGAGGCACCTCGTAAGCAGATGAGTGTAAGAAAACACACTACTTTTTCAGCACGGAGTCATAAGGATCATAATGAAGATGAACGTGATCGTGAAGAGGTGAGTATGAAATGGAGAACCAGCAAGTTCACCTTTACTGTTTTTAAATAATAATTGAAGATGCATACCCACAAGTAAAGCAGAAGGAAATGTTTGTGTCAGTTGCATAATACAGGCAGAGTGAAAACTCTAAGAGGTCAGTGCCACAATATTGAGTTTACTTCGTGGGTTTTCATGTCTGCCTGCCCATCATCCATCTTTTCTCAGGGTATCTTGCCTGCTTATCTCTGTTTAAAGGCGATACTTCAAATTTTCTAAGATACCTTGCTTTCAGGTGGTTGTGTTTGTTTTTTTTTTTTTTTTTTTTTTTCCCTTCCCAAAATTCATGAGCACCTTTTTCCCCTCCCTGTGTTTTTTGGACTTCTATCTAAATCTAAGACTATTAACGTTTTTGGAAACTGCACAGAGACTTTTTCGTAAAAGAAACACCTGTATATTTTCCAATGTGTCTGTAATTTCTTTGTCCTAAAAGAATGTGAAGCAATATAGATGCAACTTCTGTAGTACTGTGCTTGGTGTAAGCCTATTCTTCCATTTCTCCTTTCAGCATCCACTGTTTCTGCCAGGACCATAAGTTTACTTTCCCTTCCCCCTCACAGTTAACTACACAAGCAGAATGGTTTGATAATCATGATTTTTAATGTAACAGTTAGGATAAAAAAGGTTGGAGTGAATGCTGAGTTAGAGATTTACAAGTGAAACTCCAAACACAGAAGGTTAATAGGTAGAGAGAAGTATTAGAGAACCTATTTAGGATTTTTGTTCTTCCACTCTTCTGTTGTTATTTCTTCAGTGCTTGTACTTGTGTGATTGCAAAGAACATGGAAACTCATTTTGATTGACATTTATCAAAAATTATATAGGTGTTTGGAGACTGAGTTGTATAATACAGATACACTTACTGCTTGTTTCCCCTCATAAACCACGTAAATTAGTTTAGGCATGTTTTAGCTCTGATGGAATGTTGTGGGCCAGAGTTTTTTGCTTTTCCGTTGTGTGTTATGAAATTATAAGCTAAATTTTCCACAACTGTAGTTTTTAATGAAATAGTTGCTTTCACATTTAATTTCTTTGTACAATTTGCTTGCAGTGCTTGAATGTTACCCAGCTGCTACAACATTATGGTCTGGAAACCAGCTCTCCAATATCTCCTGAATTGTTTACATACATGTGTCCTGCTCTGCTATACCAAATTGAGAGGCGGCTTTGTATTGTACATTATGATGAGCTTGAAGATCTTATGAAAAGTAAAACTGCATCAATTCAGAATAAAGATAAAACAGGTGCTTCAGGTAGGTGTGTAACATCCAAAGGCTTTCAATTATTTTTTGTATTGTGAATGTTAACTTTGAAGAAAAGCTTGAAATGTCATACAACTTAACATTGACTGTATAGTAAAGGAATGATTGAAATTTAACATCTCAGTTAGAAGAAATTTGAGACAACATGTTCATTTAAGTCAGGAGATACAGCATCCTGTTCGGTGCTATCATAGCTTCTCCAAAATGACCATGGCTCAGGAAACCATCTTTCTTCTTACCTTTTATTAGGCATAACAGACATTTTGGCCTGGATTCTTCCCACCTATATTTAGATACTGGACTCTTATAGTAGGAGTATAGGCAACATACAAAATCCTTGGAGATAAAAACACCTTTAGAGATACACGTCTGCCCACAGTTTGGATTGTTTCCATCATTCAAAGTGTTACGTCTTTTTCATAAATTCTGATGGAACTGTTGACAGGTGTTTTAACTGTAGTGAACTATTATAAATCTAAAAAGTATTGGGGACGTGAATATTGATTAGTACATAAGCGTGTATTAACATTGTGAGAAACGAAGCTTGAAGTAACTACATTCTGATAGATGTTAATAACTGTTGGAAAGAATGCAGTGCTAGTAATTATTTTTAATGACTCCAGCATCATTAAGAAAGAAAGATTAGCTTGTTACATGTAAATCTCCTATAGAGAGACGGTATCTCATTTACTCTTGAGATGGCTGTAAATCAGATATGCTGTATATTTTGTGTGGCAGCAAATCACTTGTTTTCTGGGGTGGTCTCATTGTAGTAAGAGTTGACCCTTGCATTGCCTTATTACCAAGAGGATTTGTAGAACGGCTTTAAGCATTTTCTGCCAATTAAGATGTTGAAACCATGCACGAAACTGTCATGTTGCACATACTTTGAACCAGTTTAATTAGAAAGTTTATGCAGCCGAGTGCTTCTTCTAAAAAGAACTCATTTTCTTTCTATATAATGAGGAAGAGAGTTGATGAATAACTAGGCATGAAGATCCTTTAACGTTTGACAAGACTTAATTAGCAAAATAAGTGAACCTTACTGTGGACATTTAACATGTTTTTTGGTATTTTGAGTATAAATAACATTAGCCAGTTAATTGTAAACAAAAAAAAAATTAATTTGGCTCTGTAAACAAACAGTAACTTCTGAAACAGGTCAACTTGATGTAGATAATGATAAATCATGATATCTAACAATGTCATGTATACTGTTCTACTAACTAGAATGAGACTTCAGGTGATGTAATAATCATTTTTGCTTTTCAAGTAAGGCAGTGAATCACAAAATAACAAGTCTTAACTGGTATTTGAGGATTGAGGGAGGCGTGGGATGAATATCACAGAGTAACTGTTAACCTGTAGGTTGTGAGATTCTGCTAAAATGAAAATGTGTTCTTGCCCAGGTTAATGTAAACTTTCTTAGATAGAAATGCTTGTTAAAGTTAGGAGGATGCAGATTTTTTAAAAACACTAGATATTTGATTTTTTTTCTTCAGTATTAATTAAACCTTTCCAAATATGCAATAGACTGGTGCTGCTTCTATTCACTTACACTAACTTGTAAGGTTTTCATTGGGTCTGACAGTGCAGTTTTCTAAAGTGAAATAATTTAATTAACAGGTGACCAAAAACTTAGATAACCATGTTGAGTTTTGTACCTGCAATTGTGGATAATTCTGTAACATCTTAATAGAGGATTTTCAAGGGCTTTATATCTACAACTGAGTTTTCATGGTATACCTATCGGAAGAGGGGGCATTATCATCATCCAGGGTTCCTAGGCAATTCAAAAGTAAGCGTGCATCCGAATATGAATCAAACTAATCTCTTTGATTACTGAACTTCTAGATACTTAACAGGGCTGTACTGAAGAGGGTTGTGTGATGTATGTTATTTTTCCCCTCTAACTTCTCTGTGTGGACTGTCTAGCTGCTGACACACAGCTGTCAGTCAGCGAGAGAGGTAGATCCTGAATGTGGTAAAACTAGTGAAGCTTCTCATTTAACTTCATTTTTTCGGTTTGAATGATTGGGAATCAGTAAGTAGACATATTCTTAACATTGGAACAGAGAATCGGCTTTCCACATTTGAGAAACACCATGTTTTTCCTGTACTTTGAAATCATTTGAGAATGTATGTTGCTATAGTTACTGGACAAACTGCCACTTGTATTTTTTTTTTTCTTTTCTAAGTTCAGTTCACTGAAATCATTAGATCTACAGCTGTCGCTTGGTTGACTGTGAACGGATTGATGCTACCACAATTGCTTGATTCAGTTCTTCAGAAGCAGGGCCAGGAGTTGTAGCAGCTCACTGTTAGCATGAATGGTGTAATTGCCATAGATATTGGCAAGGGTCTTTTAGTGTGCTTATGCTATGTACCTATAGAGTAAAACCATGTTTACATCTCAAGTGAAAGAAGTTACATTTGAGAATATAATTCACCTACTTGTCTATGAAGTACTGTAATGTATACCTGGATTGAGAACCTAGCCTCTCACAAAAGGGGCAGCACTGAGAAATGATGTAAGTAAACAATGAGCAATTTTTTCAAGTCAGGGATCAGCTAGGGCTGCTGTTTAAAGGTATTTCAGATCAGACAGCATTCCCTGGACCTTACCATTCCCTGAATGCAGGAAGGCTTTGCTGCATTGGAGCCTTGCTATTAGCTTGTTTTCTTCTGAAAGCTTGCAGATAGATAACCTTTCTCAGCCTTCTAAGGAATCTACCTTACTGTCCTTCTGGTCTGTTTTAATTTACAAATAGCTCTGCAAATGTGATGCAGAACAGCCACGTTTTGTTTACTATGCAGTGTTCAAACAGAGGTCCCTCACAGAGGAAATTTTTGGATCACCTCCCTCTTGTTTTATTTTTTTTTCCAGAAGAAAATTATAAGCCAGTACTTAATAACTTCACTTCATTGACCAAGCCTTATCTAGTATTCCTTGGGCTGTTATACACAGAGATCTTCTATAACTTACGAGCTATTGCAGTGTTCTTAATATTGCACATTAGGCCTACTTCCATGATATTTTAGTGTTTTGGACACTGCAACTGCATGAAATCCTTCAATAAAATTTTGTCAGATTTTTTTTCAGAGGTCTTAATGTAGTCCTTTTCATCTCAGGAGATAACTTTATCAGAATAAGCTTGTACGTGTATGTAACTGTGGGGTCATATGCTGGTTTTGCGTATATTTCTTGTCGTTTGATTTGACAGCAACCTTTTGCTGATAATTTTGGATCCATACCATTTTAAAGAGTTTAAACAGCTGTTTTAACAGCTTCTGATTTTGACCATCAGCTTCAGAGTGGTGCACAGATTCTGTATTCTCATTCTCATGTGCCTCATCTTAATCAGGGTGCCATGTTTAGATACTCTATCATTCAAAAAGGTATGTACGCCCTTCAGAGATGTGTCTGCCAAATCTGTGCCATGATGAAACTTCGGCCAGTATACATAGCCTCTGTTTTTGGTCTCCATGTAAGGCTGTTGGTCATTTAACCTGGCACTTAACATCAGGACATCTGTGTCCAGATCGGAGATCCAGTGTCCTGCCAACTGGCTGTTAACTTTAATTTGGGCAACTTGAGCATGCACGTTACAATTTGGTATTGAGTTACATGTCCATCTCTGCTGTTTCTTTCAGCAGGGCTTGGTCATCGAGTGTACATGATCAAAGTGTTCTGGGGATGATTCAGGGTTGTGTAGCGACAGTATTCTGGTTTGCAGGGTCCTGCTTCCACTCTAGACCTACTTCGTATTCCTGTTTTCTGACTTATGTTCTTTAGTTCCTCATGTGATTGCAGTCCTTGCCTTTTCACCAACTTCCTGTTTTCTTCTCAGTGTCAATGCCCATTCTAGTATATGCTGCACGCTTTCTAAAGCTTTTTCCAGTCAGTTTCTCCTGTTGGATATGTTCTTGTAACCTGTGCGTTTGAATTGGTTTGTTTCCTTTTCTGCACTGTCATGGGAGATACAGACTTGGTAAGAATGAGTATCCCCCAACACAGGTGAAACAGCAGATGTTGTAAGTTTCGGTGTTGAACCAGACAGGCTGCAGCAGACACAGTTCTAGTGGCAAAGTCTTGTTAAATCCAATCTGTTGCGTTTTTTGTACAAATAGAATTCTTGGGACATTTGACTGCCAAGTGGTATGTTGCAGCTGCTCATTGAAATATATAATCTTCCTTTCCTCTCTTCTCATTTCCCCACACCCATTTCCCAAGATGTTTTTCCCTGCTTGGTGAAAAATGAGCAGAACTTCACAAACTTGAGGGAAGTCAGATCCTGTACCAAAGTACAGAGACACTTCTGATTTTAAAATCAGAAGTTGCTAACTTTCATTGAAGCTTGCAAATTGCGTAGACATTTTCGATAAAGAGTGAAGCTAGGAAGAAAACTGGAAATACCTGAAGCATTTAGATTAAAACTTGAAACAAATAATTAAAAAGTTCAGCTTCAGGAAATTATATTGTTGAAAGATCTCAGCCCAAGCAGTTAATATTTGTAAAATGGGAGCCTCTAATGGAAATTGTTCAGCAGAGGTAACTGTTTGCTCACTCCATGTCATTGTAACATGTTACAATGCATAGTGACACTATCACACTATCAGTGTCACAGAAGTTTGTTTCTTTTCTTTTTCAATTATATTTACAGATAATACCGTATGTGAATATTAGTTTAATAATTCTCCATGTAAATCTCTATTTTGTGTTGTAAATACGTTTCTATTTTTACATGTATTGCTGTGATATTGAAAAGAGGTAAATCATTAATACTTGGAGCCACCAACTATTCCTGTCTTTGGGACTGTGAACCTTATGAACTGTGCTATTGGAACTAAACATTTTTTACTGTTCTTTGAAGTTTCCCTGATAGGACAAGAAAAGTAGAAGAAAGTATTGTACTAGGGCGAGATTCTGACAGCAAGAAGCATGTTTCGTTGTTCTCAGAATCTGTTTCTTCTGTCATTCCTTGTCATGTAGAAATTGGCACGTCTTTAACTAGCAGGATTATGTTGATTGTACCCTATGCCATTATCACTGTTTCCTCTAATGACAAGAGTAGAGGTCCTCAGAAAAATACAAACTGTTTCTTGTCGGTAGCAAGTTGCTTTCAGTTCTTTTTAAGTTCTTAGCATTTGATTTTAAGGTTTCTCTGTCAAAGGTTGTCTTACATTTTTTCTCATAAGTAAAAATGTATCTTTCAGAGCACCAGATGAAGAGAATGGTGCCTAACTGAACATGTTACTGCTATCAAAGGGGGAGAAATACTTACTCCAGCTACAATTTCCACCAGAATCTAATTGAAAACAAATGTTAAATATGAATTAGTGCCCATAGAGTCATAGTAAGTTGAGAAAAATAGCCAAGATGTTTTTGTTCCAGCATGAAATCTGGGTTTTTCATGTTTCATGAATGAACTGCAGAGCTAAACAGGGGGCTTGCAGTCAGTAAGAAGAGCTGGGCTGTTCTGTTCCCTTAGCCGATTGTCTTCTAACGTTTTTCAATATATTGCACAGTGAATAAGCCTGTGTATCTTTTGCTGTGGACTTGGGTACTATCTTCATATTTTCAGCACCTTTTGAATGAACAATCACCCAAGTTAGGTTAAAGGAAAGTCACCTTCTTAAGACACAATTGAAAGTCATTAATCAGTCTTAAAAGTTTTACAAGTATTATTCTGATAAGCTTTCTGTATCCATTTCTTCCCACAGCCTGGTTTTGTGGTATCATCTCTATCACCGTCATTAGCCTGCTTTCCTTGCTAGGTGTGATCTTGATTCCCATCATTAACCAATGGTGCTTCAAATTTCTTCTAACTTTCTTGGTAGCTCTGGCTGTAGGAACAATGAGTGGAGATGCTCTACTCCATCTGTTGCCACATGTAAGTATTGCTTTCCTTACCTTTTATTCAAGTGCATATAGAATTTAGAAGGAACTGTTTGACAAGTGTCAACTAATAAATGTTTGCAGGTGTAGTAGATTGGCTTGACTGATGGACATCCTGAAACAGTATTTGAGCCTTTCCATTAAAAACAAAATATATACGTGTTACTAATAAATAAATGTAATTGCAGTTGCATATTCATAACCTAACTTTAAAAATATTTTAAAATGCTTGAGACCAAGAAGAGTACTTTAAACTTAGTAGTATTACTTTCTTTTGATACTTGTGTATCAATACCACCTGAAAGTATTTCAGGGGATACAGCTTACTGATTACTAGCGTTTGGGGAGAAATTAACTTCTAATGTAATGAATCAAGAAATTGTCCAAACTGTTGGGGAAGGTAAGCAGTTTTTAATTTGTGACAGTATGCCATAATTGTTAGAAAAAAAGGGAAATGTTTTCTAAAACTTAACTTTATCCTTTCAACAAAAAGACTAACGTTAATAAGTTTTCTTTTTGTAAACTTTAATACAGATTTTTTAAATATATATTTTTTTAATTTGTATTGCAGATCAGAGTTAAGGTTATAATTGACTGTAATAGTTAAAAACATGAGGCTTGGTTGTTAGTGGGACAGTAGCAACAGTAACTGTGATTTTCCTACGTGTTCTCAGTTTTAGCATTTAGCACTTTTTAGTCAGAAAAAAAGCTGAAGCTTCTTTGTTTTTCCCCCTCCTAAAAATTACCCGGAGGAATATTAGAGTAATAAATAGCCTAATGAAAATTTTCTGTGGTAAAACATATCTGTATGACAATAATCTTCTAAAATGTTTTTGGTACTACTTTTCTAGAGAGGTTACATATTTTGCCATCTGAGGTCAGAGCCGTTCCAGTCTCCCAGTTGCACCAGGTCACACAGTGTTACTGCTTTCTCTCCTTTAGTCACATGGAGGCCACAACCACAGCCACCACCATGGTCAAGGTCACATTCATGAACACAGGCATTCTCATCGACATGCCCACGCACATGGAATAGGGACTGAAGGCTTTCTAGAAGAAAATGATCCAGTGTTGAAAGGTCTTGTGGCACTCGGAGGCATTTATGTTTTGTTCATCATTGAACATTGTATAAGAATGTACAAGCATTACAATAAACAAAAGGTATGCAGTAAAATTGTGTGCTACTTTAAAAAAAAATCTTTTTACCTGAATGTATCTTCATGAGTGTTGAGGGATTGTCTGCGTGGTGATTCATTATTCTGTAAACATACACACATGCCACTAATGCGTGTTCCATTTGATTTCATGTGAGGAAACCCATTCTAAAACAGGTTGCTTTTCTTAACAAAGTAATCTGGGGAGACAAAGTAGAAATCTGATGGGGAAAATACCAGGCTTTTGGCAACATCTACTGAGGTATCTCTCTAAATATAAGAAATTACAGCTCTTTCCTCAGAATGCTATGATCTCTTTGCAAAAAGACAAAAGGAAGTATGTAAGAAAGAACTGATAATAGAGCAAAACAATTGTCAGACAATTTAGGAGAAATGTAACTGTATGCTCTCAACTAATGATGCCAGTGTAACAGCAGTAGTCACAGTAGAAAATTGCAGACCTTCTGCTTTCTGTACAGTGTCAGTTAAATTGTTACTTGCTTCCCTGAAAAGAAAGGATTGGATTTTTAGGTGTGGAAGCAGGCTGTATTCGTGGTGGTATAAAAGGAGATAGAGTACTTGCAGAGGTATGTAAGTCAGTGGAAATTCAAGCCACCAAAGAGCCATATTATTTCAGCAGTCATCATTAAGTACACTTTTATGAAAATGACTATATCTGCTCCCAAGAAGAGTGAGCAAAAATTTCTCTGGTTTTTCTAGTTTCATTCGCATCAAACTTGCTGCCTCATCTGGACAGGCAGCAAAAGATTTTCTGTGTTGGAGGAGGCATTTCTTAGATCTTCTGATGAAAAGATAAAAGCTATTCCGTTGGGTATATCTCTGAGATTAATTAAATAGTTAAATCTCCTAAGTTGCTTTGGCAAAACTATAATCCTTGTGGTATGGGGTGCAGACAGGAAGATAGCAAGATTTTCTCTAAAGGAAAATATGAGGAAGTTGTAGGAGTATAAACTTTTAAAATTGAACAAAACAGGAGCTGTTCTTGCTGCATGCTTGCTTTCTTGAACAAAATAAGTAAATGCAATGACTCCAGGTATATGTGTTTCTTGGCTGTTACAATGTTCTTTGCAATTATGTACTCTGTTACTGAAGTGAAATTGTGCATGTGTGTGGTAGTCTGTTTTTAAGATGTTTTTGGCAATACTTCAATTTTTTCATTTCTGTTGATGTCCTTTTACAAATCCAATGTTAATTGTTTTCTGTTGCAGAGTCAGCAGAAATGGTGCAAGAAAAAACAGACTGAAGAATCACCAATTGGAAGGAAACTCTCAGATCACAAATTAAATAATAGACCAGATGCTGACTGGCTTCAGCTCAAACCCCTTGCAGGTAGGTGTTTGTTTTCAGAATTTTCTCTGTTTATGACATTCAAAGTAATGGCTTGTAACCTATGGCATGTAGCATGTAACCTCTTGTACAGTTGTGCTGCTATTATGCAAATCATTGTTAATAAGACTTGACTTTCCCTGTGCTATATATATTTTGTTTTCCTGAGATCTGAGAGTACCATGAACACTTCCTAATATATCCTACAAATGGTTCTCAGACTTCTGAAGCAGTCAGGGTTTTCGGGTGGCTGCAATTCTTTATTTTTGTTAAGCGCTTGGTTAAGCTGGGCCCAGCTAGCTCAGACCTGGCAAAAACTAGATCAAAAATTAAGGCACACAACTTGAAGTATGATAAACTATTACACTTTAAAGATTCTATCCTCTGACCAATTACAGTTTGGCCAAGAAGGCTAAGCAAAATTAATTTCTTCTCATAAATATAATCAAATATCTTGGATGTTTCTCAAGGATCCAAAACAATTTTCATATACTATTCCTTCATGATAATTTGAATGCTTGTGCAGTATGAACCCAGAAGGAATGCCATAACACACGTCTCGAAGGGACAAGACAAGGGGAAGAGCTTTGCTTTGTAAACTTGCGTTCCTGTTGCCAGTGTGGCTGCTGAATTCATTTGTTGATGAAGAATACATGCGCTATAATTTATACAAATGCAATTTTGTTAATTTGAATGGTTCGTCGTAGGGAGTGTTAGGTCTGCAGCCTTCTCCATTCAAACAACTTAAAATGAGATTTGGAGAACTGACATAGAGCAGAAAGGCTTTAAACAGCCCTCCAAGTTATGTTTAAGAGCTTGTTTATATAGAAACGCATTGTCTGCTGCATAGGTACTCTGTGCCATTTTTATAATTCCCTCTACTTTTTTTTTCTGACTCTTGAATATTTTTGTTGAGTTATTTTAAGCTAATAAACTCATTGTCCAGAAATGTTTTTTCTGTAATTGGTTTTGTCTCCTGGAGCACATATTGCCCCTTCCTTTTATTTAACAATATTTCAGAAATATTAGTAAACTTAGAATTTATACACATATGCCTTCTGCATTGTTTTCAGTTTGTCTTTATAAAAATGGCTTTGGTTACTGGCAGGGTAATGAGTTACATTAAAGGAGTTTCCTGTATGACACAAGTGTCTGTCACAAAGACGCTTGCAGTACAGAAGCTGTTTAAAGATCTGTTGTATCAGCAGCAGATCCTGCTATGCTTCAGTGTCCTGTATGTGCAGAGTTCCATCTGCAGCATGTAAGACGTTGTTATGGTGCTGGCAACTCTCCTTTTCCAATGTTCAACCATGAACTTTGTCAGTAGCAAAATCACAATGTACACCTAGGTCAGGCTAAAACAGACTTCGTGTGCTATGGGTGCATAGCTGCTGCCACACAGTGGAGACTTTGGAATGCTGTATATGCAAATCACTGAAAAATAGGGTAATGGGATTTATTTATTCATTGACAGAATGTTAATCACACAGTTATTAGATTAGGATGTGTTAAAACACTATTTTTGCTTTCACAAAGCAATTAAATTCTTAGCTTAATGTTGCAGTAGTTGCTGGATATATTTTAATAAGAATTAATGCAGTGTTTCTCTCAATTGACTACAATGTAGGAGCAGATGACTCGGTTTTATCTGAAGATCGACTTAATGAAACTGAACTGACTGACTTAGATGGCCAGCTGGAATCCCCTCCCAAAAACTTTTTGTCTGTAGAAGAAGAAAACAACATGCACCATCCTCACAATGATGTTTTACATGCTGCTCAAGAGCATGATGTTCACGATTCAGAGTACGACAGCCATGGTGAAGATAAAATGATAGCTAGGAAACACAGTCACCACTGCCATCACAAACATTCGCATCATTCCCATGGCCACTGTCATTCTGGAAAAGACCTGAAAGATACAGGGATAGCTAATATTGCTTGGATGGTAATTATGGGAGATGGAATTCACAACTTCAGTGACGGCTTAGCAATAGGTAGGCAAAAACACTGAGTATTTTTCAACAGTTTTTCTCCTCACGTTGAGTAACTTCGGTCGTATTTTACTTAGCAGTGATCACAGGGAAGATTTCCAGTTAGCTTCTGTGGTTACTGGCATTGTTTAGTCTCCTTCAGAGCAGGAATTAAAAGGCCATCAGCTGTAATTGTCATCTTCCTTCTGTTAATATTCAGTGACTGCTTCTACCAAGATTACTCTGTTGGCATTCGTAACAGTAGCAATCTGTCAGATAAAGATAGGTGCCGAGTAACTCCTTTGTGAATTAAGGAGCACCGGTAGTGCGTATTTGTTGTCTGGGTCTCAGTATTTGCCTCAAAGTAAGACATAAGAAATGCTATTTGTTGTTACTTATATTTATTTATAATAATAATATGTATATTATCAATAACACATAATTATATAGTATTTATAAATAATATATATGCATTAATAAATGAGTCAGGTACTCCTGACTCCATATATATGCATTAATAAATGAATCAGGTACTCAAAAAAGTACTCCTTATGATAATTTTATTCTTATTTCAGCAAAGTATTATTTCGGATTACAGTTAGTATAGATTTATCTCTAGCCAAATGTAGATTAAACTACCAAACAGAGAAATTGGAACAATTACAAATTTGATTAGATTACAGCTTCAATTATTATAAACCTCTAAATGTGATTTGAACTGTAAAACACATTAATTTTAACACATCATTACAAGTCAAAAGAAGCATAGGGGATTAGCTCTTTATTAGGGTTTTGAGTTAACAATGGAATCTACTACAGTATCTCCACTTTCTCTTTTTTTATTTTAAAAAGAAACCATATTTTATAAAAATGAACTTCTTTATTTTTCATGTTGAATTGGTAAGACATTTTGACAGTGGCTTCTAAAGCCAAAAAGAATCACTACGCCATCTGTTGAAAGCTTCACTGTATTAAAACTCCATTTCTAAATATTCCTGTGTCAAGCCCAACCGCCTGATTGTTTGGTACAGTTTTAGAAATGTTTGTATTAATCTTTTTAATGTATATCAAGTTATGAGGAATCCATATTTCCCTGAGGAGAGTTAAATTTCCTCTATCTTAAGGTTGTGCCTTTTTTTCTACTGTATTTACTGTTTTGACTGCTTACTACAGGCTCTTCTTGTACCTTTCTCTGCTATGGTACAGAAATTTAATGTCAGTTTTCTCATCTCAGAATGATTTAAGGCATGAACTTAAAGTTGATTAAATTAAATTAGCTTACACAAAAGTTACTAAAAGAATCTTACACAAAAGTTTTTCTCCTTATTAACTTCCAAGTTAGGCTTATTCCTGTTGCTGAAAACATTGTGCTTTAGGAATAAGCATTAAAGAAATAGAGAGCTTGTGGATTACAAGAGTTTGGATTTCCAACTTGGAAAGGAGAGAGCCATCCTGTTGCTCATGTGCACTCATAATTACCCTAATAAACTTGAGATGCATTCAAAATGTAGAAGTGATGCAGTTTATTAGCTTGTTGCCTTTATGTCTCTCAGTTGTGTTCTATCTCGGGATTTGCTCTTCAGATGAACTAAGCAATAAAGTATGCAGTGTTAATGCACATCCGGGATACTTCCAGTGTAATGAAAAAACTATTAGTGTGCATTTTAGCAAACGAGTAATTTTATGAAGTCTGTTGATTAAATTTGCTGCCTTGAAATAGTAAAATACCATTTGTATCTTTTTTTAAATTTTTTTTTTTCTTCCAGGAGCAGCTTTTAGTGCTGGACTGACAGGAGGAATCAGTACATCTATAGCAGTATTTTGTCACGAGCTTCCCCATGAATTAGGTAACTAATTGTATAAACTGATGTGTTTCATCTTCAGCTGGATGAAATACGTATCTAAAAGCTGTTGTGATACTTATCCTGGTAAGCATAATGCAGTGCTGTTGCTGTAAGGGTGACCAGAACTTCAGGAGTGATTGAGCAGTATTATTTCAGTGTACGTAAAGAGAATATTAATACAAGATTAGTTTGGCAGGCATCTAGCTAGAGCTGTTCCATGAAGCTTTTTTGAATGTGTTTTAAAAATGTTCTTAGGAGTATAGAGTACATGTTTTTGGTGTTATACCTCTGCAGTTTATATAGTCTCACACTAGTCCACATGGCATTGTCTTTAAAAAAAAAAAAAAAAAAAAAAGTCACACATCCTATGGTATATTATAGAAGGTTAAATGAATTAGCAAAATTCTTTGTGGAGATCTTCAGAAGATGCTTCCTACCAGTTATCACCAAGTCCAGTAGGTGTGGATGACTATTTAGATAAATTCTGTAGGTATTGGATTATTATTCAGCCTATAACCTGAAATTGTGCTGGATTAAACTGTGTATGTAATCACAGTCAAATATCCATAGAGGTGACAGGTGAAAAGAACTTTACATAGGTAAATACAAAGCACAAGGTAAGTAATGGGTGCAGATGGGACAATAGAGAAGATATTTGTGGTGCTATACAATATACAGTGGTGCTATATCGTAGTTCACTGTATATGCTCTGGATTCTGATTCGAGATTGAGCAATTAATTTCTAGAATATCTGACACAGGAATAATATATTCATTACCCTATTAACTATGTATCATCTTTCACTCATATTCATAAGAGTTCAGTTAGAAGGGAGTAAAACTACTAGCTGGGTAAGAGCTGAAAATTTAGATCTTTATAGAACATCTAACTCCATCAGCAATTTTAGCAGAGGTGGTCCAAATTCAAAGTAACACAGGTTTATCTGGCATATTTTAAACCAGCAAACATTCATGAATGCAAAGTCATTCCTTCTGAATGTAACTGTTCCTTTTCCTAGTACCTTATTTCTCAAATTCATTGTCACCTTCTGTGGGAACTGATGCCTCATTATCCTCTTGAATTTGCAGGGTAAGATGTATATAGGTAACAGGCATTGGTCAAAACTAAACCTCTGTTTTCATGTGCAATGACCAACCTCTGTGAAGTAAAGGCAAGTCTGTCTACAGACGTGTTGTATTCTGTGGGAGTACCAGATCTAGATTCCTCTATGAACCTTTAACAGTTAATCACTAATACCTTTCTGTCAATCAGCATGATGAATAGGCACCTTTAAATCATATTGTAACCAAGGACTTGCTGCACATAAATCGTTTTGTTATAAGAGCTTTCATAATCCTTTTGCCCAATCTTCCTTTGAGCCTCTAGGAGCATTTTACTTCGGCAGTGCCTTGGGTTGCTGAGATAGTAAATGTAGGCTAATTTACCTATTTGCTCTCCTGGGGACTACCAGTACTAAACCCCCTTGTTCTCTCTCCTCCTCAGGTGATTTTGCTGTGCTTCTTAAGGCTGGTATGACGGTAAAGCAAGCTATCGTGTACAACCTCCTGTCTGCCATGATGGCTTATATAGGGATGCTGATAGGCACAGCGGTGGGACAGTACGCGAACAACATCACCTTGTGGATCTTCGCGGTCACTGCAGGCATGTTCCTTTATGTGGCACTGGTTGATATGGTAAGGTGATTATGATTCTGTCTTCTTGGCATTCCCTGCTTCAAGCTAGGATTTGAAATGGCATCTACCATGGAACATTTTTTGTTGTGACAAATATCTTCTGCATACATTTGTGCTGACTATCCTATTTTCAAACCATTTGTTTTTTTTTTTTTTAACATCTTCCCCAAAAGTTAACTGGTACAAAATGGTGTTTGATTCTCACTGGCAGACTTGTCAAAGCAAGCAGGCATCTTTCAGTTAGTGTAAGCCACAGACACACACAGGCTTTGGGTTTCAGCAGTTCTCATTGGAACAGCATCACTTCTTTGTCACTGTTCATGAGGCTGTCAGATGTCTGATGTGCTCTGAGGTGGGCTGATTGTATTAGTCTCCTGGTGCTAAGTAAAGCAGGTGACATTATGAAGATCCTTCTCCCCTCAGCCTCTGTGGCCAGTAGTTGCTACTTCCTAGCCTGGTTTCTCACCCTTAGTGGTATCCTTGAAGCGTTAGCTAAGACTGCTGGAAACAAAGGTTCAGTTTGTGATGAATTTCCTGATATCACAGAAGCTGTCTTGGCAAAGAAAGACAGTCAAAAATGGGATATTTCTCGTCATTATAGAAAACTTTAGTAAATACACTCTAGTGATGAAGTCAATCTATTATAAGGTAAATGAGTCCTTTCCAGGGCTCGCTGAAGAGAGTGGCTGCCAAGTTGAGAATGATTTTTCATGCAACTTCAGATGTTCAGCTATAACTTGTAATTACTGAATAATCCATTGTTTTAAGTTCTGTGGCTGATATTTTTTTCCTATATGTACCCTGACTGAAGACAGCAAAGGAAGGCAGTACTTTCATTCTTTTATTGTTTGTACTTTTTCTTGGTCATTGTAGCATCCAAATAACCAAGGACTTATGGTCTGACTCTAAACAAGAGCAGGAAAGCCTGTGTGTGACACACTTGAAACTGCACCACATTTTTGTATTGATGTTTCAATAATCTGCTTACCTGTCGAAAACCTTGTTTTCAGAGTTTAGTCCTTCCCTAGGTTAACAGAGGTCCACCAAGGTTGTGTTTTTTTATCCATTCCTTATACCAGCCCATTGAGAATGGACCTTCTGGTATTCTTGCATCTGATTGTCCTGCAATTTCTCTTAATTACGTGTTTTCTAACACAAAGTAAAAGATGCTGTTCTTCAGTAGAACGTGAAGCAGGGACATTTTCAAACCTCCAGGCTTTCCATGACCTCTACAATAACTTCATGTGGTGATAACTATCAGAAAAACAATCATAAGGTCTTCCCTCGTGACACTGCCGTTTTGGTTTGAGTGGGTACATTGGATTTTCCTAAATTCCTTCCTAGTCCAACTTGAATCACTTCATCTTACTGGCAAATAAATATATCATGTTTTTAATTTCTGATATCTCTAGGGCTGAAGCTATAACCTTTCAACTTCTAGAGGGTGGGTTTTTTTATATTGACAGGACCAGACTCTGTATGCTCCCTGAAATTGGTCATATCAATATAAAGCTTATAAAGTGAAATACTTAATGTACAAGTGTGAACCTTTTCATACCAGTTTATATATATATGTATTTATATTTAAATTCTCAGTGGGTCAATTTGTCAGCTTTTCGAAATACAGTAATGCAAGACTAGATGGGTAATATATTTATCTCTTTAGCTGATTAGATGCTCTGATAAGTTGACATTGTCTGTTGCACAGTATTCAGGTACTTGGAATAACCAAAACAGTTACAGCCTATTTTATGAAGAGCAGTAATAGAGTCTTGTGCTGTGTACTACCTGAGGCAACTGTTCTGTTCTATATAATGTTTTTCTATATTACGTATGCCTTAAATTAATTTCTTTGTTTACCTCATGCTTTCCTGAATTAATTTATTCACACATTTTGTTATTTTTGTCATCTTTGAGTGGTTTTGTAAAACACTTCATAAGATTTATTTCTAAGTCTTCCAAGTCTGCTCTTGGTCCTTTTTCAGTACTATTTGACTTTTCTTCATAGGTGAGAAACAGGAAGAGCTTTCAGATTTTTTTTAATATATCTACCTAATTTTCTTTTGACTTAGCTGTAGCATACATATTGATCCCTATTATATTCCCATACTTAAGAGGAAATATATGTGACTGTGTAAGCGTGTAACGTGACAAAGGGCTGAGTTAATCAGTTAAGTCATTATAAAAAGTATGTTTATAGCAATGTAATTACTGTAGCAATAGTAAAAACTTATTATGTTTGAGCGTGGCTAGTTTTAACTGTCTAAAACTTGAAAGAGCGGAGCTCAGAGAATACTGACGTGGTCCTTGTCCTGAGAAACTTAAAGTTCAAATAGATGTGTGATCCAGGAAAAGTTCAAAAAATGTCCAAAGGAAAGGCATTTTGAGTTTGTGTAGTAAATACATGATGTGTCTGAGATCATGTTTTTATAAAATGTAATGACTGGGTGTAGTTTTAACTGTCTTGGTGGATTGTTTTTATAACTAAATCCTGGAGTGTTTATTCTTGATCAATATTGTCTTGTAAATTTATCAGTGGTGAAATGAAATAAAGGTGAAATAACTTTTTCAGAATTGTTTTTCATTTTAGCTTCCAGAAATGCTTCATGGAGATGGAGATAATGAAGAGCATGGCTATTGTCCTGTGGGACAGTTCATTCTTCAGAATCTAGGCCTGCTTCTTGGATTTGCCATCATGCTGGTGATTGCCCTCTATGAAGATAAAATTGTGCTTGACATCCAGTTTTGACCAAATTCTGGTAATCATTGTGGATACAATAATATTACTGTATGGCTTTGAGTATGCACTGTTTCACTGTATGCACATTGCTCAGAGGAAGAGCAGTGGCTTGCACTACTTACACAAGTACAATATATTCATTTCTGTGTAGATTAACTCCTGCTTTTTTCTAATTCAAATCAGATGAGATTGCTCAATGTGTCTTCTAAACTCAAGTGACTGATAATTTGGAAATACTAAATAAGAGAAATAAATGCCCGGTTGGGTGCGCTACTTGCTTAAATAAAAAACATACAGGATCTACACACTTGGGAAAATACCATTTCATACCATATTTGAGCAAAACCTGGAAAATATTACAGCTGAAATTCATACCTACAAGGAACCTGACTAAGCTTTTAGTACCACACAAGTCTTAAGCAGTGGGCATATATATGCATATATTGATTTGTGCATATATATGCATCTGTTTATTCATTTCTGTGTTGATTTGTCTGCATAGTGGTGACTTTAAGTATTAAATCTTAACAACGGTAGTTAACTGGAAACCACTGTGCTGTTTTAAATTTAAAAAACAAGTCCAAATCTAAACAATGCTTAAAGTTTTAAGAGTACACCTTAAATTGCACTCCCTCGTTTATAAAAACTTCATGTGTAAGAAGGCAGGCTGTTGCAATATACGCTGCAAAGTGCTATGTTCTGTCAAGGATCAGTTTGACGATGTTTTCCTGACTAAGATTTATTTGATGTTTGTCCCTTGATATTAGTAAGAAAATGCAAAATGCAATAGAATTAGTGCTAGCTTGGGGAAATCCCTGATGTTGGAGTTATAGAGCTATTCCTGGTTCTCTTCTACAGATGCTAAACATGTATTGTGTGCCACTTGCAGCATAAACTACTGAAGAATTGTGGCTGTGAATGTG
Source organism: Cygnus olor (assembly GCF_009769625.2). NCBI lineage: Eukaryota > Metazoa > Chordata > Aves > Anseriformes > Anatidae > Cygnus > Cygnus olor. The sequence goes on along the minus strand of NC_049174.1, from coordinate 2,018,068 downwards.
TGCGAACTCCCTTTTAACAGAGAATCCATATGGGAATTTTTCCGTTTTTTAACGGTTATTTTGGAATGTTTTCTCTTCTTTATGTTAAAAAAGAAAGTCCAAAGTGCAAGATGCTAGTTACTGAACCTGGGCGCAAAGGTTTAATTATGGTCTGTGTATGTAGTACTGGTGGGTTATTTGCAATACTATAATACCAGATCAAAATCTGTTTCTACAATGCCTCAATATCAGACATGGTAGCACCAGCCATCTCACAGTAGAGAGTAAGAAAGAAGATTTTTACTTCCAGCATAAAGGAGTTCATTTCTATGAACTTTTTTCAATTTGGGTATTTAAATTAGATTGTTAAAAAGCAGATGTGATAGATCTGTTGTACGTGTCATTTGGAAGGACAGACTGAAAATTTGGGCCTTAATTTGCTGGGATCAGATGTCTTAGATAGGATTTTGCTGAGATGCTTATATTGCCAGACATGAGTTAGTTCTTCTTGTACCCATCTCCTTGAAGAAAACACAAAGCAAATCAGTGAGTTTGTGAGGAGTGCAAGTTGATTCTGTAGTACCAGTCCTAAGCATGGGTAGTAGCCTTTTCTGGAACACACAGTTCGTCGTCTTCTTTGTGTATGCCAGATATGCTGTATTTTGACTGTGCCGTAAGTTTTGTTTCAGTCTGCTTGGTGCCAGTGTAGCTGCTAAAAACATACTGATCCTAACGCCTTTAAAGAGCACCAGTTGGTATCTTCATTCCATTTCAAGTTTGTGTGTTTCTTGTGGCCTGTTACTTTTTGAAGCTTCATGGGTCAATTTAGTTTTTTACCAAGAGCAGCTTGTATATTTTAAAGGTATTGGGTTGGTTCTTGCCAGTATTTCTTCCTAATGCAGTATCAAGAAACAGTATTAAGGGTCCATTTCAAAGAAGAGTGCAGTTTCTTCAGTGAAGAAGCCAAAAGCCCAGAGTTCAGGTATGCAGCCATTTGATGCTCAGAACTCAGGTTTCTTTGTTTTTCTTCTTTAAACACATTTACTATTGGACCCTAATTAGCACAAACACTGATGTTATTTAGCTTCAGTTTGCTGAACTTCTGCAATGTAAAGATCCTGGGTGACACTTTTTTCCTAGTCCCCACGTTAGGTCCCTGAGTACTATTTTCAAAGAGACTTAAGTCACTGGATATCTTCTGAGAATCTTAACTTAAGCAACCTGTGTTGTTTATGTATTGAACTGACCCTTAATTTTAATTTTCTGTTAATTTCTGTCAAGTATAAGGGGTCATGTGGTTGAACTGATATTGTCAAATCATTTTTTTAAGTTTATTTCTTTTAATACTTTTACAAATGAAATTTTCTTTATTTCAGGTAGAATATTTACTTTTGTATTAGCTGGAGTATGGTTTTAGCTTAATACACTGCCTATCTAGGGAATATAATAAACTTCCTTCCAATGCCATCTTTAGACAAGGGAAAAACTTGGTCCTTGAAGGCAGGTACTGCATTTTTCATTAAATACGTTGTTTTTCTTTTATTTTCTAGTATTTATTACAACTTAAGAAGAGCAGTGTAACAGCTGTGACTTCTATAGGTTTCCACCAGTACTGAATTCTAAATCATTCTAACGTACACTTTTAAGTCATGTTACAGACAATCTGAATTCCACTACATTTCTACTTGGCTTCAACATTCCATTCTGCTTGGATCCAGAGTCTCATTTAACTTGTATTTGTTGGAGGGCATGTTACTTGTATATTACAATGCTGTCACTGTGTGACATCCCATATGAATTTTGATGTAGATCACATTGCACTCAATCTGCTGTGATTATGCTTAGAAAATACTGTAGTTGCTAGATGCAGTGTGATTCTTGTTTTTATTTTTTCCCCTCCAGGTAACAATTGAGTCTATGGTTTCAAATATGATTATGGTCCTATAAGATACAGCCGAGCTATCAGGTTTTTTTTGTTATAAATAAATCATTTTTAAAAATTTTATAAAGCTGGAAAAAGATCAAATGCTGTTTTGTTCATTGTCAACAGTGTTGTGTTCATTTTATGTATGTTCCTTACAAATAAGGAGCCTTCAAAAAATAAAATTATTCAAGGAGCAGATATTCTTGTTGGCTTGTATAAGATTTTATTGTGCACCTCTATATTTTAGTATTTTGCTTCAATTCTCATGAAATGCACAAATGCAACATTGTAAAGATATATGCCCTCCTTTCATATGTTGATTTCTCTTTGGAAATGGCATTTCAGAATGGACATGCATCCCTCATAAGTGATCTGGAAATGCACCTCCATAGATTGTGGTAGGTTTATGAATTAAGCTGACATAATAGCGCCACCCCGCGTCTGATCCAGTGTTCTTGTGGTTTATCTGAAGGGAGGGTCATTGCAATTACAAAGTTGGTGGAATGACCAGTAGTTGACAAGACACCTCTTCTCTCGCTGGTATTGTACAATGGAGCCACGTAACTGGGTCGCTGTGGAATGTCTGCTCTCTTACAGGGCTTTAGCCATATCTGCAGCAAAGAATAAGCCTTTTCACTTCAGTTAAAAAAAAAAAAAAAAAAAAAAAAGTTGAGAAACACTCTTGGCTTGCCAAAATATTTTTGTCGGTGGTGTTTGTTTTCTTACAGGTAGCCTTTGAAAACCTGTTTCTTGATTACTCTTTCTTAGCAGATTGCAGATTTTGGGAGAGGAAGCAACACCGGACCTCCTGTTGCCATCATTATTAGTAGAGGATTCTCAGCTCCTCTTAGATACTTAAATTTGCTTTTCAACACAAAGCATTTTCAATTCAGTTATTTTTTTCTAAGAATTACCCTGTTGCTCTCTTCAAGGCTGGAACTTAGGTTCCACATTATTCTACAATATTTGTTCATATCTAATAATATAAAATGTCACCAAATGAAAGATACTCACCGCAGGTACTGTGTCATAGAGGATTTTCGGAAGGGATTCTCCTAGCTGCTTAGTTTCTCTGTTCCAGTGTGCTCCATCCAAGAATAGTCCCTGAATGTAGACCCTTAAATCAGTTGTAAAAGGTAATGTATTAAGCAAAAACTGGAAGAGGTTTCTAGGTGAGAGCACCAGCTAGTGCAACACACTTTGCTAACTGTCTGTTGGTTCTGTGTGGCCTTTTTGTCAATTTTTGTTGTGTTCCAAATAATCAAATAACTTTGAGTATAACACAATTTTTTACAGCATTACAATTTATTATTTATTATTATAATTCTATAAAGCTTTATAAAGTTGCAATGTCTAGCAGTATCATAGTGTATCTAGTCTTTACTAAAATGTTGAGGGAAGTAAAAAGTAAAAATCCAAAGTACAGGACACTATTTTCACAGTTGTCATTACAAAGTTTTCTGTTTGTACTACATATTAGAAACTTTAATGTTTCTAAACTAGGAGATATGACCATACAGACTCTTTCCCCAGTTACTATTAATTGTTTCATTGCTTGTTTCACATTGCCATTTGGCAATTAACCATTTAAAGGTCATATAACCATTTAAATGTTACATCTTTAAAACAGTTCATTAAGAGAGTTTAAAAAAAGCAAGTCTTTTAAAGACTCGCACCTTTGTGTTGTGTAGACTTGAAAACTGTAACTTTTAAGTACAAAAAATAAACCTGCACCACCAACAACAAAAAAAGCTGAAAACTGACTGGATACCAGTCAAACTGCTAAACCCTTCTCTCACAACTACCAGTCAAACTGATCCTCAAAAAAATATTAAAAAGAGTACTAAGAACTGTTCAGTTTAATCCTTCCTTTTTCTGAGGAAGGGCAGTCTAACAAAAGTATCTGCAAATGGAATGTCAGGCAATATATAATAAAGTAGTTTAAGAAAAAACTAGTTTGCTATTGAACTTCTTGATCATGTATCTGTAAGCTGTTTTTCTAGGGATAGCTAAACAAGCACAGCCAACAGTGAAGGGTTTGTTTTCACTCAGGGAAGTAAGCATCTTCAGATGTGTTACTGGGGTTGAAATAAAAAGAACAGGTAAGCCAAACACTGCTTAAAAGTGATCTGTTTTGGGAAGTTAGGGATAAGCAGTGTTCTCTTGGTGTTACTTCTCATCTGTGGGCTAATCCAGGGAGTGCACTAATCTCAGCCGTATTTAAAGGCTGGCGTGCATAGTATTTTGAGACCAACGCAGTTGTGTATGTTTTCTAATGGAGTTCATTAACTTAATTGCATAAGTCTGAGTCTGCAAATTAATGTTAACTTACGAATGCATCAGCATAGGCAAATAAATGTTATGTATTTACTTACCATCTTCAGGAGGGATTTCATATTCCTTATCTTCCAGCACCTCATAGTCAAATTCTAGTAGGTCTATTGGAATAGTGTATTTTCTGGCATAGTTCTGCTGGGCGCCTGTTAAGAATGCTTGAGGGAAGAAGAATCCTGAAATCCAGAAGACGGGTGGCATACCATTTTCATACCACAGCTGCAGTAGCAAAAGAGAGAGGAGGAGAAAAGGAGGGGGGAGCAGCTTTTATCTTTTGTAGTATTTAGGAACTCAAATAACTTGTGAAATAACAGCCAAAATAGTTTCTGCAGTGGTATGTTTGGATGGCTGCTACGTGTTTTCCACCAAGTTGTTAAAATGTCACTAGCTTACGGCTTTTTTTGTTGTTGTATTTTAAGACCAAAGAGGACAAAACACCGCCTCACCTACTTCCTGGAAGTTCTTAGCTAATGTGAATGAATTAGTCTGTTAATTGTGCATCATCTATGTAAGCTCATCAAATGTGTGTTCAAGTCACCCTTTCTCTCTTGTTATCAGAGGCTGTTCAGCATGATGATCTTTGTTTCCTCATGCAGGTGGCAGTTTTTTTTTTTTTTTTTCAGGCTTTGCTTTTCTTTGTCGGATTTCCCTTCCAGGGCCCATGTTGCATGCTGTGTGTGTGCACATGCACTTGCATGTGCAGCAAGTTGAAGATGAGGGTGGGTGAGTTCCTTATGAGGAAGAAAATGGAGTGGCCTAATTAAACTTTGTTTCTGGGGGATAGAGGGGGTGTCCTTTCCCCCCTGCCCCCGCCCCCCAGCTTACACCGTGGAAACTTGTGTATAAAAATTCTTGAATGCTGGATTTCATTGCATTTAAGTGTAATAAAAGTGAGGTCTATAGCAATGGTGAATACTTCATGCAAGAAGACATTTTTCTGGTTGTTGTACGTATAACTTCAGAACAGTTGTTGTAAACATGAGTTTTGAACAATGTCAGATAAAAAAAAAATTGCATTACAATTACATTACCGCAGAGAATTATAATGGTTACCACAGTACTTGTCTTTCTAGTTAGTTTCCATTCAAAGAAATAAACAAAATCCTTATAGGTAACGTCAGTTTCTCCTTCATACAAGTTTAATTTCTGTTCTGGATTCTGTTCAAGAAATGTCACTTTTATTCTTTATAAGTACTGCAGTCAGACGTGCTACGCATTAAAGTGGAAGTTACTGAGGTGTGGTGACAGGGTCCAAAAAACACAAAACAGAGGTTCTCTGCAAATGCAGAATTTGTGAATATGTTGTTATAACTGAAACCAGATAGGTTTATTACTTACTTTTTAATTATTTTTGTTTCTGGATCTTTTGTCTATCTCGAGACCCGTTCTTTTTGCAGGTACAGAGGAAGGAGCTTGGAACAAGTTGCACATTTTATCTTGGGGGGTTGAACTGTCAGTTTAGTCTTCTACATCAAAGGCATACATTAGTGTTTATGGTCTCATGGTCTTATTAGGTGATAAACATCAATTGTCTTCAGTTGATGGAGGTCTCTAAGGCACAGAATAGTGCTCAGTCTCTATATTAGTCACTTAAAGTCAGTTTGGGGAATTTGTAGCCTTACCAGTGAAGGGACCCCACTGATACTCACTCATCCAGCTTTCTTCTCTTGTTGTCTATCTACTGAAAGCTATTACTTGACTTCAACATAAATAAAAGATTTCATGTTATAACACTCTACTGATTTAAACTTGCTATTTGGAAAAGGAACTCAACAGCCTCTCCCAAAGTTCTATTTTATTTATTTAACTTCCCTACCACCACAAAGATCTATGTGCAGTTTAAGATGCCGTTAGTAAATTCACTTCAGAAGGCCAATTCTGGTGTCTGTCATACAGTAATACTGATGCACTGCACCTCTCTTTATGTGGTGTAAGGTATGTGGCAAGATAACAGTGCTTCACTAGATGCTTTGATGAACAAGCAACTAACCAAAACAGGTGCACAAATGAACTGAACATTACATGTCAGTGTAATTCATGTGTGCGTTCACTTGTGGAGATTCCTCCTGACAACAAGAGATCAAAATAATAAGTGATGTTGAACAAATTGCATACATAGGATGTGCTTACCTGTAGGAACCTCAGTCTACTGAGGAAGTCATTCACATAGCTGCCCAGAGGCTTGAGGCTTGGGTAAGACTTACTCATCCATAGGCCTGGAATTTTGGCTTTCAAAATGCTGTTTACCACTTCTTCCAGTTCAGCAGACATCACGACTAGCCCCTAAAATAAATTTGGGAAGGGAAGGAAGGGAAGATAGGAGAATACTTTGTCTCAACAGCCTTGCTTTAGCAATTAAACATAGCTCTTTGTCTAACAGATGTTACCAACTTCTAGCTAAGTCAGGAACAACACTGAAAACATGAAGAATGGATGTAATGAATTTCATTCAAAAGTTACTGTGGTCAGAGCTAGTAGTCAGTCACTAGACTGGTCAGGAAGAAGGCCGATAGAGTATTTTGGAAAAAAACTGCCCAGAATGGGAAATTGCCATTCATCATCCCACCTCAGAAATATGAGTAATTACTGAGTGTAAATTTCTGAGTTATTACTAAATGTAAATGCTTTTATAGTATTATTTAAAGTGTCCTCAAAACTGCAACATTGCTGCAAGTTTTTTAAATTGGCTGACTTTTCAGCTTGTGGTTTGGCTTTAAGAGGGAGAGGGGTGGTGGATTTTTTCTGTTTTTATTAAAAAAAAAAAAAAAATCACCCTCAAGGTAAGATAGGATAGATTAAAAAAAAAAAAAATCCAAACTGACTTTTCCCTGCTCCCCATCCTGTATTTTACACAGCTGTAGCTTTCAGTTCCCACTGAGAACAAATGCTGACTTCAGACAGTAAATTATTACTATTGAGGGTTCCAGTTGAGGTGTTGAGAAGATTTGCCTTTATCTGTAAAGAAATTGTGAGGTGCTTCTGTCTTTTACGTTACTAAGGCACAAAAAGATACAGATCCAATAAATCGTGTTGGAATCCAGACTTCTAGTGTCTGAGTGACCTGAATCAGACTTCAGGGTCAGTTCTCTAAAGTACTTGCACTGATAGCTCAGAGATCAAGCCTAGGGTCTAATTATGTGCCCTTAAATGTGTGTCTCACCTTTATTGCTTTCTGGATGTTAACACAGGAGTCACGTATTGTCTGCAGTAGCTTGTTAAAGCGTCCCATCTCTTGGACAAGCACAGTATTCATGCTTTGAGTGTAAGTGGTTGGATATTTTCTCATTGCTGCTTCAGTGTCAAAGTCTGAAGGAAGTCTGCTCAGGATGTCACCTGTGACTTCATGAACAACATCCTCAGTGGATTTTGCACCACTACCAGACGCCTGAGACTAAAGAGAGACAAAAATTGAGGTTTATTTTGGAAAAGAGAACTTGGGAGTGAGTACTTGAAATACAGGAAAATAGAGCTGTTCTGAAAGCATTGTTTAAAAGATTGTTACAGTTCCAACTCAGTTCCCCTGTGATTGAAATGAATGTTTCATAATTTCCTGTATTATTGCAAGAAGTTATTAGCATACGACTGTCAAAGTCTGGTTTCCTACAGGTTTTTAACCTTTTAATTTTGGTTACCAAAATCTTGCTTCCACTGTAAATGGAGTAAAAGGCACTTTCTGCCTGCATCTCTGAAGAAGCTGTGAGTGCCATTGGCTGGCCCACTGCTGTCAAATGACAGAGTAGTGCCAAGTTGTCTCACTATTCCTTGGTGTGATCTCTTGCCCTCTATATTCAGCTCTTCATGAGGCTTACAGGAACTATATCTAGATTGTACCTGGCTTACAAACTGGACTGAAACTGGCCAAGAATTTTTAAAAATTTTAAAAGATGGTGGGGGAGTGGAAGTAATGTAAATTGACTGTGCAATCACAGAAGCTGTGCTTCCTTTGGAAGACAGGCAGGAAAAATAAAAAAAATAAAAGCCTTAACAGTTTTTTTAAGTGGAATAACAATTTCACTAGAATGACAATACAAAACAATAAGGCACAGTAAAAAAAAATGAAAGGACAAAAAAAAATCTGAACATACTAATATGTGGAAAGAGGAAAAGGTTATGCTAAGATGGTGTGTGGTTTTGAGTCTCTTTACATACCTGTGTAAGAAGAATGTTATCAAATAACAGTTGTGTTTCTGACTGATCCTTGGTGATATTAGCATTTGCATTCATTCCAAATATCTCTGGGGAAGGATTCAGTGGAAGTGTCTTTGTATATTCAATATAGCTTTGGTACTGGAAAAAAAAAGGCTCTAGACTTAGGATATAGACATGGCCACACAGCTCATGACAGGCCACAAGCTGTATTTCAAAACCACTACAAACTTTTCTACTGTACATTGTCTAAACTAAAAGATATAAAAGGATGTACGCAGGAGCTGTCTGCACCTCGCAAATTCCTTTGGTCCATTCTCTTACTCTGAAATCAAGATTGGCTTTGCTTAAATGATTTTTTTTTAAATTTTGACAGCTGTTGGTAATTCTCTTAAAATGCTTAGTGCAAGAACCTCTAGACCTTTTCTGGGCCCACTGCTTGCGAGCTGTCTATGTAGGCATTTTGCTGATATTTGACATAACTCTACTGTGTGATAAGCTGATACCTAGGTCCTTTCTATCACCGGAAGATATGAACAGCTCATTCTCTTACACCTATTTTTTAGTGGCTTTAAGTTTAGCAGGCTAGGTTTCTCACTGTCCCCCAAATGTGCTGTCTCATACAGCAGAGTCAAATTAGTAGTAGTTTGGGATTTTCTTTTGTATTTTTTTAATGTTAGTTATGTTAACATTGTGTTACGTTATGTTACTTAAAAGTCACTGAAGCAACTAATAGAATGGGGGATTTTGCTGCACAAGTGAGCAATGACAGCAGTAAGCACTGAAGCACTTGTCAATGTGAGCAAAAGATTTTTTTTTTTTTTTAAGTTTATAATTCCAGTTTTCTCAGATACTTACATCTCCTTCGGGAGGAGCAAAATAAAGGCCACTTGAATCAAATTTATAATCTGTGTTTGCAATGATTTCCGATGAGAAGAACATGTTCAGAACACTACGGAGTGTACGCCGATCCCAGTCATCAGAGACTCTGCCACCGTAGTTACATTCTCCAGTCATATAGCAAAGGGCATCATATGGCACCTCCTAAAAAAAAAAAAAAATGGCAAGAGAATTCTCTGAGCCACAGCCTAGCACTTACCTGGACAGCCATATTGGTATGGCTGTAATTTATTTGCAAGTCATCCAGAAATCTCAGAGGAAACTTTACAAATTGCTATTTGCCTCTGTTAGTTCATACTGGTACCATTGATCTCCTGATCTTCAACTACTTTAATAAGCCATCAAATCAAACAGTGTGGCTTCTTGTGAAGAACAATAGCGCCAAAATTTTCCACATTAATGGAAATGGGAATCCCTGGGAATGGGTTTATGAAGAGCTTTTCCAGAGCAGTCTGTACTTGCTTGGCTATATGTATGTGTAAAATAAATAGGGATGCTGTCAGAGGGCCACAGCTATGCTATACTCCTATTCTTCAAGACCACAATGAACAACAAACAGGGACACATCCTTTCCAGCAAGCCTTCTGTGCTAATACAGAGAAATGGGTTTTTGTTTTATTTTTGAGAAAAATTTAAAAAAATAATAAAGTCCTGAGCTTGGGAGCAGATGGCTTCTTAGGAGCATGAAAGGAACAATTTATGGGTTATAAGAAAAATTCTTTACGGAAATTAAGGGCCAAGAGCTAGTGGTATGATAAGGAGTGGGATAAAATAAACCACCTGAAGAAAGTACAGAGAAATCTGGTCACTACAAACAAGTCAGTAATCTTTCTGGGAGCAAATTGCTTCCCTTTCTGCTTGTCAATGCATTTGCTCATAAACTATCATACAAGAGGAGGTCATCCCTCCAGCTCCCCATACACTTTGCTCCCCCTCCCTCCCCAGCCCCCCAGCCCCAAGGAAAGGGAACACCCATGACTTCATAACATTGTTTTCTCATTCTGTATCACACGTTACCTATTAACCACACCGATAACCAAAAACACTCCAGGCTCACAGTGGTTTGACAATAACACCCACAGCCATAATTTAAAGGGTACTAGCTATAGTAGTTTGCTTAGGAAGCTGAAACACAAAGAAGTATCAGGTCTTGCTAGCAAATTCCAGAGACTATTGTATGAAACGCTGCCTGGCTCAACAAACAAGGAAGGAAAAGTCACGTGCCAAACTTGAACAGATCAAGTTCATTATTAATTTGCAACAGTCCAGCATCTAGAATTAGTTCTATCACTGAGTAAATCACAGGGATTCGTTTAGTATGATATTTTACAGCTTGCAACAAAAGCTCCATGAGCTGAATCCCCCGGCTTCTGTCTAGAGACAGGATACAATTCCAATGAATAAGGCAACAACATGGAACATAGTCTGCTGTGTTTTGCATGGGAGAAATTCTAAACTGCCATCTGCAATTTTCCCCACATTAGTTATATACTGATCATGGTACACTAACCACTTAAAATGAACAGTATTGGCACTACTGCAAATAGGCCTGAGTTTCTAAATCACTGGGCCCTACTAAAACTGTTGCCATGGCAACACTGAGCTGCACTGGCACATGCACGAACAGTCCTAGAACATGCATGGCAGGGCACAATCAAGGCTGTGGGAGGGTTCCGTACCTTGTATTGGTCAAGGAAGATGTGCAGCTGCTGCAAACTGATGTGCAGATCAGTCTCGTTGAACTCATATGGAATGTTCCAACCCAGCGGCCCAAACTTCCGCCTTTCTTGCACCAGTGCGTGGAAGAAGCAGAGGCCATAGAGCAATGTCTTAAACTCAGCCTTAAAACCAAACACAACAATATGAATAATTAATGTCTGTTTCAAACATTTTAACAGTTTCATTTTTTCCTCATGTCCTGACTCGCTCAAAACCCAGGAACTCCTGCTCCAGTAACATACCATTTGTGATTCATGGGTAGCATTTCTTGACACACACACAAAAAAAAAAAGGCCTTCAGCAAAAAGTCATCAGATTGTTTAAAGCATTGGTTTTTAAATTTTCTTTTAAACCAGTGTGAATCCTCAAATCAATTTTATTTTTAAAGCTATATACCCATGTGTATGTAAGATATATAACATTCATGCACAACTATGTATATAAGACCTTTGAATTTTTTTTACACCTTCGTATTATAAAACATAGTTCACACACTATTCCTGCATTTTTTTCTCATTATCAAGAAAGATTTCAGGCCTTTAAAGAAACCTTCAGGTAGGAAGGTTTGGTTTGTTTTCAGTTGAGAATATTTAGCAAAGTAGATGACCTCAATTAAAGAACTGTGCTATTTATTATATATTTAAAAAAAAAAAAAAAAAAGTAAAATATTTTTGGCCAAATATGTGTGCACACAGAAAGCTAATTATGAAAGCAGTGGTTTCTGAGTCCTACTTAAAAAGGGACGTAGGAAAGACATTTACTTAAGAATTTTATAAACCATGCAGTGCAATCGCATAGCCCTCTCAATTAAACAGTGGACCTCATTTTGCCTTTTTGGACTAATCACTTGCTAAAAGAGCATTCAGATAAATGAATACAAGACTCCACAACCTTGCAGCAGCTATGTAATAGCAAATAATTTTTGTGTGTCTCTGTGTTAGAGAGACATAACCTTAATACCATGCCACAAAAAAACTCTATTGAAGAAGTAGGTGGTGAGCAGTAAAATAAAAAAATGAAATTTACTTCACTACTCTCATTAGGCAAAACCAGTTTCATTATAGCAAACGACAACTATTTAATTTGGTATTTTTTTTTTTTTTTTTGAGCATATATACAGAATCATCAGACTTGTCTTTGACTGCTTTACAAAGAAACATCACCAATACATTCTAACCCTTTTTTTGCAGCTGTTGAAAAAGTTAGGATCAGATATTGGGTCCATCAGGTATGAACAAATTATATTAGCCCGTAAACCTTTTGGTGCTTCATTAGTCATTTTCACTCCATTCTGCATTACAGCCACAGGAAAAGTGGGAGATGGGTAACTGGTGAGCCAAATTCGGAAATCTGGATGTGTTGTATCAGGGTGTAGCTCCTACAATAAACACATTTAAAAAAAAAAAATCAGAAAAACATGATAGTTGAATATACAGCTTAAGTGTTATTACTAAAGCATTTTTTTAAGATTACTGTTTTTTTGGTGGAAAATACCCAAGTCCAAAGTTTAATTTCTTAAATGCTAGTATGTGATTATAGTGAGATTCACAATTATGATAACTTCCATTCTACATCCAGAGCATTTTTTTTCAAGGCATCAGTATTTTGAGTTAAAATTTGTTCTCCCTGTGTATGATTATGGAATATATGAACAAAAATGAGTGCAGGCTTTGCACTGCAAGAACAATGGAAGGTATATTTTGCATATTTACTGTTGTATAGCTCTTCTGGGAAGGGCTATAGTAATAATATGAAAAAATTATTAACATCAGAAAATTATTAAGTCAAGAGAGTATGAAAAGCAAGAAATGTACTCTACTACATCTTCAGAAATCTCTAGATGTTCGAGTGTAAAATTCTTTAGCATACTGCTCTTTTATAAAGACATATAAAGACATATAAAGAAAGCTCTTGGCCTAAAGAAACTGCTGTAGTGGTTGGCATTTACCATTCAAGGAATGCACAAGCTTCATAGTGTTTGTGAACACTTCCTTCTCCAGTAGGCAGACGGAGATAGACAGAACCAATATGTGATGATTCCCCTTATATAATGGGAATTGTCACAAAGTATGTTAAGCTGGTGAGGCCTCACCTCAAGTATTGTGTGCAGTTTTGGGCACAACAGTATAGAAGGGACATCAAACTGTTAGAGAGTATCCAAAGGAGGACTACAAAGATGGTGAAGGGTCTGGAGGGGAAGATGGATGAGGAGCGGCTGAGGTCCCTTGGTTTGTTCAGCTCAGAGCAGAGCAGGCTGAGGGGAGGCCTCATGGCAGCCTGCAGCTCCCTCACGAGGGGAGTGGAGGGGCAGGTGCTGAGCTCTGCTCTCTGGGGACAGCGACAGGGCCTGAGGGAACAGCATGGAGCTGGGACAGGGGAGGGTCAGGCTGGGTGTTAAGGAAAGATTCTGCACCGAGGGTGGTCGGGCACTGGGACAGGCTCCCCAGGGAAGTGGGCATGGCCCTGAGCCTTACAGAGTTTATGAAGCATTTGGCCAACACTCTCAGACACATAGTCTAATTTTTGGGTAGGCTTGTGTGGACCCAGGAGTTGGACTCCGTGATCCTTGTGGGTCCCTTCCAACTCAGAATATTCTATGATTCTAGGCTGGCTTTTCATCTGCCTAGATGGATCAGATATGCCTCCAAAAGTAGTTATAAGAATACTTATTTTTACCTCACAGACTTTGTCCAGTGTTGGCATCCATGAGCTTGCTAGATGGCAGTTTTGCAGAACTATCCACGTTCCTTCCTTTACAGCCTTCTCTATCATTTTCATGGCTATTGGGCCTTGGCCTTGACCAAGTGACAGAGAACTAAGCTTTGTGTCACTGTATCCCTGCATATATATATATATATAAATATATATATATATATATATATATATATATATATATATATATAGCACATTATAACTAAGAATGCTATTGCATAAATACAACAAACTTTCTGGTTTGCGTTCACAACTGTATGTATTCTTGAAATATTTAATGTACAGTATATTTTAAAATCCAGTTTAAATCTCTTTTTCATGTCACTCCAGTTGACTAAAACTTCTTATCATCTCCCAGCAAAATGCTACACTACACATCCATTTCATATTGAACTGTACAATTCTGACAGTTTCAAAATACTGAAAACAGTATGCTCTTTAAGCATGTAGACAATCCATTTTAAAATGCAGGATGTATTTACAGCTTGGTGGCTGCAGATTTGAAGTAGATTTTTGTCATTCTCAGTAGCACAGAATTCTGATGGAGTAGTAGTCAGGAAGTGCAAGAAATATATCTTAGCAAAACTCAACAATTTTGTATTGGTATAACAATACTCTTCTCCATAACTACTGATCTACACTGGGGATTTTTTGTTTGTTTGTTTTAGACACCATAGTAATAATGGCCAAAGCAAATGAAAAAAATCCACATTTGAATTCTGAGATGTAAATTTCACCTGAGATACTAAGATCCTGTATTACTATACTGCTTTACAATTAGGTCATGTATGTGTATTAGGAAAAAAGCACGTAATGCTTACTAGAAAAAATACCATTTTTGGCTAAGATTCATTACAGTGAAAGTTTAAACCGTTACATTTTTTTCTTCCATTTTCCATGAGATTCCACAAGCTAATTAAATGGATCATTATATCACAACATTAAAGACTATGCCAAAATATTTAACACAAAAATTCTTACGAACACTAAATAAATCATTCCTAAAACCAATCCAAAACAATTAGTGCTTTGTGTTAAAGACAACACGCATATCATCTACCTTTAAAAAAAAAAAAAAAAAAGGAGATATTAAAATACCTGATCATCAGCAAACTTAACAAGGGCTGCCATGGGGTCAGCACCAGGAGAAAGTATAAATATGAGTGGTGCACAAGAGTGGCTGTCAGAAAATGCTTTTGACAAATCAAATGGAGGTGGCTCAATAAATCGACAGCCCAGGTTGTTAATGATAAATTCCTGCACCATTGGTATTATCTAAAAAAAAGGAAAAAGATAATTTAAATGTCCTATTTATGTGTAAGCATTAACATCTATTACACTGAACATTTTAATGTAAATGTCAAGGACAGTATTCCTGTATGGAATAGTAGGCACAACTGCAGTCCCAGAGTAATCAATGATCTCGCATGTGCAAATTGAGGCAAAAATAGTCTCTTAGCTCAAAGATGCTCTAAGAAGGATGAAATATTAAGGGTCATTTGCATAGGACTTCCTATCACTTCTGTCCCCATATCTGGACAGAGTAATGCGTTTGTATAAGAAGCTTGAATTTTTTTCTGCATGCCCTCCTCTGTATAATGGAGTGGCTTTCAATTTTCAAGTCTCATAACTGAGCACATGTCTTGATAATATCTTGGCTTAGCAAACTGCTGTGTACCAATTTCTACACACTGATGGTTTTACTTCCTACTGAAGTTAAGTGGGCTCTGTAGCAAGAATGAGAGACAATTTATAAGATGACAGCTTCAAGCTTTGGTACTGTAAACAGTTATAGATATATTTCTCTTAAATATCGCCATTTATTTTGTCTCTGGACTGAATAACTTTAAAACACATGGTAAATATTTTATAATTATTACTTCCACTTTAAAGAATTGCAATAGTACTTGCAAACATGCTACTAAGATTTGATCTCTGAACGTGAAATTCAAGAACTGCTAAAGGTTTCAAACAGCACCATTAATTCAACTTCTTTGGTCATAACCAGTGTATTTTTAATTTTTTAATGTAAAAGATACATGAAATTGCTAAATTTTTTAACTCACGTTTTTAACATTTCAATTATAAAACTTTTATTTTTCAAATTGCATGTTTAGATGCTTTCAGTTAATAAATACATGGTGTGACAAAGTATATAGAATGTAAAAAAGGAAAAAAAAAGTAGGTTCATTTCTCTTGATTGTTGTGTTCATAGAATCACCTGTGCTTTTGCTTACTTTAAAGCCCACTCTGACACAGGTGCAATGTGTAACCAATTAGTAAAGTACCTTAAATTCAAGAGCAGGAAGTGGGTGGGGGCTCTAGGTTATACCAGTTGCAGAAGGTTTAGATGGAGATGCTCTTGCAAGAGCTCGTGTCCTCCTCTAAGCTCTTGAGGGACTTTAAAGAGATGTACGAGTATGAGAACCGTTTAAAAACCTTTACAAATTGGCCTTTTGTGAAGAATTGCAAGTGTGCTCCAGAGAATGTAAGTCTGAAAATGGATATTTTAACTACACCTTATTCTTAGTGTACTATGACTGAATGTAAAGTTGTTGTTAAATGTATTCATGTTCAAGAACAGCTGCAGGCCTCTGCTAAACGGTGGTAGTTTTACCTTGCTAGGCAGCTGAACTCCACCACAACAGCTCTCTCACTTCCCCTCCTCAGAAGAAGAAGGTGAGAAGAAA
This sequence comes from Cygnus olor, assembly GCF_009769625.2. NCBI lineage: Eukaryota > Metazoa > Chordata > Aves > Anseriformes > Anatidae > Cygnus > Cygnus olor. Next base: position 2,001,664 of record NC_049174.1, on the reverse strand, counting down.
TAGAAATGAACAACTCATTGGTTGAGATAAGGATAGCTTAATTAAAGGAAAAATAACTATTAAGGGAAAACTATTATTAATTAAATAACTTAATTAAAGGGAAAGGGGAAAAGGGGAAAACAACAACAAGCAAAGGCAGTGTGGAAATGCAGAGGAAGTAAATTACTAATTCATACTGATGAGTGATGCTTGACCACATCCTTGAAGCAGGGCCTCAATGCGTGTAGCTGTCGTTTAGGAGGACAGATGTTTTCACAGCAAGAGCCCACCCCTCCCCTCTTCTTCCTTTTTCCACCTTTTATTGCTGAGTGTGACATTATATGGTATGGAATGGGCTAAAGTTGTGCCAGGGGAGGTTTAGGTTGGATATTAGGAAGAACTTCTTTACTGAAAGGGTTGTTAGGCATTGGAATGGGCTGCCCAGGGAAGTGGTTGAGTCACCATCCCTGGAGGTCTTTAAAAGATGTTTAGATGTAGCACTTAGTGATATGGTTTAGTGGAGGACTTGTTAGTGTTAGGTCAGAGGTTGGACTAGGTGGTCTTGGAGGTATCTTCCAACCTAGATGATTCTGTGAATATCCCTTTGGTTGGTTTAGGTCAGCTGCCCTGGTGATGTTCCTTCCTCACCTCTTGCCCACACCCAGCCTGCTGACTCTAGGGGGGTGGCATTAGAGGGAGCCCTGATGCTGTGCCCGTATTGCTCAGCAGTAGACACAATACTGGTGTGATACCAATGCTGTTCTAGCTACAAGTGCAGAGCACAGCACTGTATGGGCTGCTGTAGAGAAAGTTAACTCCATCCCTGCCAGACCCAGTACATAAGCCTGAGATGAAAATCTGAATACTTTCTTCTGTTCCCTTCTCAGAGATGCTGTAGTAGGATGACTATACATTTCTGTCTGGTCAGGTCACTAGTCTAGCTACAGAATTGAGTATAATTACTTTTCTTGTCTTTACTACTTTGTTTTTGTCACTTAAAAATTAAAATCTTGTAGTAAGTATTGTTTCTGCCTGCAAATCTTCTTTTAGAAGTCATCCTAGCAACTACTCATCCTTTAGGAAGGATGGAGTAGCAGAATGATCATGACTTTAAAAAAAATCATTTAAGTTTTAGAAAACTTAATGCTTTATGTCCCTGTAGGCTTTAATTTGAGCATTAACAAAAGAGGCCTCAATTCTACTTTGGCATTGCATCAAACTTTCAGGTTGGATCTCAGATAAGGCATGCTGTAGGAGTTATCTGAGGTGTGAAGTTCAGTAACTGAAACAAGCTTACCTTATTTTTTAATGTTCTTACCAGATGTGATTCAAAAATGACAGTAAAATGTAAAGATAAAAAATGTAGCACTATACTCACATAGTTGAAATATAAAGGTTCTCTATGGTCATGGCCTTATGCTAAGTGTTTTCTCTGAAAATATTGCTTAAATTCCTGGCTATAGCAGATCTCATATGCTGTTAGTGGAATGCTTGTGTAGCTGCCACTGGCTAACCACTGAAAGAACAAAGCTACTCTGGTAGTTTGCAGATACCACAACTATGCAGAAACTTGTTCACTACTTTTAGCCTACTCCCTGTTCCTTTACTAGTTGCTTATTTGCCTGCTTGCAGTCCTCACTTAAAATCTGTTTTCAGCCTGATCTCTGCTGACAGATACTGTGGGGAAAGACATTTGTGCAAGCTCTCTGAAACAGTTCACTAATGTGAACACAAGCAGTGTGTTGGATCAAGCTCTAAATTTCCAAATTGTCATTTGCAGATGGCAAAGGCGGGCTTTGTACACTGTCCAAATGCAAATGAACCAGATGTGGCAAAATGCTTCTTTTGCTTGATAGAACTGGAGGGCTGGAAACCAAATGATGACCCATGGTAAGCACGGATGTAACAATGTTCAAGTATTTCTTGCCACATTTTTGGCAACATCCTCTTACTCATTCTAAAACTACCAATTTCCTGAACAGTTAACTAAACTGATGCCTATTGAAAGTTTATCTTACCCAGTAACCTTGAAATACTTAATTTGCTAATTATACCCCCATGCAATTTTTCAGTTCTTTGATTTTTGCCTCCAAAGAGTGTGCTTTTGATTCAACAAAGCAGAAGATTCTCTCAACATTGTAAACATAATCTAAATCTTCCCTTGTAATCTTCCTGGCTCACAACTGAAGCAACTAGCTTGTATCTGAGATCACTAAAGTCTATCTCATGTCTTCTATAAGATAATTTTTCTACTAATAGGTAGTAGAAATACTAAAGAGACTGGTCTGTTTAAGTTTGTCTCTGGAAATGTAAGTTTCCTGGTTTTAATATCTGTTCTTCTGTATTTACATTGCAGGGAGGAACACACAAAACATCACAGCTGTGGCTTTTTATCTCTTACTAAGAACTTTGATGACCTGACAGTGGAGGAATACTATGTGTTGGAGATGACACGGCTAAGAACCTTCCTTGTAAGTGTTGACCAAATGATCTTAATATTTACAGTCTACCATTGCATCTTACAAGAATTTCTGTCTTTAAGACTTTCAAGCATTAGCAAGGAATGATAGTGTAGGGCTAGAACAGGACTTACTCTGAAGTAATGAATAATGTGTGTTATTGGCTATGAAACCTAAATGCTTCTCAATCCAGTCTATTGTCTATCTTATGAAAGGAAACCTGGTTCCTTTAGAAATGTTTTTCCAATGACAGCAGAAAAATTATCTTGAGTGTGATAATCAATCCTGGAAACTCTACAATAAGCAGCTCTATCTTTCTCAGGAGGGATGAAAACCACATGTGACAAGACAAAATTTGACTGGGCTATTGATTGATTCATGTGTCCAGCTTTACATGAAATCACTGTAATTAAGCTGTTGGACTTTCAAGCCTATTTCAAATGTTTCACAATTTTTCAGTTCTAATCCTCTTTTATTTTGTGCATGCCATGCTGTTGACATATACAAAAGCACACACAACTGAGCTGCTATGACTAATAGTCTTTGATAATGATCCCTTATTGCTTTGAATAGTAATAGAGAACCAAGTGTGACAAGTTCCCTGATGGGACAGATTTACAGTACCCCCATACTCTGTATCTTATCTTTGTTGGCTTTGCATACATAAGATCTTTACTTGCTGATATGGTTTAGTATTGAAAATATACCTGGTGTCTGTAAAGGTTAAGTATTTAAATTCTATACATAACAGACTCAAATACTTAAAAATAAAATCACATGTCTCAGTGGGAGAAGTCTGATATCTCAAAAGATGGACTAAGGGTGAAAATATGAGGTTATCTAACTATAACTGAACAGCCAATTATTTGGAGCGGTCTTTCAAGATACTAGAAGGGTCTAAGCCAAAACATACCTTTTTCTAATAAATTTAGAAAACCGGAAGTGGCAGGTTCAAGCAGGGACATTTTGCCCCCAGGAATGCCCTAATCAATAGCTTAAAGGGCTACACACTAGGGTTGCCTAGGATTGATCTGCAGCATGCTGCTGTATTAAAGCATTGATATCTTAATGCATTTTTTCTGCTAAGCAAGATCATGCCTCTTCATGCCTCTTCACACAAAAGTAAAACTGAAGTCTTCCTCCCTGATGTGGTTTAAAATACAGTTAAACAATGGGTTCACGATTTACTTTAAAAGCATACCAGATATAACCAAAAAATTACTCTGAAATGAACCCCACTGGCAAGGCTGGTGGAAGAGTTTCTGAATCAAATGGGGATGGATATGTATATGAAATATACGCCAGACTGCATATTGTTGACCAAAGCCAAAAGTAGACTTCTAGGCTAGAATCAGTAGCAGATCAATGTAGTTTTGAGGATCTAAGTTCTGAACATTTTTGAATTAGTCAGTTAAATTTCTCAATTGAGAACTTCAATCTTTTGCTTTAAGTGCAAGACTGGCAGAAGCATAATAACTTCTTTTGAAGAAGAAGTCACTGCAACTAGGAAGCGTCTTGTAGACAACTTTTCCAAACATCAATACACACCAGAGCTGCCAGTGCTTCTACATGCTGATCCTACTTCCCAACCTTCTGAAGGTTCATAGTACCAGTCCAAAAAAAAATCCAGGAGAAGTGAAATGTAAAGACTGACTCTGAAAGTTTCTCTTCTTTATATGGTACTAATATTCCTATTCTTATGCAAGTACTAATGTAAAGCCAAATAGTTGTGTGAGAAAGTGTAGGAAACTTTTTATATACTCTCTAGGACAAAGGTCATAACTGTTTGTACTAACTCCTATCCTTCACAATGTGCCTGTCATTATGTGAACTACTACCAGTCTAACTAGCCTGTGAATATATGAAAAATGTTTGTTTATTCTGGTTTAGTAGGTTGAACTTTTTGAATAAAGATTCATAACTCAGTTCCTATTGTGATCTGTGCTACATTCAAGCCTTTGAGCTAGACAGACTCAGATCAGAACGGTTCTGCTTCAAAACACTTTCCATAGAACAGAATGGATCCGTGTCTGCAGTAATCCCTACTTTTAAGCACCTATGTTATCTACATTCCTGCTTACCACTAAATTATCTTCCTCATCCAGTTATAATTTACCATAGTGACATCTAGCAAAAAATTGCAGAAGTGAAAAATACTTGGTGTACTGAAAAAGGCAAGTCAAGGCTTGTGAGACCTCCTTGAGGAGGAAGTGCTCAGGGGTTTGGGTACACAACAAAACTTAACAAAATCTAATGGCCTAGACTTCTGGTTTAAGAAGTCTGCTCATTATACTTTCAGACTGGTTTTTTTAATTAATGGAAAATAGGAAATCATTTAAGATAGACAATTCATGGTTTTGGCTGGGATAAAGTTTCTTCTTGGAGGCCAATATAATGTTGTCTTCTGGATTTTTTTATGGAAATAGTGGTAATAACACACAAATGTTTTAATTGTTGCATAGTACTTACTTTGAGTCAGGGACTTCTCAGATTCTTATGCTGCCCTGCCAGCAAGGAGTGTGGTGGTGCACAAGGAGCTGGGAGTAGACACAGCCAGGACAGCTGACCCAAACTGACCAAATATCTCATACTGTAAGACATGCTCAGCAATAAAAGTTAGGGTAAAGGAGGAGAGGATACATCTGGGGTGGTAGTGCTTTTCTTCCTGAGAATTTTCTTTACCTCGTAAGCTGTCTTTACGTCAACACAAGTTCTTTTACCTTCCTGACTTTCACCTGACTGTGGGTAGAGTGACTGGCTGTGTGGTGCTTAGCTGCCTTCTGGGGATAAACCATGATAACACAGTTGAAATCCACACTTGCAAATCCTTTTGGTTTCTAGGACAAATTTTGAGTAAGGTGGGAGTTTTGTACATACCTTGTCAGGTCTCAGGCAGCGAATGATAAGCATTCTTTGGAACTCCCCCAGTTTGTCTTGCCACTCTGCAGGAAAATTCTTGTGCTGGGGATCCTGAAAACACAGGTATTCCAGCTTTGTTTAGAGCACTTCTGGAATACAGATAGTGGGACTAAATTATTTTTTAACTTGACACATCAGTACATCAATCCATGATGTATTTTTTAATTAATCTGCAGGAATGGGGTTGACATGTTTTTTTTACAAAATCTTTATATCTGGGAAGCTTCTATTTTAGCAGAGAAATTAGTCATTTCTAGGTGTTTAAAATATAGGAATATAGGAAACAAAATATACCCTTCACCTCTAGGAAGAAGTGGAAGAGATAAGAGAATAAACATGAAAATGTATTTAACCTACTTCTTGCTGTGTTAGAGCTGAATTACAGAGATTGTCTTCGATATTACAATGACACTACAGTATTACTTGACAATCATGAATTAGGTTGCATCTGAATGCAGGAGAAAAAGAATTGGAAAGTTAAGTCAAACAATGCACCAGAGAGCTTGCTTTGTAAATGGCCTATGAATACTCCAGTTATGTTACTGCACTTATCAGACTAGAATAGCAAAGGTGGTGTGGCATGTGTTAACTTATTAGACTGAAATGTAGCACCAGCTGTGTATGCCTTTCTGGAAACTGGTATTACAGCTCTGCTGGGGAACCTCTTAGGCTTGTCTGTAGAGGTTTGGGCACAGAGGTATGCAGATAGACTTGCACTAACTTTATTCTGAGCAATTTTGATTTAACCAATCAAATCACAATGGAACTCATGTTCTGCAAAGGACCTAGACCCTGACCCTCTCCTTCTCCCAACTTTTATACACTTAATTTCAGATTGGAATCCAGAATGCTGCATTATTTTTTCTATTTATAGGTTCCTGATAATCTACCTTTTCTAGGTACCTTTTCATCTAGCACTCAGGATTCAGTAACAATGCTTCTGGATGCAGTGTTACTGATTATTAGATTCTTTGTCAGCTAATTGATGACCTGATTCTATAGATCTTGTTTTTTTCAATGCCTCTTAAATGAAGGAATTTCTATTTATTTCAGTTTGGCTGTTTGAACTGTTAGTATTGTTAATTTGACTAGCTATCAGTCACATGGATCTTGAATCTTTACTTCTGAAAGTCAGCACCTTTTGTGTTGCTTAAAAAAAGCTATAACCTCAGTGCATAACCAAGTAGTCTCTTCCTCAATCTCCATTTCAAAGGCCATCATTTCTGTGTTCTGGTGACTATTTTCCAAAGAGGAATTAAAGCTCTCAACTTGCTATGTATTTTTGTAAATGCTAAATGACAACTTTATTTCTGCTGTTTGCCTCTTTCCTGTAGTCTGGACAATTGAAGGAGCCAAATCTGCTTAGTTTCTTTAATTTCTCTCATCATACAGTTATGAGCATTTCCAACTAAAAATCCATTCTTTTCCTCTCTCTGCATTCCTTCAGTCCCTTTGTTAGAGGAAGATTTTCTAAATCATTGAAATTTACAATGGTTAAAACAATCTCTTTGAAATGGATGTAAGAGGTCCTGTGCCATTTGGCAGAATATTGGTAATAAACTTTCTTTCGTTAAGTAATGGTGATAAAAATGGACAGTATTATCTGAATATTGGGAGCAGTTATGGTGCCCATAGGAAAGAGGGTAATTTTTAAAATCATTTCATCAGGAGGCATGTGTACAGTGAGCACTTCATACATCAAGAAGCAGAAGGGAGGGGGAGTGTGATTTAAAAAAACTTAATAGTAAGATTAGAGACAAAGCAAGTGCCCAAATGTGGAGTAAAATTTGTCTATAAAGCTTAGATTTTAATTAAACAGTGATGAAAATATATAAAGAAAGTCTTTCATGCATAACTGTGACTGTCAGACTTGGGAATAGAACACAGGTTTCTGAAATCACATTCTAGTTTCTCTACAAAGCAATTGTTTTGTTTGTTATTGTTGTTAATCTTTTTTTAGAGACTTACCCAGGAAAGCAGCATACTACATAATAGCGTGAAAAGGCTGACAAAGCACAGTGGCTGCCTTCAATTTAACAAATTTCATTATCACCTTACTACTGCAGGTTTTGTAGCCTTTTTTTCCAGCCCAATTCAAATCATGACTTGGTATTCAGAAGCCACATGACAAATTGGCAATCATCTACAACTACACACCATTTGCTTAAATATTTACATTCATATATGCAAGAGCATACCATGTAAAATGACAGCACTTTTCCCTGAATAAATATTTTCAGTGTGTTAATTAGTTCATGAATGCAAGCAATCAGGAATGTTAACATACCAAGCTGTCATATACCAGTTTCCACCCATCCTTAAGTCGCATAAAATCCTCACGAATGTTTGTGAATTGTGGCAAGTCTTCTAGTCGACAAATTTCATCCCATGATTGTGGAGGAAGCCAGGTGCATGGATTAGAGAAGGGATTGTCCAAACCTATCCCACCAGTCAACAGAAATTTCCACTCACTCTCATTAATCTACAATGAAAAAACACAGCTCTCAGGACTAAAATAAAATCTAAAATAAAATGTTTTCAGTACATTATGTAGAAAATCAACACATTTATCTGAATTACTACACTAGTTTAAAAAAGCTTCCTACCAAAAGCCTATTTCAAAAGCATTTAGTGTCTGACTTTCAGTTAAGCATGAATTTAAGGAATTGAAAAAAATGATATGAACTGCTCATATCTTAGAATCATCTGCATTCCTGACTTGGGGGAGTGAACAATTTTAACTGACTACATTTTTAGACAAAGTTCTATTTGTTAGATGCATTTTTTAATTCCCAAAATGTTGAATGAATTAAAAAAAAATATTTCTGGGAACCATATATCTAGAAACATTTTCCTACAATGCAAGCCTAAATATGAAAAACTACTATCAGCCTATTACATGTCCCATTCCTTTCTCAATATTCCTTTATCTCAAAATCTCTTTGGCTTAAACTTGTAAATCCAGGTTCCTGCATCTATCATTATTACTGTCAGCTCTTTAAAATATTCACTTCTATGTATTCCCCAATGCAAAAAGTTTGAAGTGTCTAAAATCTTAAATGAAAGTGAAAGAAACAACCCCAAGCACCTGTAAGTACCATTTTGCAGAAAACATGGATAAAATGGGTGTATCTCACTTAATTAAAAAAAAATCCTAGTAAAGAAATATTTTGTAAAGAATTAGTAGAAATTAATAGAATTAATTTGATACAAGTGTTTGATTTTCAGGAATTTTTTGTAAAAATTAAACACGTTTAGCACCCTAAGTGAAAAACATGAGTAGTTTCTTAAATCAATGGTTACAGTTCATTTTTCTATGCTGTTAGAATACTCATAACATGTTATAGTAAAATTTTGGAAACTGTTGACAGTTAGAATAACATAGGCTAGACTTAAACTTAAGTCATGTTTAGAAAAACTATTATCACCTAGTTCAGATTTGCCAGACCTGTTTGTTACATATTTTATTTTATTCTAGAGATTATTTTTCAATGCTTATAATTACTTATTAAAACCAAACACCTCAATTATGGATTAACTATTATTATATATAAACTTATTTTTCTATTTTATCTTCTAAATTCACTGATAGCTTGTATATGCAGTTTTATATATATCATACCAAGCTGCAAATTATTTTTAGTTACCAATTTTTCATATTTCAGAAGATTCACAGTTAGACAAAAAGAGAAGAGCAGCTTGTCCTTTTCAAACAGTGAGCGACAGACATTGACATAAAGTGAGTAAGTAAAATGATCCTTGAGAATCTTCAACCTAGAGATGTCAGGAAAAGAACAATCTTCCATTAATATCACTAAAGCTTGTGTATTCTGGAAACCTATTACAAACAAATTGGATTTCCTCTGGTCAATTACCCCCAAAAGAATCATTAAATATGTGTTCCAAGTTATGAGAAAAAAAACATAAAAATTATTTAAGTGGAATTACACTTTAATAATACATTTTTTTTAAGAGGAGAGGTCCCTTTTGAGAGGGGTACAAAACAACAATGATCTTAAAATTCATTATGAACATAAAAACCAATGCCAAAATCAAACCAGCCTATTTTAATGGTCATTTGATGTTTCCCATTCTACAGACTATTTTCCTCAATACACTAATACAAATATATTAAAGTCGTGATTTATTATCAATAATTTTCTTCAAAAAACAAGCAAGGAGACCATCTAAGGCCTCCTTGGAGTCTGTTTTACAAAAGTTCAAGTTCAGTTGAATACCTAGTCAAAATAATGGAAAATCCATACAGGTGATTAGAAATGCAGATACTGAATTTGCACAATTATTTCAAGTACTTCTTTCAAGGTAATAACAAAGATGTGGAGGGGTGCTATGGCTTTTTTCCAAGTATCTAGATCACCAGTCCTTTGGCAGGTAGTTATTCTGAGGGTATTCCACTTCAGACACGGTGATTATTCCAAAACCTAAATGTGATCTATTATAATTGGAAAGTGGAAAGATCTGAAAGTAGATCAAGGATGAGAGCAAGCTATGTTGCATGATCCAACCCAAAACATTCTATGATCCGTGTCTCCTTTCTAGTCTCATGTTTCAATCTTTTTTCTTCTATTCAGCTAAACCGAAATAGACCATCTTATTATTATTAATGTAACAAATTCTCCTTTTTTTATTAGCCTTTTAAGTCCTCTCAGAATTACTGATTCCTCATCCATTAAACAGGCATACATACAATTTATGCACAAACTACACAAAGATAGCCATGGGACAAAATTAAACTTTTTTCCAAGATTTAGAGAACTAACTAGATTTTATTGTTCAGAACTATAAAGAATTAAAAAATCTCAGTTCAGAGCATATAGTGAAGACTATCTGACTAGTAAAAAAAAAATGACTAGTAAAGACAGCCCAAGACAAACAGTCCTACATGAATTATTAATTCATGGGGAATTTTCTGTGCCTTCGCCTCTTTATTCTTCACTGGGCAAAATTATTAAAATGAGCTTACACCAGTTGTGCCCTGAGAATGTATACTGTCAGTTGGGTTCAGGTCTTGTATCTTTATTTCTGCTAACAAAGTTTTTGTTTCAAGAAAGTATAAAAACATTTTTTATTACTTTAATTTAGACTTTTAGTTTTTTGTTTTTTTTGACAAAGAAATATTTAAGAGTTAAAGAACAAGGCTTATAGAACACAGACTTATTGTCTGTATACCTTGTCAAGTATATCTTGAATATAGTTTCAAGTACGATATGAAAATATTAAGCTCTGACTTAAATGGTTTATCTTTGATTAAAAAAAAAAGTTATGCTAGTCTTAGATTGCACAAACCTTGACCAAATTCTAATGAAAAAATAACCTTTATAACCAGTATGCCATTAAAATAAACACATTAATCTACACTCTAAGCACTACCCTACCAGGTACTACAACTTGTATTTAAACAAAGCATGGACAGTAAGTAATGGACAATTCAGAAATTGACATTTGTAATCTTAACTAGATAACCTTTCCATAACTTTTCCAATATTAACTAGATAACCTTTCCTTATAATTTCCATATAAATTCTCTCTTACCAATTGTGTGAAAAAGTTTGTCTGTTTCTTGAAGGCATACATAGTTAGTCCATGAAATGAAATATAAAGTCAAAGCAAGTGGACCATATTTATCTATCTGGTACTCTGCAATTTCACACATGACTTGAGGTACAATTACTAAATAGAAATAGTGGAATATGTTGCATCTGTATTATACCATACCATTTTGTTTCTATGAATAAATTATCTTCCAGAAAAAAATCTGACGTACAAAAAATATTTTAAAATGCAATGCCTGACACAATACACTTTGGAGAAATGACGGTAACATCTCTGGAGTAACGGTGAATACATCAATTACAAATGGCAAATTATCACTCTTACCTTGTTTGTAAAACTTCTGATTTCTCTGAATTATCTATAGACATGATGAAAAGCTTAATAAACCACATGAGAGAATATTGGTACATAGGCTCAATGTTGGCTAGATCAGCAATAGAAAAAAACAAGATTGAATGGATAGCTATAGGACGATAGCCCATACAAGTAGCATCAATCTTCTTTTCTGTTTCTTCAGCCACCGCTTGTTTTTCAGAAATCTCATTAGCCAGAACTTTGGAAGAAGACAATATCTTAATAGCAGTTTCATCTTCCAAAATATTTCCTCCTGAAGCTGAAAACTTCTAAAATCTTGTCTTCTATTTCTTTTAGTTGCCTAAAATAACATACAAATTTTTTCACATATGAAAATTAGTAATTTTCTGCTAGTTTCCATAAAAGATAATGTGTAGATTCTATTTGTGCTAGGTATATTATATAATAAAACTTTTTTTTTGGTTGTTAAACATTACCTTACATTTCTGAAAAATTAAGCTAATTTCAGGCTAAAAATTGACAGTATTATTGCAAGTGGAAAGGGAGAAAGTGCCACAATACTTTGAATGCTGCACATTTCATGCTTTGACCTAGGGGAAAAGATGCGTTTTGCATGTACAATAACTGCAAATGTAGCACACAATGAAAAAAAGTCTAAAAAAATCCGTTAATATCTAATCAAAATTTGCGAGGGCAGCAACTCATCTGTCAACAACTTCATGAAAGGAACATATTAAAATGGAGGACAGGATCAGGAATTACATTTTGCAATTACACAACCCCCTAAATTAAGCTCTTTAACATTTTATTATAATCCGAGAAACAGTAAACCATGTCAGTGAAAGAAAGCCAAAACCAGGAGGAATGTGAGTAAGACCATGCATCCTAATCAGCCTTTAAAAAACAAAAATAGTCTTGAATTTCCTGTTAAAACTGATACGTGTTATAAAGTATATGAAGTGTATTTTCTACGCTTTATATTTTCTTACACTAAGACCTGCTTCTGTGTCTAGCAAGGGAAGTTATCTTGATACCTTTTATTCTCAGCTCCTTGATGGATGAGAGCTTGTTTTTCTTCTTCAAGATCTGGCCTTTCTCTTGCAACTACAATTCCAAGAAGTTGATCCTGCAGTCCTTCTGAAGTTATCATGAAATTCAATAATGTTACCTGTTAGAAGAGAGAGGTTTTGAAAGAGAGCCATATGCAATTCAAAAGCTTATTTATTTTAATTATTCAGGTAATATTCTTAACCAAAATTTGAAAGTAAATTAATGGAAGATGAGGGTTTAAGATGGAGTTGGCTTTCTAACACAAGGATTAGCCCAGAAAGCTATACATTCTTGTTGCACCCTTCTCATGGTTAGAATTCCATTCTATTCCTCAAAATTACATGGACTTCAGTGCTTCAAGTGATTGGTCCATCTGCCATGAGTGAACAATTGTACATATAAGAAGGATCTTCCCATTTTATACCTATATGCATTAAATAGTTTTCACTAGAGACATTTCTATGAATGGAAGATTCAACTTAATATACAGATTTTGTAAATAAATTTGCTGTTGTTTTCAAAAATCATTCAACCTCAACATCCCACTGTAAATGGGATGCTGACACTGTATTTTATGAAAATAATAGATGAAGCCCCACACAGATGAAATATTATGGTGTTTAGAAACATCTTAAAATCTTTGCTGTTTTTGTAAAGTAACTGGAAACATACATGCTGGAGTTCTACTTCAAGCTAGTAGTGCCTGTGCAACATAAATTTTCTCCCTTTAATGGCCCTGTTCACATGCAATTTGTGTTGTTATTACCAAGGGCATTTGTATCCTAGAAATAGCATAACATAATTTTCTCTTTTTCATGGGAAAATGTGACAAATATATATAATTTAAAAGAATTCCTACACTGTGACATATTTATAACCAATCCAGTAAAAGCCATATCCTCTGGCTGAAGTGGTAGAAAAGCATAGTGTTGCACATGTGAAAGGTGAAGAATACAATGCCAGCAGGAGGCTAGAAAATAGTTGATGCACACAGTGCAAAAATCAAGAAAATTTACTTATCAACTTAAGACTGATGAAAGAATTGGTTTTAAGGAACCACCTAGTAGTGACTACAGATTTTCTTTGGGCTTCTTGGTGGGCACAGAAGATCGTTGACTACTATTTCAAAAGAACATTCAGCTTGAACCTCACGATCAGTCAGGATATGGGATAACGTAAAATCGATTTGTCTTGATCTGCTTCCTTCACTAATAATACCTGAAAGTTGTCAAAGTATTTCAGGTCTTTTTTCATAAGTTTTGTTTATAAAGTTAGGAGGGATAGTATTCTAACATTCTTGAAGTTATCAATAGTTATTAATCATTATTATCATTATAAATCACTTACTATTAATAGTCATTTGTTATTGTAAGCCTCATCTGAAAATAATTTAGGAGAACGGAGCACATCACGCTGCTCTTTCGCACAGGAATTTTGAGAGGAAATTCAGTTATATATGACACTACGAATCAGTAGTATCTTCACTAGCATCATGGCCTATTTCTTCCCCATCTAGTTTAGCAACTTTAGTACTGGTAGTCTAAAGGGAAATATAAAAGGTACCTAAAGCTTCTAAACATCAGGAAACTTTCATAAGCTCAGTTTCCTTTCCTCAAAGTAGAAGGATAGCTACATACAGCTTTATGAGTTAACTTTCAACCAGAGCTGCCATGCTCTGAAACATTGGGTGGTTCGGATGCCTGAAACTCTGAGGTTTAAGCTCAAGGTGCTGTTAGAATCTGCATTCCTCCTTAGTCCCCAACAGACAGAATTATATTTTTTATGGACATAAATAAAAACTCAGCTTCCCCCCAGCAGTGCTGAAAATTATCTTTTTAGTGTTTTTTTTTTTAACTTGTGCTATTTCTGACTAATAATCTTAGAAACAGAGGAAAACTACTCAGTGTCTAATCATTGCAAATATACATACGTTTTATAAATACATGTAAATATATTTTCTGTGTCTTTGAATGTTTCACTATGTAAGACACATCAGAATTCAGTACAATCTTTTTCTATGAAATATGATAACCATAATAATAACCAGATTCTCTAGCTAGCTCCTGAGTAATCTTTAGGACAAGTACATCAATGTGTGTCGCAATTAGCAACAATAATTATATATTAGCAAATTAGCAGCAATAATTAGATGTTATTTTTCTGCCTACTTCTCCGTACACATAAGCCACCTTAGCTGGCTAGCTCAGCAGTGTGTGTAGCTAGGAGTATACCCAGCAATGTCACAAACTGCTGCTTGTTACAGCAATTAACACCTGGCTGCATAGAACAAACTAAAGTCTGTATTGACTGTTGATTGGCAACTAGGAGATTTTAATTCTGTTAAATAAAAAACTTTTCTTAGGAAATAATCTTCATATACATTTTAAATGCATATGTACTCTGAGTAAATCTTTTGCATTTTCATATTTCATCTTTTTTTCTGAACCTGCAGCTAATTAACTTCTTTGATAAAAGATCAACATATAGGTGATGTTTATTGAACTGAACAAAGTTATTCCCTTTCATTATTTTTCATGCATTTTTCCTGCATCAGTACTCCTTCATGGTTAAAACTTAACTTACTCTTCTATTTTGCTGAATATCACATTAGTTTACAAAATTTTGATTTCAAGATTCTGTGTTTCAGTAGCCTATGCTTAACCAACATGTAAATTTTCTATATTTTTCTATAAACAATTTTGTAAAAGCAATGGTGAATAAAAAGTGGAATACATCTCCCTAGCAACTTCTAGAAGAATAAACCACCAATTTTATTCTTTCATGTAGGAAACAACTTTTTTTTTCCCCTAATGGAAAAATAAAAATGGCTATTGTTATCAAATACACAAATCTGGAAATACATTTTCTTTTATAAACAAGGTAAAGTGCCAAAATTTGCTCAGACTCTTGTCCCTAACTCTCCTACAAATAAAAATCTTGAATATGAAAGTCTAATTTAGAGTTATCATGTGAGGTGACTACTATATTAAGTCCCTGTAAATATTTTTACAATAAAGGTGACTAAACAGAATCAGGAGATACAAACTGGTAAAAAGTGTATTATCACAGTATTAAAGAATGACAGAATTGAAAGGTGAAATATTAGGTATGAGAAATGTCAACACTTCCAAGATGATACCAAGCTTCCAGCGGTGTCAAAAAGAGCAGTGTTAGCAGGTGAGAAGGAATCAACTAATGCCAGAAACTCTTCCTTGATTGTAGCTAAGGAATCATTTTAAAATTAAAACACAGTTTGAACATTTGTTTTCAAGATTATTACCTTAACAGATACTTCAGGAAGATAATGTGGATTACTCAGCTTAGTTGTAATATAAAAGCGGAATTCGGGTGCATACTCAATAGTGGAGTCTCCAAGGCAAATGCATATCCTTCCTGACTGCTTAAATGTCTGTTTGAGCAAAAGTGGCTCTAGGATAGGATCCAGTTCTTCTCCAATATTCTCCAGTAGCACTTCAACATAACATAAGAGTTAGCAGGGCTATCTTGGCATATGTATATATACATATTTTTTACAATACATACATATAATGTGTATGTAGCATGCAAACAATAAAAACATCAATCGAGCAATATCTACAGATAAGGTTATGTTTCTTAGAGTATTCAGCTAATTGAACAATGAAGCAGAGAATTGTACCTTTAATTTCTTTATTTTCTTAATTATTAGTGTATCAATTTACAAGCAAGCAACTAAAATGTTACCAGTATTACTGCTGCCAGCGGATTAGAACAGTTTAAGGCTACCATTTTTAAAAAGGGACCTAACAACAAATTAAATGCCATGTTGCATAGAAGTCATTTTGGGTACTTAAGTCTGCTTCTGTTTTCTCTGTAAACCTATGAGAATCTCTAAATCAAGAGAGAAATAATTGACAATAAACAATCCATTTCTTTATTTGTAGTCCAGTTATCCATTAAAAAATAGCTGCAGCTAGCCATGTATTTCATTAATTTATTTACGTTTGAGGGTAAAAGAGTAAAATAACTGCAGTAAAATTACTATGCAGAATACAGGAATCATTAAATGATCATAGTCTAGCAATCTAGTAATTTATACTCTAGAAAAGCCAAATAAATACATCATTACTTTTTAGAAATCAAATTATTTTAATATAAAAATAAAGACATGACAAGTCTCATAGAGCAATTAAAAGAACCAATTAAACTGAGGATTAGGATTATATTGTGCTGAGAAGTAGTTTTTTACCTGGGGTGAGGACATCAACTATTATCGCACTAATTTGGATCAAAAAGAGAAATGTTTGACACTCACCGGAGTTCCATTTTTTAGTTAATTGTGCCCTCTCCAGGTTCTTTTGTAATTTACACTTTCATTACTTAATAACTTACCAGGACTACCAAATTGAATGCAGTTTTCCAGTGTTGTAACAAATTGAGGGTCGCTGAGTTTGATTATATGCAAGCTATTGCCTTTTTCCATATTCTTTATCCATTTATTTGCTTGACCCTGAGGATCTATCATTAGAGGCCATCTTCTTGCATTACTAAAGGAAAAAAAATACAAACTTTCAAAACTGAAATAAAAGTTATTCAAATGTTTATCTCAAAATAGATATTTTAGGCAATTTATTTACTTTTTCATTACAACAAAAGCACATAAGTATAAAATTGTAGTAGGCACATACTTTATTTACAATAAATAATATCCCCCTTTCTAAGGGGGAGGATATTCTAAGAAAGTACTTAAGAATAATACTTAATTCCTAGAAAGTTTCATCTCACTTTATTTTTTAACATTTTAAAAATAAAAATACCACTTTGAGTTTGGAAATTTTGAACAGTTTTAATATAGTAATGATAAAAATAAGTTAGCATTTTCAAGCCAATTAATAGAATTTTCTACTGAAGAGAGATTTTACAGTTAGAATAAAAGGAAACATGTAAGCAGCTTCATAGGTATCTACCTTTTAGATCCTAACTCTAAAGCAGCAATGGACAAGCAGAACTTCTGGATTTTATTTTTTGCCAGACTTGATAACTACTTCATGGATTTTTTTGCAGTATTCTCCACCACATGTAGTTACATTAACTAAAGAAGTGTTCCCTTATAACAGCCAAACACACAGAGTTTTCATCAACAATAAAATCATTTTTTATTGATGGGAATGCATAAGCAATCACCGTATGTGTTTCCAAAAATATCTCTAATTCTGCTTTTTTAATTTATTTATTGTTATAAAAGGCTTGAGACGCATTTTATATGGTTCTTGGGGCCCTAAAATAAAAGCTAGGCATTAACATGTAATTACACGCATAATACGTATTTTCAATTTGAGATAAATCTCATATTTCAAAACTAAGAGCTATCATTATTTAGTTTTAAAGTGCTAATCATCCTTCCATTATTTCAAAGAGAATTTTGATTAAAGCTTTATAAAAGTGAAGTGATGAGATGTACTGTGGAAGTGCTGAATTCATTAACATTTGTCAACTGCTTAGCCTGAGTGATTGAATTATTAATACAGTAATTGCTTACAGAAGTTACATACTACATTCATTATCCCAGCACATATCTGCTAACTTCAGGAAGAAGTTTTGCTTCCAGACATACAATCAATTCTAACTTTAAAGTCAAGTGAAAATATGTTGAGGTTCTTTAGCTAGTGCATTACTTCTGTTTTACAATGTTTTGTTTTTCACTTAGGCACCTGCCTAGTTGACAGCCATTAACCTGGTTTTTATTCTTTATACAGAAAAGACAGAACTAACAGATGTGAATGGAAGTGAACAGGTAGCAATCACGAAGAGAACACCAATCAAAGCAACATTGTTTCATGGTCAATTCCACTTCAGTTGCCTTAAGAACAAAACCTAGTAGCTGAAAGTCAGTAGCATTGTATTGGCAAGCATACTGGACAGAACTGAGAGGTTCTTTTTTAACAGTCACAACGCAAGCTTAGATGTTAAGATCTTGTACCACTTGTCAAAATAAACTGGAAAACTCTTTATAGAATATAAAGTAGTTGAGACATTACATATAGAATCTCCAGTACCATCTGACAGAAAAAGTATGTGACCCTCGTAGAAAGATTAGCAGAATAATCTTCAGTTGCTCTGCAGAAATGCTTCTTGGTAGCAACTGATACTAGCGTATTTCTTTAAAATTAAAAGAGCTGTAGTTTTTGAGGGATGATTACTTCCGTAACTATTGGCTATACTACAGGAAAAGTATTGAAAATTCTATTCCTTCACTTCTTGCATTTCTCATGACTTTAAAATACTGATAAAGCCAAGCTGCAGAATACAATATTTACTGCTTTGTATTTCTCCTGTGAATAGCTTCCTCTTACTCCAGCATAAAGATTTGATCAACTACTAACATGTATTGTCATAAATACTTATATATTTACTTGAAGGTTATTTTTTTTCCCGTCTTGAGTGAAGCATTTTAGGATGTCTTAAACTGAAGAGTAATCAATCCAGTGTGCAGCGTGTTTGTAGGAAAAAGAAAAAATGAAAAATAAGAAAGGTAGTATCATAATAGCAATCAATAGAAATTAAAAAGGAGGAGAGTGAAAAGGAATTATTACTCTTTCTTATAAATTGAAACATTCCTGTCATTTTTAATTTTATAACTTTGGTTGTTAAGCCAGCTATACAGTTTAGACCAGCTCTGCAGCAAAAAAAAACCCTGTCTACACAGGTAGTTAAATGAAAAGCATGCTGTAAGAAGGTATTTAATAACAAGTATTCATTGTAAGAATTTAATTATTTTTTACTCACGAGATAACGATGCCATTATCAATAGAAAATGTGTCAGAGGGTAATCCAGCAATATTCCAAGCTCTGATTTCCACTGGTTCTCCCAAGATATTTGTTAAGGAAAAATCATCAGAACAAAGAATGTCTTTTGCTTTACAAAATAATGTCCATTCTTTAGTTTGCATCTAGATAAGAAGAAAGCAAACATTAACTAAAGCTTTGTCTATTCACAAAATTTTCAAAACTATAAAAATATATATTTTCCAACACATTTCCTGTACTAATTGCTACATACAAGATCACTATATCTTCAGATGTAAAGAAACTCATGCTTCTGTCTAAGGTGCCTAAAAATGTCTCTAAAAATGCCTTTGCATGTGATTTCTATATATAAAATAGAAGTTTACTTGGTCAGAACCTTAGTATGCTTTTATTACCATCTCAGTAGTCTTCCATACTATAGAATGAGTGTAGAACAAATGCACATATTCTAATGGAAAAACAAACAAACAAAAAAACAATTCATTACTCAACCCTTGGGACACACATAAGAAGCACTTTTCAAGACTTAGCTAACTTAACAATTTAATAACACAACGATTTACCATTTAGTGTTGCTTTTCACTGTTGTATCATATAACTCAATATAGTTGTGTAAATTATAAATTTGTGTGGTGCATAATAAAAATGAAGGCACACACCTTTATATGTGTAAACCAAAAAGCATATTCCACTAGAAGGAATGCTTCTAAAGAAACAAATTTTATAGAAAAAGTCTGTTCACATGATGGGCACAATCTTATATATGATTACACCTTATACGTGTAAGGTCAAAGAAGTATGCTATAGTATTTTAAACTATAAACTAGCTGTTGAAGCCCCAAGCAACAAAAAACAGATATGCTAAAGGAAACGGTCTAAAGAGCTAGAGACATTCACAGAGATGGTGAATAAAGGATTTATCAATTTGCATAAAAAAGGTTGATATTCCAAAAGATATAACCTTTTCTTTGTGAAAACTAGAGGGATAAAAAGAATAAGAGCAGGCGAAATGAACTGAACAAAAGTGCATCCAACAATTCTTGAGTTACCTAATTAATGTGTGTCTGCACAATCATAAGAGTAAGAACTAGCAACCAGGAATCCATACCTACTATTTCACAGAAAGAAAAAAAACAAAACCAAACAAACAAAAAACCTATGCAGTCAGAGAGAAATTATACTAAGCTTTTCATATGAAACCAACATGTATTCATTTTTAGTGAATAAGCATGTATGTGTCTCTACATGTCTTTTATGAATATCATCTACATTTTTATCTACCCTTGCCAGGAATACAGTTCAGAACCATTTCAGATATTTCACCAGAAATAATCCTACCTACCCAGACACAAAGTGAGAGTTACTTAGAATGCAGGTTATAACCATAAAAGAGAACACTAAAAATTACATAATTGGGAACTGTAAATGCTGCTATTTATTTACACTATAAATAATCATACCATAAACTCCCATTCTAGAAAGATTTAAAAGAGTAATATCAAAATATTTATGTTATGAAGAAAACAATAGTTTGAAAGAACAGTATAAAATTTCCTAAAGAAAAATGGACAAAATACTTTGATAGAAAATAAGGGGAACCAGAAGTAAGGATTATATCTACATCTATGTTCAAATAAGACGCATGGATTTTTTTTTTTCTCTTAGTTTTTAGCAACTTACAACAACCTGGATCTGATTTTCAGAGATAGGCATTAATTTCTCCAGCTAAATTCAGTGGGATGTTTCGGTGTTGAGAAAAAAAAATTTAAAGTCAAGCTAATTTTGACATCTAAAAATTGAGACACCTAAAATCAACGGTCATGTTAAAATTCTGTAGTATTCAGAATGTCTATTTATTTCACTGGGAGTTACAAGCGCACATCTGCTATATTACTGAGCTATTGTATCTTTTGTCTCTTTTTATAGAGAATTACTCCACGTTCAGAACTTGCTTGTGTTGCTGCTGAAGTAGGAGCTGATTTTGTCTTCCCTAAAGGTAAAGAGAATTTAGCCATTGATTGGAATAGGACAAAGCAGAGCCATGAGGAATAAAGTTACTGGCAATTGCTTTAAAGAAGAGAAGCAATCAAAGGACTCTATCCTTTACATAGCATTAAGTACATTACAGTACTTATAAACAAAACTCAAAATCATATGATACAGCTTCAGTTCTTATAAATTCTATTAAAATATAATTTAAAAATATAAACTTTATAGTAGAATAAAAATGAATTAAATTTAGATTATTACAAAACAGACAAAATTACTGTGCATATTACTTGTCTGTAGCTGGATGTAAAGGCTCCTAGGTAAGCTACAATTCCTGATGCAATAAGTATATCCCCAGTCAAATTGATGTACTGCCTTGCCAGCTCCAAAGCAGTCTCATTCCACCGAGTTTTCTCACCCCCAAGGCCTCCAATCAATTGTTCTGCTCGCTGTAGTTTTTTGCGGCATAAGTCAACCTTAGAAAAAAAAAATAGTTGATTATATTACATGATCACTTTAAAGATATTTTACAAACATCAAAAGCATTCAAAGGCTATTTTTCTGTGCAGGTGTTTTCTATATAATTTCATGGAATAGAAAGAAAACTTCTGATTACAATAGAATTGTTTAAAGAGCAAAAACAATCTCAGTAAACAGTAAATCTCAGTAAACAGTAAATCTCAATAAACACAGTAAATTCCATAAAATTTCAGTTAATTTTTCACCTAAATTAGGAAAGAAAAATAATATAAAACATGTAATTCATAATAGCTCTGCATGTGATCTGGAAAATATTAAGTCAAGGAAATGATTGACATGTCACAAGAGAAAAAAACATCTCAGAGAGATCACTGTTTCTTTCATGAAAGTAGATATGTTCTTTCCTGTGAAAAAAAAACCCTCCTTATGAATATATAATCCGCGTTTCTTTTGTAGGTTTTCAACTATGCCATCCTTCCAAGTTTGTTTAGAATCTAACAAAAATATTATTTAAATATCATTTAAGAGGAATTTAATCCAGCTCTGTTGGAGTTCTTTACTATGTAGTAGAGACACATTTCAGCTGCAGGACAGGAGTAAAATGTTGCCAACTCTTGTTGCTGTTAAACCCTCTCTCTTTTCTGGTAACCACAGCAGCCAATTTACACCATGCTAGTAACAAACTGCTCAGGTAGTTTAGTCCTCCCTTCTTCCAAACACTACCATATCAGGATACAGAAGAAACACACAAAGAGCTGAGTTTAACTACAGACAAGAATTAAGGCTCCATTTCAAATTCTGATACTATTCTTGTAACAAAAACCTCATGGTGTTGTACTGTAAATCTTAGAAATAAATAAAAATGACCGTCTTCAAAACATTGCCTATCTCTGCACACATAATGGCTATTATGTGTCAGGAGCAGAGTTTACCATGAACGTTCTCAAAATTGTTTTGGCACAGAAGGTGTAAATAGGCTTTCAAAACTTTAAATGTACTGACTTACAATTTAATAAATAATCAAATTTTTAGTACAATCATTAAAAATTTACCACCTCACAGGAAAGCAGATATGAGTGAGGATGCAGCAGAGGGGTATCACTAAATTCATAGTATCTACATTTTTCATTATTTTAAAGCATTTGTTCCTCATGCTTTGCCTATTTGTAACTTCAAGACCATTATAATGAAATAAAAAAATGGTAATCTAGGAATAGGACTTGTTCAATGTATTGGCAGTTAAAAGGAGAAATCTCATTTGAGAGAGAAACAAATTTTAAATATCTTTTCTAAAAAAAAGAACAGAACAACAGTTCATTTTTTGCATCATATACCTGATTTTCCAAGTCAGCCTTCTCCCGTTTCTTGGATTCCAGAGTCTGTTGGAGTATAGCCAATTTATCTTGAACTTCCTTCAGGTCTGCTTGTTTCTTTCTTAGGCCATCCATAGCAGTCTTTAATTTTCCTTCAGCTTCATTCAACTTCAGTTTTTTGGGTGCAACATTTTTTGTCACTCTAAATAAGGCCAAAAAATAAATTAAACATCTGAAAGATACACCGTCAATCCAGGGTTAGCGTTAAAAATATGAACATAGGAAAGATGAAGGGAAATAACTACTCAGTAGCTCACGCAACATTCTGTTTTTCATTATTTGATATCTGAACACAACTGGCATTCATCACTTTTTTCTGTGCTGATACTTTCTGGCTTAAGCAGTTTCTGCAAAATTTTCTGTAATAAGAGCTAATGCTTTAAAGTGAAAATGGTTAGCCTTCCAAATTGTGTTCCCACTTGATTACAATTTAGAATCCATTACAGATTTGTGCCATTAGAAACACACAAATAATCATATTAAGTTACACACACACTGTACACAAAAAAGAGAGAGAGAGAGGAAAAAAAAACTTTTCATATCCAACAATCTATTTTCCTGTTTTGAGGACTTTGAGGATTTCAATCTTTTCCATTGATGCTTTCATGAGGAAAATACTGGAAGCATCATATTAATCAAAAACATACTATCTTTCCAAAAGAAAAAAAAAAAAAGGAAACAAGAAAACATGCTAGAATGCCCTAGATCAACTGAAACAGTATCCCATAAGTATTAGCCTCATAACTAGTGAATCCCCTCTCTTACTGGTAAGTTACATATCCCCTTTAAGGTCCACATTTTTAGTTAATTTTCTTTCTGAAAATAGGCCTTCATAATATTACAAAGTTGTTCTCAAATTCAAAACTTTACCAAGTATGCATTTACTTATCTTGTTTGTCAAGTAACAAACATCCTCTCAAATGAAAGCATGTGCTACTTACCATTACTCAAATTTCAAATTACAAGTTGGCCTTAGTCATCCCAGTCTGATTTACTGTTAAATGAGGGTTCCTAATGTTTCAAATTAGGAAACATCATCAAAACTAAGCACACCTTTTTCACTGCATCAAATACAACATGTAACCAAAAATATCCTTCGGGCTTGATATGACTTTCAGAAGCTTCCAAAGACATTTCAATAATGCCTCTGTCACTATGCAGCTTTCTAAAAGGTTAACTTTATTTGCTAACTGAACATATTGTTCCCATGCCTTCTCAGAAAAGTCTAGAACTGAAAATCAGGCTCTACACCTTAACATTGATATCTGATATGAGTGAATGTTTCTTTATTTGCTCAAATTTCCCACTGGTAAGAATTTCAGATCTCTTTTGGTTTTGAAATAAAATAAATTTAATTAAAAAGATCAGTTTAACTATTTTTTATACATACTTACGTGTCATAAAACTCCATGGCTATGACCCATTTGCACAGACCCTCTGCTGCTGTGGAAGCATTTTGAATCTTGTCTGGTACAAACTCAGGATTTGTAAGATACTGTTTTCTTATGATAGCTATGTAAGCTGGGGGAATGTTATCCTTGTCATATTCATGAAGAGACTGAAGAAATCTTATGTCACCCAGAAGTCTCTTAGCTGGACCCCAGAAATCCTCAATTTTTCTTCCAGAACCTGTTGGATCTGGAATCCTATCTGCCTTTATTCCCTTAAGGATGCATATAGCTTCCATTACAAGCTTGACGCCAGCAGGAGGACTCTTCTTGGACTTAACTACTGTAATATTCTTAAAAACAGGTAAACAAACAAACAAACAAAAAAGAAACAAAAGCACAACCTTTAGTAGTTTATATATATATATATAATTTTCTTTTAGAAAAATGTTTATTTCATTTTTTACTACTCTACTTCATTCTTTAAGGTGCTATTCAGGTTAAACATTTAAACAAAAAGACGTGAAACCTAGTCAACAATCAGTTTATAGGAGAAAAAAAAAATCTCATCTGTAACTCATTTTTAGTTGTACTGTTTCTGCTCCTAAGTCAGTAGTGGGCATTGCACTTCAGTCATAAATTTAGATATTTCAACTCTACGCTTCAGTTCAGGCTCTAATATGATACTTTCAAACTTAAAGAATCACTTCAGCAGTGTATTAGTAAATTTAAGATAGCATAAGGTAAAAACTGCCTTCAGCACAGAACTAAACATCTATACACTCCAAGTATAAAAATGAATCTATTCGTATTCTGGTCAGTTATTAAATTTCCAGAGTGAACTGAATGAGGGAAGAAACAACTGAAAGAAAGAAAAACACTGAGAAACAAATTTTTCTTTTTTTTTTGATGATGCAGCTTCTCTCTTCATTCACTAGTAATGAGAAGAAAACAGGATATGAATAAGCAAAGTTTTAAATGCAAATATAGAAAATAATATAAAAGAATTAAACATTTCTACACACAGTGCACAACTGATTAAACAGAAGGCTAGTAAACTAACTAGTTTATGGGCACAATTTGCAACTTGTTTCCTGCTCTGCTTATCATGAGAGGAGTGTAGGGTGAATCAGAGAGTTTTGTATCTGTAAGCTTTCCTACACACACTTATTTTTTTTGGTATGCGTGTCCATTTTCATCATGATATTTAATTATGTTTTAAGGAAAAACCTCCTTTTTTTTTTTCCACTGGAAGTTCCTACTTCATTTTTTTCTCTTGTATTATAATATTTCTTTCTTTGATACACTAGGCATTCACAGCAGCTAAAGAATTAATTACTTCATTGGCCTTCAAAGCCTCGTTCTTGTTTTGTTATTCGCAAGTATAATTGCCTTGAAGTGACTAAGTCATGTACTATTTTCACAAACCACGCCAATGATCTGATAATGGCCTAATCTAAAACTTTTGATACCAAAAAATAACCGTATGTAACAAAATAACTGCTTTCCAGCTAGGATTTCCTTGAAAGTATTTGAAAATTCTCATTTTAGCAACAACAGCAGAAGTACACATAGTCCACCCTCACTTTTACAATCTGGGAAACTTCCTTTCATTCTGCCATGGTCAAAATATTATCTAGGCAAGGAAGACCATAAAACCAGAAGTGTCTGCCTCCAGCGTCGTGCTCTTAAGAAGACTGTGTGTCCTTAACGCAGGGAGACACAGAATCACAACTTCGATTTCTAGGCTCTGAAAGACTGGATATAGAAATAATAGTTGACAGGCTGGCAGGTTCTGAATAAGAAAATGAAAAGTATAGTTTTTGTAACTTCTCTATTGCTAACTCAGAATATTTTTTATAACTATGAATTTTGAAATATCTAGAATATTTGATCCTGTAGCTCATAAAAATTAGTCTTACAGCTTTTTGGCTAGAAAAAAAACCTTAAAGGTTTCAAGAAGTTTCCAAATTATAAAACTTTGTGTTTGTTAGAATCATGTAAAATATGAAAAGACATATAATTCCATGCTTTTGTTTCTCTGAATACCTCTCTAGTGCATAAATACATACTGTTAGACATACCTGTGCAGTTAGAGTGTCAAGGGCAGCCAGAGCAGCTTCTAAACAAGGCATGGCTTGAGCTAAGTCAGCATCGCAATCATCTTTGATGGCTTTGGCAGCCATAGGTTGCTCATTTGCCACCGCTTCATCAGCTTTCACAATTTTTTCAGTTTTGGCTACTTCCAGGGACTCTTTTTGAATAACTACCATCATCCCATCAACTTCCTTGCTAGCTTCCCGTAACTGAGGTTGCACAGCTTCCAGCTCAGACTGCATTAAGGCTACCTGGGATGCAGCAGAGTTCAGTTTTTCCAAGCCAACTTTGTATCTTCTTTTCATTTCTATCACCTTACTGAAAAAAAACACACCACTATATTATAAAGATATTTTATCAGTAGTTGATCACTTCATTCACTGGGACCCATTCCCCCGATTTCTCACTACTCTGAATAAGCAAATTCTCTGCCATGCTTGTTTAATTTGCTCAACAAATAGTAAGCATAGCAGGGGTTACTTGAGACATAGTCTTTACCTGTTCTACCATGCATACTCAGAAGTTGGGATACGAATATATACATTGTCACATAAAGATAAATAAGTGCTTATTAAGCTCTTGCTTGCCACTTTGTTGGCAGGAGCTAAAAAAAAATCAAGATGACACAGTAGTTAACAGACAAGAGAAGGAGTAGGAGGAAATTATTAGTTGAGGTGAGGTTAGAATAATACTAATAAAATCGAGAAAAATCATTTTAGCAACAGAATGTGAATGGCTCTGAGGACAGCCAACAGTGAAGAAATTCCAAAGACATTAGGTCATTATATTCAAGATTATATTCCTTTATTCCTGGAATTTCTTGCTGCACAAAGCACTTCACACAGCCTGCTGGTCAAATTAAGCACTTGTCCTAATTGTCATGGCAGTGTCCTACCAGTGGGAATAAAATGAAAGGAAAGGAACTTCATCTTAGCATCCATGAGAGTAGAACAGATGTGCATATGCATATGGAGGTCCTTTTTGCACAGATATAGCACAGCTGTACCCTACTAGCAAGCCAATGGCACCTAGCAACTCAGAAGATGGAGACCTCCTCCAACAAATCTCAGAGGAAGCAGACTGCATTAATTATTCTGGCAGCATAATATATATATGATCAACATACAGCTACACTAGGGATGCTAAAAGTGTTCTAATGCAAGAATATTTTGTAGGCATCAAGTCACACCTTTTGTCCAAGAATCAAGTACATGTCCTAGGAATATATTTAATCCATGTACAATTCTATCAATTTAAATTTACTAGAAACAATTCATTTGTTTTGTTCAGATTAGCTATAGGAAATAGAAAATAATATTTTGAGAACTTGGGTTCCATTAGAAAAGGTCATAAATACAAATCCTTACGTGCGCTTCTTTTCAAGTAGAGTTTTAAAAGTGGAGATCAATTCCAAGTATGAAGTAGGTGTAACATAGTTGTGTCTTTGCAGTTCCACATGGAATAAGTCAGATAAAACAATGGTAGATGTATGAAAGCTTTTACACATATCAATACACCCACTTCGAGTTTCTTCAGACATTTCGACATCTTCCAAGAAGCAAGAGGCAACTGCTTCTAACGCATCTTCAGGCCATGTCTGAAACAAATGAATAAACACTCCCTTATTCAGTACTTCATACTCATAGATCTCAAAATATTTTTTTAAAAAAAGTATCTTTACTCCATTTCATAGATGAAGACACTGAGGCATAAAGAAATGGCCTGATCCATCATTATCAAACAGGATAATAACAGTACAGGAAAGAATTCAAATATCTAGGATCTAGAGATTCAGTTCAAGGACTCCATCTTCTTTCATCTGGAAGAAATACTTTTACTATAAGAAAAATTTTGCATTTTCAATGTATCCATAGGGGTGTATGACTGTCTCTGTTCTTCCTTTTTAAAATAATGTTTAAAGATACAGTAGGACCTTTTAAAACTTGATGAAATTTAATTTCCTCAGATTCTTTAAATCCTACTTCTTAAATATTATGTATGAAGCCTTTTGTATATAACATGCAGATGGAAAAAAAATCCTACTGCAGAGTAGTGAGGAAAAATCTATCTTTGACAGAGATTTCAAACTTTTTTTGGACCATAGATTCTGGTAGTACTTATAATAGAAGAAAATAATAGATATTTAAATCTATAGTGTCTACAGTACTGTGCTCATCCATTTATACTTTTATACCACATCCTGATATTTATTTTCTTGATGATTTTGCATTCTGCCTATACTGGCCTTAATTACAGTCTTAAGACTGTATATCATAGGATCATCATAACATCATAAGATGATTCTAATTATGCAAACAATTAAAAATATGATGCTAAGAAAATCTAAGGTATTTTTCACTGCTAACTGGACCAAAGAGAATTACTTTACAAAAAGGGTTGAAGTCCTATTTCTATTGCATTTCCCCTAGAAAAAACAAGCCCAACAAATTTTTTTTTTTTTTTTTTTTTTTTTTTTTACCTGAAACCAGTCTAGTGTGCAGCAGTTGACAAGAGCTGGAAATTTACGAAGGCGATTACGGAAAGCATCTCCAATAGGACTCATTGCCAATACTATATGAAGCTGATCTCGGCAGCGATCAACAAACATGTTAAAAAGAGCTACAGGACTTCCGTCAGTCTGTTTTGTCCTGTCCCGCTGGCGATCTATTTGACGCATTTGTTCACAAATTTCTTGTTTCTCATCTACTGCAAAGAGATTTGGCACTTCACCTGCATTTAGTAAGTTGTTAATGT
This sequence comes from Cygnus olor, assembly GCF_009769625.2. Classification (NCBI taxonomy): domain Eukaryota; kingdom Metazoa; phylum Chordata; class Aves; order Anseriformes; family Anatidae; genus Cygnus; species Cygnus olor. Next base: position 1,972,501 of record NC_049174.1, on the reverse strand, counting down.
CTTCTAAGAATGACTCCTTTTTTATCTGTGTATCTGTGAACAAGAAAACTCCCTGCATTTCTGCTTCAGTAGATTTTCTTAGTATGACTTTTAAGTCTTTGTGCCACTCGTTTATACCATAACTTTTAGTTATTTCAACCTGAAAAAGGTTGTACTCAGCCATATGGGCTGCTAATCGAGTAAGAGATTGTCGACCGCTACCTCCAACACCAACAAGAAGGGCATGGCTGCAAGGCTGTTTCAGAATGCGGGAAATTCTACAAATATGTTCTATAGCGAACTGGAACAAGACAAGCTGCATTGGTTTGCTGCTCAAGTTATTAAACTCTTCGAGGTGACTCTCTACAACTAATCTCAGCTGATCCACATCACTAATCTCCCTGTATTTAGTGTCATCTCTCATAGGGTCATGAAAATCACAAAACATTAAGCTACGTAAGTCATCTTCTTCCACTCTTCCATCGTTATTGAAGTCCAGATTCTGGAAAAGTTTGTGAAAGTCTTCATGTAAATCATCTTTCACTACTTCTTGGATAAATCCAACAAGCCAAGCCCTATCAGGATTATCCACCAAGCGATCATAATACACTCTAAGAACCTGTAAGATAAAAATGTAATTCTTTTAATAGTTGCTTCTGCTCTTGAATTTATATTTTTTAGTCAAAAAACTTCAAAAGTTACTTGATCTTTTCTTTGTGATCCTGCTTTGGGGAAGTATAGTGGACTACATGATCACTAAAGATTTCTTCCACGGTCACTTTATTTTGATTTGATTCTATGAACTACTGCTAAATATTTAAAAAACAACAATTACCAACAACCTTGCTTTCTTTTAATCCAGGAGAGGGGGGAAAAAAAAAAGTAGATACCACCTATTTGGAGCATTCTCTTCTTGCCTCAAAAAGGATGGTTCACTTGAGTTTCTCTAGAGTGTCTGTCCTATTATGACTGAAAGATTAGGAAACACTTGCTGAAAACAGAAAGATCAGGAATTTCTTCTAAAAGAAGACCGGAAAGAAAAAAATAAAGTGGGGACCATACTTTAGATTACTAAAATTTCCCATGACCCAGGACTACTTGCTGTTCTTCTCACCATTAATTTGTGTTTTGGGGGAGGAAGAAGAGAAGAAATGGAAAGGACTGTGCAGACATTCAAAGCTGCAGAGAGCACGTAATCACATGAAAGTGAAGGAATCAACAGTCAGCTTGTCTACTGAAAGAAGATTCATACTTCGAACAAGTCTCATTCCCTCTGCCCATACAATAGACAAAATCCTGTCTCATGAATGTAATATCAATTTACAGCTGCTAGCCAATGCAGAATAATATTACAAAAACTTTTATAAACAAATCTGCATCTTTTTCTTATTTATAATAAATATTATTTTTTTATTATTAGGTGATTTACCTCATGAACCCAAAGACGTTTCATCATTCCTGTGGATTCTGTTGTTTCAGGCCTCGACAGGCAAACACCTTGAATAACATGTGAAAAATCATGGAGATTGAATAAATAGTGTGATTTGGCTGGAGTAGGAAGCAGATTCTTCATAGCTTCTTTATACATATGCATGGTTCCATTAATAATTTGTGGAGTCAATTCTACATATTGTGATGGAAAGCTATAACTGACAAGTTATAAAAGATAAGAACAAGGTGAATCTCACAATTCCATCATACTAGCTTGTGAATTAATAAACAATATTATGTATGTATACTGATTTACTTCTGAGTCCATGCCAATTTTAAAATTCTAAGATTATACTTCCTCACAGGCAGTTTTACAAATCTTAGTTCTCTTACTGGATCAACAAGATTAACTCTGTGAATCAAATCTAGTAACTGTGGAACATGTTGACAAATTTGGCTATGTTAGACAACTAATTAATACCCTTTTCCTCCATTTTTATGATTAGCAAAAGTGAAGTAGGTCAAATAACTCTTGCTGTCTTCTCCCTTCAGAGAGTCAGAAGCTGTCAAAGCACAAGCCTCGTCTAGAAATGAAATATTACAGTCTTTTGGGACTTAGCTGTCAGAATGGATAGAATAGTAGAACTTAAATAAAAATATAAAAATATAAAAATTCCTAATCATAGAATCAAAAATTATGCCGTGGTGAAAGGCCAAAGAAAGAATAAGCCTTCTCAAACCACAAGAAATTTAAGAACAGTTTCCAGTTCTATTCTTTGAATAACGACTAACCAAATTCTACTATTATTTGTTATACATCAAAGAATACTGTTTATAGAAATATCCCAAATAACTGAATTAGCCTCAGCTAATCTAAAACTTGGTTGGAGACTTCAGAGTCAGGCACCTCTCCACTGGAGTATTTTTGCATGAGCCTTAGTTTTGTGGAGTAATGAATACTACAAAACGCACAGAATAGAAAAGATGGACATTTCTTTTCAAGAGAAGCGTCCTATGACATATCTTTTGAGACTTCCTAGTACCATAATTTAAATACTCATTTTGATTTTTCTCAATATCTAGAGGTTCCTTACCATATAGTCAGATGCCAGTCTAAGATTCTAGAAAAAATTGTGTACATGGATTCATTATCAAACTCGTTAATAGTAACTTTATTGAAGTGTCGCAAGAATCGTGGTGTCACTGGGTTTCGGCCACCACCTAAATATTAGAAAACAATGATATAAATAACAGAAAAACTTAGAGTAAAACAGGGAAAAACTAGCATTTTTTTTTTCTAATAGTCATCTTTGATTTAGCTAGCAGTGTTGCATCGAAAAGTACCACACCATCATACACCAACAAAGCAATAAAGCAACAAGACAGTAAAAACAGTCATACTGTTCTCCTGTAAGATATAATCTGTAAAATACAGATTGAAATGGTCAAGTTATAGACGGATAATTTTACACTATTTTAACTACATTTCTGTTACAGAAGAAAGCTTTTATCATAAATTCCAAACCCACGTTCTTGATTTTGAAAGCATTACCACAAAAGAAGCCTTTACAACTAGTACTGTATACCTTATTAAATTTAAATTTTATCCCAGTTCTAGAGTTAGTAGCTGCTATGACTATACTGTGATTTGGATAACAAAGACATGTACGGAAATAGGAAGATGTAGAACGTAATGGATATTTGTTCCTTCTGTTGGGAATTCAGGGCTAAGATGCTGCACAATGTGTTAAAGCTTCTTATAGCAGCAAATTAGGAAGTAGCAGCTGAAAAGTGGACAATGTACCATTCCTAACATCAGGACCATAGCAAAAGGCAAACACATTTAGCGCAGTAAGTCAAGAGGCGTGATGTAGTAGCTCAGGTGTGACCCTGCTCTAATGAAACCATAAGACTCATGGAGCTGCCTCACATTCAGCCAGCTGAGACTAAGCAGAACTAGTAATTGTCTATATTCACATATAAACTGTATATATACATGTATAACTGTATACATATTACTAGTATCTGCTTAGGAATCTCATTATTTTATCCTGAATAGGGCAAAGGAGAGATATTCATTGTAATTTATTCATTGTAATTCCTTCCATACCATGTTTGTCTCCTGGACACAGCACTTTACAATGCACGTTAAATTTTGCACGTGCACTGATGGCAAATTTAAACAAGCTATTGGGATATAAATATGAATTTTACCCAAAAGATAATCTTTTTCAAATATAAATTTTAATTCTAACTTTAAGAAAGTAGCTCTAAATAGTTCTATATTTCCTTTAATAACACTACATAAACATGCAGATTTCAGATTTTAATTTCTTATTAGTAGAAAAAAAATAATAAACACAGACTGGAATGAAGAATATAACTTTGTGAGTTCTCAAAATATATTTGATTCAACTTGTACATATGATCAGGTTTTTTTTTGTGTGTGTGTGTGTGTGTGTGTGTGTTTTTAATCCATTCAACGATAAGAAAACTGGAAGGCAGTCCAAAGTCACTTGGAACAGGACCATAGCATGAAGGGAGGCTTTGCAGAAAAAGCAACTCCAAGATTTGGCTATTTCCAATGTAAAAAAAGAGTGCAATAAAGTTATGCATTTCCTTCGCAGTTTCTGCTCAGTTGTTCCACAGAGTGATGCTTAGATGAAGTGCTTTGAACACACTGATAAATGATTGCAAGAAGCAGTTTTGCTTCTTCAGGAAGCATGAAGTTGTTGCACAATTCCTACTGTAGTGAAGGAAATAGAGTGTACAGATTATTTAAAAGTAAACACAATAGTATCAGCGAAACACTAATTCCTTATTTTAATTGATAAAGTATGCATAAAATATTTCTAACTAACAAAATGATAAAGTAAATCAACACTGATCACTATCTATACATAGTCAACATGTACACAGGCTATGAGAAATACAATGACCTCGACATCATATGATTTCCCTCATTTTTTTGCCAAGTAATGTAAGGTTTATCTACTGCAGGCCTCCACTTAGTGCTATTTTTAAAAGTTTTGAAGAAGATGGTCTCATTAGACCAAAACAATTTCAAAAATCCTGAATAAAAATCCTGCAAAGCAATGTGTCTTCCTGGCAGATTTGTGTAGTCTCTTTGCTGCCCCTCAGCCACTTTGCTATGATTTCTGTTCATGTTTCCTACAAGTAAAGGGTTCACTGAGTCCTATCCCTAGCCATAAAGATACAAACTAAAATAAGAATTCAGCCTTTGGAAACCAATGAAACAGGATAAAGCATAGACTATACATCTCTTACCTGGTGGCCCCATTGCACACACAATTTGAACATCTACAAGTTTAATCATTGAGCAGTCCTTAAGGTCATACCAATTCCAGTGATCTAACCACTGCCTTAGTAATTCAACAGGCGGTTGAGCACCATAGACCTCTCGGGCTGGCATGTTAACATCATCTACAAATACAACCTGAAAGAGGGAAACATAAAGGATTTTGTATTTATTTATTTTGGTGAATGGGAGTAATACACTTCACTACGTGTTTTTGAAAAATGGCCCTTAAGTTCTTAATGGAATTGCTGCTGAGTTAAATTAAACCAAACTTAAGAAGTAACTGTGCCAATTCTAAAGATATTCCAAAACATAACTATAGAGGAGAGAAAGTCTGTATTTCTCTTCTTTTATCTCAGTGTATTTAATGAAAAATAGCAAAATAACACTTGCTATTTAAACCTTTCTGTGCTACTTATATGCCCTTTCTTGGAAAAAAGATGGAGTCAAGAAGACCCATGAAATTCTGAAACTTTGCTGAGACTATGGTTCTGTTTTTAAATGTATTAAGCATTACATCTTTCTTGACACTGTTATTCCTACAGCATAGGCCACTGCTGATCAGGAAAAATCTTGACACGGGTATTAGTTGCCTAATGCAACTAATGCAAGTTCTAGAAACACATTTATGCATTTTATCTCTCTTCTCTTCCTTTAATTGATACAGAGCAGAAATTTGGTGAAAAGGAAAACAGGTTAAATTATGAGCCTTGTTAGCATTGTTATCTGAGCACCATACTGAGATGGTTTTGAGGAGAGTTACTGACCCTTTAACACAAGGATCAAGGAGAATGGAGAACCAAGAAAAACCCATCCGGGTTTCTACATTGTTTTTGTTTGTTTGTTTGTTTTTTTACCCCCAGAGCTACATAAGCCCTTTTGATTTATTCCACATCCCCCTTCCCTGATTCCTGTGTAGAGGAACAACAAGGGCTAATAATGAGAGGGCTGAACAAGCTTCTGTAGCATCCCCATAACATGCAAAATCCAAGTGTCAAACCCACCATGACCCCGCTTTTAGATTTACATAAAACTCAGAAACCACAAGACTGTCAAGAGCTATGTTTTTAGCAACACCTTACCTATACAGAACTCTTATGTAAAGGAAAATATCACAAAATACGGAGGGGGAAGTATGATAATACTGTTTACCATTATTCATATCATAACATTTTTTCTGTTGATTAAAACAATATGCATAGTACTAGGAGAAAGAATAAAGAAGATGGGAAACATAAGAAATTAAATATAAAAGAATAAATAAGAACTAGAATTCCAAGGGTTTATTTGAAATTGATCAACCTTTCTTGATATCAGTTGTAATCAGTTGAGAAAATAATGCATTCACATATTTGTTTGCATTTAAACACTTATTTACATACAGAAATATATAGGTTACCATTCTTTTCCCAAGAGGGGGTCCAAAAATTCCTTTTCTCCTTTTATCCAGCTTAGACATCATAATATTCTGAGTCTGAGCTGCTGTAGTTTGTGCTGAAAAGTTAATAAGCAGTGGCTTGTAGACTTCTTTATTCAAATTATTTAAAAGAAAATTCTGGAAGAATTGTGAAAAAAGTTAAAATATATACATAGATAAAGTTTAAAGCAATTTAGCAAACAGCAATCAGGCATTTTTCTATAATTTTTATTCCATTTAAATTTATAAAGCAGTAATTTATCTCTAAGGTAACTCTTATTTCATCAGATAAACCAATATTCTTTAATGATTCAAAAAAAATCATGAACTTAATTTGTTAGAGAAAAATTTCTACCTCACAAAATAGGTATTTTCAGATCTTCTAAAAATAACATACCTAGTATATTATATAAATTCAGTGTGTTAGTATCTTGCCCAAACACAACATTTCATACTACTACTTAGAGTCAATTTGTATTTAATCCACACTCAAACTGGCAAAAGTATCCATGGGTCCTAGTACTTATGCCTAGTTTTGAAGAGTTTCCAGGAATATTTCCTACAAAGGACATAGAAAGAATATCTAAAGATAAGCTTTACTGTCAAGATTGATATTGTTTTATAATGCTAACTACCTTCTAAAGTCCCTTTTTTGTTAGCTTCAATTTAAACTCTGGGGGAAATCTAGATCAAAGTCACCATTTCAAGTAAGACTGAATGGGACTCATTTCCTACCCACATGTGAGAAAAACCACAGTGTTGGAAGATAACCTTCCAGCAATTTCTGCATATAAATTAATGTCTCTAATGAATAGCTTAATCTATGTCAACAGCTGTTGGAGTTTTCAGACCACAACATCTTTCCAGCAGAAAGAGTATTTGATCTTTAATCTCAAAGGAAAAATACGAACTTTTCCACAAAAATGTAATAATGACAATGCACAAAAACTGCACAGCAACGTGACTCCACTCTTTTTATCAGTTCTAAACTCCCACAAAATATCACTTTCTTAACTACCAACCCAGAAATGAAGTGGGCCAGTAGAACCTAGCCATATTCCTCATTAGAAAGAAATCCTTTATTTATGCTTTATTATATTTCTGTCTTCTGTATTTCAGGAAGTCTTCTATGAACAGTTCTTGTTCCAGTCTTAATCTTAACTTTTTAAAAAATTAGTTCAGAAAAGTAACTTAAAAACAAAAGTAGGTTACAGAATCTTTAGTCAGTAACTTCATTTACCACAGTAAATTTAATGACACAAAAGGAAGGAAAGGTAACAGATTCAAGACCATGAAACCAAATTTATTTTATCTGCTTGCAGATAAATGGCTTCATGCTGATTGCATGAATCATCAGAAGCAAAACTCCCTACAAAAAAGACACAATGGAGGGCAAAAGAACAAATAAAACCATTTTTGTGCAGTTCAGAGGAATGGCTTACTTCTTCTCTTTTACGATTTACTTAGAGAATCTTATTAGCTAAAAATAAAATAATAGATTTTCCATATCTCCACTAAATTATACACTTTTTGCCTCAAAGAAAAATAAATAAATAAACAGCTTTCCCATGGATCTATATGGAACCCAATGAAAAATGCTGAACTGGAAATCTCCATAAGTGACCCTCAGCAACAGGACCATTATATTGCTACACTTCCCTTACTTATCAGGCTTTAGTAGCCTCTCAGAAAGATTGATGGCATCAGGATTTAACCCGCAGTATCTCTCTGATATGTATGAAGAATTAAAAGTTATCTAAACTTTTTAATGTCATCCGTTAGAATCATTTTCTATGTAACCCATATGGTTTTAATAACCACATGACAAAAACAAAGGAACAAATCATCACTTAGTGACTGAAGAAAAAAAAAAAAAGGAACTAGTCTATCCCAAAATAACAATGACCCAATCATTTCAAAATGCAAGTAAAGTCTGCTTTCAATTCTACAATGGCATACTCCTTAAGACAGAAGAAATAATATTGGTAGAAATGGAGAAACTAAAAAACGTTAACCGTGATTTCTTATTCTAATACGTAGTTACAATGCTTTTTACAAGATAATTCCCTTTGATTATAATTTTTTGAACTCTGAGAAATACACTGCATTTGGCTGTACTAAGTCATTATTTATCTTAAATGTTTTTATTCTTTACTATCATGCATTTTAATTACCATTATGCATACAGAGAACCAATACATGTTGCCTCTTTCAGTATAAAAATGCAAACCAATCACTTAAAAAGTAGTTGTCAATGGTTTGTTCTCAATTCAGTGTTCACCTTATTTATTACACAGAATTCAAATCATACTGAAAGACAATATTAATAATTTTATTGCAAGCCTTTCTATGGCACACACCAGTACAAAGATATGGAAAGGTAATGGGCAAAATATTATCGAATTAGATAGCTTCCTTCAGAGAAGGAAAACTTGATTTTTTTTTTTAAGAACAGTACTTCCGTAAATCAGAACCCATGGATTCAAATCAGCCATCCAGTAGATGAGAAACACAATAATTGCCTGTCAAAAGTTTGACTTAGGTGACTTGTCTGCTGTTACAGAGGACTTCTGTCACTGACAGAGACAGAATCAATCCCCTAAAGCAGCTGTTTCCTCTGAATGTACTGCAAACTTTGAAGTTCTGCAGGTGGAATAGAGGTTCTACATAAAACAATGTTGTTTGTTTTGATGTACATAGACTAATACTCATAGTAGTAAGACTGGGATCCAAAGGGGGGGGGGAGAAGTGTACGATCATGTAATTCAAGGGTTTCTCATAATGAACACAAAAGAAATATCAAATTATTGTGTAAGGTAGAATACAATGGCTTCTGAATTCTCTGTTTTAATACCATAATAGACTTTTAAATGTATTGTGTTTCATATACAAAGAATATGCAATACAATATTAATATCCAGGTAAGATGTTTGACTTCAGATGCCACTGGTATAACATAACTTCTTTAAATATTAAACAGTTGATGACATTGCTACCTCTCAGAAAATGAATAGCAATGACACAATTAACTATATTTTGGAAAAAACAAAACAAAACAAAAAAAACAACTTTTTTCTCCTTTTTACAGTCAGATTACCAAGCTTAAAAATCCTGAAACTAGAACAAGTATTAGCATTCTGCCAAAAAGATTTTGTTTCAGAAATAGAAACAACAGCTAGTCAAAATAGATTATAACTATTATTTATGTTCCTTTTTCATTTTCTCTCAAGGACCAGGACAACATGGGTAAAGAATATTTGGCATATTATAAAACAGGACACACAATTGTTTTGATTAAAATTTTCTTTCTCTTGAAATGTGCAGCTGTTTTTCATTGTAATGACCACATACAGCCAACTGATTATCTGAAGAAAACTGCCTGGGAAGATCCTGACTAGCCAATTCCCCCTCTCACTGCAGTCTGTTTCTATAAATAATTCTTTGTTTCTATAAATAATTCTATAAATAATTGCTTTTTTTTTTGCCTTCATATTTGTTTCAATTACAAGATTCTTGTTCTTGTCTGTTTTCATTGCACGGAATTACCATAGTAGAATCTGAATAAAAAAGTTATTAACCCCTAAACTTTTCAACAATATCAGCACACATTTTTTGCTGCTTCCAAGTTTAGTACCTAAGCATTTCTGTTGTTGTTGTTTTGAGCAATCCTGACTGGATGCCTTAGTAGTCTTTTGTACATCAGTGTCTGTGTGGACCATCCCAAGTATATGTGGCATAAAATAACAATGCAAAGTAAACCAATACAGGAATCAAACTGAAGAGTTATTAGCAGCTTCTTCTAGCGGATATTTAGGTGATGCTTAAGAATTTAGTCTAAGCGCGTGAAGAACAAAAAAAAGATAAAAGAAAAAATAGTCTGCCTTTTGCTACATAGCTTTTGCTTTTTTCCTTTCTCATAATTTCATAATATCCAAAAAATCATGTCTTATTTTCCTTTTATAAACAATGCCATCAAGTTACTCCTCATCTAACCCCATTCAACAATCTCTAAAGTCAGTATTAAAAGTACTTACAGTAATATAGGTACTTTTTCCAGTTCCTGTTGGCCCCACAAATATAGAAGGTTTTTGATGCACTGTCAACAATTCCATCAATGCCATATATCGAACTGTATCCAGAGTTGGTACAATTATTTCATTAAACATCACATCTTGAGGTATAGGAGGAGCTGATTTGAGTGTTTCCACCCAGGGTTCCCAAATTCCTGCTCCCTATTTTAAATTTTATGAAAGTTAAATATTTATAATAAATATGAAAAAACAGCATAGAATCAATGCAAATAGAAAAATCAAAGTTCTATGAATTAACGGATGGGTTTAGCAGACGATATTAGAAAGGATTAAAAACAATTTCATAGGTTTTTTTCAACACTATCAACTTAAATATATTTATTTAGCTTGATGCAATGTAGGACTGTCAATTCAGACTATTTAAACAGAAACATAGTGCCTATACCTCAATCATGCAATTACTGTATTACTGAAAGTCAAAGATTTTATCTCTCCTTTTATACCTATACACGTATTACATATAATACGATACATAAATATGTAAATAAAATAAATATGTAAAAAAGCATACTCATCTTTTTCACAGAATCTTTATTCATTATAAATATCTCCAAATTATGGAATTTGAGGATAAATCAATTTTAGTGCCAAAGCTCCACAGCAAAGTTTTCTCCTTTAGATCACACTACTAGAAGAGTCTAAAAGATGTCAAAACTCTCCAGCAGAAAATTCATATAACTCCTTATATGAATAATATCATTGTAAACAGTTCTAAAAAAACCTGTATGCTCCTTCCTATCCCCCAAAATATTGGGATAAAAGTCATGAAATTCCTAGAGATCACTCTCTTTATTTTCTCTCCTCAACTAAGGAAGAACATGTCTTTAGGGATTATTATCAGAAGACATGAAACCTTCACAGCTGATTGAAATCTCAGCCACTTTCCTTGCCAATATGCAGGAATCATGCACAAGCAGAAATCTAGACAAAACTAATTCTCATTGTACAGCAACGGGAATTTACAGGATTGACAAACTCAAGAAGGGTACATTTAGATTGTTTTGGAGGTTTTGGAGCATACCAGATAGCGTATGTGCATTTTCTCCACTGGAATAGTTGAATCATAGATTCCCATCTTAAGCCCAAGGGAAAGAGGCAGAGGAGAAGCAGCACAGAAGCAGATTTTCTGCCAAATTCTTCTGCTACAACAGGTAGTTGTTCTGGTAGTTGCAAAAACAAGCCTTGGTGCTGTAAGTCCCAGGCAGAACACTGGACCTTACACTGGCTTGTAAGGAAGGATATCCTGCCTAATTCAGTGACAAAAGAAGCAGGCAGCAGGAAAAAAATATAAAAAATAAAAAATAAAAAATTACAATACACAACTTGTAGTATTCATAAAAGAGTACTTGAAAATGAGGGGCAACATCTTATTTTATAATCCTCACCTTTTTGACAAACCGATAATCATAAATTGTTCCTTCTGTTGGAAATTGAACAGTGAAAGCCTTTGAAGCTTGTCGATCAATACTACTCAACAATTTATATTGTTCTCTTGTCTCCTCACTAATTGGTCCATTAAGCATTTCTCGCACAACTTCGTCAAATTTCAGTCAATCATCCTCCTTACAGCTAGCTCCTACAGACCATATCAGTGAAAATAAAAAAATACCCTAGAGTTGGAATAAAAATAAGAAACATGAATTTGGTACCTGTATATTACAAAGTTCTTCTGCATTGAATCAAAGAAATCTTTGTCACAAATCACTATAGAATCATACGATACCAACTTGATTTTATGTATAAAGCATGGGACCATGCTTCTGGTAAAACAGAACACTGTTTATGTTGACTATCAGAATCTGATCACCTTTGATGTGCAGCAAAATGCCTGACCTGCTTGGTGCGGAGCCTTTATTTTGAGAGAATTCAAGCACAGACTGGCCTTTATTCCAAAAAAAAAAAAAAAAACAGCTTATCTTTCTCTTATTCAAAGGCCTACCCCATACATTGATTCATATGTTTATTAGCAGGGCTTTTCTTGAATTGCATTCCTTAGATAGCAAGGATTATCCTATTCCTACTATCCTAGTAATAAACAGATACCAAAAACTGGAGAATCATGCAATTGTCTTTGGGTGATTTTATAAAATTCATTAACTTTTTATGAAGACATCAAAGATGGAAGACTCAGCTATGCATCTATTATAAAGTAGGTATTATATAAGTAATAATATTTTCCTCAGTGGACATTACAAAATATGTATTATAATGACTGAATATAATTATTATTGCTTGCGAAGTCAATTCCACTAAGGCCTGATTTGCAGTTCTCTATTTTGTCTGTTAATCATACTGCCTACCTCAAGCCAAGAAAAAACATCATGGTCATTCACAGCTTTAATTTTGGTTTCATCAGTAAATTCATCCATCATGCAGTCCATCAGATTCATTAGTGATCGAATTAAGTTTGTATCTGAAGTAGGAGACAGTTCCTGAAAAGAAAGAAGAAATACTCTTGACTGCAAGTGTGTTTTACTCACTGAAGAGACACCACTGGATGTTTTTTTTATTAGTAGTAGTATTTTTAAATTTTTTTTACTCACTGTGGAGATAACAAAAAATCTGTACGAATGTGTGCCTAAGATACATTCAGAACCAAGTTAATCATACAAACATCTTGTTCACAAATCTGCATCTTAACAGCAGTTTAAATATATATATATATATATATATATATATATATATATATATATATATAAATTAACATGGCCCCATTAAAATGATTTACTCCTTTGGCACTTGGAATTGAACATAATTCATACACTGTTAGATTCTCAGAAAAGCTCTACCTTTGTGTGTTTCCTAATAAACTCAAGACAGAGTGGAGCCATTCTGTCAAACAGGCCTACTATAAATTCTTTATGAGTAGAGCTGATTCCTGAAGGCACTGTATTTAGCCATGACATCATTAATGGTCTCCAGCCTAACATATGGGGTTCCATGTAGACCATACCACACCTTGAAACCTAAAAATAAAGAAATGGGTGCATGTTGTCTTATGCGATCTCCAAAGTTTTTTCTTATCTAAAAGAAATTAAAATATCATTCAATGTTTAAATATACAGTTTCTGGGATTATTAAAAGTTGGTATGAAGTGTACAGTGTGGTTCTGTAAGCCCTGAGACAGATGATCAAGATCAAACTTATCTTTATCCTTGAGCCAACAGAAGACCTAATGTCAAAGAGATTTTCCTCTTAAATAGTATGAGTTCCCAACATTAAGGTCATAAAAGATAATAAACTGACTAGTAGTCCAACATTTAATTTTAATCTAAGTTTTATAACAGTTTCAAGTAAAAATTCCTTTCCTGTATGACTGTGCAGGTATTCTGTTCTGTTTATATTATTATCTCAACTGATACATTCAGGAAGAAATGTTTGCATTTCATAAAAAGGAAAAAATAGGAGTAGTAGAGATAGGTAGGTACCATAAATGTAGTAACTGTTGGTTTTATTGGAGTTTGTCCACGAGATTAAAGATTTCTCCATGAATTATTTTATTTTTCTTGTCAGGCACTTACAAAGGCCAGACTCCAAACAGTTACAGGCTCTTCAGAGGAACACAAAATTTCTCACAACATATTGTGAGATTATGAAAATTTTAAAGAAAACCAACCCACAATGTCCTTTATTTGAAACATATATCAAATAAATACAAACTTAAAATTATTCTTCTCAGTTAATTATATTTTTGAAAAATTAGAAAAGAAAATCTTCACTGTATACCTCGATAATGAAAGATAATTGTAGTGAGTAATTCAAAGACAGGTAACTTACAGTAGCAGGAGAAGCAACTTCTAAATCCATTGGTTCAAAAATAAGGCTCATCTGCTGTGACATTTGGATGATCTCTCCACTCATAAGGCACAACTTTTTATTATCATTAAGCACAGTATTCATATTCTCAATCCATACTGCATCCACTGGTCCATCAAAAATCAGCCATTTCCTATCTGGGGTCTGGTTTGAAAAGAGAGAATGGAAGGAAAGGGTAAAGGGAAAAGGGAAATCAGATATTTGTATTTTACTTAATTACGTATACTGTAAAAGAACTATTTTAGAACTAAAATTATTTTACACACACACACAAAAAAAATGAAAATATTCTGAGTACAGATTTGTACTGACAAGTAGATTCTGAAATTACAATCTATATTCACAGTTTAATTTTATTTCTTTGAAGCATATACTGTAGTTAATTACAGAAGGTTAGTATTTTTACTAGATTCTTACAGTTACACTTGCAAAGCAGTACTTTGCTTCAGTTAAACTGCAACATATTCAAATACTTTGACTTATGACAAAACAAATACAACTTATCAGTACATACAATACAACTCCATGCTCACCATGAAAGTCAATAGGACTAACTTAAGAGATATGTTGATAGAAACCTAAATGTCATGTTTGGTATTTTACAATATAAGCGAATAGTCATACATTTCTTACAGCAAAACACAAAGCAGTTGTGCAGTTCTGCAAACACTACTAAGAGTAAACGTATGCATTGAAAGGTCATTTCCCACAAAGCTCTAATGCTGTTAGTACTTACTGGGGAAGAAGCAAACGCTCTGAAGCTCACTGCTAGGATGCCATCTGACCATTCATGTGAAACTGCATCAAATTGTCCATATAGCTGACCCATTGTTATGGATTTGGGATTTAAAACAGTGATCTGAACTTTGTTTTCTTCCATCAGCCCCTAAGGACACAAAAAAGACACAAAAATAATAAAATCTGTTAATACAAAACATGCCATTTATTATGCCATACTTTTGATTTTGAATTTTACAGGTATTAAATTTTCATAAAACTTCCAGCAGGTTAGAGAGGGAAAGACATCATAAATATTACATTTGAAAGATGGTTTACAAATGTATAAAGACAATTATCCCAACTTCATCACACGTAATTGGAAGTATAATTTTAGTACTGAACAGCAGCTTGATAAAAAATAAAATGGATTTATTTATAAAAATGGATTTATTTAAAAAAGGGATTTATTTATTTTTTCAAGTGTTAGTGAATAGGACCTTTGCAAAGGGATTTTTTTTGTTGTTTTTGTCGTTTGCTTGCTTGCTTTGTTTTTTACTTAAAACATACAAAGATATCTAATTTTATTTTTAATTAACTTCAGTTGATTCTATTCTTCTCTCCTTGTGACTAAATAGGACATTTAATATTGCACACGTCAAAGATCAGTTGAGTGAAACCACTGTTCTACAGGAATGAATCAAACAAAAATGACAAATTACGAACACTCATTTGAACGCCAACTTACTGGACAATAATTCACTGAATAAAAAGAAAAAGCAGAAAGTTAACTATTGTTATATTGGACTGACAGACAGGACAAGAATTTATCCTACATAACTGAAGCAAAAGCTTCACAATTTAATCTATAATATAGCAGGCAAATAAGCAAATAAATGATCATAAGAATAGAACTCTTTTTGATGGTAATACCAATCTGAAAGTCTAGCCAGCCTAGTCTTGCTGATACCTGCATAAAAAAAAAAAAAAAAAAAAAAAAAAAAAAAAAACCACAATGCGCCTGCCTAAGGAAATTAAGGAAATTAAAGGATTTTGCTAAGGTGTTTGGCTGCATGTTTCCAGCCAACAAGCATGAAGAAATTCAGTGTCCTGAAGATCACTTTTGCTTCGTGGCTGTTATTATTTATGTCTGAAGGTATCTGGAGTTCTCAGAAAATCCTAATAAAGAAATTAGATTTGACCAATGCAATTAAAGAAAAAAAAAGTCTTAATTAAATTCTTTCTGAATAATAGAATACATTCACAAGATCAACAGAATTTCATTGACTTAATCTCCCCTCTAATGTCCAGAAGGTTAACTAGGTTATTACATTTCCATGATTTGATTATTGGAAATTATTTTCTCCCAGACCTCTTGAAACTAAAAAGTTACTTGCAAGAAGAGGGGAAAATGGGTATGGATACCAGTTACAACCAGTCTCAAAAGCAGTGTATTTGTTGCTGGGCTGTAGATTTATATCCTGCAAAGAAGGAAGACATGACAGGAAAGAGTATGAATGTTCAGCAGCCAGTGATCAGCTATTTCAGTGCTCCTCTTTTATTCATCTGCTTAGACACAGCCTTTGTCATCGTCTTCAATAGTTTTAACAATCAATCTGCAGGAAAGCTTAAGATCTCTACCTAATGAACTTTCAAAATCTAGACTGCTCTCGCCTTTGGGCTGGGACCATCAGTTACTTTTAGATGTATCACTTGATACAAACCTTTACAAGCTTCCATGAGAATACAACACAAGGAAATACCAGAGCAATCTGGTCAAGCAACAAGCAACCTGTCAGAGATGTTCAGATTCCTAACTTTCTGTGAGAAACCAGGAGTTTCAATTTCTCACGTATTGGTTCTGGAATTAACTGCGATACTTGATCCCACTTACGTTATTCTTTACAGAAATGATTGGTCATTTGAAACATAACGAGAATAATTAGCTGAAGAGGAAATCTTTCTTCCAAATAAAGCTATGCTTTTAAAGACTGTCATTACTTTTGAAAGGCTTGCACTTCAGAGTTTTCTTGATTCACTCTTACTATCTATGACCCTGGCATTGGCTGCATGGCCAAATACCAAGCCCAATACACAGTATTTGTAAATACAAGACATAGTGGATACAGAGGCCTACTGTAGTTTTTTGCATGTTTGTAACTATCCTTCACTGATGGCAAGACTGCTGGGCATGGCAGAAAAAGAAGGATTTTCATTAAATTTTGACATTCACTTTGCGCTATTTTCTGATAGCATAACGTGGCATCTTCCAGGCTATGCAAAATGCAATGAAAAACTGAAATTATTAAAATGCCTAGAAGCAAATAAAAGAACTAAATAATGAAAAACAAATACTCCTGTTAGACTTCACCAATGTACTTTCTAGAAAATTTCTCTTCCTTATAATGCTAGTGCTAGTAGTGGCTGTGAAGTATATCTTGTTGGGAAGGGACATGAGAGTAGGAAAAAAAAAAAAAAAAAAATCGAGAAAATAGGTAACGACATAGCCTAAGGCTCAAACACACCTTGACTGTATGACCAGTTTAAACAATCAGAATGTTTGTAGCAAAGGGAAGGAAGAAAAGGTGTTAATTTTATCAAAAGGAGGATCAGACACTTGTTCCCTTTTCTCTCTGTTTCAATCTCAGGATAAGCACTCTGGTATAAATTGGGATTATTTAGTTTCCACATTTACATGGTTTTATTATATTTTTATCAGAAAAACTTCAAAACTTTGTGTAAATTGATCAATTTGTTTGGTGTAGTTCTAAACAGATTAATCTCTTTTAAAATAGAGTTTAATATCTTTCATGAATAAGTTGGAAAGCTGGTACAGAGCTGTCACAAGGAAAAGTTTATCCTAAAATTTAAAGTAGCTAATTCATTCCTCGTCCAATGTGATGAAAGAATTCAGAAAAAATTCTGTATGTAGAATCATATGAAATATGTATCTCTAAAATTGGTTCATCTTGTCTAATATAAGTTTGAAAGAATAGCTTCACAATCTGTTTTCAGTTTTTGCTTATACTGCTCTACAGTTTCCTAGAGTAAATTCCATATTCAGTATAAATACTAAAATATTTTTTAAAATTTGTTTGAAAATAGTTTTCACCAAAAATATTTATAAAATATGTTTAGATACCTTCTCACATATGTCTCCCAGTGCTCCTGCCAGAACTCGGTATGCACAAGTTTTTCCACCAAAAGGTTCTCCAACTATCATAAAGCCATGGCGCACAATCATCATCTCATAAATCTGCAAGATCTTCATAGTAAACAGATCAGTCATTTGCAAATTTATAGCAGTACAGTTTGTTTCGATGGCTTCCAATAGGTCATTGTAGTCTGGTTTTGGTAGCTTCACACCAGGAAACAAATCAGAGGTAATACCCTATCCAAACAATTAATTGGAAAGTACACTTATTTTCACAGTCATTTGGTTTGAAACTTATGCAATCAATCCTTTGTCCTTTAACACTAGGCAGACTAATATCTATTTTGATTAAAATAATCATGAATTTCATATCACCCTTGTCTGAGCTAAAACTGATTTCATAACTTATTACCGATATTTATTTCATGTACAGTTTACATGTTTACCTGTGTACACAGAAGAGAACTACCTAAGCATGCTCTTTCCTGATAAATATTAACTTCTATCAAACTAGTTTATAAAACTCGTAGTACTTAGAAAGTTGAACAAGCTTTTACCTTTTTCTCTCAATAACTGAAAAATAATTAACAGAAATCTAAATTAAAAACCAAAGTTTCTGCATTTTTGTTTACAACAAAACAAGAAAGATTAAAAAAAAGTTGAAGATAGAACAAATTATGTAAAAGAATCTCTTTGATATCATTTTATTAAGACAGACCTGAAGTATCAACTCTGAAAGTAAAGATTACTTAAAGAACTTTCAAAATAAAACATTATTTAGAAATGACGACGACAATAATTACTGGTGAACTTAGAATCACATTATTTTGACATTTTTCATGTTACTGGGTATTTTAGTTTCCTTCTAACACGTGCTTTGGTTTTCATTTAGCACTGTTAGCTTCCAGTGTTAAAATGTTAATGACCATAAAACATCCTGACATTAAAGCGTATCTATTATTAAAGTATATTAAAATACATGCCTAGCATTCTGTGCTACCAGGGGCACATTTTCCAATCAACAATGACAAAAACAGGGCTTTTCCAATTAAAATAATATTTCCCAAACAGAAATAACCACGAAGCTGTGTTCAAGGTGACCAGATTTTTTTGTCTGAAACACATTTGGTATAAAACTTCTATTACTCAGTCATTTATCTCCTGCATTTTTTTTCACTGTCTGTTAAAAATTAAAAAGAGTTATGCACTTGTGCTAGTTTATGGTCTTTCTGTGCCTAATAGATTTTATAACTGAGATAATGAGAGTAAAAAAAAATAAAAATCTATTAATGTTTTCCTTCTTACAATGTGGATGACATAACTATGGCAAAATGAAGGAATATCATATTAAAAGAAACCAGTTAGTATTGGTGTAAGTTTTACTGCTGGATAAAATGGTCTCCTTCACAACAGAACAGGATCAATGTTAGAAAAACATATTGAAAAAACATATGAAAGTGAAAAATGTATAGTATTACTCATAAATATACTTAATTTCTGTATACTAAATTATTAACGTTGCTATTCTTATTTTTAAAGACTGAAATTCAAAGAAACAACTAGTGAAGATGCTTCAGTTTTCACAGACAAATTCTCTAAGCTTATCTTCACTGTTTAAAAATTTGTGAAAATATGCTCATGACTCAATTTCAGGAAAAAGTGTGTAATTTAGGTAGAACTTTAACTAGATCAGACTAACAGTGTCCAGAGACCTATGTTCAGTTTCACTACTTTTTCCGTATAACTTTGGGCAAGCCAGTTACCTTTTCTGTACTTCGGATTTCTAATTTTTTCATAAAATTCCTGTAGTAAAGAACTTCTGTATTGCTTTTGGCCCCTCATGGATGTTTTATTATCGAAATGATCCAATTTTATTTAATTATAAAATTACACAAAATAAGTATTATATACTGAAAATATAATTGCAGCTAATCTTTATGTTTTCTACCTCAAAAAGTGGTAAATCATGAGACAAGAATTTAGGCAGGTTGACATCTGTAATGGATCTAAGTAGCAAAATTTCTTCATCCTCCAATGGATATTTCAGCTAAAAAAGATATAAAATAATGTTAGTTATTTTTATATGTTTAGAAAACAGATGTTAAACTTGTAAATTTTACAGAACTGTTCTTGTTGTGCATCTATGTAATTATTTTGGCAGGTTCAGGTCCACTGATAGTAGCACATGTTCTGGATGTATGTTTATGCTTTGATATCAAAGTGTTTACAGGTGCTTTCTATAGTCAGGACAATTTCACTTTATTTTATGCCCAGTTATGGCTATTGTTATAAATTTAATATTCAATTTTTTTTTCTAAGCAATTGATTTCTTGCTTTATAAAGTATATTCCTTTTTCTTCCTAAATAGGACAATTTTTCCTGCTTTGAGGTAAACCTTCAGCCTTCAAAGAAGAAAAACTAAAAGCTTGCATAGAGATATGTTTCCTAGAAATATATGTGCATGTTTTTGCCATGATACACAGCTTGTTTTGTTTTTGTTTTGTTTCATTTGTTTGTTTGTTTGTTTGGGGGAGCCAGGTTGGCAATAGGATGATTATAGTTTAAAAAAAATGGAAAAGAAAAGAGTTATAATTTATGTTAGTCTACCTAAATAAAAATAATTGAATAAATGAAAAGACAATTTATTAGCAAAATCTTTGGTCACCAGTGGGGTCCCTCAAGGCTCCATTTTAGGGCCAGTCCTCTTCAATGTTTTTATGAATGATTTGGATGTTGGACTAGAAGGTGTTTTGAGCAAATTTGCCGACGACACCAAACTTAGAGGAGTTGTGGACTCCGATGAGGGTGGAAAGGCCTTGCAGAGAGATCTGGACAGATTGGAGAGCTGGGCGATCACCAACCACATGAAGTTTAACAAAAGCAAGTGCCAGGTCCTGCACCTGGGACGGGGCAACCTTGGCTATACGTACAGACTGGGCAACGAGACGCTGGAGAGCAGCCCCACAGAGAGGGATCTGGGGGTTGTGGTTGACAGCAAGTTGAATATGAGCCAGCAGTGTGCCCTGGCAGCCAACCGTGTCCTGGTGTGCATCAAGCACGGCATTGCTAGTCGGTCGAGGGAAGTGATTGTCCTGCTCTACTCTGCGCTGGTGCGGCCTCACCTCGAGTACTGTGTGCAGTTCTGGGCACCACAGTACAAAGAGGACATTAAACTGTTGGAGAGTGTCCAGAGGAGGGCGATGAAGATGGTGAAGGGCCTAGAGGGGATTACATATGAGGAGCGGCTGAGGTCACTGGGCCTGTTCAGCCTGGAGAAGAGGCTGAGGGGGGACCTCATCGTGGTCTACAACTTCCTCGCAAGGGGGAGTGGAGAGGCAGGTGACCTATTCTCCATTATCACCAGTAATAGGACCCGTGGGAATGGTGTTAAGCTGAGGCAGGGCAAGTTTAGGCTGGACATCAGGAAGAGGTTCTTCACCGAGAGGGTGGTTGCACACTGGAACAGGCTCCCCAGTGAAGTAGTCAATGCACCAAGCCTGTCTGAATTTACGAAGAGATTGGACTGTGCACTTAGTCACATGGGCTAAACTTTTGGGTAGACCTGTGCGGTGCCAGGAGTTGGACTTGATGATCCTTATGGGTCCCTTCCAACTCAGGATATTCTATGATTCTATGATCTTTTCATTCATTAATAATGCACTTTAAGACAATACACTGCATTCTAAACAGTTTTTCTTAAAGACTAGAGAGATTGAAGTCACATTTGGCAGAGAGTTATTGGAAGGAGTTCACATGCAATGGGAAAGGAATCTGAACTTGTTACGAAAAGCAGAGGAAAGCAGTGGCCAACAAGCCAAATACAACTCTCTGAATTTGCATTTATCTAGAATTTTTGAAAGATAATCAGCACCATAGGCCTGCCATTCTGAGGCAAGTGGTTGTGTGAACGGTCCATTAACTTTCTCTCTTCTTGACTTTCCTCAGCTTGTGGAAACATACCCTTTTTGTTTTCATACGTATCACGAGATGAAATGCTCAACATCTACTTTCCTTTACGTAGAATAGCATACCTTCTGTTATGAAGGAGCCACACTACTGACTAAGTTACTGGGTTACAAAGAAAATTCGAGAAATCATTTACCTTCAGGTTACCAGCAGCAGTGAGTACTGACTTCACAGCTCTCATTCCATAATCATAATGGTGCTGAGAAGACAACTGCTCTGAACACAGATGGTACGTAGCAACAATTTTTACTGATAGAGGTCGAGCAGTAACAAAACCACAAGAATACAGAACTCTCTCTGCAATCATGGCATAATCAGGAACCATCATAGCTACCATTCTAAAGAGAGCCTATTAAATATATAAATGAAAAATCACATAAGAAAAAGTTACACATTATTATATATAACTTTTTCTATAATTACATAAAACACTAAATCTTTTCATTATTTCATTAATTCGGTGGTAGCCAATTTAAGTTAACTATCATTATAACTGAACTACAATATATTCAATGTTTTTCCATAACCACCTAGAAATACTTTAGTTTCCATTGTGACAATTCATGTTTGTCTTCATGCTTTCTTCATTCAAGATTAACAAAAAAAAAAAAAAGAAAAACACATAAAATGCCACAAGCTTTAGAAGGAATAGGGAAATGAAATACAGATGCCATAAATGAGTTGCTGCTCTCAGACTTCATGTACTAGCATTGTTTACTGCAGTCTGTGATTCAATTTTACAGTAGCTTAATCAAACAAGCATCAGAATATTTTCAAAGTTTCCACTGCTTTTCGTATTCTACCAACAAGTTTTTGCAATTTCTTCTTTTTCATCTACACAAGTAATGATTTTGAATCTTGTATTCACAGTATGTGTTAATGAGTAAAGTTCCCAGACAGTTCTGAGAGATGTTTACGAAGGTTGTACATTATCTTCATCTTTATTAATTGATCAATATATTTGCTCAGATTTCTGTTTCTTTCTGTAGACATATGACAACTATATTTAAGGGGTAAAAAAAAAAAAAAGGCAACATAGCACTCTTTTAGCAATCACTCAAACAGTTTAAATAGGACAGAAATCTCTTACATTACAAATACCACAAGTCCTGTCAGATCAAACTAAATCATTTGTTGGAAATAAAAAAATAAAAAATAAAAACTCAATTTTTTATTAGATATTAAGATATTATTTACTGTTTGTACATTATAAACTGTTCATTTTTGAACTTTCAGGGGCTTGGTCAAGAAACACAAGGCTTTTTTTTATTTTTTCTTTTTATCCTGACAGACTGATAGACGTAGAATAATCCAACCATTTCCCGACATTTTAAAATTCATAGCATTTCTATTTTTCAGTTTAATTTTTCTTTATAATTTCTTCTTCTGAGAGAAGATGATTTTTACTTTAGTATAGTAAAAAACTGCTTAGATGAACTGAAGGTAGCTGATTTTAAAAAAATTCTTTATAATTTCTGTATTTAACCAAAAAAAAATTTTTTTCACTTTCCGTATTAACTATTAAAAGTAATAAAATGACAAGTGCTAGAAATACCTTAAGATTGTCAGGAAGCTCTGAACACCCAGCATAGCCAGGATTCATGGTAATGAAGACAGCACACATAGGGTTCAGTTTCAGTTCCGTTCCTTCAAATACTAATAAATCAGATCCTGAATTAATGCCTATGGAGAAATAAAAAATAATGTCATTGTTGGAAACTTTTTGTTGCATCTTTATTCCTTTCTATATGTAAGAGAAAGTTATGGTTAATATAACAGTTTACCTCTTTGGATAGTAAAAATCTGCTGAGCAACAACTGAGAGTACTTCCAAATCAATCCTGTTGAATTGTCAAAGCAAGCCCATGCTCCACAAGACAACGAGCCCTAGAACAGACAGACATAAGATTAATTTACTGATGACCACCTATTTTGGGCATACCAACACTGATCAAAGTGACTCTGTAATGAGAAAAAGTTTTTACTTGCAAAGAAAGAACTCATATCTATGATCCAGAGCACTTAGTTCTCAGACTCACTCCCAATAGCAATTTCTCCAAAAAGAATGATATTTAAAAAGTTTGCTCCCCCCCCCCCAAAAAAAAGACAAAAAATCTTGTATAAAGTAAACCAAAATTCTAATTCTTCTGTCATATTCAAAGCGCCTATCAAATACATACAATTGCCACGTTATACCTTTAGAGTCAGTATTTTGCAGCTGAACAAGGGGGAAGATTTCACCTCTAACCAAGACTACAAAAAACTACTCTTTCTCTTCTTTTCTGTCTATGCTTGACAGGGTTTAAAGTGACAACAGGCAACATAAGGAATTCTGCAGGGCTAAAACCAACAATTTAATTTACAGTACAAACAAAAATGACAATCCTTTTACAACATATTACAGCACGACATGTTGTTAAGTGTAACTAAAGAGCAATTCTCTTTTCCTACAGCTCTGCTTAAATTATACATCTTTTTTGAAATATGCTCCCCAAATGTACTGTTTCTGTAGCACAGATAGTCTTTAGACAGACAGCATCTTGTAACTTGTTAATGGTTATTCTAAAATTCCCATTTAAGATGAAGAATTTTGCTTTCATCATTTTAAGTAAAAACTTTTAATTTCACTTATTTGGGTGATTTGCTGTCATGTTGAATTTTGAAGCCACATTATATGGTTCCAGTGCCACCTCTGACAGAGAAGAGAAGAATGACAATTAGGAAAGCATACTTTCTCTGTTTTTGCATCATTCCAGTCCACAATAGGATAGTTTGGAATGGCACAGATGGTCATTCAAGATATCAAAATGGATATGCTTGATTTATATAATATAATGGCTCTCACCAGTTTAAAGATTAAATTAAATCCCAAGTCCCCTAAATTTGCAATCATTTACTAAAAACTTATTCATTTAAATGGCATCTATGTTGCCTATATAAAACAAAATCATTATGGTATATTTCATTTTTTAAAGCACAGGGAAAAAAAAAAAAACATTTTGATACTTCAGGGGGATTCTTATGTAGAGTAAGAGCTACCTGCACAATGCTAACATTAAATAGGGGCCTGGAAGTGGAAAAAAAATACATTTAGGTCTTAAGAGCACTTCAAGTGCCAAAGCAAACAAAGGGATTTAATATAACTGAGCATACAACCCCTCAAGACTTATCCAAACCTTAAAAAATTTTCCTAATGCAAGGTAATCCAGTCCATCAGAACAATTGAAAACCACACACTGCTTAGCTACAGCCTTTGCTAAATCTTTCGTAGTTTCTGTTTTTCCAGTTCCAGCAGGACCCTCAGGGGCACCTCCAAGATGCAGGTGTAGTGCAGCAAGTAATGTTCTGAAAATAAAATAATAGAAAAAAAAATGTACCAATTTTTATGCTATTTTTCTAGCTGCTCCAACTTTTACCAGAAACTTTTAAAAATTAGTTTCATGTCTGCATTTTCCTCTGATGGCACAATTTGCTTGCTCTTGGCAGCTGTACTCTACAAATATATAATGACATATTAAGTTTACTGGAAGTTCAAAGCAGAACTTACTAAACTTACTAAATAGAAGCTTGCTAAATTTACTAAATTTTTCACTTACTAAATTTGATCCTCTTGTAATTTATCACCAGTTATAGTGTTACAAAAGATTTATCACAAATTTAAATTAAAATATTCATACAGAACCAATTCTAATCAACAAAAAGAAAAATATACTATTCTATTTATGCCTATTAGAATATCAAAAACACAATCCTGGAGTTATCTATTCTAGGATTAATTAAAATATATCAACTAAATACATTCTTGCTAATAGAGCACATTTAGTAACATGTAGTTTTACCTGTAGCATCTGTCTGTAAGTGGAGTAATAACCAGCCTAGGTGTATTACCTAGATATTCATATCCATACCTCAGTCCAGCATTGATCATCCTTGTTTGTAGATGTCTTTCCTATGAAACAAGACATTGATTATAGAGATGAAATAAACAATTACAGAATAAAATAAAATGAAATAAAACACACGACAATTCAACATTATTCCTCAAGCTCATATATAGGCACAATGTTATTAAAAAAACAACTGGCCGACAACTCATTGCTTTGAGACAACTTCAGTGTGACCCAATTAAACAAAAATATTACCGTTTAATAGATACTAATGTATCAACATGTAAAAGACCATTTTTTCCACTAATTTTTATCTAAAAAAAATATCCTACCAACCATATTGCAGAGTAAAACTGTCATGTTTAGCTACTTAGAAAGATAATCAGCTTTCTAAAAAGTGAACAGAAGTAATCATGGCCAATAGCTGTAGTAATGTTCAATCTGATGACTCAGATATGGCAATACACATACGTGTATTTTAATTTCATGTGCAATGTCTTCTGTATTATGGAAAATCTTGTCCTGATGAATACAAATATATTTGTATTCAATCAGTATCCAGTATAAAAATCATTATTTTTCCAAGAAGTGTAACACACAAATATAATAATATTGACAATAAGTCAGATTAAATGTTTAACTGTCATCCATATAACATTTTTTATTCTGCAGAATCAAAAAAAAACCAACAAAATACAGTCTTTGAGTGAACAACTTTTGCCTGTAATTCCCCCTGCAGACTCAGCAAATGCACTGAGACCCAGCAGTGATGAAAAACTAATTTTAATTAAAAACTGTTTGTGTTTGGCTATTGGCCATTTTAGTTAGGAATCCATAGAATTATCAGTTAGAGGTATACTCTTATCAGCAGAAATTCTCATATTAGTGTAACTATTCTCTGTGTCAGCACGCAAACAGAAATTGAAAAGCTGTGAACAGAAATTACCTTCTAATAGGATTGAGAGGTATCACTTACCTCCCAGTAGTATCTAAGCTGACTTAACCATTCAAAGTCACTCTCATCTTTGACTTTCTTTCTTACTAGAGATGCAAGAACATCCCTAGCATGAACATCAAGCACAACAAGTGCTTCTAATAACACTCGATTCTGCTTAGACAGCTTTCCTCGCACCAAGGTGACAATGTCCTCAATCTGTCTATTATTCTGTTCCAGAAAATCCTCTAGTGCCTGGGAAAAAAAATAAAGTTAAGAGATTGCATGTCTAGTCTGAGGCATGACTATTTTTTCTTATATTACTCTTATTTCTCCATATTAAAATGTTCCTTCATGCTATTATAATAGTACAATGTCTTTCGTTCACTAGTATAGTTCAACAGTGGTTTTTTGGCTTTGCTTTCTACTTTTACAGTATCATATGTAATACATCAATGATACATATTTGAAAACAAAACAATATACATTTTTTTCTTCCTGGAATGCAGGAGTAAGTCCTTCGCTTTTTATAAATTTCACATTAAGAAAATGAAACTGAAAATATATATATATATATATATATATATATATATATATTAAAAATTATAGATTTTAAAATAAATTTTATAAATTTATATTTTTAAATATTTATAAATTATATTTATATTTTATATTTATAAATTATAAAATTGTATAAATTATAAAATTTTATAATTTTTTTATATTTTTTATAAAAATATTAAAAATTAAAAATTTCACATTAAGAAAATGAAGGAGAAAACCCTACCTCTATGTTCTACAACAGTTAGAAAAAAAATAACCTATCTATAATTCAAACAAGTTAACAAGATAATTTATTAAACAGGAAAGACCCAATTAAGGAAAGTACCATGATAATACTTAGAAGTTGTGAAGTGCCTTACTGAACTCACATAAAAAGGAAGACACTGAAAAACACGTTGGAGTTTGACAGTTAGAAATCCATATGTCTTATGCACTCAAGGGCAGACTCTTTTAGGAAGCTGTATCCACTGGAGGTCCACAGTAAGCTTGAATGTTCTGAATTTTTACAGCAAAGGTCCCAACACTATTTTGTTACTGCTCTTCTGCAGGACCCAAAAATTAAATGCTGAGGTGAAATAGGACAGATCACACAATGCCTTTATTTTTTTTTACGCATGCCAGAGGAATCTAGCTACTCCAGTACAAGAGCAGCAGGACTGATAGAAGAGAGTACTATCTGTAAGAAATTGTCTACATATACTTTAATCCAGATAACTAACACTCAGTGATCTAACTTAAGGAGGCAGAAGCTATGACTCTGTGGAAATGGAGTTTGAGATGCGCTCAGCATTTACGAAACACTCTTGTTTTTATCCATCTTAGTACTCTATTTGTTTTAATAAGAAACTTGAATCTTTGATGTATCTGCAGCAGTTATCCGTTCAAAACATTTAACTAAAAATGTTTGAAAGGAGCATGCATATGTATGCATGTGCATAGATATGTGAATAAATATTTAATCTTAATGAGTGACTTTAAATGATATTGGCATCTTGTCCCAGAAAACACTGAAGAGCTTCTGCTAGAAAAAAAGATTTTTGTTGCCGTGTGCACAGAGTATATTACCTTTGATGTTAACAAGAATGAGATAGGATGCTATTTATTTTACCCAGGATAAAGCTGCAAATTCATGCAGAATGCAGTATTTCTGTCCTCTCATATGGTCACTGATTGTCTGTCACATTTCTTATGCTTTAGTATAAAATAGAGGAATGATGAAGAGAAAGAATTGAAGGTTGTAAAACAGAGTTCTCCCTGTCATAGATTTCTAACAGATTGTCAGGAGATGCAAATACCTTTCCACTCCCTCACTAAAGACAAGCCCTTTTCCCTCGCAGAAAAAAAGATTTTGGGGCTGTAGTCAGATGGGTAGAATTCTCACTACCGCAGAATTTGAGTAAAAGCTATAGATATGACAAGTTTCCCTGTATGTCCATGTACAGAAAAAGCTTAATACAGACAGCACAAGAGGCTTTGTCTAGACTCAGAATGACAGCTCAAGGATAGAATGTCTCATGTCTCAGAATGGCTACATCCAAAAGGAAATATTAATTTCAAAATCTTCAAGAATCCCTGTTCTGGTATATCTTTAAAGTAGTTATTTAAAAGATTAACTATTACATTCATCAAAAGAGGTTATGACCAAAGGTCTGATTTACCACTGCATTATATTAATTTGACATAATTTAAATTTAAAATATTCTTACCTTTTGGCCGTTTCTAATAGACATCTCTACCTGCATTGTCCAGAAAGTTTGGGATACACAAAGAACTGTTTGTCCAGGCCACTCTCGTACCCAATGAATACGTGAAGTTTTTGGATAAGCTTCAACTGCATCCCCGATGACCTACATAGGAAAAAAGCACACTATAACCACATATAAAAACAGGTAACGTTCAGCTTTAGAACTAATTTAGGTTAGGTTGCAGTACTAAGAATCAAATAAATCAGCCTCAAATTTAACTCTATAAAATTGAAATCTTGCAAGCAAATCTCTTAACAAAGTTTAAAAAAACAACAAAATGTCATAATATGAATTAAATGATCACACAAAGTTTCTGAAAACTAATTTCACAACATTTTCTAATATGAATTATGCCATTGGCAACTTAAAATTTTCTAGCTCCATCTACAATGAAACTAGAAAACAAGTACTAATACAATTTAATTAGTACTAACACCAAATGGAAAGTTTTTTTTTAATCTATTCAATCTACCAAAAACTCAGAGCTTTTAACTTTACAGTTCATATTATTTAAATTTATATCTAACTTCAAGTATATTTTCTGATAACAGAATGATGAATCTCATTCTAGAGCTGCTCAAGGATAACACCAATGAAACCAAAATTTGAAAAATCTTTCAAATGTCTTTCAAAACTGTTTGTTTGTTTGTTTTTCCTGCCATTAACAAAACCCCAGTGAAAATAAAGTCTTATTATCGGCAATAGCATCAATAAATTTACATCTCCTCAGAGAGTCAGTGTAAAACTACCTTGATGAAAATCTGTCATTCATCTTGCTCTTCCAAGCCTTTTTGCTTTTAACAATCTATACACATAATAAGATGAATAACACATGAGAGAAAAATGTATCTATATTGACACTAAAACTATGTAAATGTTATATGTTTCAGATCATTATTAAAGTTCTGTAGTCAAGGGTGAATACAGATACATGGTGCTTAACCATTTCTTATTTATATAGCTCAGTTTGCCCATGTCTGATATGCACCAAATATGTGGTTATTCACTTTTTAATGTACTGATATGTCATTACTATAATTAAACTATTGTACTGTAAGACAGTGTTAGGGTACGTGTATGCATTTAATTACCTCTCTTGACATTGAAAAAGACTGTAAAAAATGACGGAGATAAATATATGATATGATGATGAGACACCGTGAGGACTAGAACAATACATACTGGAAGTAGTCAGGCATCCTGATAAGGTAGTCAGAATTAAGAGGAACATTAAAAGGAACGTTAAAAGAGAAGGGAATTCTTTCAGTTTAAACTTGTCACTTAAATACCACATCTGGTGTAGAACAATCTCTGACAAAATCCTTGGTACAAGTGTTTTTGACTGTACTATTTCATTTTCAAGAAATTTAGAGAAGTATAGATCCAGAAATTGACAACAGAAATTAAAAAGAAAAGAAAAAGAAAACAAAACCAAAAAAAAGGTATAACCTTAAAAGACTGAATTCATTGTTTTAATGTTCATGCTATGTGCAAAGAATAAAAAGTAGTTCCAGTATACTTAAATGCCTACTGGAGGAATCGGGGCTGAATGGCATTAGCCTAGGAAACGATTAGATACCCTCACTTAGAAATAGGCATTAGAAATGTCAAATGTAAATATGCCAAAATATATTGATACTTGGAAGTACTTGATCTAAGACAAAACAAATTTCAATTCAGCTGATATGTAATCATGGTGATTTTCTACCCCCAGAAAATATTAATGCTTAAATTCAACAGACGTATTTGCTTAACTTTAAGCATGTGTTTCCACAGACTTTACCACTCATTCTCCTGACACAAGGACAAAATGCCATAGAATCATTTAGGTTGGAAAAGACGCTTAAGATCATCAAGTCCAACCGTCCATCTAACTACCAAGTCTACCTCTAAACCATGTTAAGTGCTACAGCCACATGTTTCTTAAATACCTCTAGGGATGGCAACTCCTCCACTGCACTGGGTAGCCCATTCCAATGCCTAACCACCCTTTACATGAAGAAATTCTTTCTGATATCCAATCTAAACCTCCCCGGCACAATTTCAGAACATTTCCTTGTGTCTTTTTGTCTTTAGCCAGCTATACACCAATCATCTGACTGCTTTTGCTACGCTTTGGAGAACAAAAATAAAGTTAGGACTTGTTACCTTGTGGACAGAATTCAGCATAGTTGCCTCCAGTTCAACCAGCCATTTTTCAACTTGACCTCTGGCTTCAGATGTTGAGATTGTCTGCATGAGTTCCACAGTCTCTCCTTCACTACTTTTAATGTGTGTAATATCTAGTACATCAGTAAACTCTACTCTCGCAATTCCTTCAAAACACTTTTTCAGGTGAGGTTGTACTCTAGAAAGCAAAAGGAGTAGTATTAGACAGCTTCTGACATTTTTTTCCTTGCCAAACTTGCAAAATAAGATATAATTTAAAAAAATTAACAATTTAAAAGAATTTACTTAAAAGACAACTTCAAGTTTGTTAAATAGAAGTCTATCCTCAACAATAATTCTTGTGTATAAACACCGCAAGATGCCTTGCTAATACCACACTACTTTTTGAGGTTCACTTTTTTTTTTTTTCCTCCTCTGCTCATGGTGAAAGCTATCTTGCTTAACAAGATTGCTTCTGCAGGAACCTTTATAGAGTTAATTCTATTCAGTACTAAATGGACTTTTGCAGTGTAACCTTGACTGAGGCTGGGGAGTAGAAATCTCAGAGTGTTAGAACACCGGAAAAAAAAAAAAATACTTCCACTAGGACTGTAGGACTGCACCTAAAAAGGAAAAACTCAAGTTAGCTGTGTATAGATCACGTATGATCAGCTTTCCACTGGGGAAAAAACAGGTATGCTAATTTGATGAATTATTATTTGGACTTCTGATTTTCCTGAAAACCAGTGTACAGAAAGGTTAATACTTTAGAAAACAAAGCTGAATTTAACTACCTGTATTAAAAATTACTATGCATTTGCCTATCATAAAATCTAACCAAGTACAATCTTAATACCATAGCTGTCAGGAAAAAAAAAATATAAGCCTCTGTATACACGCACCATGAGTCACAGATGCATCTATTGAATATTACAGTACCGGGTAGGATCTTTGGTCTCTGAAAGAATCTCAAGGAGTTCATCATTGGATAAAAAAAAGAATCTGGGAAAAAACAGACGTTTCTTCTCTAGGTATTCGTTAAGTCCCTTGAGAATGACTTCCAGAAATTCATTGCACTTTCTCAGTTTTCCCAACATGTTGTCAATTGTTACTACTGTCAGCACATGTTTGTCCTGGAAAAGAAATAATTCCAGATAAAATGTTAATGCCTTCTCAAGTAATTCACTACACAGCACTTCAGGAAATGTCTTGAGCAAAAATATTTTTTATTTCAAATTCTGCTTTACTCAGACTATTGCCAGGGTCACAATTTACTAACCTTCACTGTCTGACTTCACTGGGAAAGCAGTTAGGTTAAGTGTAACAAATTATACTGTAACTTCTTTTTACTATAGCACCTGAATAACACAAAGATATATCACTGGATAAACACTGAGTTTTGTGTATTTATACACTGTGTAGATGACAAAATACAGATCTTTGCTAGTGCTTTTCAAATTAACCACTCAATTGAAAAGAATATAAATGCTTAGAAAAGCTAATGATTGAGTTGAAAGTTATCTCAATTAATACAAATGCAAAAAGAGTTTTTTTCAAAAGATGTAAAGATTGCCAGGCTAAGAAGCCTGAAAGGCATGCAGTTGTCTGAACACCAAGTTCTAGCAGATAATATACTTTATGACCGATTTATAGCCTAATCAGCAGTATATTTTTTAATCTTTCTTACCAAGTATGGGATTTTGGTAGCAAAATGAGAGAGACATTGCAAAGTAGAAAATTATGCAAATTTATGACCGAGGAAGTCTAACCAAGAAAATGCTTATATTTAGTTCTAGGGTGGGCTTGGGTTCATGTATGACTGAATTTATTCTAGTTCGGTTCTAGTTAAGGCCCATACTGGTATATCAACTGACTTGCTAACCATGAATTGATTCAAACTCACTCATATTGCAATACATATTGTTCTACAAGATACAGGGGAGTGATTAATCCCAATCCCCAATCCCCTGCTAAGGAAAAAAAAAAAAAAAAAGACACTGCTATATATATAACTAAACAATGAGAAACACCAAAGAGATGAGTAGTGAGAATTTCAAACTAATCTATTTTTGAGGACTTGTAAGAATTCCTACAGTAGCAACACAGAACACGGCAGCAATGCAGAAAATCAAAGATGTAGCAAGACTATTTCCACTAGGAACAGTTTTGTCAGAGCCCATTACAAATACAGAATGCCTCACTCAAAAAAGTCCCTGATAGGGTTTGCAGAACAACACAGTATCACAGGGCAGAAGCTTGGTGACTCATGTTGCAAGGGACAGATGAGGACAGACAAGCTACACTGTTGTGCAAAGCTCAAAAGGTATCCGTGACAAATAAATCCCTCATAGGGTGATAATGCAGATTTGACCTAGTAACCTGACTGCTGTTCAGCTTCAGTTTGGAGAACTCAAAAATAAATTCCAAGTTTGGTTTCAGTTCAAAAACTTATAACATTTTTAAATGATTTACAATTTGCTTTCAGCTTTGGTTCAACTCCTTGCTCATAATACACATATACTTCTAAATTACTAAATAAATAAATAAACATAATTTTATGTTTATCTAATTAATCTTCACGGAGGTGTACCTCTGTAACACAGTAATCAGTGTTCTTTTGTACATAAAATACATTTACCTACTGTTACTTGCCTCTTGCAACATACTAAACCAGAACAAACTAAATAAGTACTTACTCTTTTCATCTATACATAGATAATTAAGCTGTCAGCACACAAATACAATTAGTCATTTGTCTTATAAAACACTTTGTAATGCATAACTAGCACATAACTATATGTTGCCAACAGAAAGAGGTTTTGTTTCCTTTCTTAGCGTGTTTATAATCAGCAAATTGTAAAAGCACAACTGATTGAGCTAATCAAAGCCATTTTGCCAGTGTTATAAATGGATTCTTCCTGCTTGGTTATTATTTCCTATGAGAAAAAGATAAGTAGGGAGAAAATATATATATATATATATATATATATATATATAAACAGATTTCCAGTTTATGGTTCTGCTAAGACACGGAGGGAAAAAAAAAAAAAAAGAATGTCGTAACTCTCAGTCTTTCAATACATCAGTGTCAGTTGTTATATCAATTTGAGGAAAAAAATGTATGAGGAAAACAGTGTAAATCAAGTGTATGAAAACAGTTTGGATAGCCTGCTAAAAGACCACCACTATCTCCAGTTTCTAAATATAATTTTTAAGATATCACAGGTTGCAGCCTTGGAATTTTTTTCTTGGAAGTTTTTTTCTTTCTTCCTCAAAAAAAAAAAAAAAAGAAATGCTTCCATATTCTAGGGTTGGTTTGATGTTTTTGTTTTATTTTACTTTATATCAAGTGGAAAATAAGTCACTAAATATTTTAGTCCTTATTAATATGCTTTACTTAAATTAGGTATTTAAAATGAATGAATATATGATTATTCAAATCAGTGATGAAAAGCTAAGCAAATAGAAGGAGCATTTTGATTCCTTTCACAGCAATTTTATAATACAATGGCATATAAATGCAAAAAATCATGAACAGTCTCAAGTTACCATTATGCTTTAAGAAAGACCATTCATATTGACTGGAGAAGAGTATTCTTTTAAGCTATAAGATGGAAACATTGCATTTGTGGAAACAGAGTGCCATCTTCTGGAAAATAAGGCCAAGTTGCTTAGTGCAAATAAACTTAGATTGTTAAACTATTATTCTGGTATTTACACTCTCCTATACAAGCAAAAGTTGATCCTGTTTTCTACCAGATATGATACATCACATTCAAAAAACAATTCAAATTTGATTAGAACTGAATATCTAAATTAGAAGATTTTCTTAAGATAGATCATTCGTCAGATACAATGTTCAGAAATATAATGATCAATACAATTCTGAAATTCTTGCCCTTTTTTATTTTTACTTGGTTCTTACCCAGAGCAAATACTTCTGATTTCACAATAGCTTGATGGGATAAATTTCTGATTTTTCTTCTAAATCAGAAGAGGGAGAAGGAGAGAAAGACCATGAGGGATGGGGCTGGGGAGAGAAAGAGTGCATGTGAGAAGCAGAAGAGAAGGTGAGGGAGAGGAAGGCGGGGAGGGGGAAAAGATATATAGAGAGAAGAGGGTGGAGGAGAGAGAGGCAAGGGCAGGAGGGAGAAAGAAGGGTAGGGAGAGAGAGAACACGAAGAAGATCAGAGAGAAGAAAGAGAGAAAGGCAGGGAGGGAGGGAAAGAGAAAAGCAGGGAGGAAGGAAACAAAAGGCATACAGAATGAAAAATAACTTTATCTTTAAGCGATAGAGGAGAATTGCCAGGAAATAAAACAAGTGGTTCCTTTGTATATTACATTATGAATTCTTACATTAAAAACATATCTGCAATCTGAAAAAACTTCAGACCAAAATCTTTTTGAGTGACTGCTTCAGCATTTCTCCTAATTATAAAGGTTCTCTGAAGGTTCTGCAAAAGTATGAGAGTTAAAAATGCAATTTTTCAGTTTTTCCTTCAAACAATGAACTTATGCCCTGCCCTGGGCCTCAAATCTGCAGAACTCAGAGATCTTTTCAAGTTTGTTGAGCAGTTTAGTAAGCCCAGTTAAAAATAAAAATGCACCATCCTAATAGAAATGTCCATATTAGGGAACTTACTCAGAGTGAATGCAGAACCATGCCTCTTTCAGTTCTTGCCTCTTCTCCTAGTACCACCCCTTTGCTAGATGCTATTGCCCTCTTAGCAAAGTCAGCAGAAGAAATCATACAAGTATTCTTCACCCAGTTAGCCTGACAAATGCAGCCAATCTAACCTGGCCCTAGGCTAGATTTCTAACAAAGAGTATTCATGCAATCTCAATTGATCCTAGTAAATGTGATAACTTCCAGAAAGGATCAAATAACACACAGATTAGCAAGACCAGAATATTTTGAACTGGCAGACAAGTGTAGTGATTGTGTCCAACAACTGCCTTATGTACTCATTTCTAATAGATCATACTAGCATTTTTGAAGGAAGTTGAACATCGTTGGTTTAAAGTTACAGAGATGTCTCTACCATTCCATATGCGAACAAACGACATTGCCTCAAAACAACTAGTGTAAAATTTAATTGATTCATCAGTGAAGACAATGTCACTTGACCTACAGTGCCAGGATCACCTTTGCTATGTTACTTTGTTTTGTATGTGTTTAATTTTAGTCCCTAGTATAGAACATGGCTTGAGAGATGAGGCTGGAAGAGATTAAATTCTTCAGCTTGGTTAAAAGGAAGTTAAGGTAGAATTTAACTGTAACCAGCAACTATTTGAACTGCAATCAAAAATAATAAAATCTTTAAATAATAAAAATATACAAATAAAAAACAGATTCAATTTCTTTTCAGTGACAGTTAGGCAACAAGAGACACCAAGTACAAATATTTCCTTGGGATGTTCAGCTTGCATATTGAGAAAAAATTATTTGCTAGGGAGGTAGCACAATGCTAAAGTCTCTGGAGATAACCTCCAAGGAATCCCTGTCCTTGGAGGTTTTCAAAACTTGGCTAAACAAAGCTGTGGCTGACCTGATCTAGCGTTGGCAAAAGTTCTGCCTTAAACAAGAAGTTAGACTAGCTGAACTCCAGTGGTCTCTCCCAAGTAATGCTTCTATAATTCTGTGTGAAACAGTTCTACAAAATAATTTTAAAAGGAATCTAAGAAAGGGGGCTAAAACAAAACAGATTACTGTGCTATCAGAAGCAATTTTCTAGTATACGCTACTAATTCACTCTGTATCTTTAAGACAGTGGCACTTACCTGAAAAGTTGATTTCAGTAAGTCTTTCCATGTTTTAAACACAGTAGTGAATTGTCTACTTTCCTCAGGCATCTGAGCCATGATATCTGGAGAACTGAAAATTGGCTCCAAATAAAGCCAAGTAGCTTGAACCTTCAGCCATTCATCCAGGATCTCCTGTACCAACAACAATTTTCCTTCCCATTCCCTGTAAAACAGTATTAGTTCAAATGCATGAATTGATGCTTCCAGTATAACATTTCTCTCACACTGCAAAGACTTTTTTGGCAAGCTGTATATTCAGGAGCAAGTGTAACAGGCAAAAGTTTTAAGATTTCAATGGAATATCGCATATTCATCTAGCCTGTTAGGCAGATTTCCTGCATAACAATGTCCACACATTTCTGGAACTGGATCATCTGTTTGCGTTTGAACTACCTTTTTTTAAGGTTGACTGTAGGATTTCACAAACTAGGTTAATCTAATAAAAAGACCAACAGTATCAGTGAATAAACTTAGTGTGCGCTTTAGTGTGTAGTAGTATCTGGACAAATTCACTTCAATTCATAGACGTTAAGTATGCGATCTGGTTGTTGGCATATGCCGATCACCAGATGACTATGTCTAATTTTTTGCTAGGTTAGACAGGCTGAAATGGCAGAAGAAAGCCATGAAAGTAACATGAACTATTAAATCAAAAATAAGTAGATATTGTCCTAAGACGACATTTGGTTTTAACTAAAAGATTTCAAGTAATAGATAGTCCAAGTGTTAATTTAAGCCACTTAAACCATTACATTTTATTTCTAACTTCAAATTCCAAATGTGGATGTTGAATAAGCCTGTTGATAGATCAGGTGCACAATATTAAAATTCGATATCTATTCAATCTTCAGTCCTTTAGTCTATCATTTTTCTGAGTCTCCTCAGTTCTTCTGAGTTCATCATTTAAGATCATTAACACCATCCTTTCGCTATCTCAACAACATCACAGATGTGATATTATCAGTTCCCTATTGTCACTGGTATTCCTAACTCACATATGCAATCAATTTGAAAATAAATAAGTAAATAAATAAATAGTCATATAACAGGTACATATATTTTTCCTTCCTGTGTAGAAACAGTGCATCATTTTGCAACTCTCATTCCACTGGAAAGTGCAGATGGAAATATTATTAAAGGTGCACACTGTTAACATACATAGTGTATGAAAGAACTATGACAGTGATTTTCTCAACACGACCCATGGGCTGCACTGAATTCTGCAAAATGAAACCCACGAAAACATGCTTAACTTCTTCATTCACTCATTTACCCACCACAGATTCTAACCAAAAGACAGATTTTCTTGCATATACCTTCTTCTTTACCCAAAGTCCCTCTTTCATCTTTTAGTTATTGGCATTAGTACATCATTTTTGATGATCTTTTCTACCAAAAGGCAGAGAAAAACGCAGCTTTCAAAGAGGAAAATTAGCCAGGCTAGTTAATTTGTTTACACCTAAGATAAACAAAAATGACGACAAGGAATTTGGAAACCTCGCTGGCAGGAATCCAGAATTCTACATGCTTTGTAGGGCTGTATAGAAAGCAACCATTGGGTAATCACCTAAATCTCAAAGGCTAAAGTACTTGTAAGACTTAGCACTTAAGTACTTACTAAGAGCCTTGTACTCTTACAAATGCTGTCAGTTGATAAAGCAAACAAACAAGTCAAGTGAAACTACTGTGGTGTGTTTATTCTTTTGCTAAACATAATAATAGATAAAAACTACTATTTTACATTAATAAAGAAGGAACATTTATACTATAGTGCAGTAGTAGTTAGAGAATTAATACTTACCGGAATGTACATATATGTACATTTAAGTATGTGTTTATATTTATTGAATACGTGCTGAAATCTGAAATAGCTTTTTTGCATGCTAATAGAGTTTGAAGGTACTTATACAGCTAGATAATTATAGCCAAACTTTCTATGAAATATTTTTATTTTTCCACAATTTGACTATGTCTGGGGAATTTAAGAAGCAAGTAAAGGATTTACTGAGGAAAGAGACAAAATCAAATTAAAACCTGTGCTAAACAATGAAAGTATAAAATTTTTTTAACATATAAAGATGTTTTGGACTGTATTTTTCTGCATTAGAATAAATAATATCTTTCACTGCTTTTCTGGATTTGTCTTGTCATTTTTCTGCCTCTCCCTTACAAAAAGGCTAACATTTTTAATTAACATTTGTAATGAACAGCTAAAAGATTTAGTAGCTTTAAAAATTATGTACAAAGGCATGTACAAAGATTAATCTATATTTTCTTAGTTCACAGTCTTTCATTCTGTAACTCAAATATATATTATGCAGTTAAACAAAGGTAGTATTATATATCTGGAAACTTCAGTACCAGACAGAGCATGTTAAAATGTTTTGCAGCTTCTCCAATACATTATCACTTTCCATATAATTAATTAAAAATAAAAATGTTCTTTAAAAGGCAATTAATGTTTTTTTCTGACATGTAGAAAATACTTAGCCCTGTAAAATGAGATTAATTTACTGCTTAAGGAGGAGAGACAAAAACATTTGAGGGCCCTATGCTTTAGATTAACCAGAAAATATCATTTCTTATTTAGTAAAATCACTTGGTGACTCTCTATTGGAGAAAAAAAATTACCTTATTCTTTTTTCATAATGCTTAATGAATGGAGAACCTCTCATGGTCTGAGTTTTGACAATGTGATCATCCAATAACATCTGAATATCGTCTATAGACGACAAAATATGGGCTCCTGTTTCTCTGTAGGCAAGAAGAGTGAACTCCATTTGATCCCATTCAGAAATCATTTTTGTTAAAGCTTTCTCAAGTGAATATTCTTTGCTGGCTGTTTCACTGATGGTCTCAAACTTTTCTAGGAACGGTTCAAGGTGCAAATTAATGTATGACAAAAGATTTGAGTCTTCAGAAGGAGACAGAGGTAAACCAGCAATTTTTGACATCTCTTCCCAGTGCCCTTCTTGCAAACCGGGATTGCAAATCACCTGGATTAGAGGAATGTGGCTTTTGAATTCCTCTACTTTTGATTGAACCTGTTGTGTTATTGCTAGTGCATTTGGAGAATTGTGGAAAGCTTTTTCTAGTTTATACGGTCCATGCCAGTAGTTTCCTACATCTACCTCTACTTTGTCTGGATTCACTTCTGTAAATGATCCCTCTATCCAGTTTTTGTGTTTTCTGTTGAATTCAACAGTCATATCATACAGACGAAGATATGGAACAAGAGCATTCCGTACTGTTTTATGCTGAGGGTACTGAGATACTGGCCATCCAAAGGCATCTTCTTCTGCATTAAACTGTTCAATCTGTTGGGAGATAATTGAGGTGTGAAATATAAGCCAAGCTATCTGTGATATCAAGTCCTTACCACAGGGATTAGAGAGGTTTTCTAGTATCATCAACAAGCATCAGACTGAGTTTTGAGTTACTAAAACAGTCCAACAGTACTAAAACTGCTGCTATTGACTGCAGCTAAAGCAATCTTTAACACTGACAGCTCAACATTCATGCTAGTCAATAGAGGAGTACAGCTAGAAGTTTAAAATAGTATCTGACATTCCTCTAAAATTTGCATTAGCACGGACTCAGTAACAGAGAGGAAGAAACAATAAGCATTAGGAATTGTACTTCACAGAACATAAAATTAGAATTTCTGTATAAATCTACATGAACTTAATCCCCTCTTTCACTGTGCAAAACACTACTGCATTAACTCAAGATCACATAGCAACAATTTATTTTGCTCAGTAAATTTGCAGTTTAAATCACAAATCATGCAAAATATTTCATAACTGAATTAGAAATTACTGCATTACTAAGTAAACTGTTGGCTCTGATAACACAAATATACAATTTATACTATTAGACTAGTTCAGACTATAATCTGTACCTTATCAGCAGCAAGATCCAACTTTGCATTTAATGCTTGAGCTTTCTTCAAATATTTGTTGACTTCTTGAACATCTCCAAACATGTTAAGTTCTTCAACCTGCTTAGAGTAGCTTTTCAGTTCCTCAAGAAATTGTTCACAGCATATCTAATTGAACATCAAACAATGTTATTATGAAGAAAATCACAATAAATTTAACCTTCTGTAAAAAGGAGGAATAACTATTCTGATTTGCTATGTATCATACACAGCCAGTATGCTAATAACAGAAAGATAAATTCAGATCCCTAGTATATCACAAATTAAAATACAATAATAGGATTAATCAAATGACAAATGAAGCTAAACATTTTCACAAGACAGAGGTATGTCTCTTGTCTCAAAGCCACACAGTTCAAGGAGAGCTTTTTCCTCATATAT
Source organism: Cygnus olor (assembly GCF_009769625.2). Lineage (NCBI taxonomy): Eukaryota > Metazoa > Chordata > Aves > Anseriformes > Anatidae > Cygnus > Cygnus olor. Next base: position 1,931,208 of record NC_049174.1, on the reverse strand, counting down.
ACCACTTTACAACACGCATTTCACACCAATTATCAACAGTGGTTAGTGTTTGAAACCAAGCATCAGATCATACAAAACAATAACATGTTCCAAGAAAACGCAGTCTATGCTGCACATTTATTTGTAACACAAGAACAATTAGCAGCTCCTTCTTTGCATGTATTGCATAAACATAGAAACATACTATCTTAAAATATATATGATCTAAGACAAAATGATCATGAAACTAGGGAGCACAAGGAAGCCAAAGCAGACAGCTATGCAGGCAGTAACCCTGACACATCAGCAACCTAATCATTAGCAATCCTTTTAGAGACACCCCAGAACTTAGATACTATAACAAACTGTAATGTAAAAGCCTAGTAAATCTAGTGAAAAATAGTAACAGAGATAAAATACATGTGAAATGTAACAGGAAAAAAAAAAACATGACAAAACAAACAACAAAATAGAATTAAGATGCATTTATGTTATAAAACTAATATATATGACATTATCCTAACAGCAAAATCACACTTTTTTTTTTTATTAAGATTTTATTATTATTATTTTTTAGGGACCTATAACAGAAATTTCAGATACTGCTATTGACTCCAAAGGGACTGCTCATGCACATAAGCCAAACCACAAACATGTCTTTTAATGGAGCTGAGTTCTACTGTTTCACATACAGACAGCTTTCATCAACATTGATAGAAATTCTGTAACCAAAGAGCTTTCAGAATCCAAAATACGAGATGTGACCTGTACTGCAGAATTCATGGATATGTTAAAAGTGAGCAGGTGGAAAACAGACAAAAATTAGTTAATATCAAGAATAATACAAAATCTTTACTGCAAACTTTTTAGAATATATGGGAAAATAAAGGAGATTATTCCATCCAATATCATTTAATGTCCTATATGTCATTAAAAAATTAAAGTTTTTTTTAAATGTCATTACAAACCTTAAGACCATCTTGAAATTGTTCTGTCTTTTCTTCAATTATTTTTCTGTGCTCTTCAAAGATATCTGGCATTCGTGCATTCCACTGAAAAACATTCTTGTTCAGTCCTATGTCTGCTAGTGAAAAGCAGACATGTTCTATCAGGAAAGCAACACAATTTACAGCATTCATTAATTTCTGCTGCAATTCAATCATGTCTTGTGTTTCTATTTTCCGTATACAGGCCTGGGAATAGAAATTAAAAGGAAAGATATTTTACATAAATGAATCCCAAAAGAATCGCTAAATAAATAACATTTAACTTGAAAAGCTAATTTTTTACTTTTTTATTATTTTATGTAATAAATTTGGAAAAACATGATCTGAAAACTGTTTTCTTTGGAGCAACATGGTACTAGCTACTTTTACAGTACATAACTTGTTATACATAATTTGTTAAGACAGTTGCCTTACTAGATACTATACTGAATAAAACTTAAAAGAATTGCTGATACTATATGCACAAATCTTTGGACTAATGGAAACCAATCCAGACAGGCTATTGTAAGTGTCACAAATTTGGGTAAGAAGGCAGGACATACTTCAGAAAGGGAAGCACTGGATGGCCCAGTTAAGATTAGGTCTTCCCTAGAAGAATATAAAGAATATAGACAACTACTGTATTGTTCATTGTGATTAAAATAAAACTTACGCTGTTCTTTCAAATCTCAACAGTTGACAGCATAGGAGGCTGATACATGTAGCATTCTGTATGGTACTCTTAACAGAACAGCAATTCAGACATGTTTAAATAATAAATCTGTAACTACACGCTCTGAAAGCCTCTAAAAGAGCAGTATTAGTAAAAACATTGGCCAGTTGGACAGATAATAGCATACCAGTATATATAAAAACTACTTGATATCAATTGAAGATACAGAAAATTTTAATATGATGACACTGTGAAAACACTGGAAACATTTTTACGTAGGGATAAACTGTCCAGTAAACCCACACTTCTGCTCTTTTTTAACAGTAGTTTTTATGCATCGAAGTATACTTATTGCTATGGATCTAGAGAACATTGGCCTATTAAAAGAATACCCCAGAGACTGATACATCTTTTCAACAATGATGTGGGAGAACTGTTAGAAGGGGTCTGATGCTGGTAAAATATTACATGCTACACGTTAGAACTTGCAATTTTTTCTCCTCCAACACAAAAGTGTAGTATTAAATGTATGTATCTTAAAGGCACCATAGTCTCAGCACAGATTCCAACTTCTAAACATTTTACTTTTTACTTGAAAAAATTATTCCTCTTATATCCCATGTTCAGCTTCACTGTAGCAGTTCAAACCACTCCAATCCAAATTTAGCCAACCACTCAGGCATCCAAATTATTTTAAGCACACATCTACATTCCACACATTTAAAATCAAGCATATACACCAGAACTTAACATGTCTTAGTCTCTTGCTGTTCAGCTATGTTTTAAGTGTGTATGCAAGTGCTTTGCTGAACGGAGCCTGAATACATCAAAACAACAGTTGGGTTTTGATTAGAGAAGTGGTATTTGTAAGTGAGGAGATGGGATTTTACACTTGCCAAACTGCAGACCCTACATCTATGAAATTTTAAATGATAATTCAACACAGTATGTAAAGGTAAAGGTAAAATTACTTCATACAACTTGCCAGTGAGTGCTTTTTAAAGTTTTCTTGTCAAGAACCAAACATATATTTAAGCTCCTTACATCAGAGGTTTCGAGTCTTTGATTACTTTAGGATATTACAAACGGATCTTTCATGTCTTTCGCGTCTAATTTGATTGCTCAGCTTTAAATCAGGGAAACCAAGAAATATTCATTGTTCAACTACACTAGCTGTTCAGAAACCTGAAGAACACACAATCTAAATTTAATTCTTCTGGTATGTTGTCCACACTGCAGAAATAATTTGTCGTCTTCTTACACTATAGTAGCCATTGGCTGCACTTACATTGCTCATGATCCTATTGACCAATGTTGAATTTAGGCTAGGAAATTTCCATCTTCCCTGACATCAGCCAGTTATTCTTGCAAACTAATCAGAAGGTATCACATTTTTGTATTTTTAACAAGCAGATTCAAAACCCACTGAAACACTTTGTTAGTAAGATTATTAACAGTTTAGAAAATTCTGTTTCCAAGTTGTTTTTTTTAACTGTATATACAGATATGAGAGTTTTTATAGATGACACGCATCCTTTTCAGCAACAAAATCACATAATGATAGAAACACTTCCAGACATCCATTTCAAAATTCTCCCCCCATAGCACAGTTTTCTTTTGAAAAACAGTTACTTTCTCATTCATTCTTAAAAACGTCACCTTTAACTTGAAGGACAGATTAAGTGCATGTATTTTTTCAAAAATATCTGCTAGGTAGCATATGGCTGACAGCCACTTGTCATCACAGAAAATGACAGCAAATTTGGAATGCTTTGTAAAAGAAAAATGCATAATTCATCTTTAAATTCAACAACTCATAAGCAATTTGCCATGAGATAACCAGTGAATCTCTGCATAGTACAAAACTTTTTCATAGTCATTACACATCTTATTACAAACTTTTATAAAGATTCTACTATTTAAAGGTCTTGTTTTTATAAAATTAACCACATTGATGACATCCTGTAGAACTCTGTGCGCTTCTACCTCCAACTTCTTTCCCACCAGAGCATCAGAGAATCATTTAGGTTGGAAAAGGCCTTCAAGATCATCAAGTTCAACAATCAGCCTAACCTACTGAGTCCCATCACTAAACCATGCCCCTCAGTGCTACATCCACATATCTTTTAAATACCTCCAGGGATGGGGACTCCACCACCTCCCTGGACAGCCCATTCCAATGCTTAAACCACCCTCCCCATGAAGAAATTCTTCCTAATATCCAATCTAAACAACCCCTGGTGCAACTTGAGACCATCTCCTTGCATTCTATCACTTGTCACCTGAGAAAAGAGACTGACATCCTCATCGCCGCAACGTCCTTTCAGGTAGTTGTAGAGTGTGATGAGGTCTCCCCTCCTCTCCTCCAGACTAAACAACCCCAGTTCCCTCAGCTGCTCCTCATAGATTTTTCTAGTCCCTTCACCAGCTTCGTTGCTGTTCTCTGTACATACTCAAGCAACTCTATATCCTTCTGGTAGCGAGGGGCCCCAAACTGAATGCAGTGTTCAATGTGCACTCTCACCAGTGCTGTATACAAAGGCACAATCTCTTCCCAAGTCCTGCTGGCCACAATATTTCTGATACAGGCCAGGATGCCATTGGTCTTCTTGGCCACCTGGGCCCACTACTGGCCCATGCTCGCTCAGCCTGCTGTTGAGCAACATCCCCATGTACTTTTCTGCTGGGCAACTTTCCAGTCAATCTTCTTAAAGCCTGTATCTCTCAATTGGTTTGTTAAGGCCCAAGTGCAGGACATGGTACTTAGCCCTGTTGAATGCCATGTGACTAGACCTGGCCCCCCAGTCTAGCCTATGCAGATCCCTCTGCAAAGCCTTCCTAACTTCAAGCAGACCAATAGTCCCACCTAATTTGGCATCATCTGTGAACTTACTGAGGATGCACTCAATCCCCTCATCCAGATCATTGACAAAAATCTTAAAGTAAAACTGGCCCCGAGACTGAGCCCTGGGGGAAGCCACTGGTGACCAGGCACAAATTGGATTGAACTCCTTTCAGTATGACTCTCTGAACCTAGCCAACCAGCCTGTTCTTCACCCAGCGAACCATGTACCCATCCAAACCATGAGCAGCCAGTATCTCCAGAAGAGTAGTGTGGGAAATGGTGTCAAATACTTTACTAAAATCAAAGTAAATGATGTCAATAGCTTTTCCCACATCTGCTAAGTAGGTATTCTTGTCATAAAAGGAGATCAGGTTAGTAAGACTGGACCTGCACTTCATAAACCCATGCTGTCTGCTTCTGATCACTTGATTGTCCCCTATATGCCGTATGATGGCAGTCAAGATGATCTGCTCCATAACAGTCCCTGGGACCAAGGTCAGACTGACAGGCCTGTAATTCCCTGGATCCTCCTTCCTGCTCTCCTTGTAGATCAGAGTTTCATTGGTTAACCTTCTGTCAAACAGGAACCCCCTGGTTAGCCAGGACTGCTGGTAAATTACTGACATGGGCTTGGCAAGCACTTCTGACAAATCCTTCAGTACTGTTGGGTGAGTCTTGTCCAGCCCCATAGACTGACGAACATTCAAAACATGGAGGAGGTCACTTACAGTTTCCCATTGAATTATATAGGCATCATCTTGCTCCCGGTCACCATCTTCCAAACTCAAAGAACTAGGTACCCTGAGAACAATTGGTTTTACTAATGCCTTTTATGCCTCAGTAATTATCAAGTACTTTACAGCATGCCTATGAATGACACTGTGAATGAATTTCATGTGTGGTGCTCTCTGTAACCCTACCAGAAGCCTTTTTTTTTTTATTATTCTAGTCAAAGCAGTGGCTTTTTGGCCAACTTCTTGTCAAATCTGATTAAACCATCATTATTTTTACCTCATAACATGGCTGACAAAGAGCTCATACTAGAATCACCAGCTCTGCCATTTTCTTATACAATGCTTGTGCTCATGACATTAGTATTATCTTCAAGCCACAGTTTCTCTGTAGTAATCTTTGTAAGCCACTTGCCCATTTCACGATGGTTAGGTTAGTTAAAATTAGATAATATTATCTGTAAAACCATTTATTCGTGGATTTGTGTGACACTGAACACACAAACTGCAATACATCATAACATGCTGAAAGTGAGAGTGCCACTGCAAACCCCTTTACACTGTGGAACAACCAATCTTCCCTCAGGACACCTCATGTATGCACATGACACAAAACCCTCTGATAAACAGACCAAGTGAGGGCACCAGTGTCAATCTATATATTAAATATTGTTAAAGATTAATTTCTTTCTCATGTTTTAGATAAAAAAAAAAAAAGTGAGTTCTAATATTTCCTTCATACACCCCAATGGATTGTGTTGTACAACCCCTGGGGTCCACATACCCTACTCTGAAGACTGTTGCATTACAGGGTTTTGGTCCGAACCTACTGGCACTCTTTTCAGCAATGCCACAGGACAAGTGACAGCAGAGACAAAGGACTGTTCCAAATAGGTAGTCTGATTGCAAGCATGATGTTCTGGTGGGGAAAAGAGTTTGGCTGTATATATGAGTCAGGCTAATCACATTTAGCCAAATGTGATATCCCACATGTCATGGCCAAAGATGATCTGTCCTTTGTTATTTTGTAATATACAGCACCAGTGACTTTAACAGGTCCAGAATCACACACATAATGTGAGCAACTTGCATCTATGCTACTTAGTAGCATAGATGCATACTTAGTTGCTACATAGTAGCAACTTGCAACTATGCTACTACTCAAGGACAGAGTAATAGTACTGGTAGCTACTTCTTGCTTGGACTCATTAAAAACGAGAGAGTACCTTAAGTTCCATTAGTTCCTGCGTATTAGATGGAGTAGTAAGGGCTTTTTCCAATATTCTCTCAAACTCATCACATAGTCTGAAAAATATATAAAATAAACTATTCAGTGTGTGTTTTGCTTTAACCACCCTTAGACAAATCACATATAAAAGCAAAAATTAGATTAATGTATGCTTTAAGGATTATAAAAGTTCAACAGTGGAAGCAAAATTGAATACATTTCAATACATGTTTTCAGTTTGACAGTTACCTCACACTTATGTCTTGATGATCTTTGAACGTTTTTGCAATAACTTTTTCACAAATATTATCTGCTTGCTTTACCAAAGCATTTATTAATTCATCACAATGCAGCTCAAACATTCCTAGATGGAGATACTGCAGTACAAATTTAAGTTAGCAGAATGCTGAACAGCTTGTACCTATTTTCCTTCACTATCTTAAGCAGAATGTCAGGAATTTAGTCAAATCAAAAAATGCTCTTAAAACTTTCCAATGAAGAAAAGAAAAAAAAATATATAGTTATGAATAACAGTTCTTCTGTATGTGCATGTCAAATTTTATATAAATTTTACTTCTATTGCTTTCAATCTTGACAAACTATAGCCTCATATAAGAAGGGCATCTATTCTCTGTAAGAGGAATATTGTCTGGTGAAATTAGAGAGTTTGAGATGCATCTAAAATGTAATCTTGCTTTTCTCTTGGAAACACATGGATATGTGACATTTCTCAGGATTAAAAGGGGACTTTGCCTCCCAGGGAGTCTCAGAATCCAACGCTTTCTTTGACTAGTGAGCAAATGAGCTTGACTTCCATACACAGAAGCCATCATGACAAGCCTGTAAGTACTAGTTTTTCCAGAACAGAGGTCAGCACTGAATGCTAGAAGAGAAACAGTTTACAGAAAACCACTTCAAATTGTTTTTCTGAATGTGAGAGCAAAGGATTCTTGCCACCTGTTTTTTGTCTCCTTATAGAGACAAAAAAAGAAGTGGATCATGTTAAGGATCCTCTATCTGCCTTTGACGCTTGGAAGGAATTTGGGTTGGGATCAGACCCACTCTTTCTTTTGTGCCTTCACATCCAGGAGGAACATACTCTGAATGCCTTTACAAGTCCCCTAAGAACACTTAGTAAAAAGAACTATGTCTCACTGAAGTAGGGCTAATACACCCCAGAAGTACTAACTCATGAAAAAATATTTTTGTGAAAAGACTAATTTATTTCACTTTAATTATCTCACACCTAATTATTACCAAATTTGACATTCTTAGTAGAAGATCAGTGTTAAAATTATGTCCATATCTCTTTATGAATATTATTATAATTTACCTTCCTAGAAGTATATTTTATTTCCTTACTGAGTTTCTGGTATTTTATAATTTCCCCTTTCATTTCTTCAAAGGTATGTTCCTCGGTCAGGAATTGATCAATATCTTGTTCAACTTGTTTGTTTATCAGGAAGCTATACTTATCATACAGCTTGAGGTGTTTGACAGGTGCAATGCTTTCTTTGATAATTTCTTCTCTGATCATTTTCTTATGTTTGTCCAAGATCTCATCTAGGATAACAGGTTTCAAAACAGTTGATGGAGACTCACCTTTTGGCTTTGGGGAAAATAAACAAACACAAATATACCACATTTTCAAGTTACTTCAAGTTATATTTTTGCAGATCAGCTATATTTGGAAGATTAACAGGATAGAAGAAAAATCAATTAAATGTTACTTTAAAGTCTTTCTAATTAAAGTTTGATTACAAATTATATTTTTTATACAGAGTGATTTAAATGCTACTCCCAATTTTTTTGAATCCTAGGTTATGGAACTCTGCCTCTAACAAGCAAGAAGTAAGTGCTGCTTCATCCAGAAACTCACAATTTTACATACTAGTCCAGCCCAAACAAATGCATCAACAATTTTAGTCAACATTGACTTTATTTTTCCAGGTTAGAACTATGGAAAACACTTTCCTGCAAACACTCAGAAGCTATAAAGCCTTGCTCCTGTGCATTTAGACATGCTTGAGATGTTTCTTTCCATTCATCTTTTCACAGCTTATTGATTAGTGCTTTTATAAAGAATAGCACTGCTATTCAGATTTCTGCTTGGTTGGTTATGCTTTTAAGCATATTAACAGAAATGTTGAGGGTTGGTATCTTTATTTAAAATTAAAGTTGGTGCTAAGTAGAAAAGGCAACAGAATCTCCAAATGCTATTCCTTCAATAGAAATGTTCACTTTCCATAGCTCTCTGGGAAATGGTCAAGATGCACCGCAGGTATGGTTCCTTTCACTCTCTCTAAACTAGAAAGTAAGGTTCCTACACTGAAAACAATACACAATTCCAAAGCAAGTAGATTAAAAAAATATAATTTAAAATTATTTCACAAAATATTTTTTTTACTTAACCTGGATTGTTTCCTGTTTGACCTAACACTTTAATATGTACAAAACAGGTAAAATTGAAACTGCTGTAAAATTATGTGTTTTTTTTTTAATATAGTCTACTCACGAGATTCTATATTTAAAATGACAATACCTTCCAGTGTCAAAATAGGAGACATTTCCAGAATCCTGCAGAAATATCTTTAAAATTTGAATGCATCTTTTTTTTTTTTTTAGCATATAATACATTTGTAATAGCTGCTGTTGGAAAATAGCTGATGGCTTTTTATTTGCTTAGAAAATAGTGATTGGGCCTTCTGATAATAAAATTATTTCAAAATGTTCCAAATATCCTGAAAGGATATTACCATATTACTGTGAGCTCTGACAGTAGAACTATTCATTAAAATACCCACAAAGTAAATGTAGCAACAGTATATTAACAAAACAAAAACCATGAGGATTGTAATTTCTTACGCACTTAGAGAATAATTTGGTCTCAATTCTTGGTATATCACTGACAGCATTAATCATAACAGTATAGACATTCAGTAATATATCCTCATAGTCGTTAAAGTCAGGTTCAAATTTAATACGGTCATTCTCAAGGGTTACCCTCAGTATGAAACTTGGGTGTTTGTAGGCTCAGACTGATTTCTAACAAAAAAAATAAAAACAGTAAAATATTAGTTAACCTAAATCATGTAGAAAGTATCAAAGGATCATTAAGAATTACTCCAGCATATGCATCTTGAATTGTCAAGATTTTAACTGCATATGACAAATATTAATCTCAGTAAAAATACTTGTGCAAATTGGAAATCTCTCTGATAAAATTAATGTAAAATGGATATTAAGATGAAATACAATATCATTTTTAGTTGACACAAGAGGCATCCTCTTTACACCAGTCAAAAACTTTTATGAAGTTGTTTGCAGACCAACAACAGAGTTACTTTACAGTAGCAACCCCCACAAGTGTAGGAATATATGAAGGAGGAATGAAAACATGTACTTCCACAGTATGATTCCTTACTTCCTTAGATTCTCTGCATATTTTTTCCTCAATATTTGGAGCCAGAGTTCTGTGAATATTTGAGGGCGAGGCTTTATTAACAGAAGCTAAACAAAGATCCGGTTACACTCCAAAACATCAAACATCAAGGAGAAATGTTTATCTCCACAATAGACATGGTGTGAGTGCAAAAGAAACACTCTCTTGTTGCTTAATTTTTTTTTGCCCAAGAACTAGTCTGCCAAAGCATGTAATAGGTACCTACTAATAGTAGAGAGAAGATAAACCTTTTTCACAGATGGGGATTATAGACATACCTCTATAGTTCTTGCAGTAGAACTGTGCAAGATGCCTGCGACTTTTATACTAATGAATTCCTATTGTAAGTCTAACTGACTGTGGTGTCTTCCTGCGTGTTACCAGATTTAAAATGCCAGTATTTCCTTTCTGACTTAAGTGTTTGTTTTTTAAACTCCATTTAATAAACAATGCATTTCTAAAATATTTGTATCATTTTTTCCCCAAGAAGGCAACCAGAGTTCATGCCTTTTTTTTTCCCCACAAGTGAAATAAACAGGAAAAAAAAACGTAGGTACATAGATAAGTAACGTTTCTAGTATGAATATGAAAGACTACTTATTGCAGGTTGAACAATTAAATCTGTAAAGTCCTGAACAGAATGTACAAGTAAATGTTGCAGTTGACGAGTCATTAAAGTGGCAGCACAACTGAAGAAAGACTCTAATTTAGCAGTGCTGGCATTGCTGGGTATTTGTTTTCTTTTATTACCTTGGTAAAAGATTTTCTGTACTTCTGGAAGCCACCTTAAAAGAATACAATATTGCTAAGTTTTTCAAGTGATTAGCATGAATAAACCTGTAGTTTTAAGTTAATTGCTGTACAGGTACATACTGCATGCATTCAAAATATGTTGCAGTATACTTGGGAAACTAGTTTAATTTAATTAGCTCATACAGTAGTATCTTTACATTCAAAGGAAACATGTCTCTGAAAATATTATCTACTATTATGGAACCATATTCAAAATATGTTTTTATATGTTTTATTTTATCTATTAAGATAGATTAAATTGGTAAATTGCTTTCGTCTTCTATTTCTCAGGTAAACAGAAAACGGAAAGGGTTCACAGGCAGTGTAGTTCCAGGGGCTATGCAGTACCTTATGCAAGCCTTGTAACCTCAGTAGAAGTTAAAATGCGAAAGCATTCCATGGGGAATTCTGCCCAGTCACCCCCTTAGTGAAAATGAAATTGGCTCTGGTACTGGAGGGAAACAGGAAGGAAGAAAGCACAGAGATGGGCAGACTTCAGTTAAGAACAAAAAGATATCTTCAAGGCCAGAAATAAAAAAAATAAAAACTGAAAAAAACAATTAAGCTCTCTAAAGCACAGCCTGGTTATTACCATAAGGAATTTAGACAAGGCTCCAAAAAGTGTTAAACTAGCCACTTAGACATCTGCAAAACTGTAGCACCCTAAACTTCTGCCAGTAAAGTAATTCTGGCTTCTGCTACTGCAAACAATCAGAAGTACCACTGAGCAAATCAGCAACTATCTCACACTTAGGGCAATTCCTAATTAACAACTTAGCTATTCCCCCATACAAGCCTCTTGACAAGCCTCCTTCAACTGTTTCGGTTGACCATGTGCTAAACTGCATAAGCAGTGCTTTATTGACACTGTTTTGGCAATTTTCATTCAAAAACAACCCTGGCATTAGGGTATGGCAGGAATGAGAATGCTCCAGCACGTATTCCCACCAAAAGAATTAAGTGCCAAAATTAGACAAACATTGAGTGCATGAGAGAGAATACCATTAGGTTCTCAAACAGTAATGATGATTTTTCATGCTGTTTTATGAAAAACTAATCTAAGAATTTATTCAGACATTACACCTCTCCAAGATTTTACTTTGATAGAAAAAATAAAAAATGATGCATCTTAGAAGGAGAAAAACAGTAAGATGGAAGAAATTGACCACGGTTCCATGTGTAGACAAATGTAACCTCAGTTCACAAGATACTGAAACACTTTATTTCCAACAGAATAGCACAGTTCCAAGGGAAAATCAAAAACATTCCTGACAAATAAGTCATGTTTGTAAGTTTTTTTTTCCATCTTCAAATTCTGATACAAAATTTTAATCCATTTTTTAATAAATCTGTATTCTATAGGAGACAGAAAGTGTTTATAGGGAGTTAGGTTAAAAAAACTAATATATCTTAAGAATAAAGATCATACTTCAAGTACTGTTAACAGAATAAAACTGTTTTACTGATGACTATTCTAGTAGGATAATTTTATACTTTGAGTTTGGTGTGCAAGTGTGTGACATAAGCTTACATACAAACTAATGTGATGTCCTACAAAATAACAGTTCTTAGGAGACATGAAAGATCTTCAAAGTCAGAAATTGTAGGATGGCCTCTTACCCAGGGAATATAAAACAATGAATTATTATTATATTACTCCTCTTTTCAAGATGCAAATTGCCTAAGTAATATGTGTCACAGCCACCCTCCTATATACTCTAAAGCCTGCCATTTGGTATTTAAAAGCTTATACCTCAAACCACAGGCCAGAAATATTATTTATAACAAAACCTTTTCTGGTTTTGTTATACCCCCAAAGCAGAATCTGGTTGATTTAAGCGGACATATTCTGTTTCTACAGTATTCGTAAGATTTCATGCACCTACAAGGCAAATTTATTTACCAGTTCAAGCCTATACCTATGGAATAGGTACCTCTTTACTTTCAAATCTCAGTAAGAAATAAAATATGTTCTAGAAAAGTTGATACTAGGCTGGTCCACGCTGGGCAGATGTGTGACCCTGGGAATAGTGCTATACTCACTTTCAGTAGCCTGCAGAGATTTTAAGGCAAATGTGAATGGAATGAAGATAGTCCCTTACTCTAAAGTACTGGCCACTAGAACCACATCTAAAGTACTGCATCTGCCCACTCGAACATGAAGGTTGCTACATGCTAGATAACCCAGCCAAAAAAGCTAGGCACCTATTAATGTTTTACTACATTTTGGTGAACTGCTGTGAGAGACAAAAAGTCTGTATTTACTACATTCTTAAACCTGTATGTATTGAGCCAAAATGTAACAATCTGTAAACAATACAAAGCTTCAGTGAAATCAGTGCAAAACAGGGCATTGTTCCATCGATTACAACGCAAGTTATACACAAGGATTTGCCCTGCTATATCCCATTTTCAAATGCTGTGGGGTTAAATGGGAGATTTCTTACTAGTTAACCACTGCAAAAACAAAATTAATTCCAAACAATTATTCAAGGTAGATACATGTTTTTCAGGGTTTTTCCAGAGATGCTATATAATCATTACTTGAACTTAGATAACTAATAACTAAATCTTATTTACTGTTACTGTTTTGTGTAGTGCTCCAGCTGACACCGAGTAACACTACCTAAGACTATTCCTTACCCATGCTGTTCTACCCCACTGTTCTCCTGTCAGTGTTTTTGAATAAATATATTTTCTTACTCTGCATGATGAGGTAGAAGAGAATCCTTCTTCTTGTCTTCTTTCTCTCTGGTATCTCTTAAAATAAAGTCAACTGAAAAAAGTGTAAAAGAAAAAAAAGTAAAATAAAATACCAAGACGAGAATAAGCTTATAAAAGGAATAAAGATTACCAAAATGCACAGCTCATTGAAATGAATGGTTTTACTTGGATACACATGAAAATAGATTTAGTAGAAAGTTATACTATTAAAAAGGGCTTTGCAAAATAAAATAATGTGTTGGTTTTTTTTAAGTTTTGAAAGATCAAAAATATTGAATAACATTCACTTTCAACCTTACAAGGGTAAGAAAATCATTATATTATTTTTGTTAAAATGCACCTCTAACATCTAGGAGAGCACTTCATATAATCCTTCCACATTGGTTGCTCTCAGCAGTGACCAGAACTTGATAACAAACATTTCTGAGTATTAGCAACTTAGGATAAAACAAGAATAAAATACTAGAAATGTACCTATAGCCTTTTTCACACTCAGAAAATAGTCTTCTTTCATTTCATCTGTCAATGAACGTACGTGTTCATCAAATACTTTCAGATGATGCGGAATTAAAGCTAAGATGTGATCTAGCCACGATTCATCCAGTGGGACTACATTTCTTGTATTAATTCCATGGTGAATGTAATAGTAGTATTTCTGCAGGATAAAAGATTGCATTGCTCAAGTCCATTACCAGATAGCCATTGCTAGAGCATGTTTCACTGACACATGGGCTTATTTAGCAAAAATAAACGTAATTAGCGCTAAGTGCTTTTTTGTTTTCACAATTCTGTCATTGTATCAATCATCTTGTCAATTTTTACAATAAATGGCTAGCACTATTTTTCATTAAATATTCTTGAAAACAGTCTTTAGCTACCACAATATCTTTCTCTATTGGTGTAGAAGAATCTGATATTGGAGGCTGGATTCCATCACGGGGTTCTTCAGGAAGGTCTTCCTGCCTGACATAAAAACAAAACAAATAAACAGAAGAGCATACATCACATTCTTTGATACATTTTACTGGCATAAGTAATACATAGTCACCCTATATGTCCATTCTGAAAAAAAAGGTAACTGGCAAAATTTTACAACAAGCACAAGACATTCTGACTCAAAAAGAACACTGAAGCATCTGACCAAGTTTGTATTTCACCTCCTAAGTTTCAGCTTTTAAAGTCAGTGATGTAGTTCATACAAACTTTCTTTTGCTTTGTAATCTTAGAACGTTTAAAATTATTTAAAAATTTGATTCATTTATCAAAAAGGAAAAGTACATTATTCAAAGATAAGGAAACTCACAATATAATGTTAACAAGAGCACTTCTGAAACGTTCTTGCTTTTTTTTCAGATGACTGCTGCTCTGCAATTTAGAAATTGATGGTCCAGTTTCATCAGCTCTAGAATCCTGTATCTTGGGTCTCTTGTATCTTGCCTTTAAATATTCTCCTTGCAGAAAGTACATTTTGAAGTTAAAAAAAAAAAGTTAAAATGTATTGCACATTTACTTAAGTTTCTGAAAGATTTTCATTAGTAGAACTAACTACTGCTAATCTTACCAGGTGGATATTCATTTTTTACAGTAAACTCTTCTGATTCGTCATCTTCTTGTTCTTTACTCATATGGAATAAAGGACAAGTCTGCTGCCATGGTGGCTTAGATCTTGCCTGGAATAAATATTTTATATTTTAGTTTTATATTTGTCATAGGTTTTTCTAACACTGATGACACCTTAAACATAGTAAAAAATAACTAATAATAATAAAAAATTAATATATAGCAGAAATAAGGCAGCATAAAAATCATACAATAAACTACTACTTATATGTTGCCCTAAACTTCAAAATATCCAGCTCACAAGAAATGAGCATATTAGACTTATATGTAAGTGTTCTTATACTCTCTAGTTTTATACCTTACTTAAATATCTACATTTTTTTCAAATGTTCAAAGTTTTGAAAATATTGAAATGTATTTCCAAATATTGAAATATCAATAATGCTCTGCATGCAGATATATAGCGCAGAGACAGTGAATATACGTGATTCCACTTCAGCATACATCTGAACGGTCTTTACGTAAACATGCTGTGATACATACTTGAAAATGAAAGCTATAAAAAATCCAAGAAAACCACCTGAGACAACTGTGGCAGTAAATTCACTCTTCTCTTTGCCAACTTCCCTTTGCCACTTGGACCAGCCGGGGGGGGGGGGGGGGGGGGGGGGGGGGGGGGGGAAGAAAACCACAAACATTTTAATTAGTACTAATATTAGGCTCCTGGAATACTTGAATTTGTAATCTTGCTATAATTCCATTTTTCAACTCTTACAATAATTTTATACATACAATTTCATATAATTTCCCTACTCTTTCTAGCATGTTTTCATGTAAAATTTAACTTTCTCAAATACCTTTGACAAATCACAGCTCTGAAAAAAAATTAGTTTTATGTTAGGAAGCATTTATGTAACCTTTTTGCCAACATCTCCATTAAAGCCTTAAAAGATACCATGAGCTAATATAGATATACAATTCAGTTTTTCATTCAGATTCATCAGTCAACATTTTTTAAAAACACAAAATGGTCCTTTTTTCTAAACTTCCATTTAGGAGTGCCCAGGATTCTCTGCATTTCCACAACACTGACCCCTCAGCGCCCCCCACGCAGTCTCTGTCCAAAACTGCCCTCTGACCATGCCCTGGATTCTGGCTATCATGTTTTAGCACAGCAGCTTACTAAAAACAAATAAGACAGACTAGTTGTAAAATTATTTAAAATTGGCTACCAGGAGTGCTTTTGTCTATACTTCCATTTGTCCTTTGTTTCAGCCTGCCACCAATGCCCCAGCATTGCCCACCCCACCTCTTTTCATACAGATGCGCTTGCAGTAACACTGCACCTATGCTACTACCGTCCTAGTCCTGCTTTGTTTCTTATGCAAAGGCTGTGGAATGGAGAAAAGATAAAAGCAGAGGAGGTTTGTGCATACATACGTGAGCTACCCTTAAGCAAGCCAGGTTTAATACCATTTGCAGTACAGCTGCTGTGCCGTAGAACTCCCCAAGTTTTAGGCACTTAAGTATTTACATGAATTTTGCAATTCTGAAGCAAGACAAAAAAATCAAACCAGGCTCCAAAGAAAACCTCTGTCAAAAGAGCAGGATTTGACAAAGTGATACAGTAAGTATAGAGATACATATCAGTTGTTAGCAATCTCTTCATAAACCGACCTGCTGTGTAAACACACGGTCCAACTTCAGAAAGAGGAGCAAACACATTCCCACTCCAGGAAGTTCCCCTGAGCACAATGGGGAGAAACTCCTTGCCTACCACTAGCTGTAAGAGGTGGGAGTCACACAGCAAAGAAATATCCTGTTTCCAAATCAACAGTACTACTCTTTCAAATAACAGAAATTCCACCACCACCACCCCCAGATGAGATATTAAACTCATCTGGATTCACCTGGAACAGAGATCAAAATGCCTGGTGAACAGGAGTGCTCAAAAACACCAAGCAGGCAGATCCTGGTATTTTTAATCTAGTTTTTTGCCTACCACAGAAAAGGTGACTAAGACTTTGCCACAATAATCACATATTTCTTTCAGTACCTTAGTTACTGCTCTCACCAATCTATCTTCCAGCTAAGCAGGGTACACGTGCAAGATTTTTCACACACAGTCATTGAAATTCTACCAGCACTAACAGTCTTGTAGGCTAGAATGACAAAAACAAAAAAAAAACAAACACCAGTATTATAACCAATACAGAAAGATCTACATGACAACTCTGATATTTGTCTGGTAATTGGAGCAGTTGTAAATCTACTGAGAAAATATGAAGCCATTTATTTCTCTGCCATATAATATATTCAACAGAAAAAAAAAATCCATACCACAGATTGTGTGACAGCTATCAGTCTTTTGTGATACTAGCAGGAATATGTCTCTTAATAGTAAATGTGCAGTGCATCATAAAATGGCCGCTTACCAAGCTGATAAGCCTATAGGACACAGTGTAGCCTACAGACAGAGTTTGGAGGAGTTTGAATATGGCTTTATACAACCACACTATCAGAGAATTGTAGAAAAAAAGTAGGCTGGATGGGACCTCTAACTATAGGCTGAACAGGACCTCTCCTGCTCAAATCAGTATTTATTAACTACAAGAAGTTAGGTCAGATTGTTCAGGGCCTTGTCCAACTGAAATACAGAACTCTAAAGGCACTGTCTCTCTGGGCAAATTCCTCCACTGCTTAATCATCTCTTTGTGAAGAATATCATCCTTATACACGGTCAGCATTTTCCACACCACCACTTGAGAGCATTGCTTCATCTTGGTAGTGCACAGCACCAAGAGGGATCTGGCACCATCTTTCTCTATAGTTCAGGTAGTGGAAGACAGTGGACACCTTCAGGGTGAACAAAAAAAGTTCCCTCAGACCCTCTGCATACCTAAGAGCTGCAGCCTCCCAGTGGTCTGCTGGACCCTGGTTTGTCAACAACCTTCTAGCTGCTGGACCCTAACTGAATTCACTTCTGCTGCTTCTGAATCTCAAGTACAGACATTCTCTTTGTTTTCCACACATTGCATAACTGCACTGAAATTTAGAACTCATTGTTTCTCTAGTCCAGATTCTACAGCAAGATGGGAACACTATCTGCTGTCCTCTCAAGGGCATGGACAGGAGGAATGATCTTTTTGTATAGGAGAAAATGCTTTTGAACTTCCAGAGGAGTACTAGCTATTGCTCTCAGTGATGACGTCTATAGTCTCAATCCTTAGATTCCTCGTTAGCAACAAATAACAGAAACCTGGGTATTCTTATAAATAACAGGGTTACAAAAATGACCGAGACTGTATCTTGTCTTCATATGCAACATTACACAGACTGTTTTGATTTTCTTTTGCTGAAAAACAAAATTCAGCATCACAATTTATAATTCCAATCTGCTGGTGATGACAAATTCAGTGTTGAGATTAGCCAATATTTTTTAACGACCCACAGTAAACTTATACTGGTAGCGAGATGGACTAAAAAGAGAGTCCTGGAAGTGTGGACTGTCTCTAATAACTAGGAGCATCTGACACACACCCACTAACATGCACAGCAAAAGAAAAATACCCAATGAGAGAAAAATTGGTGAGCTTTTAATCCACTGAAGGAAGTTATGGATTTCACTCAATATATTTCAGACGTTTCTTTAGAGGAAAACAAATCTGAGTGAGTAAGTCAGAAACAAAAAACAACCAACCAAACTGAAAAGAACAGGATTGTCTTACACAACAGAACATGACTTAAGAGAGCAGACTCTTCCTTCTAATTAAATTAACCAACTACAAACCAATCAGGCCGCCAGAGAAAAGATACAAATTAATATTGGTTAATGCAAAGTGATGAAAAACCACATGCACAGTTAAACGTTTCTGTTGGAGTTTATCTTCAGCATTTAAGGTTTCTGCAGTTCTAGAAATAGACTGAACAAATTAAAATCTCTTCGTACTTTATAAGGAAAAAAAAAATCAGAAGCTTGCCTCAAGCCCATTTTTTAAACCCAGACGCTAAAAGCCGGTTTAAAAGAAAAACCACCCCTCAGACCCCTTCGGCAGCCAAGCGCCCCTCAGCCCCTACCTGCTCGCTGCCCATCTCCGCGCACGACGAGGGCGGGCGGGCGCGCAGCTGCGTTGAGGGGACGCTGTTGCCCAGCAGCAGCGCGCGCCCCAACGGCCACTCCGCGAGCGCATTGGGGGCGGTGCGCGGCCCCGGCCCCCCAGCCCTGCTCCTCTTGTGCGCGCGCGGGCTCGGGGGCCGCTTTCCTGAGGCGCTGCGGTGAGCACACTGCGAGTAACGGGTGCTGAAGCCTTCGCTTTGGCGGTGGTTTTGTCAGGGTGAGGCCCCCGGCTAGTACTGCCGAAGCTGGAGGGTGCAGCCTGGCGCCTGCTCTGCTCGGCCCGGAGGTTGCCCGCGGCGCGCAGCGCTCTGAAGCAACGCCGCGCTCGCTCCTTGGATGTGTTTCATCTCTGTGAAACATACCGCGTTTTGCTAGTTACGAGCAAAGGGAACTGCGTGGTTGATCAGCGGCTTTATTTGACGTATGGTGGCCTCTTGACGCTTTAAATGTGATGGAAATGTTAGAGGCTTCAAACGGAACTGTCATTCTTTACCTGAACGTAACAGAATGTCACAAAGCAGCTGTAAGTAGGTATTATTCTCCCAACATGCAGTCCATTGTCTTAAGCACCAGAACGGTGGTCTTGAGGAAGCCTCACCCAGTACCTGCTGCAAAGGAGAATCTGAGAGAACACCACCAAACTTTAAGCCAAGTCCTAGCTTGGAAAGTCCTAGCTTGCATTCTGCAAACAATTAAGGAGGCCTCAGGTGTGCTCAGTGAGGTAGCCTGCACGTTAAATTTAAGCGAGACTACACACAGGTTTTGTAGTTGACGAAAAGCAATTTGCCAGCTGATAATCAACTGAAGGGGTGACATTTGGGAGGCTTGTTTTAAGCTGTTGCAATGTATTTTCAGTTTCAGAAAGTTGAATTTAAACTTTGCTATTATTTCACTGAGATTGTCTTCCAAGTAGAA
Organism: Cygnus olor; assembly: GCF_009769625.2. Taxonomy (NCBI): domain Eukaryota; kingdom Metazoa; phylum Chordata; class Aves; order Anseriformes; family Anatidae; genus Cygnus; species Cygnus olor. The sequence continues at coordinate 1,911,216 of NC_049174.1, read as the reverse complement.
AGTGCTTGATGCCCTTTTGAGGCCTGCCAACTCCAGCAAAATGAGAGTTAAAATTGAGAAGTATGTATTATTCACTGCTGTTTAAGTAGGCATTCCTTCGTAGCTTTTAAATTAGCAGATGAGTGAATTCAGCTGCCTGTTTTTAGGCTAAGCACTGAGACACGCGTGCTCCAACTAAACATATATATGTTCAGCTGTGCTTTCAGAAACATTCTTAATTAACTCTGATGTCTAAACCACAACAACCACCTAAGGTTTTTCAGGTGCCATGTCATGCAATTTGAATTCAGTTGAGCTTACGCACAACAGCTGTTGTATTAAAACCTGTATTAACCACCTGCCTCTGCCCCACACAAGTAGGCAAATTAAAGAATAAATAAAAATGTTTCAGTTTCATTGGCGGTGAATGGATGTGCCCTGCATTATAAACCTGATGCTGACCAGTCCAAATAAAATGTTACAATTAGTATGATTTCTAACATTTTGCTGTGGTCATGTTTGGATTTCAATGGGAAATGAAGCAGCTGTTGCAATGTGAGATAGTTTGTGTGAATTTTAAATAAGAGGTTTTGAATGTTTTCATGCTAGTAATGCATAAAAGATGGTAACTCAGCAGTGGAGTTAGCCTGCTGGAAAATCCCTACAAATGACCTCTGACTCAGGGCTGTTACCTATGAACTGTACATAGAGCATTGTAAGACACAGAGTTTTAAACTTAAAAGTCCCTATGATAAAATAAGACAGGCAAAGAACCAGTGGGGAATTTTTTGCTTTGTCCAGTTGTAGAAAATGCAGCATTAGTTGGAATTCCAGTCTCATTTTCTAAAATAGTACCAAAGCTTTGATCCTGAAGCGAGAAATACCCTCAAACACATGGTAGGGAGATTTAAACAAGCCATATGCTGTACTAGCTATAATACAGAACAATCTAGCCAAAGAACAGGAAATCCTTGCTATTTCTCTTTAATGATGAGGTATTCAACTATTAGAAACCATGTATACAAAGGTAGTAGCACTTTCAGTGCACGTTGCCATATACTGTTGGGCATTACAACTCCTTTAAGAAAGTGACGTTTTGTTTTTTCATTATCTCATTAGGAAATTAAAAATGCTCCAGTTTTTAACTGAAGTAGTTACTGGCATGCTTTGTGTGTTTTGATAAGAACCAATAAATAATGCTTAAAAGTACAGTCTAACAAATGTAATAACTCCTGTATGTATGAGAATTTAAAATTCTTAGATTTGTGTATTATTTTAAAAGTAATTTCAGGAATTTTTTTTTCCTTCCTCAGAGGCACATACCAGTCCCAGTTTAAAAAAAAAAGTCCTTACTTATTATCAAGAATATCATAATATGAATACTTTGTGCTCAGCATAGGTAATGCTGACTTACTAACTGTCTGTAAAACACATTTGTCACAGGAAGTTTCTATTTGTGCTTTTCTCAAAAGTGGAATCTTAATTTCATTGGAGGGCAACAGTTTTGTGACAGGTGTTACCAGGTCAAAAATCATCCTTTATCTTCCCGTTGTATTGTGAAAACCACAAAAGCTAGCACTGTCACATCAAATGATTGATTCTTTGAACATTTGGTGTGTTAGCCTAGCCTTTGTTTATTAGGTCTAAGAATTTTTACATCATAACTCACGTACCTGCTTTTGGTTAAGGAATTTCCTTGTACTCTCATGCAGTGATAGGTGGCTTGGCAGTTCAGCTCTGTAATCATACCATTAACTTGGTAAACTTTCTACACACTAATTTATCTTGTATCTTGCTCGCTCCTCTAATGTTGAGATGGCCAAGCAATATTTTCAAGTCTGTCAGCTTACAGGTTCTTAAGGCACAGGATGATTGGTTCCTGAAACAAATGCGTATCAACTACATGCTTTTATCTTGCCGTGACCTTACATTATATTTTTCCAAGCATAACTCACTTTATTGGCAAGAACACAGTCACAACTGCCTTGTTAAGAAGATGATCAGTTATCATCTAAACTATGTATTTTTCTAGTATCTCCTTCCTTAGAAAGACTTTTGAAAAGACAGAAAGTTGAAGGTGTTTCAAATCACTACTAGTATTAAACAGAACACTTTGTTTTCTAGACGTCTTATAAATAAAGCAGAGCAGCATTCCTGATAAGGATTTATAGAACTTATACAGGAAACAAATAGTTAAATTATTTCTGAACTTTATGCTGCAAACAACAGCAGAATACAAACACAAGAATACACTATTTCTTTCACTAAAAAGAAAGCTCATTTGTGCATTTCTAACAATGGGAAAGATTTCATTTCATCAATGAAATGTGCGTTTGTAGGAAATGTAGTGTTCAGGCCATGAAAATGAGTTATATTTCTTTTGAATGTAAACTGCTTTCCTACAGTTTTTGTGGTGTTGTTGCTTTTTTCTTTTAAATAATTTAGACTTCTACTTGAAAATTAAACAAATGTACAGTTAGTGCCCTAGGAGGCTAATATTTGTGTAACAAACATTCAATTTAAATTTCTTTACATGGCAAAAGCCATTAGAATCTACCATAAAAAAATACCACCTCAATAAATACAGCAAGACTAGACTATTATGTATATAGGAACCATCTTTTTATGTCTAAAATACAGACACATTAAAGATGTTCTAGCAAGTTAGTTAAGTTTGTGATTCATTAGTAGTAGTCAGCATGGTTTCACTGAGGGGAAATCATGCTTGACCAGCTTGATAAACTTCTACAATGAAACAACTGGCCTGGTAGCTGAGGGGAGAGTAGTAGATATTGTCTACCTCTACTTCAGAAAGGCTTTGGTACTCTCCCACGTAAGATCCTCCTATACGAACTGTTGATATATAGGGCTGGATGGGCAGAAAGTGAGGTGAACTGAAACCTACTAACTTCAACTAGGTGGATTGAAACCTGAGCAGCTAGGCCCAGACAACGGTGATTGGTGGCACAAAGTCTGGTTGGAGGCAAGTAACTCGTGGTGTCAGTACTGGGTCCAGTCCTGTTTAACATCTTTATTAGTGATCTGGATGATGGGGTAGAATGTACCCTCAGCAAGTTTACAGATGACACAAAACTGGGAGGAGTGACTGATGGCATTGTATGGCCTTCCACAGGGACCTCAACTGGCCAGATAAATAAGCCATGAAATTTAACAGGAAGTGCTAAATCCTGCAGTCAGGGAGGAACAGCCCCAGGCACCAACACACACTGGGAGCCACCCAACTGGAAAACACCTTTGCAGAAACAGAGATGAGGTCCTGGTGGCCACCAGGATGAACATGTGCCAGCAGCATCCCCTTTCTGCAAAGGCAGCTAGCTAATGGTATCCTGGGCTGCATGTGGCACAGTATTGCCGGCAGGTCAAGGGCGGCGATCCTACCCTCCCCCTTCTTGGAGATGCTCAAAAAGCCACCTGCACATGATCCTGGGAAACCAGCTCTAGGTGGCCCTGCTTGAGCTGGGGGGGGGGGGGGGTTGGACCAGATGACCTCCAGAGATCTCTTCCAAATGCAACCATTCTGTGAAGAAATGAAAACAGAAGTTTTGAAAAAAGGCAAGTTTATTATTACTTTTTTAATATAAAAAGGTCATGAACTGCATTGAAATATGTCTTCAGTCATCTTAAAATGATCATCATCGCTCATGATGATGAGTTACTCATCACTCATTTACAATTCATAATCTCCAGTAATATGGCAGGAAGCAAGACAGGCTAAAAATTTTCTACAATGTATGTATTTACATTCAACAGAATGTTATGTATGCACATTAATATTTTTAAAATAAATCCAACATGCTAATCCAAACAAACTCTGATTCAAGGCATATTTTGAATTTACATGAAGTACAAACTTCAAAACTTAAGTTTCTTGGATAAGACCTTTTTTTTTTTTAATTTAAAGATAAGTTAGCTCCAAAAGTAGTAAGAAATGTAAAACATCAGATAACATGATAAAAACTTTAAGGAATAATAACTTTTTCATAAAGTGCTGGCATATGCTTTCAGCTTTATTTTCAGATGCTAAAAAACAGAACACTAGTACAAAGACTTTCACAGGCTTCCCAGTTGTAATTTCAGATCAGTAATAATTTTGGAGACTTAAAATGCAACACCTTTCTACCTTTATCCATTACAGCTTTTTGTAAAAAAATTATTCTTTATCTTCAGTGAATGTTAACTTCTAAACATGTCTGCATAAAATAGTTTAAAAACAAGGACTTTGAAAAGTAAGTTTATAAGGTACCTGAACACAATCCAAGTGCCTCCAGCAAACTCATTTTATAATTATATATTATCATTATCACTGTAAATAAAATACAGAGGAGAGTCAGTGCAGTTCATTTATACACCTAAGCATCTGAGCTTTATCCATGCTATTATTTCATTTCACTTGACATTAAGTCTCAGATTTTTTAATTCTTTTTTTTACTTCTGCAAATATAAGCTGAATACATCTCAGCTGACTTTTCACTTGTCAACAGAAATGTCACCCAAAATAAAAGACAACAGTCCTCAACTTCCCCCATACATTATCAGGAAACCTTGCATTAAAATCTTTGTAAAAAAAATTAAAAAAATAAAAAATTGTTTCTTTCTTTCGTGAAGATAAAAAAAAACCCTCAATCTGCCTAGCTATTGTCAGATCTACAGGCACACTTGAAAAGATCATCAGATTGTGATATTTTATTATACAAAACAAACCAAACCAAAAAGAGTACTAAGTCTAAGCTCTGAGGAACAAAAAATCCCCAAATTACTTTGAAATGCTATTTACTTTCCAAATATTTATAGGTGTTTTAATACATTACCTACACAAACAGACTTCCAGCCTCAGTGTTATGATTAGGATCTTATCTTGTCAGTATTTCAACGGTAGACTATTAGTTTCAGGCTGTTGAGACATGACTGTTATTTGCTCTAAGCTGAAATTTGACATAGGCAATATTTCTCAGAGACTAGTAACAGGAATTAGAAGGGATATAACTTAAACACAAACCCACTAAACAAAGCAAATTTAAAGGCTTAAAAACAAGTATTGGGTAGTTTGTCTTTAAATATTAACACACTGCAGTCCATTTCTCAGAGAGGGCAAGAAGCTAAGTTATTGTGAATAACAATAATTGATAGAAAAATGCACTGCCCATCTACATTAAAAGGGCATAATAAAAGTTTTTAATTGCAACTTTACTGGCAAAAATAGTTATTTTCAGATTATTCAGTTATTAATTTTAACTATGAAGGGGCTTTTTGTCATTTGGTGTTAGTTTGCTTATTTTAAGATGAGAAATAGATCAACGCAGGCAGACAACTCTATTTCAGAGGTTTTATGGAAGCAAACTAACAAGTGTATCAAATATTCATGACAGCATGGGAATCTCACCCTCTTCAAATACAACTCACTGGTAAGAGCCAAAGGATCACTAGGCACAAGGACTGACAATCTACCCATCTTCTGTTCAAGTATTACGGAGATCCAACACAGGAGAAATCATGCAGAATATGCATTATAATCCCTAGGCGGACCAGATTTATATGACAGAAACATTTCCTTAACTACTAACGATCCCAGAGAGAGAGCAGTATTCCAAATGGCCCCAACAAACCTATCATAACCCAAATAAGCCCATTAAGACAGCTAGATTCAGTTTCCCTGCTTAGATCAAGTTCTTAAGGCCAGTCAAAAATGTACGTGTTATTCAGCCACTGTTTGGCAAAGCTCGAGGTTTAGGCAAAAACTCTGAAAATTAGTTTAAATAAACTCATTTTCCTGGTTTTAATCTGGCATCATTTTTGGATTAAAACTTGAAAAGTGCAAAAATATTTAATTATATCTTCTTCAAAAAATAATTCATTTTATTGGTGCTAAAACCCCAGTTTCTCAGGAGTTAAATCCATTGCCAGCAACGGATAGAAAAGGAAGTACCAGCATAAAAGAATCAAAGTGCATTTCAAGTATACCAACACTGCACAAATTGGCAAGCCATAATCCTATATTCACCACTGGAAAAGATTATGTTAAATTCCTTTTTGTAAAAGTCTACATTACATATTAACATACGAAGTCTGTCATGAAGTCTTGGGGATACTGCAATGAATCATCAAACCGGAAACGTTTGGAGACAGTACTGCTGTCCTCTGGAATGTTTTCTTTGTCTTCCTTGTTGCTACAAGTACCATTACAACTGGATTTTACATTCCACTCTTCTGAGCATTTTGTTGTATGTCCTGGCATCAGAGAAGGGCAGCAAGTTTCTTCAGGGCTGCACAAGAGTATGAACTCCCCTTGCTGCAACCAGAAATGAGAGAGACAGGCCTCTGCTGTGGGTCTTTCCCTTTGAAAAAGAAATATCAAAAGTTGCTTAAGTTAATTTCAGAAACACTACAAATGTAATTAAAATACTTCTACTTAATGTTTCTCTGCATACATCAGAATTGACAGTACAGAATCAATATTGCTGGTTTTCTAACACCACCGTTGCTAAAAAGTGCATTAAAACCTACAATAGTGGGCTAAGCATTGGCAAGAGGCATCTTGATTTTAGTTGACAACTTCCCCAACTGCTGAATGTCAAAACTGGTAAACTATTCATCAGGAAAAGGAACAGGTATTTCTCAGCCCATATTATTCATAGTCCCTTGGAATGTTTTCAACATTGTATATATGCACGTGCATTATGCTTTTGAAGTCCTACATCTTATACAGACCATTGTAAATAGAGGGGCTAACAAATATTCATTCATAAGGTTTTCAATGAGGGTTAAATGACATGTTGTCATTAACTCTATCAGGTATTTCACTGTGTTTTACTGTTGCAGTTCATCATAGAGTGGTGTGAACTCTTCCAAAATGTAGTAACTTCCTAACAGACCATAGATTTATACAACTCTGGATAACGTAGTATATCACTACTACAGTTTTCATCATGTTTTTGCATTGTTAAGTTCCACATATAACTCACTGGAAATGCAAAGGAGCCCACTATTCATCCTCAACTCCACAGGAACACATCAATATTTTTTGATCAGCTAACTCTCAACTTCACAGAGCTGACAATCTGAGGACAGGTTTTTTCTCAGATGAAAACTCTGTGATGCCCAGAAGAGCGCAAATAGAGCAGTAACTGTGGCAGAATGTCAAACATCCTGCAGGGTCCACAGTAATATTTATTAAAGCAGACTCTTAGAATTGCTTCCCTCAAGATAGTATAGTTTCTGCGAGTTCTTCCAGCTATTGATAAACCCTCTGTGTGAGGTAACAAAATAGAAAGAATAGAATCATCCTTGATCCTGTCCAGACGTGAATTTATACGGTGTGCTTATTTCCTCAAAGTAAGAACTTCATGGATATCATTTTCCTTCATCATCCCCTCCTATCAAAGGACCTTTGTCCCAACCGGACAGGGTCACTCCTGCTTGCTTGCAGGCTTTCGGCAGAAGATAGGAACTACTGTATCACCACAAGTGACAATACACAGCAATATAAATGATGATTCCTGATGATGCTTAGTAGAACACGGCTAGGTGACTTTACTAAACATTATCCTCCAGTACAAACACCTTTTGGGGCTTTTTTAGTGCATTTTGCTAGTGCAACAATTAAAAAATCCATATTTAACACTACACAGCAAGTACAGACATAGTTAATCCCTATAATTTTTACAATTTTGTCAAAGTTCAGCTACTTTGAAAGGCCTTGATTAGTCTGAACTCCCAAAGAAAGCTGATTTACAGAATTATGCATTAGAAGCAAAGAAAAGTTTGTGCTTTTGATTGAGATTTTTTTTTGACAAGACTGAACATGCAAAACACTATGCATATATACACACGTACATGTTCCCGAAGAATATATGCTCAGTCACAAGACAGACAAGATTTTCTATAAGATGTATTAAAAGGTAAGTCAGGAAACATGAATGCATGTGTGCAGAAAGATCACATTTTATCTCTCCAAATTGTGTAATGAAAGGTTAAATTGTAGACAAGAATCTGATCTTTCTAGAATACATTTCATAAAATTCTTTAATAATCTGTCCTCTGAATGAAATACATAAATAAAGTCAAAATATGAAAAACTGAGCAAACTCAAAGCATAACCCTGACTACAATAACAGCTAGTGAACCAAAGATCCTTCTCATACATTATGGGAAAGCAGAAACCTACACTTTAAAATATCTAGCTGATAATACCAGTGCATTGTGAAATGTCTAACTGATGATATCAATGATACTAAGCTCCCAAATTAACATTCACATTTTCTATGTGCTCACAGACATAAAAGGTAAGATTCTTGTCCTGAAGAGTTTGTTACTTACTCTGGATTTTTTATGAGAAGTTTTTGAATGAAGTCTTTGGCAGGCTGTGAAACTGATGAAAATATTTCTTCTGAATAATCCACGTTAACTTGAGATATATTAAGGAAAGTTTCTTGATTGTCGGCTCCCACAAACGGAGATTCTTGTGTAAGCAGCATGTATGAAATTACACCTATGTTCCTGGGGTAAGAACACAATGTAAAATCCTACTAGGATACCTAAGCAATATAGCACACACCTATTTGTGCAGCAGATCAAACTTCTTGATGTGTGCCACACTCAAAGAATTAAAACCAGGATGTGATCTCTCAGTTCTATGTGATTCAGACATGGATGCATGTACACACACGAGGAACTACATTTCATATCTCCAGGAAGGGAGGGTTGTTTTTTTCTTTTTTGAAAATTGCTTGCTTTCATTCAATAAACCTTTCTTTTCCTGCCGTGGAGACTATTATGAAAAGGAAAAATATAACTTTTACACAGACTGTTCTTGGAGATATGGCAGTTCTGGAAGACAGAACTGAAGAACAATAACAAAAAAACTTTCTAATTTGCATGTAAATAAAAGACAACCCTTCTTTCACAATAATTCTGGAAGAAGCATCAAAGACGGACCCTTTCTATACAATCAGGACCCGATTTGTGCTACAGCATCCTCTTGCTGAGATGTTTTTCCCTAAGCACATGAATACGAGTACCACACATCATACAGTTTATTATAATATCTTAGAGGTTTTTTTTGATGCATAGAAAAAAATGGTTTTCTGATCAAAGCATCAAACCTTAGTACACATTACAGTGTGGAAATATGTAGCTGCAGTGTTCAGGATTCTGAGTAGAATGCCAATAGTTTGTTCTTGTGTCTTCCCACAAAAGTAGGCAAATAAATAAGTTGTAAAAAAAATTAATGAACAGATTTAATTACTATTATGAGTTGAGAATTTCAATGGAGTAACTACATCATAGCAACTTTTAAAACTGAAATTGAATTATATAGATGCACAATCAGAACATGGGAACATGTTACATTTTTAAGAAAGCATCTCAGAACTAGCCTTTACCCTACCATGGTTCATTAAATTAAAACTGTACGTTAGTTTAAGATACTTAACTCATTTTTATGACATTCTGTAGAAACTGATATTCCTCTAAAGTAGAAAGTTAACATACTTAAAATTGCCACGATAAGATTATTTAATGATACAGAAGTGGTGAGGGAGGAGTGTCCCCAAGTAGGTAATACCTGAAGCATTTTGTCCAACAGTAACTAATAGTAACTAATACCTCATGTATGCTATCTGATAGTTGCTACTTCCTTAGATCAAAGAAGTACACTCTGTATGTTCAGAAGGCACTTCACTTCATAGTAGGTGTGCAACAGACCCACATATAGTAATTCCTCGAAGCCCTAGTTTATATCCTAAGCACTCCTTCCTCTCCCAACTCTCCCCTCGTCTGTTCAGCCCATCCAACAGAACAGTATTCTTGTAAGCTTGTAAGCCAGATAAAACTGCAGCAGAGTCTGGATCTGGCACCCAGACTGTTAACTGGTCCTGCCTACCCCCAATGAAATGAATTAACATATACAACCTACCACATATCTGTAGCTGTGGTAATAGGATCGTAGTTTAAGATTTCTGGAGCTACAGAAAGGGATGAGAAAGAAAAAAAGACAATTTAATAGGCACATTATCCAAGAGACCTTGAATCATACCCTACATTTCTGTCAGCTTTTGGTAATCATTATTAATAGATTAAGCATGTGGTTTTCAACTTTATTTTTTCAAAGGGTGGAAAAAAAGGTTATTCCAGTTATTCAGGCACTGAAATATAACTGGTTCAGACTGAAATGGCATCATATTGGTTCGAGTCTATTCTATACAAGTCCCAAAATATTTCCAAATCAGATGTATGCACAGAAAAGATTTTTCTTATAGATTTTCAAGTACACAGCTTTTTATAGGGAATGCATAAAGCCTCCAGCATATTAACACTGCAAAGCCAGGTGACCAAGCCAATTTTAGGGTCAGTGGCAGCACGCATATGTTGGATAAGATACTATTCAGCGCAGATTCAAGTACTCTTAAACAAAGAAGTGTAGGCAAATTTTTAAGGACACCTGTCCCTCAGAAGTGTTAAAGGAGATTTTTCACTTTCCCAGGAATATTTTGATCTCATTATGTCATCATACAAATGACGACATTCCAAATTCATTGAACGGGTCTTTGTGAATGCTGATGTTGTATTTCTACTCTAATCACAAGGATTTAATTTCCAAAAATTCCTGCTGATTTTATAGTCTGCAGAAACAGGTCGAATACTATATAGCATAAAACAAGGTGCCCTTTATGATATAAACTTGTTTTGTGTGCAAATATTTGTTAACTTCTCTAAAAAAAGAGCAACTCAAAACAACATGTTGCCTTGTCCTGTTGTTTGTTCTCCAGCAATGACTGATAAGTTGATAAGCATATTACATCAGCTTTTTCCTCGAAACCACACATAGGAAACCGTGAAGTGACTCTTCCTTACCTAGGTATTCTGTCGTTCCCATGATTTGCCGCAGTTCACTAGTATTCTCAATCTTCCGAGACATACCAAAATCTACAATTTTCACATCACCAAGAGGATTGATGCTGCTCAGCAAAATATTTTGAGGCTAGTATAGAAAACATTTAATTCTCAATTAATAAAATATAAGATAAAAAAAGCCATAATATACCAAATGACATCTCATTTTATATTGCTAAATTTTATTTAGGTTATTGAATTTTATTTTAAAAAAGTATTTAATCTCTGGTAGACTTGGTTTTCTCATCTTTGCTATGTATTCAACAAATGATTTTGATTATCACTATCAAGTTGAAGACTAAGTACTTAAAAAAAAGTCTGACAGCCTCACCTTTAAATCAAGATGAACAATATTGTTTTCATGCAAGCAGCAAAGTCCTTCAAGTATTTGCCTTATAAGTCTTATAATATCACTTTCACCAATTCTGTCATCCAGATCTGGGACACATAAGTTAAAGATTTCTCCTCCAGCAGCACTGAAACACATTCAGGAACACTAATGTATTAAACTTGAAAATTTAAGCTTGGGTATGAAGTTTTATATATAGCATCTATTTATATAATTTAATATATATTCATTTATCAGTAGCTATTTACTAAATATTCATCCTAGAGTCTGAGAACATAATTTTTTTTTCTTCTTTGAACATACTAATCCCAAGACAAATTATGTAAACACTTAGAAAAGGGAAAAAAAAAAAAAATCTGATGATGCTTTTTCTTTCCTCGTAGCTGGCAACAGTAGTTCAGAGGGTAACACAGAACGTTGTGGCTGAATTGCTCATAATTCTTTGGAAAATTCAAGCTTGCTATCTTGCCAGTTAGCCTGAAGATGCCTTGAGGGTGATCAGTTCTATCACCATTCCCTAACAGAAGACACCTTTACAAGTTAAACCTTAAAATTTTTCAGCTGGTTCCATAAATAACTTGAAGCAAGAAAACCAAACAGTATTCCTATTCTCTGATTTGGGGACTGAAAATTCCATCACTAGTACAAACCACAATGCAACGAACAGAACAGATAGAGTTGCTGAAGAATATCTCTTGAGTGAGAAGAAACTGCATACTTGCTACCATAGGTACTACTGTTCTGATCGAAGAGTAGAAATCAGTTCTTTCTGTCAGAGAGCTACAAGGAATAAGATCTAGCACACCAAAATACACAGTTGCCTGGTCAGCCAGTGAGCAATATGTTCAAGAACTCTTGTAGATATAGAATATGCTGGAATACAAGGACTTAGCTCTGTCACTGTGATAGCTACCATTTCCACACTAGCAACAAATATGAGATTGACAAGCTTCATTACATATGTTTGTTTATTTTACACAGCATCTCAACTTGTCCTCAAAGAAGGCTGTTGTTTACTTATAGAACCCTACCATTACTAAAGCATAAAAGAAACATGGAAATAACCTTGGGTAATCATCTTGAATGTGGTTTCTTAGTTACACTCTACATGTTGCCACCGTGTCAGCTGTTTCCTTTCAAGCCAGGTATGAAATCATTGTTCAGCCTGCTCTAACTGCCTAAAGTTTCTCTCTCAAGAATGAAGGGCTACCTCAAAACTACAGATCAGTAAGCCTGAATTCCATCATTAGCAACAGAATAGCCTATAAAAAGATAATTGACAATGTGGATAAACAGTTACCAACCTGCTGAAGCTATGGGAGGTGTCAATAACACCTCACCTCACTGCCTTTATAACAAAACGTAGCTGTGAGATTTCAAATTTAGCAAAGATTTCAACACTGTGTCCCATAGTATTCTTGTTCCCAAGTTACAACATTACGGTCTGGACAGGTGGGCCAGATGGGTAAAGAGCTGAACAGCTCTGCTGAAAATGATTTGGGGGACCTCAAAGACAGCAAGCTGAATGCAAGCAAAGGCCAACAGCACCTTGGGCTGTAATATCAGAAGCAGAGCAAGTAGGTTGAGGCAAGTGACTCTACCTAGCACTGCAGACCACAGTTAGAACACAACATCCTCTTTCTGGCTTCCCAGTTCAGGGAAGTCATTAAACAAATGAGTTCAGCTGAGAGCCACCAACTGAGAAAGTGAGTAAAAGAGTACCAGATGAGCTGTAGCATACACAAATGTAAGATATTTTCAGAAAAAATAACGTAATGCAATACTACGTAATGCCAAACTTTAAACTGAAAGGTACAGCTCAGGAAACCTTGACTGACAGTTCTTTGAAATAACTCGACTGCTGTGCAGCAGCAGGCCAAAAAAGCCAACATACTTCAGTATCATCAGGAGGGCTGCTGAGAACAAAACAAAGCAGCAAAGACGCTCTGTATAAAACCTTACCATGCAGTCCTGGTCTCCATATCTTCAAGCAGCATATGATGAGACTGCTGAAGGTACAGAGCAGGGCAAAGGAAAGGACAGACAGTTGCTTTACAAGAAGCCGCCAAAGAGACACTGACTCTAAGTTTGGATACAAAGTTATGGAGGAGCCTATGAATGATGCTGAGAAAACCACCGAGGCCAGTTTAGAGAGAACTGCTGTTTTTCAAATCCCACAATGAGATCTAGGAGGCACCTGATTTCTTTTAAACAGAAAAAAAAAGAAAGTATTTCTTCCCACAGCAGGTAACAAGCATCTGAAATCTATTACCACAAAAACAGATAGTATCCCTAGGTTCAAAAATGGACGAAACAGATTTACAGACGACAGGTCCATAAACACATACTAAAAGGAACAGGCATAGCTGTATCCTCAATACAATACTTCAGGCTGATGGGACAGTACAAGGAGAACAGATTGCAGTAAGTGTACAGGCTCACACACTCCTTAGCTCTTCCTAGATGGCACCTCCTACAGCCACTCCTGAAAGTGGCAGTGGAGTAGGCCATTGATATGACACTGTAGGGCTTCTCTCGGTTCTTCAATGAAACAAGACGGATCTGAAAATTCATTTGGTAAAGCTCTAAAATGAATTAGAACAGCTGCCAGATTTCTCTATGAATAGCTCAATTCTTCCAATTATTTTTACCCTCAGAACAGAGGAGTAACAACTTCTGTTGTGGGGCTTTTGAAAAGATATTATTCCCTCTACAGATATGGCCTTATTAAGAGCATTAACACCATTCATTTTTCTCCTTTAGTCAGAAAATGTGCGCTTACACAATCCAAAGAACCCTATCAATACAATCCAACATTAGCAAGGACCGTACATAGCAGGAAAAATATGGTGAAATGAGAAATGCTTATTAACTACTCTATGAGGAAGAGACTCATTTCTTGAAATTCTTTGAAAATGCAGCTTAAGAGTTCTGAAAATAATGAGGAAAAAAAAATATATATATATATTCTGCCACAGAAGGACAATTTAGAAGCGTAATCAGCCCTCTGCTTATTCCAACAGCACTAGGAATATTTACTACAAGTCTTCTGAACACTACTACAAAGCAGACCATTAGGATTAACACCAACGTAGTACAAGGAAGTTGTTTCATGACAGGGCTCTAATATGCAAGACAGAGTTGGCTGAGCTAGGAAAATCAGTACAGCCTTTATGGGAACTCGTTCTTGATAAGAAGTTCAAAACTCGTCATCTGGACTTTGTCTTTACTTCTATATTACTATTTCAGTCCTCTCTCAAATAATGTGTTAGGGATCATTTAGTTCAAAGAAAAAAGGCATTTCTCTTTTCTTTTTTGAAAATAATCTAGCTAAATTTGAAAAATTAAAAGGACTTTATCACAATGTGTGCAGATCACCATTTCTTCAAATACTTTGTACGCAAAACTTAAATTCTACTTAGAGAAAGCCTTGCTGAGTTCATTTTACCAGCAGCATTTTCGTTCCTTACACTCTGAACATTTACACATACATCCAATATGATGAATAATTCAAATTCAAACTAATTCCCACATTAGAAGACTAGTTTTCAGAGATTATGAGCAGCCACAAGGGCATCTAATAAAATATGTGAATTTTGGAGGAAACAGCTACAGAAGCTAAACAGTTTTAAAACAGGAAAAACACTAACTTTAGAAGTTCAAAATCTACAAACGAATTACAATTTTCAATCATCAAGAAATGTCATGTAGTAACTGCACTTCATAGAGGATGGAATTGCCCAGCTTCTCTGAAATGTATGTACTTGGTATCAGCAAGTTTTGTTTGTTTGCTTTTGTATGTTTTAGGTTGCATCAAAGCATTATGCACCTTCTACGGAATTCTCTCTGGTCAGCTTGGCATGACAGATTCTTTAAGAAAAAAACACAACAATTAAAACAAACCCTAGCGTTTGTGTTCAGGTTTTATATTAGCCTGATCTGAAAATTGATCAAAGGATTTTTTTTTTTTTAATTCAACTAGCACAAGAAATAAATTGCACAAATTAAATGGTAAAGTTTTAATTAAAATTATCCTCCTGAGTGAGACAGTATTTAAAGGCACCAGAAATATTTCAATTTGAAATCAAGATTCAAAGTGTCTACAGAACTGAGTTATGCAGTGAGGAAGAGAAAAAATAAAAAAAATAAATATTTTTTGATAGCAGTCCCTTAAAAATGCCTTTATCAGTCAATATTTTAAATTTTGAGTACAGAACTAGGAGAGGTTTTGGTGTATTTTGTTTTATGCCTCTATTCTACATTGTTTGACATAGCCAATTAGCTACAGATGTAACAAAATACATGTACAAATTCAAAGGTTTAAATTACAGCAATGGATTCAACTCTTGAATTCACAAGAAAATATCAAAGAAGGCCCCAAGAGCTTAATAAAGTTAATAAAAAAACATAATGAAATATTAGCATAATGCATACAGTGTACTTGCTGTGAGTCTTCTGAGTGTTCAGACAACTCATGCAAAAAATATATTGACAGATTTGTAACTAGCGATGTGGGACATCTGACGAAGGCACACTTACTATTCCAACACTAGGATGATTTCATTTGTCGTTTCATAGACTTCATGGAGATTAACTATGCGAGGATTAGATTTCATTAATTCAAGCACAGCAATTTCATGGAGAATCTCTGCTTTGCAGTCTTGACCTCTTCTTCTTTTCTTTAAAAATTTAGCTGCATATTCTTGGCCTGTGGATTTAGCTATGCATTTTCTAACCACAGCATATCTTCCTCTGCAAAATAAAAGGGAAAACGTTAGGACTGAAGACATAAAAGGTAATTGGAAACTAAACAAAAAAAGTATCAGGAGAATGTCATGTTTGGCCTGTTTTTATACTACTGACTGAACACTTTTGGCCGGTGTAAGAGAAAGCACCATGAAGCGTTGGTGAAACCCAGTACTATTCCTCTTACACAGCAGCTAAGTGTTCAATCAGGCTATTTGCCTACATGGGCATTCTCACTGTAGGATCACAGAAACATGTAACAACTCAGGTTTGAAAAGAGGTCTGGAAGCCTCTAGCCCAACCTTCTGCTCAAGTCAGGGTGAGCAAGGAGATCATATTAGACTTGCCCAGGGCTTTGTTCAGGTTGGCAATATTGTTTAAAAAGCAAGCAAGCAAACAAACAAAATACACACACACTCAACCACCTTATAGCATCTACAGGATACAGTTAAAAAAACAACAACAACAAAACATAGCACCTACAGGATAGAGTAAAACAAAACTGTGAGAAGTAGAGAAAGAGCAAAGAGGGGGAGCATAAATCTAAGCTAGGGACAGACAAAGCACTTCAGTGAAGAAAATTTTAGAGGCATAAAAAAGAACCTCCCTTCACAAACCATGCAGTACTGCTAAAAATTCAGATTACTGCACTAAGCTTAGAAACAACAGAAAAACACCCGCTACTCAGCATTCCCTTTTTTAATTACAAGTGTGCTGCTTTATTTCCTAGCCAACTGTTTAGGTATGGAAACAAAAATGTATTTTGGCAAAGATATGTTTTTAAAAGAAAACCACATAGTGTAGTTGAAACACCAGGCTGACCTTTTAAAAAAATTAGGGGAAAAAATGCAGTTTTTAAGCCAAGTTATCAAATCCTGAAAAAACAGTTTTATAATCACAAGTTTTGCATTCCCAGAAATGCCCAGTTGCATACTTGCAAAGTATTTTCAAGTTATACCAGAAACATTTAAAAAAAAAAAAAAACAACGCTTGAAGGGCTAAAATAAATTCTGTAGTGTTCTAAAAACAGTTATAAAACTGTTTGCAAAAGAAAAGACCTACTCTTATGACTTTGAACAAACAACGCCTTTCCATGTGTATTTTTGTTGTTGTTACCACAGCACACTAAGAACAAACTTGATGAAGAGGCTCAGTACTAGCTATATGACATGCACTTTTTCAACTATTCCAGCTTCTTCAGTAGGGAAGACTACACTGTCCTGCAGGCTTAGCCTTTCTTCTGGTGAAAAAAGGAAAAACAAACAAAAAAACCCACAGAACAATGCTTAAAACGGACATCTCTAAAATTAAAGGCACATCTAGGTGGTTTTTTTTTAGAAAAAAAGTCTAGACTTAAAAAAAAGGTACCAGTATCTTTCATGATGAAACAGACTTCCAGTGGTAAATAACCATGTTAAATACAGTTTGTACACATCAGACTGAATCATAAAACATGCAAAGCTGACCTTTACTTATACTGTTATTACTTGTTTAGAAATAAATTCAACAAAACAGCTTCTCTGTCATCATTTAATTCTAAACCAATTAGATTTGTCTTTATTTAAACCAGTAAACTCAGAAAGCCAAGAGTACAAAACACAAAAGAAAAAAAAAATAAAGTTGTGAAAGTTATTTACAAACTGATACATGCACACTCTTCATTTTAGCAACTATTTGTAAGCATGAAACAGCCAAGTACTTTCCCAACTGTTAAACCAGCCTATTATTGCAGAGCATTTGAAGTTATTGAGCTCAATTTCGTAATATACTGAAGTTTGAAGATACTCCCCCACAGCTTACATTCTTGTTTTAACATCGCATTACCCCATCGACCACAAAAGTTTCTCTAAAATTAAAAAAGAGAAGCTGGCTGAGTTTCATGAGAATAGGAAGACCTTCCCTTATAGTTTTTAAACATCTTCCTTCTACCAGCTGTGGGTACATCAACTTTGAAGGGTCAGTGATATCCCCATAAGAAACTGGTGATGTAAGAATTTCCGCTTGTTAATAACTGGCACACTACAATATCATATAAACATTTTAAGTTTAGAAGTGAGAGAATGAGGCTAAAAATCAACTACACCTTTTTAAGAAGCATCAACCAAAAAACACAATGTCTTAAAAACAAATTCTTAGAGTCTGGTAAATAAAAATAAAAGCAATAAAAAAAAAGAATCGTTGAAACTTGGAAACTCTCATATGAGGTAGTACCTCAGCTTAGCAGAAGAGCTGTAGCTTGAATAAACAAGTCTAGCCAAATTTTCTTCACAAAATTGTTTGAGTAGTGGAATTTCCCCAGAAATAAGAAAAAAAAAAAGTAGATCTGAAGCCTTGCGTTAAAGCGAGCACAGTGGTTCCCCCTCCTTGTTGCCTGCAAAGCAAATGCAGGAACACAGCACTACACAGCCCACCAGTTTTACAAGATAAAATGAATTTCAGGTTATTTTCATATCTCAAGTTACAAACCACAGAAATTCAACTACTTCAAAAGAAGCCAAGCCATCCACTCCGAGGACAGAGCTACTATAACCCATCAAACAGAACCTGCCTGCTTCATGAATCGATGCCTTAAATACCAAAGGACCTACAAGATAAGGGTGTGGGAGGAAGAAATGGGACTTGGGAGACTTAAGCAGAGAAGAACAAAAGAACCATTTACTAAGTAGCCCGAAAAGGAAAAGAAAATTACAAGCGAAAACAAAAGCACACTACATATTTTACAGAAGCTACATAGAAAGGTGGATTTTACACATAGAAAGTGTTGCAAACACTTTAAAGACATTAAAAGAAAGGGCACACACAAACTGTTAAGCCAGAAAAAGTAAGAAAATTTGTTTGAAAAGATACTACCCTGCTTCTGTTGCTTTGCATTTTGGCACTAATTTTATTATGTCTGTTTTTGCATGTACAGGAAGTATTAAAGACTGAGTTTGGGAATCCATGAAAAAACTGCTTTCGTTTGCTTTAGACATTGTCTCACAGGTACGCATAATCTGAAAATGCAGGATTTTAAGAATACTCGAGTTTTAGAGGATAGTGCATATAACTGCTTCTATAGAGCCTGGAAATCAAAAGGGGTGCTCACAAAGTGGTAAGAATACAGGAAGGTTAAGGGCTGCAAGGTCTACTTTTATTATAAAAGAGTACCAGATAAAGCACATGCTAGAAAAAAACAATAGAACAATAAAGGTGAAAGCGGTTACAAAGTCTCAGCTAAGAGGCTCTTCCACATGCCCAAGTTAGAGGTACAAAGGATCACTATGTGGCCCAGGAATGCCTTAGTTAAAAATGACCCACGCCACTTTCATTCAAGGAACTTGGAAGTACGACCATGCTATTATGTTTGCAGACCTTTATAACCAATTCCCTGAATATTTTCAAGGTATGAATTAACCCAGTGATTTTAAATAAGCGTTAACTCAGATGTCTGTAACAGAATCACATATACCAAGGTTTTTGTTTCATTTATTATTTTACTACTGCCAACATGAACAATGGAAACAGACTACAAAACTACTCTCAAACAGCAGCCAGTTAGCAACTTGGCCATAAAGGAGAGAGAAAAAAGGTCTTGGGTTTTCTGGATTAAAAAAAAAAACACCTCAGACAAACAGCCAGAACCACCAACTCAGAATTCCCATTCTTTGTCTTGCAGTATTACCTTATGTTATCCATTCTTGAGTTTATATCCCTGTAATGTGGTGTGGGACTGGACAGGGGAAAGGGAAGAAACCTTTTCCTGGTCCCTAAAGAACCTATCAGGTACTGAAAAGAAGGGAGTGGGGAAGGTGGGTGGGGGAGAAGCATACTTTATTCCCTATCTACAACCATAGACTTTCTTTCTGGCAAACTTTTATCATTGCACAAAGAATTTTTCTACAACAGAAATTCCTCTTACTAAAATAAAATAGATAGGAACAGTCTTACCTTCCTAGCTCTTTTGACTCCAGCATGTAAGAGTTGTAGAAATTGTCCGTCCTGATTTGTGTCTGCAGAGACATGGCTAACAAGCCAGAAAGGCTCTTGTTCTCCAGCTTTCTCCTGGACATAGTTAGGAACAGGTCTCTCTCCCCTACCAGTCACCTGTTAAACCAACATAATTAAGTTTTGGAAATCCCAAAATAACAGTGCAAGCAAGTAGATATTGGGGCTTAGGTCTATCAGAATCTGAAATTTAACAGTGACCAGAATACTACACATTTAATCACTCTAAATATAAAACCAGAAGGAAATACTAATCAAGAGAATCAAGTGATACTAAGAAAATTAATTCAAATATAAACATTTTTAAAACATCATTTTAACATTTGAGATAAAGTTTTCCTTTTTTTCCCCCCGGAGCAGATCCATAAAATACTAGGGATAACCATAAATTCTAATAAGAATGTTAATAACTATTTAAACTATTAATGACTTATACTTTTATACTTTTTTGTAGCTTTATGAAAATAAGCTTTAACTATTTTGGATTCCTGCTAAGTTCCAGCAGTTCCCTGAAGCTTCCACTGGTATCCCTGACTGCCTTAACCAAAACTCTGTCCTATTTGCTGTCTACAGCACAGCAGGAGTAGTTTACCACAAGAAAAATAAGTTTTCTTCTAGTGGAAAGCTTCAGATTTTTAATTAAAGTTACATATAGCTCATTTTGTTTTCACACTGGATTAATTGTCAGAAATCATAATGAAGGGACATCTTTCATGCCAGTTCTGATAATTCAGAACCAAATGATGTCGCAATCACAAGTAAGTTACCTTAATAAACCAGAAGAATAGCACATTATGAAAATACAACTACCACATTAATTCTACAACTGACAAAAAAAAAAAAAAGCAAGCTGATAATAAGCTAAAAAATATTGGGTTTTGGCATTTACATTTACAGGTCTGAAGCATCTCTTCAGGTGTGCCATAAAAGCAAAGCAGAAGAAGGATACTGAAGGATAACAGCATTCGTAATTGACAGTTTATTTCAAGGTAAAGAGGAGGTTTGCCCTTGTTATTAAAGGAAAAAAAAAGAGGCACATTACAGCGCAGATACAGTTAACAAACATTAAAAAACCTTTCAGTTTTCAGATGAAAGCACTGTACTATCAAAAACTTCTGGGGGAGCACTCAAACTAGTAATGTTTCAAATACACTCCAGCACCCATCTAACATTGCTTAAATCTCCAGTTCTTGGAATGTGATTATTCATATTGGAACTATTTTGGATTTAAATCACGATTCATGCTTTAGCAGGGGACAAGGACCTACACTGTTCAAAAATATTTTTTAAGTGGCATTTGATAAGCATGAATTAACTTAAGAATTTATTGAGGGGCCACAATACAGTCTAACATGCATGTCTTTGAATCAGCTTTTCTGGAATAAACACGCACTTCTTTCTCCCCAATTCAAGGGCAGTTTATCATTTAATCTACTGATTCAGGGGGCTGAAATTTTATAATACTCTTCTTAGAAGCGTACTCACTAAATACTGCTCAACAGCTAAAGTTACCTTACTACTGCAGGACTTGATCTCAAACATTTCTATTATATACAAACGAACTGATTAAGAGCTTGCTGTTATTATGTCTATTAAGCAAGGTTTCATCGTATTGTTATTAAAGTTTTATGATTAAGATGAACTTTTGCCTTATGCTGAATTAGCTTTGTTTCTCTGGTAAGAAGTCACATCTCTCTGTAGGTTGGTGTCATCAAGAAAACTGAAAAACACATCCGCAACAGGCAGCAAACCACAAAGAGGCACACAGCTTCCTGAGGAGAACGCGATCCAACTTTTTAAAATCCGATTAGCTACGACAAATTAAAAGCAACCCCAGTGCTATCTATGCATCGCACTAAACCCCTCCGCAGCCGCGGCTGGAAGCAGGAACAGGGCCGAAACGTGCAGAGCCCTGGAGCAGACAGCGCTACGGGTGCGGCCGGCTGCAGGTGGGCGCGGAGCCCCCGCCCGGCCCCTCAGAACATTCAGTGTAACGCCTGCGGGGGGGGCGGCGGGACGCTACGTGTCACCGCCCGGCCCTCGCCTCCCTCAGCGCAACACGGCCGGGCCCCGGGCACGCCGCCTCCGTGCCCGCCGCCCTGACTCTCCCAGTGGGCACCCCCGGGGCCTGAGGTGGACACAGGCCGGCGGACCCCGCCCGCCCCATCCCACCTCACCTCACCTCACGCCCAGCGAGCCCCTCACAGGCCGCCGGCCACCCACGCGCCGCGCGCCCCCGCCAACCGCCGCGCCCGCCCAGCCGGCGTTTGAAAAGCGCAGCCCGGCAGAGGTGGCGGCCCCGGCACCGCCCGCACGCCCCGCCCGCTCCGGCGGCGGGCAGCCAATCCGAGCCCGGCGGGGCAGGCCGTCTCTGCGGCGATTGGTCAGGCGCCGCCCGCCCGAGGCCGGTGAGGCGGCCGGGCTGAGGCGGCCAGGGAGTCTTATCCGTCACAGAACCGCCTCGGCTCCCCTGACAGCGGGGGGACGCTCTGGGGGAGCTAAACCTTGTTAACTCGGGGGTTCAAAGACCCGGTCTGAGCACATAAAGTAGTCCTAAACGCGCTTCAGAAATAAACTGAATTTAGAGATCTGAAATAGCTGCCACTGGCTTGTCAAATTGATTTCCTCTGAGAAGCAATCCAAGCAGCTGCCCCAGAAACATGCAGACATCCATTTTATAATAAATTTGCCGTGAAGGCAGTAATAGTAATGTAGCATAAGGATTTATGAGCTATAAATTTAATTTCAGCAGTGCACCATCAGAGCTATTGGATTAATATTGTTTATGCTGTGACTCCACCAGAACAATGGGTAATCGCTGTGTGCTTGGACCATACAATGCCTAAGTCATGCTGTCACAGCAATGGCTAGATTCAGACTGAAGTAATGTAAATAAAGATGAGATACATAATTTGGGAAAATTGAAAGCATTTTTGAAGACTTTGGAATATGTTATGCCACACAGCTGAAATGATAAGATTTATCTACTAAGAGCAAGAGCTGCTTAACTAGCAGTTCACTTGAGCAGCCCTAGTGTAACTCCTGTTCACTTGACCTTCCATGTAAGTTTTTAGCATTTTGCATTATGGAAGTTTTTGACAAAGAAGTCAAGTATCTTTTTTCTGTCCTACAGAGCTCTACCATCCCTGCAAAGTTCCAAACCATACCCTTTTCTTCATTATAACATGATTTCAAGTAGATTTGCCAAATAGAATAAAAATACACGTAGAAAAGATTGGTTTTGTTGAGAAGCATTCTTTGTGTGGTATGAAAAGCAGCATTCTGAACATACCGAATGATCCACAAGAGTAAAATTAAATTCTGACTGCAATTAAGATGCTTTAGGTTATTATAGCACTTGGTGCCAAAAAGTAAATGACAGTGCTTTTGTTTGCCTCCTTAGCTGTTTGTGTGTCGTTACTGATCCTTGCAAGGCCAGGAACTGCTCTACTCTCCCCTTAAGTCCTGAAAACCAAATAAATACTAAAAACACTTTGTGATAGGGGCATGTTATTTTAGTCTTAGTTATCTGTTTATATAATGTCATAGAAATGTGTGGCACTTAGACAAGGGTATAATTAGCAGGACTCCACCCTGAGGACTTTGGAATTTTAATTAGATACAATACCACAGTGAATGACAAAGGGTGGAGAAGGGGGAATGGTAAGGTGAAGGCTAAGCAGCACAGGTTCATGAGCTATGCTTATTACTAATGCGTGCATCTGGTCATTAATTGATATTTTTTAATTATCCCAAATGTATTAGCTTCATGATTCCCATTCTTAACACATTCTTCTTTTGCATTCCTTAATTATCTATCCATTACGAAGTTGGCTTTTTAAAGTCTTTAGAGACATTTGTGGAAAGAACTACTTACTCTTGGTCCATTTTTCATTTGGTAAGAACATGACGTACAGCTTATGTAGTTCAGAGCCATAGGACATTTAGGAAACTAACTGTTGGGAAAAAGCCTGGTTCCCTCAAAAAGTGCTGATTTCAAATCAGACCTGTCATGTCCGACCTAATTTGGACCAAACAGACAGCAAGCTACCCTCTTCAGCAAGTAACTTTTTGCTGGATTGGAAGACAAGTGGACAACATTAAGAGTCACATAGATGGAAGTTGCGAATGTCTGAGCCTTCTTCTCTAACTTGTTTGTAATAGCTTCTTTAACAAGACATCAACAAGGCAATACCCTGATCTGTAGCACAAGAAAGGCCTCAAAAAACGAGGCAAAAGATTAATTTAATAACCAAGCCATTCCACAGGGCAGTACATGTTTAAGTAATGCAATGACATGTGAAACCTTACCTGAGCACCTTCAGTGTCCTGAAATTCAAAAGTCATGGGAAAAGATCCATGGCTTCTACATGTTGCCTCTGCTACTTGCAACCTTCAAGCATCAGCAGAAAATCTGCCTGCAGAGTGGGTGATCGTTGCTGTGCGAAGTACCCGTGGTTGTTTGCTTGGCAGAAGAGCATGGAGCTGGCACGCCAGAACACCACATACGGCAGGCAAGCCAAAAAATGTGCTGATTCTGTGCCTCTCAGATTATAGCATAAAGCTGCGTGTCTTAGGGGTGGTACTCCTCCTGTACTTAACCGACACTGAATGGTGTTTCTCTCTGTGAGGATAAAATAATCTAAAACAAAAACAACCAAACCATACAACAAAACCCACTACACTATAGAGATTATCCACATCCCAAACATCTACAAGAGCACCATTAGCTGAAGCAACTTCACTGATCCCAAATGCCCAACTAAAACATGAAATGCTCAAACCACAGAAGGACATTTTGCAACAGGCACCACAGAATCAGCATGCTATCTCCTGCTATATCTGCAGTGGTCAGTTCTGGAAATGACACAATCATTGAAAACAAACACTACCCCATCCAATAAGGATTATCATGACTGTATTCAATACAGGCCATTTACAGATTTTTCCATATCAAAATCTCTGCAAGAATGCCACCACATTTGCACATAGGAAATGAGTACCAAAAGGCAAAGTCTCTGTATTTCACCAACACTTAGCAGAATTGCCTCAGTGTCACGTGGCACGAGATCTATACAAGCACCATTCTTCACACTGAGAGAAAAATGGGCAACTGCTTGATACATCGCATCAGGTATCGATGATCTGGAGGAAACTGTCTTATGAACCTAGAATTGAGAAGTACAACAGAGAACTGAGGCAGAAAGGTTCTCAAAGCCTCTCCTCCCCCCACAGCAGCTCCCCTTTAATGATTTAGGCTAGCTTGCACTTCATTTCCACTAGCAGCAAGATACTGCAAAATTACTGTCTAGGAAAGTTTAAAATAATAGAAATATACTTGAATATTGGATTCTAAAGAGAGTTCATGAAAACTGTAACATAGGAGAAGTGACAACTTGCCCTTCAAGAACAAAGGCCTACTTGGCCTGCGCCTTGGTGGGCGAACCCTCACCCAAGTACTGAATAAAGACCAGTATTGCTCACTAGCTCATATAATCTGTTACCAAAGTAAGAAGAAATCTTTAGTGGGAGGCACTGACTTTTGTGAAAGACAGAAAAATACCTTTTTCCCTAAAGATATTTCCCCATGAAAATACAGTGTTTTTCTGTGTTAATCCACCGTCATAAAGCACGTCGCTGCTCATTCTGATACTCCAGACAAAAGCAGAGCTTTTCGTGAAGCCTGGGCCTCTCCAACATGTTGACTGTAGTTTGCTGCTTTGTTGAATTTATATGATAGCCTTTGTTTCAGTCTTGTTCAAATTCTGTTGCATATGCTTGGAGAATCCTTACTTTTTCTGCTACAAATGATGAGTTTTAACATGCCAGACTCCTTGGGCCACCAGAAGTCCCTTAGAAAAGGCAATGTAAGAAAGACTATCCTGTGGTTTCTCTACAAGTCTTAAACTGATGCAAAGGACACAGAATGACACAGAAGTGAGAGGCACTCATTTAAACACTGTTATGACGTATTCAGAGGCACAATAAAAGAATTGATTTCTAAAGTGGATTTTGTAAGAAGATTTATTTTAATTAAGTGATTTCATGATGAAACATGGTCTTAAACAAAATAGAGATCAGTACGAAAATAAAATTATACACAGAAAAATCTTTTCCCCAATTGTTTTTGAATAACAGGAAATAAAACACAGCAGTCCTGTATTCAACTGAGTAGATAATTATGTGAATGTGTGAGCAGTCAAACATTACAGTACAATCTTTGAAGCCAGGCACAACAAAATGCCCATCAAACACTCAACACATTTCATATCTGCTCTCTCTGCCTCAAAGAAAAAAAGTGAAATGTGATGCAATGTAAATGGAGAAAAGGACATACACCATCTTAATGCTTGAAGCACATTTTCCCCATTTAGTATTTTTTGAAAGACATATACCAAATTCAGATGAAACAAATTAGCTTGTAGAAAGATAGAAAAACTTGGTATTGTATTTGATATATAGTCTTGTGAACACTTAACTGAAACATATGGAAAGGATTAAAAAATACACCACGTGTTCTACTTAAAGCTTAGAAATAAATATGCACTCTATATTCTCAGTGCCTGAAATTCTTTAAAAACAAATAACTTGGTATAAAATTATATCAAGTAATTGTCAAAAATGAGGGAGATGCACCTATATACCTGTTAAGATTCTGGATGCCTGCATCCCCACTACAAAAACTTGTAAAACTATATGCGCTTTCAAACATGCTGACCCAAACCATAGCCTAGCAAGGGCAAGAATACTGACTGACCTGGGGGAGCCAGTACTCTACACCACATCCCTCAAGACCTTCTTTACTCCAAAGTATTCTCCTTCCATACTGTACCAAGCCTTACAAGTGTAAATGTTCAATCACTTATACAAAAAGCAGCCTTGCTGATCAGAATTTGTGGATGCCCTCAAGGCTATTTCATTCCAAGGAAAAACAGAGTACAAAGAAAAAGCATCCTCCTAAGATGATATACGTACTTAATATTATTATAATTCGTCTTCCTCCCTGCAATGCTGATAATAAACAGCAGTCTCCTGAGTGTTGCAGACTCGTTGCAGAAAAATGTCCTGCTCTATGGAACTATTGAACCATTATGGTCCAACACACTAAATGTCTTCTAGTTTAGGACTTAAGTTTACATGAAACTCTTCCCACCTCAGTTACCATGCTGAAGAAGAAAACTTGCAAGGAATTCTTCTTTTTACTTTTATACCAGACTTGGATATCCAATAGTCTTGGCTTTTAGGTAAAGAACCAGGTCAGCTTTTAGGTAGACGACTAGGTCTTGAAATTCTTCCTGTCCTCTTACTTGATACTTTTTCTGACAATGTCACTGGAGTGTGAATGAACTCAAGACTTGCACCGGCTTGGCCAAAGCTAACAAGATAATTGAGAATAGTTTTATTATCTTAAATAACCTTTAGAAACTTCACATCAATCCCAGAATGACAAAAAAACTCTTTGTGGAAATTCATAGTTCTTACACAACCATAACACAAAACTCAAACACTAAAAAAAACAAACCTACGTTTTCACACAGCTAAATGTTGGGGGTTTGGCCCATCACATTTAAAATGAAAGTCCTCTTAAGTAGTGAAGATTTAACTTTTTAACAGATACTATTTCTCTTGCCAAATGCAGCTAGTAGTAAATATAATAATTATTTTTAAAACCAGTTAAAAAGGACTTCCAGACACGACCCTTATTTAGAAGCTTTCATTTTCCTGAGAGCAGTCAAATTAAAAAATAAAAAAAGGTAAAACAAGAAATAAACAAAAACAGAAAATGGTTTTCAGATTGTGTGCTTTAGATTTTCAAAACCTGAAATAATTAGCCAAAACATGTCTTCCAGTGGTAGTAACAGTAATGTATTTCAGGATAAATAGTCATTTTTCCTTGGTACATTATCATAGCCTAATTTTCAAGCTAAAAGTATCTCCTTTTGTACATCCAGTGGTCAGCACAGCTCACTGCCCCACTAGCTATTTCCAAGCCCAGTCCTTTTCCTGTCCCTACTCTTTCAGTCTTGTCTCCACTTTAAGCACTGTTCCACATCTCCATTTCGCATGTTGTAGAACTGCCATATCTTATCATTACAGCACCTACAATTACATTCCTTCCTTAGCACTATTTATGAGGCGTCAGAGATTTATTTGCTTATTCATGTAGTAATCTCGGCTCCAATGTCTGACTACAGTCAGCATGACCATCAAATATGATGTCTCAGCAAAGTATTTTTTCATTGGCCAGATTTCTGTTGTTAGATGAATATTTTTAACTATAAAAATTGTAATTCTCCTGATTTAACACGAGAGCTTTTGAATAGTCAATAGAATATGTGAGGAGCTGCTTGTACTGCAACTAACAGGCAATAGAGATGTGAAATACCCTTTGGAAGAAACCAGTTGAAGGGCTGTACGACAAAGCCTCCATCTGTGGAAGGCACGGACCTCACTACAAAAACAATTCCCCCTCTGCTGTGATCTCCGGATCCACGCTCACCTGCGTCCCTGTGAGGGCTTGTGCTTCCAGCCAACAGCCTGAAGCAGCTTATGAGAATTGGACAATTCTGTCAACAGAAAATATCACAGGAAAAATCCCCTGCCTCGCTATGAACTTGGCAAAACTGAAGTCAAAGCACATTTGACCCTTGGATACCTAATGACATGCCCGGTTTCCATAAAACATCTAGTACTATTAGGTTAAGAGATCTTTTTTCTTCAACTGTTCACAGTGTGAGAGGAACTACGATCCCATCGACTCTTTGTACTGAAGGGAGCTGGTTCTCATTGCAAAGGAGACCAGTTTAATTCTTGATGGAAAAAATAAATACCACCACAATCTCACTCTGATACTATAGTTACAGTCAGTGTAGGCCATCAGCATTTGTCTCCAGGTGATTGCAGGATTATGTGAAATTAAAAAGGAGAGGACGGCCAGCCTTTGGAAGGCAGCCCAGCATAAGGGAGACCAGAGTCCTATGGAGTTTTGTAGGTCTCTATGTTTAAAAACCGATTATATTGATGTCAGCACAAAACTATGTTAAATTAGTGGAACAATATACCTCCTGAGTGCTTAGTAAAAACCCTCTAAGACAGACAGAGCCTTTTCTAGTAGGGGCCGAAGGAGAAGTTTCTAGAAGTTAAAAACAAACAAACACAAACTGGAAAAACAACAAAAAATACCACAATTTTCATTACTCAGAAGTTTTTTAAAGGACTCTAGGATTGAAGAAACAGCTTGGCTTCCTTTCACATTCACCATGAGTTTAAGAGAATTGTCAGAAGGCATCTACAATTATATTTGTTTTTTACAGGTTACATTTGCAATGTAATCTGACTGCACTTGGTACATAAAGAAATCAAGTTCAAAATTCCAATTATCAATTTAGAAGGGGGCTGATTAATGAGTGTAGTAATTTTTTCACAATAGCTCTCAGGAAATATTGTAATTGCATTCTGAATACATACAGATACTACTACGGGTTGTAGCCATTCAGAGGAGTCCTTGACTGTCATCCTTTTACCTACAGCCAGTAGTCTTTCTAAGCAGTGACAAAATGGTCAGTATGTCACTGATTTTAATCAGAACTCTAAAATTAATCATGAGTTTACCTTACAATACCTATGGCATAACGTCACTGAGCAAAATCTGTAAAGTAGAGCCCTAAATTAAGTTTCAGCCTGAACAATACTTTTCTTTCCAGTAAAACTATTTTAGAAAATACTACAAATGCTTCAATAAAAACCTTTTCATAGCAATGAATGTTTGAAATATTAGACGTCTACTGCATTTGCACCAGTCTGAAACCAAACAGAAGCACGGTGAAGCTAATGGCCTACATGCAACAAGTAAACCAACACACACACACTGTGAAAACTATGTGTTTATATGGCTAGCTTTATAATTTTGCATGTTAGTAGCAAAAATGGGTCATAAAAAGGCTTTTAACCTTAATGGATTTACAGTAAAGTTCTCTCCCCCTACTACTTACCTAACATATATTTATTTTCCCTGAAAGCAAGGAATTTCAAATTCAATGCTTTATGCTTTTTTATTGTAAAATATTTAAGTAAAAGGTTAGACTAGTCCAGCAGCAGCCACTGTGACTATGCTAATAAAGTTGTAAAGTTTTTTTTTTACTTGCAATTGGTGAGCTAATCAGCCCCTAATACTTCTGCAGTTCTGTTTCAGACTGCATAGTAAAGCCAAAATGCAAACAGTTTGAGAAGCCACGTTTGAGTAATTATTCTGAAATTTTGCTTGGAGTTCAATTTGCTTGCCCAGGGAGGAAGGGATGAGAAGGGAAAATAGCAGTGATGGTTGAGCATTAATACTTCAAGGTTAACATTAACACTCTTCTGGTTAAGTTTGTAACTACGACTGGAGACCATCCTTATTGCCCAATTCCCATTAGTGCTAACAGGAATAGATTAGTCCTCCGCTTAAAATCGGTGGCAAGAAAATGTAACTGCTAGTATAATTTAATACAAGCAAGTTTCAATCACTAAAAAGAATTAACTTGCTTTATGCCATGGGAAATGAACTTACACAGGCTATTCAAACACAGCTACCAGAGATTCCCCTTCTGTGCACAGGAATTCCTTCATTCCAGAGACAGGATGCTTGCATACATCTCCAGAAACCTCTGCAGATAGCACTGGCATGACTTTACATCTGCAATTAATACTACTGAGATTAGAGTCAGCAACCAGATGATACCAGTGCTAATGCTTCAGAAGGAAGCCTTTTTTTTTTTTTTTTGACTTTTAAAAAGGATTAAAAATACATAGGAAACCACAAAACTGCTTTCTTTCCTATAATTTGAAACTGAGCAAACTGCCAGTCCACTGCCAGTTTATCTCAAGCCAGAAACTTCATCTGATGTCCTGCCAGCATGCTGCTGCCTCGATTTTCAGTTTCACTAAGGATTACATATATTCACTAAGGTTAACAGCTTTAATGTGGAGCTCATGATGTGCCCAGCACACCTGCATATGCAGACAGATTTCATCCTAGATGCTCTCTAAGCATTATTAACACCTTTTTATGGTAGGTTCACAACATGGACAACAAAAACTATTTTTAAAAGCAAGGAAAGGGGCAAATATTTGATGAATACCAAGGAAAAAAGCAGGTAGAGAGTGAGGGAAAAGGTTTGCTTTTGATTAGAATCGTGTTAAATGGGATTTTATTTTGGATTGAAAGAATACTTTCACAAGATAACCTGCAACGTGCTGCTGAAGGTGTTACAAAGGTAACAGACAGCCATCTCCCACCTGCTGTGGGTGAAAACACTGCTACAGTAAGCACGCTGGCTTGCAGCTTTTGAATGGGTAACTGCTTGCTACAGTAGGCACCGCATTGGATAAAGTCAATGATGACGAGCTTTCCTGGTGTATTTAGGAGTGTTGTGGTTCAGCTGACTGTTGGTATGCCCAGGGGTGCTGAGACCTGGCACAGGTGCACCCCAGGAAGAGGTGGGCATGGTTCCTGGGGTGCTGGGCATTACGCAGTGTGCAAGGACTGCTGGCTGCTTTTTGGCTAGCAGTGCATGGCTCAGCTTCCTGGCACAGCAGGAAACATGGGCACCTCACTTCAACTCTGCGGGTGCTTAGACTTTGTCTGATGGAGATGCTGTAGGTGAAGTTAGTACAGGTTGTCATCATGGCTATAGCCGAAGGGAATCTTTTGTCTACTTCTTGAAGACTAGCTTTTTTCCTTCCTAAGTGGAAAGCTCCTTAACACTGTCTGGAAAATCTCTGAGGAAGTACAGAGCTTTTGGAAATGCTTCTTCATCTTTCTCTATTCTGGCCCCTTGTGCCTGCCACAGCGTGACATAAGCTAAAGCGCTATGGTTGCTAATTGCATCTGCAGGACACAAAAGTTGGCTATCACTTGGGACATGTTCAATGGGAAAGGCTTCCCACACTGAGGAGAGAATATTTCACTCCATAGCCAGGAGGTGTACTGGTCTGACAAAGGTCAGGCTTCCTTTTCTGTACACCCTCCCTGCTTATCTCTTCAGAGCAACAGCACTGCCTATATAATCACTGAGAGCCAGCCACGTGCTCGAGGCAGCACAGGTAGCTGTATCTGGGCAGCTAACTCTTCATCACTTTCAAATAGGATTTCTTGAGAGTCCTCCAGGTGATGTTGGCAGCAAAAGAGCAAGAAGCAGCTTCTCAGTCTCTCTGGATCTTAATGCTACATGGATTCCAGATTTCTTTTGACAGCTGACCCGCTGTTGATCCTATCACATCTTTACAGAATACTGGATCATCGTGACTGATTTCAATTATTTATGTATGCATAAACACAGAACAAATAGGTGTAGTAAATATATTTAAATAAAAACTGACAAGATGCATTTATTCTTCTTGATTTGTACAAAAGCATAACTTAAAGGCAGACTAGTATAAACTTACTGTGTGCCAAATATTTAAACTTTTCATTCCAAGGAGTTTCTGGTTCAAAAATCGTAGACACAGTTTCCACCTGGGAAATCTCCTTTTTAGACCACAGATAACACAGGAGTGTAAAATCAAAATTCTGCAGTCCTTCAACTGAGCAAAAGTTGCACTCTGATTTGAGTGCCTGAGTTTTAGCTACTCAGTGAATGGATCATATGAAACATGAGCCATGCTGGAGTGACCTGATGAAAAGTGAGTTTGCCTACTGCTCGCTCATCCGTGTTCTGAAAAAAGGTGTGCATTAGCATCTGTGATGTGCAATTTTAGCAAAGACTGATAAATATATGTGTAAAAATAGGGAGATGTTTGGATTTTTCTTTGCTACTTCATGCCAGCCAGAAGTAGAGCAGGAGAACCTATGTTACTTAGGTAACAGTCCCAGATGTCATGCAGAAGCTCAATTATTCCTGAAATCAAAGAATACTTTCACTCTGATTTTGCAAGTGGGGTTTCCTTTGCACAGGTAACACTTGCTCAGGAAGCCTGAAGGGTTTCCTCAGTCTTTGCAGCCACCACCACAGCTGCACCTGCCTTCCCACTTGGAGGGTGGAATGGCAGTCTTTGCTGACAACACCTCCGCTAAGATTCACCTCCATAGGAAAAACACTCCCACAGGAACGAGCAGGATACCTCCCTGAGATGCCCTTTCAAGAATCTCCAAAGTGAGAACGTTAAGTTTACTTCAGAGGCTACTATTCCCACGAAACAGGGCATGCTGTGCTTCAGTGCTACCAAGAAGACTAGCGCAAAGCTAGATTGATGTTCTTGTCATCCAGTGTCCACGTGCAACTTCCTGGAATTTAAAACATGTGGACGCACTGCGTTACAGCAGCTGTACAAGAAAGTGCTCAGCCGCATTCGTGTTCCACAAGACCATCTAGAGGACAGTACCAAAAATAGATGCAAGCAAGCCTTTTGTATTTCAGCAAAATTAAGCATGAGGAAATTTGTGTCCATGCAATGTTTGATATACCATAAAAATTCTTTCAAATAACATTTTATAAGAAAACTATTTATCAGTGAAGAGGCAAGACACAATGAACACTTTACATCTTGTAGGAGTTCATTGATATGAACAGCGGCATTATGACCAGTGACTCACCTTAGAGTAGGTTACTCATAGATTTCCAAACGAGCTAGTGTTTCATGGTACTGTACAAATAAAAAGTTGTGGGGAGCATATGAAATATCTGTATTAAACTCCACTGCATTAAGTTATCCAATGCATGAAAAATGATCCAGATGCATTTAAAATAAATGCATATTACGATATCACATATAGTATTATAAAATTATTACTTATGTGCACAGTCCTGATATCTATAGACATGGCACCGTGAAGAAAGCCTGGTTCCTAAGCGTTTTTATAGATACTTGATAGTGATACAGTTTGCTGTCAGTCAGATCGTAATGTCCCATCAACTTTGGTACATTCAGTGCAAAATATTTTTGGGAGTTTTTTACTCTTATAAAAATAAAAGACTTTTTTTTCTTCCTTTGATAGTGCTCAAAGAATAAACACTAGCAGAATGTCTGTTCAAGCATGGAAAGTGACAAAAACAGAAAGAGCATTTTTGTTTGTTTCCTGTGTACACTCTAAGAAACGTAATACAATGAACCTATAAAAATAAACAGAAGTCGCTGTGTTAGGATTTTTTTTCCTGATATGGTGCGATAAATTTCTAGTTTCTTCTTAAAATAGTTTCCATGCAGTACAAACCATAAAATCAGTCTGATTTTATGAAGTTATTAAGTTCATTTAACAGCTCATCTTTTGTCATATACAGCACTGGCAAACACATTTCCACAAACCTCCTTAATGCAAGCCATTGTTATTGCATCCTTTCTTACTGACTCTCCTTCCAATTCACTTCTGTCACAGGAACTTGAATTCTATGGTGCACACCATGCAGGCACTCGTAGTCTTAGGTATAGCAAATACTGAATATGCTGTTATAACATATGGCATAAAGTAATGTACCTTCATGAATAGTCTTAAAAAAAAAAGTATATCGTATGATTTTTCGCTAATTTACTGAGTAGGTGGGGGCCTGAATGATTTCACATTTTGACTTGAATTTTCTATTCAGCAGCTCTGGTGAAATCCAGTTTTCAGGTACATGTCAGTTTTGCAGTAGTCAGGTTGATCACAACACAGGATCACACATTTCTTGTTTGCTCAGAAAATAAAACATAACAAGTTTGGCCGACCTGAAAAAGTGTGGATTGCAAGACTTGTTTTTCCCTGCACGTCAGGCACACTCTAGATTCACTGCAGAGAATTCTGCCACTATCGCAACGCTTTATAATTGCTTCATAAGCTCTTTCATGGAACCTCATTATTTGAATTGCATCATAAAACAATTTTCCTCTAGGAAATCCAATACAAACGTTCATTCACTCTTTGAGAAGGCAGATCCACAAAAGTCCAAAGAGCCGGGCACTGTGGTTTGTGCATCACTCAAGTCCAAAAGTACTTGTCTCTTCAACTGCTGTCAACAGTTTTTCATATAGCATAGAGAATGATGGATAAGGGGGAAGGTCCAGACGATTGAAACAAGTGTGAGCCCTGAGGGGAAATAAAGAGGAGGTAGAGAAGTACATTATTTAAAAAGTTCAAAAGAAAATATGCAGACTGATACATGCATGCATATAGATGGCCAGATGGTATTCTTTCAGAAGACTGTTCTTCTGTCAAATGATGTTTTCCAACTGAACATGTAGTAAGGTTTAATGCACTTTTTTTCTAATTAAAATAACCAGTAAGGAGCATTTATGAAGGCCTTTAGAAACACAATGACAGCTCAGGAGGCATGGGATAAATTTTATCCATTAAATGTGCAGGAGAAGAGAATGATATAACATGGTACAAATCAAGCAGTCTGTTCTGAAACCTTGGCTTTAAATGGATCTTAGGAAAAGTAATTTATTTTTCTGTATTGATGATATTTGAATACTGTATTTGTAATCATAAACAGTCCATTTCAGTATGATGAATATGCATAAGTTATTAGATTTGATGAAAGATTAAGAAATATGCAAGATATACAAGGAAACAATCCCATAGTAATAAAGAACAGACAAATTGGATGCTCTTCCTCGTACATTTCCTCAGCACACAGATCATGTTGCTGGGAAGTTACTGCTTGTGCTGATTTACACTGTCTGTGTATCTGGCCCTGCAAGTCAATGACCTTTAGAATACTACTTTTTGTAATTACACAAAACTATGCAAGTAGCTATAACATACCATCCTGTTTTCTGAAGAGGAAAACCACGTGGTTTATTTCTCAGTTTCCAAAGTCCATCTGCCTCAGTTTTCTGAGGCTTTGAACTGACTCTTGAAACCTCTTCCAGGGAATGAAAAGGGAGATGACAAAAGTTTCTTCTTTTAGTAGAACGAGTGTCCTTGCCTGGCTTCAGTGTAGGCTAAGGAAGATACTTTCTAAAGCACCATAGTGGATGAGCCTGCTCTACTGAAATAGATAGACCTTTTAATGTGGTATGTTCTTGAGGAAGAAATGATAGAAAGGAAAGCTGGAGGAAGTATCTTTCCCACTTTGAAGATTTATACTAAAAATTGAATTTTGCACCCCTAAATACAGTATGCTTGAAAGTACACTCGTAGTATGTACTGTATAGTGGAGAGAGCATTTCCCCAGCCTGTACTCCAGGAGCCTGATAAAAATTCTTCCACTCTGCCACCCCACTAAGGCTCTTGAAGGAAGGATTTCTCTGTACTTCTGTTTTGCCTTTCCAAAATTCTTACCAAGTAACAGAGTAAACTATTATTGCCTTCATTATTATGATGATGATTTAAATAGAAATTTCCATTTAGAAGAAAGAGGCTGATTTAGACCCAGCAGCAAATGGGCAACTGGAGCACAGTGTCTGGAAGGGCTCAGTGACTGCTCGGGTTCAGTGAAGATTGTGGAAGAGTCTTAGGCAATTCACAGCCTAACCACATGCTTCTGCTGCTTGGGGCTGACAACCACTCGTTAGAAGTATGGATCATGCTGTGTGGGCTGTAAAACCACAACTTATAAAAGACACAGTATATAATTAGTGAGGGATTCATTACAAGCTGGTTTAATAGTAATTTGGCATATTATCTACATTTATTAAGAGAATTGAGTTTTATCTTAATTTTAAGGGCAATTTTAAAAACATAATCACCTACTTTGGAAAACCAAGTCATTAAAGGAGACAAAAACTTAAGATCTTGGCCTACTGAGGGAATGTATGCCTTTCTCACCCTCACAAGAAAATTTTAAGCCTCCAGGAGGAAAGGTTTTTCTTCTCTGGACAGCATTTTCCCATTCCAACATACCAAATCATGTGGACACTAATTGTTCATCTTCTTGGACTCACATTTGATGACATAAGGAAAAATACCTTGGTTCCTGAAGTCTAAATTTCCAGTTAATCTCCACTTCATTACATTTTGAACGGTATTACAGCAGTAAAATAGAGTGACTTAGGGTAAAGTCCAGCAGCAAGATGCATGCTATTTGCATGTGAATCATTGCATGCATTACCATTAGCTCCTATCTGTACAGCAATGAAAGCTACCTGGAGCACAACCAACTTCTCAGCAAGGAAGTGAACTGAAAGAATAACAGTCCCCCTGTTGATTTAGTCTGATATACAACACAACGTGAAAGAAAGGAATAGAAGTGGCATCAGGGATAGCAATAGTTAAGCCAAACTCATAAAAATCAGCCTTTTCAGGGCCTTTCACATGCTACTGACTTACTACTGTAAAAGACAGTGATATCAGCTAAGCAACCTGATGTGTCTCACAGAAATCTCACTCTTTTGATTCAGCACAACTGATTACACAGCAATCAGAACAGTGTAAACTCCATATCAAATTAATATGTTTGTTTATATTCAGAGACATTTAAACCACAATCACAAACCTACATAACTATATTAGTTGCCTTCTGTGCCTCAAAATCAAGAAGAAGAAATAGGGACAGGTGTTTTTGTGTGTTTTTAAGCTGTGCAGTAGTTATTTTAGAAACAGGAAAAAAAAAGCAAAATCCACTGACTTGTTGAATCCTAGCTTTTACCACACTCATGCCAAGCATTACCAGATTTTACAAGCACTCCCACTGAAATTAAAAGAGCAATTTACAAACTGTAACACTGCCACAAGTGAGTGATGGTGCCTGAACACAAATGCTTTAGTTATCTGAGAATCAGCAAGAGTCAAAGAGTCCTAGGCAGCATTCTCATCAGATCCAGCAATGTGTTTACACACAGGACTTGTTTGGAAAACTGAAAGTTTGCTATTCAGGATCGCTGTTAACAATGTCTTACTTTCCAGCCAGTACTACTTGGTGTTTGCACAGTAAGCCTTTGAAGCTGGTGAGACTTGGGCTGAAGCTAGACTGTACACAGGAACTAGATATTTTAAAATGCAAATACAGCTTTCTGCTTAGGGCTTAGTCCATTTAAGTGTAAACATGGAAGATCAGTTATTTTTTATGAGGTCGAAGTTCCACATATGAATGCCAGGAATTGCCAACTCACAACAACTGTAGATGTTTGTCATACACAGTTGTTTATTTTAACAAGCATTGTAGCATTGGGTTACTTGAGCTTTCACATTTGTGAAAGTATGTTAAAAGCTATCTACAGAGACAGAAATCAAATGTTTCCTAAACAAGGGAATCATAAATTAAAACTGAAGTGCATGATTCTCCTAAATGCGAAGAGCTGGCATTTTCCCTTACTTGCTGAACTGAATATGGTAGTTTATATTCTCTACACATTTCTCCATGTTGCTCTACAAGAAGTAGTTTTATTCTGCAGTTTATGACAGTCAGGGCTCTGCACAATCTTTTCAGAGGACATTCTGAGCATCCTGTTCAGGCAAGTCCTGACCTTTTCCACACTGCAAGCTGTGCTTGTTAGCACCAGGAATTTCAGTATTAGAGAACATGCAGATAGGCTTCCACAATCCACTTTCTTACTTAAACTTAAAACAAGTGATTAGATTTAGGTCAGAAATAATTGAAAAAGAAAATCAAAGCTTTTTCTTTTTTAAACAGAATCAAAACTAGCCCATAGGTCATTCATAACAAAGTAGGCTTATCTGACTACAAGGTATCATTAAGCCTCTGAAAGATATTATTTAGTTTGAAATATCCATTTCCAGCATTTGCTTATCTTGTACCATAAGGTGGCAAGATGGCTTTGTTTAAAGGCTACCTGCCATGTCTGTGGATTTCACACTGTTGTTTCTGTTTCTTTGACTTTCTCAGTGTGGTTCAAATGGCAGCCTGCAGGCCGGAGAGAACCCAAGAGATGTCCCTGCCTCTGACATTAAGCTGGAGAAAGCAGCAAAGGGTTGATGGTCAGAGAAACTCTCCATGTGTTGGACAACCATTTTGTGCCTAAAACTAGGCTCTGAATGCAAGTTATTCCTGAGGAATCTGTTTAGGAGGAATGGGCTTAGATTTAGGTTGCATTTCTTCCATGGATCACTCCAGTCCAAAGCTACTACCACAAATTACAAGAAGCAGACTAAAAGCTGAGATGTGGCTAATCAGTTAGTTCACCTACATTTTACATGTTAACTGTATTTCTAACAGCTGTTAACTCATTCTAGAGACTGCAGAATTCCAGAACTGGATGAAAGGGAAACTTCCGGAAACGTATCAGCTTCCTCACAATATGGAAAAGGCTGGAACCTGCAATTTTATTTATTTATTTATTGTCAGTGAAGTGCTCATGCTAGAAGGGGTTTCTTATATCAGTCAAACGTCATTATTCTAGTCCTGGTATTGTTACCATTAAGCTTTGAAAATAACTCTCTTTTTCTGTCTTTACAAAATCAAACAATTAAAAAAGCAACTTTTTTTCGCGTCCTACTTTTTTTTTCTTATCCTACTCCTCCAAACGTCACTACCCAATTTAAATGCTGCTTCTTGTCTTCAAGGCCTTGCACAACTCAAATCCTGCTTGCATCTTGGACTCTCATACTCTTAAGTCAAACAACCCTTTACTCAAAATACACCTTTTCTGCAATTCGCAGCTTGCTTCTTCCAGACTTGCACACAGTTTTGGTATCAAATTATAAAAATTACACAACTAAACTCTACTTTAAAGGCTATGTGCATCCCATTCTAGAAGTTTGGCATTGGCTTTCACTCAGACATTGTCACTGGTGCTACTTTATTTTCATTTGCATTAACCTTGCTCCTAAATGATGAACAGCACCTTCAGCAAATAAATACTTGCAGATTTAATCAAAATGTAACAAAATCAAGTTTAGACGTCGTTAATCATTCTAATATCATTTTCCATTAAAGTAAGCATTGACATATAGATGTCAGCCTCACACAGTCAGTTACACTGCCGTGTCCATCTTATGAGAAAAAAAAATGAGTTCAAAGAAAAATGCACGCATCAGACAGTGAAACAGTGAGGACGTAAATTTCCAAGTAAGGAAAAGTATATTCGCATATTCACTTAAAACTTGATTATGTTTCTCAAACGGCTTATCTGCTGTTCTAGTAACTAATATTCCAATGTACCTCTAGTATTAACATCACTAATGTGATTTTTACACACAGTTGTACCTTGGAAGAGCAGTGATCTTCCCCCACTTCTCCACACAGAACCTTCTTGGACCATTGCTCCCTCTTAGAGAGGCAAATCCTTCGTAAGGTATGCTGGATGTGCCTGTAACAAACTGCCAGCACAAACAAAGCATCAAGGGTACTGGATGCAGATGGTGCAGGTTAGGAATTTATTTATATCAGCATACTCACTGCAGTTCAAATGCTTATGTGAAAATATTTGTAAAATAAGGAAATTTGTGACACACAAGTAATAGATGCTACTTTAAATGTACGATAAAGGAAAACATGCCATTTCCTAATAGGGCTCTAGAACAGACAGGTTCCCAGAATAATTTCCTTCAAAGCATTCTCTTTGAAAGCCATAATAAGAGTAATTATGCTACCTAAGTACTGTAGAATAAAACACCATTAATATCAAGTTATTTCAGCTTAGGCCTAAGTCATTTTTTTCCTACTGTTTTTATTCTGTATGAAGAGTAACTAAGAAAATGGTAATCATATAGGATAATGGCTTTGTGTAAGGCCTTTTTGGTCATGTGGATTTCAATATTGCAGCAATGAATACTATAAGAAAAGGACTAAATTCCGAAGCAAAGTACTTAAATAGATAAAGAAAATCCTTCATCCTACTCATGGGTAATTCAATGATCCAATGTAAATTCTGATTTGATAAGAGCTCAAACACATGGTATGGTTTGGGGTGTGGGGTTGTTTCTTTACAGTTATAATGGAGATAACCTGTATTTCATAAAATTTAACTCCATAGTAAGCCCACATGTATTCCTCTGTTGAAAGGAGTTTGTCCTTCATTAGCAAAATTCTGCAGGCTGACTTAGTGAAAATTGAATCGGACTAATTTTCAGGTTTTC
Organism: Cygnus olor; assembly: GCF_009769625.2. Classification (NCBI taxonomy): domain Eukaryota; kingdom Metazoa; phylum Chordata; class Aves; order Anseriformes; family Anatidae; genus Cygnus; species Cygnus olor. The sequence continues at coordinate 1,870,315 of NC_049174.1, read as the reverse complement.
ATCATCATCTTCTAATTTGAAGTACTTCATCTTCCATCTAAGCTCTTTCATAAGCTGTACAAATATTATAATTTCTACCAAATAGCAAAACCAATTACAGTTTTTTAGCTTTAGTAGTCTTTATGCTTTACTGTCTTCACTAGTCTAAAACACTAGTAAAGGATTATTGACATCAGATACTTTATCTTAAACTTATTTTTTACATTAGAAAACTATAAAAATATAGACCGTGAGCTTTAGTCACTTAAAATTTTTATGAGTCTCTTGAGGTTATTCAGGTTACTCCCATTAGCCATCATCATTGTTTTTGGCTATCATACACCTAGGCAGAACTATTTTAGCATCTGATTTTAGTGATGCAAACTATTTCTATACACAACCTACCTGCAAAAGTCTTAGTCGTTGCTCATTGTTGAACCTTTCCACAGCAGCCCAGAACCACCGAATTACGATGTGGTTGTCATGATAACCTGTTAAAACAAGAAGAGCCTTTATACCTTTAGTATTATAAAAGTGGTTGAGAGAACAGTTAATAAATCTTTCCTAATTTGGCCCTAGCCACTGTAATGCCATATTTCTTATCAAATTGCAGTGAAAGGCAGGAGCTGAGAGAGAACTCCTCCTGAAATAATTACAAATCTTAGAGAATTAATTTACTATGACAAAAAAAAATAAATCTCTTTTGCAAGCATGTCTTGCACTATTCCATCACTAATAGGAAAGCCAATTCTTGAAGTATTCCAGTGCTCTGCTCTTTATGTATTTAAAAGTGCAGTGTTTCTCTTGAAGGAATTCCCAAATCTCCCATCATTTTTAACAGTTCTTAACTAGCAGCCTGCAGTCGCTGGGATTACTTCTGATTTCCTATCTTCTTTGAGAGTGGAAAAGAGGTAATGAATGTTTACCATTTCCATTTATCCCCAGTGTCTTGGTGGTACTCTACTAGTGTGCTAGTGAGTACAGTACCTTCTGCGGAGAAGAGTGCTTTTTGATGCTGTCCAGACAAAAAGAGGTAGGGGAAAATTCCAACGTAGCAAACTAAGATGGACAAAATATCTTCTCCTAAAGCAAACTTAGCCAGAGAAATGCAGAATATACTAAAGATGTATCGCACAGGATGATACATTAGAAACCTAGAAACTGGGTAATTTCAGGTCCCCCAACACTGTCAATGAACAAATAAAAACAGAACTTACCTCCTCTATATTCTGTATTATTTCTCCAGTCACTCAAGTCAATTTCTGCTGTTCCAGCTATAACCAGTTCCAGTTCTCTTGCATCAAATACAGACACAAGCCTTGCATCAACCACCTGTGAAAGGAAAGAAAAAAGACTTGTCTCTTACTAAGACACTTATCTTTATAAGACATTTGTCTCACAAATAGAAATAATTAAATGTTTTCTTTTTAAAGGCAAATACATGGACCTAATTTCTTAAGCTGCAGTTCCATTCAGTTGCATTGGAGGACCACAGAGTTTGGGACAGAAATTTATTGGCAAATATTGAAGTATTTCAGGACAAATTAAGTTCAATACATCCAATTTAGTTGTTCATGATAAGACAGGTAAGAGAGAAACACCTTGAAATACACTCACATGTGCAATGCTGAGTATGGCATGCACTCAGAACCTCAAAGGCCCAAAGCAGAGACAAACTGGTCACTTTAGCAAGCATTCACTGCTAATCATACAAATAACGATCAAAAGTATTATAACCACAGCATTTAAGTCAATGACTAACACTGATTTTTGCGCACACAGATATCTGTAAGGACACTTCTATTTGTATATGATGCTTTTTGTGATTGTGTACTTAGGAGATAGGAGAGAAATATTTTGGGGAGATAAAGGAAGAAATGAAATTTCAGCTGGAATTTTTTTTTTCTTTTTACCTCATAAAAACCACGAACTAGGCTTTCCGTTTGTTGTACAACTCCTCTCTCAATTCTCCATTTTACCATTCTTTCTATATATTCTTTCTTGTTCTTTTCAGTGACTGGAATGTTGGCACCTCCTGGCTTTAATTCCCGTTCTGTGATCTTAGAGGAAAATGACCAAGTGACAATATAGCATTATAAAGACAAAATAAATAATTATAATGATTTAAACTTCTAAGTTGAAGTAATTCCTCAAAAGCACTAGCCAAGATTGACTTTAGCAAATTGGAATATGTGAAACAAGAGAACATAAAACACATCTTTTTGGATTAAATTACATTTAGTCCAAAGTAAGAGGAATAAACTGAAAGGAAAAAATGATCTTCACAAAAATTAAAGTAGTAAAGTTGCTGAAGTATTGTAACAGCAAAGGTGTTGTGATACCTTTGAATGATAACTCTACTGCAAATAAATTTAGGGAAACCACCTCCAACAAAACAATCCAAAATTTTTATGTTTCAGATAGTTTCAAGAAAATCTCCTTAACCAGAAATTCATGTTTGACAGGTTACAAATGATAATTACTCCTGAGAGTTCAACGTTTTCATCAACTAGAATTTTACAAAACCAAGTTCAAATTAGCATGGAATGACAGTCATTTTTCTGTCCAAGTGAATGTTTATCTAGCAGTAGAATACACAGAGGAAAGGAAAGGAAGTAAAGAATATTGCACACCTGCCCAAAAACTTCTTCATTTACAGTAAACGTGAGGTCTAGGATATCATGTATATCATTGTCTTTCATCCACTGCAAACTCTGGTGAAACTCCTCATCAAGATATTCCAGGTCACTCAGGTCACAGAGTCTAACATAAACAAGAAAAAGATACATAAATACAGCTGATAGCAGTAGTGTGTGCTCAGTAACCAAACTCAGAACGGTACTGCGAAATAGACTGAGATTAATGAGAGCTAAGACAAAAATCAACAGAATAAAGAAGATACCATTTCAAATCTCTCTTTATTGGCTTAACAATAGCAGTTAATGTATAAGTAAAACTGGTTTTGTTCATGTACAAAAATCCAAAATTTATTAACTTGCTTTTCAGGCTTACGGTGAGTCTGTCCCATGTTTTCTGAAAATACATAGATTGAAGAGAGAAAAATTTCAAATCATAAAAGAAATAAGTTTTTAACAACAGAAAACTACTGTCCTTTTTGCTTATGGTCCTACACTGCCACCTCTCATCTCTTTACTGTGCAAAGAAGTCTGTTCACATAGCCTGCTTAGCATAGGAATATCTTTTTTTTTTTCTTAAAAAAAAAAAGTTTTTGCCATATTTCTCCATACCTGGTCCTTCTTTTACAAATTCAGTCTGTAAGCCAACTGCCCATTGCCAACTTTTAACAGTTTCTTCTCCAAAATTTGAACACGTGAGCTGCTAAAAATGTTTAATACTGGGTTGGTAGTTTCTGCCATTCTCCTTGACTCTGGGTAATATCCTGTTATGTGAAACAGGACACTGGGACTAATCACTAAGCAAGCTGCTTTTCAGCTGCAGGGTTCACTGCCTGCTCCCATTCTTGGGCATGTATAAAGTCAGCAAGTAGTCCTGTACTTCTGTTGGACACTCTAAGTGTAGTTGAAGTGGCATCCTGCAGTAACAGTCCATACATCAAGGCTGATGGATTTGGCACAATGCCCCATCTGCAGAGATAGTCCGGATGGCTCAAAAGCAAAGATCATGAGCTGAGATGGAGAAATTGCATATACTACACTACATACAAAGGCAGCCACACGATCATCCACCATCATCTTTAACTTAACTGTTCAAAGAACCACCAACTTAAACCATTGATTTAACATGGCAGCCACCCAATATTAGTATTAAAGTCAATCTAGGACGAGTCCTCATCCTTACTAGGTCTTAGCACTTACGTACTTTAAAAACATACATGCAACAGGAATGGATGAATTAACTCCTCACTATTAGAATGCATGCTTTAAAGAAAAAAATATCCTTCCAGACTTCTCAATAACAGCTTTCAAATTGAGGACAAAAATGAAGCGCCTGAAGTTCATTAGGTCTTAACTTCCAGACATGCTGAGCAAGTGCAGCTCTCGTTGTTTCAGCCAGAACAGCAGCAGTAGTTCTGAAAATCAAGTCTGAAGCATATCAAAGTAAAACTCCTCAAAATGGAGATTGCCAGCAATCAGAGAATGCGGGTCTTGCAGTCTAGGTTATGAAGTGATTCATATCCTACCCTATGAGTCATTACAAGACAAATTAATAACATCACTAGTATCTGAAATAAAACCACAGCACTTCATTCAACTAGCTCAAATGTAAGATTTTGTAGAAGAAAGCTGATAACATTGCTAAAAAAATCATGAGGTTTTCATACAGATCAGCAGGAAATCAGTAAGAAGAACATCCCAAGTTATTAGGTAACTGGCTAATACCATAAGCAGCAACAAGTAAGGTTTTAAAAAATGATGGATTAAAATGAAATGACTGCATAATTTATTGGTACACAAAATGGCATCATCTGTGGGGAAGGAACCAAACAGAAAAGGAGACAGAACAATTCCACTCACATTCGGAGAAGGGCTTTATAAAAGGGTCGTGTAAAGAAGGCATCCAGCAAATATTGATGTATCAGAGCAAGACCAAGGATTCGACCACTAAACCTGAACCTAGAAGAGAAAGAGTTACAATCACTATACTGAGACTGTGGTTTGTACACTGCTCTGTCATCAAAACTTACTTATACTTCCAAACAGCATTTTAAAATGAGACTGCTATATCTAAATTGTGGTGTTAGGTGTTTTTTTTTTTGTAGTTGTTGTTTTTAAATTCTTTTATTTTTGTTTCTTTTACATTCTCACTAGGGCACAGAAAAAATACAAGTCCGCTGAGTATGGAAAATCCCTCAGATACCTAAGTTGCACCTTCTCAGAAATGTCAAATCTGTATTTAACCCAATCAACCTTTGCAATGCTATGCTCTTTTTAAAAGCATATCTTCCAAAATAATAGCCACTATTCATTTTCTTCAGACACCCCATATAGAATTAACTTGTTTTTTGTGTCACTGCAAAGCTGAAGGTCCTCCCCTCCTAACCCTTTCTCCCAGCCTGGCACTTGTTGCTGTGTTCCTTTTCTGTTTACAGTGGCTCCTTGCTTTTTTTTAAACAACAACAACAACAACAACAACGACAAACCACATGTAACTTAGTGCTCTCCAGCTCCACGTCAAAGCAATCTAAATGATCTTCAATCCCCTGGTGGCATGGTGGAGAAGAGTTTGATAGATTTCAGATCAGATGGCAGCAACTTTGTAACATTAAGGGTCTTTGCAAATATGCCCCTGAGAATAAAGATCCATTGTGAAAAAACCTCTACATCTCTGGAACTAGATTTTAGTGCTCCTAATGTTTACGAAATCATTTTTCTTAATCTTTCTGTTTATGCATCCTCAGCCACATTTCACCTGGAAAGATTAGGGCTTTACTGTACCTGCCTGTATACAGGCTTTGCAAGATGAGGATGCAATGCACAGAGCCTTCTCCTTCCATGCATAACTGCTTGTCACAGCTACTTTTTCTGAATTCCCCTTGAGGCTGTACAAGAGCAGTGATGTCACTGGCACCAGCACTGCCCAAAAGAGAGGGATCATGCCTCCCTCACCCCAGACAAGGTCTCTGGTCCCACACTGTGGAAGCCAGGGATGAATACAAAGTGCTGGCAGAAGCTTCACAGCACCAAAGGTTCTTTCTCCCCTTTCTGCCATATTGTTCTGCTTTTCTGGGACAACACAAACCATTTATTGCTGCAGTATTGGAATTCAACATATAGGTTGATTCAACTAACTGAACATAGCCAACATTTAATTTTCTATTCATTTTTAAAACTAGTAATGAGATTTCCCTCAGATATTCACTCTCCACAACTGGTTTCCAGTAAATAAGAGACTAGTTCATATCTGTTGTGCACAGATGAGCAGGTGCCATTCCACTCCTACTGTAATCTAACTACTTACACAGCACAATTCTCCATTCACAGAAAACCTTTATCAGCTTTTGGAGATGCCATGGTTTAGATGATGAGAAAATGATTTAAATTGGCTAATAATTGTGAAAATGGCATTAAAAAAATCCTTGCCAACTATTTTAGAACTGTGTGTGTATGTACAGACTTTTGCTTAAGAGCTATGCAACCACCAGTCTTTTTTCTCCCCTATAATTAAGATACCTCCATAGATCTGCTTCCAGTAGATACGTGTTGTTGTTAGTGTGTCCGTTCCCCCCCCACCCCGCAACTAAGGAGACCTCTTGCTTTTTAGGAAGTCCCAAACAAATTATATACAGTAACGCCTAATGAAAACTCCCTTAATCTACTTAGTTGACAAAAAGCCAATGTATCATGCACTTTTTTTTAATGCACGAGGAGTTAATATTACTTTCATGAAATGACTGTCTGCTAATGTACAAGAAATATAGAGTTGTGCTGTGAGATAATCCCATGACACCCATTCCAAATCACACTTTTGCTGACCTTGTGAGAAATAAGATCATTTAAAACCACCACAAGAGAAAACAAAATGAAGAAATGCTGAAGAAATGCAATTATTTTGTTGCTGGATAAAAAGATAAAATTATGTTTTATATGTCTGAGCAAACATGAAGTGTTCTCTGTAAGTGGGAACAGCAGAAAACAATCTGAAAACAAAGAAAGAGAAATAATTCTTACCACTCATGATGATTGTCTACAAAAGCAGACATGGGACTTATTTGTACTGTATAGGTATCGTTGGCTGAATATTCAAACAAACCATAATATGGATTGAAGAGCTCTCTAGATACCAGGAAAAAAAACTCTCTTGAAGGTCCACTGTAGTCCAACCTTTAAAGAGAAATTTGACATTACTATAAAGTGTTTATTGTGTGCAAAGGAACACTTTCTCAAGTTTACATTCCTTACACTACATTTTCCATTAACATTTCCTAAGATTTTAACCAGAATCCTTATCCTGCAGATTGCTTAATGCCAAGGGATGTGAAGTCCTTGTGGGGATCTTCTGAAATGGAATGGCTTGGAGGACTGGAATGAAATGCTCTACGCAGACTGCCTTCATCAAAATTTTTGGCTCCAGCTGTAATGGTCTTTTGCCATGGGAATATAACCAAATAAATGGAGGAGGGGTGGGGAGACGAGGAAAGTGTCTGAGAGGAGAGGGAAGAAACATGAAAAGATCCAGCATTAGACCAATCTGCATTGGACAAATTAAGAATGAAAATGAAAAATGGTCATATTTTGTCTGTGCAGACATACAACAATAGGACAGTTTGAAGGGCAATATTTCTGTTTTTCCTAGCAATATAACCTGAGATTACTTAAGTGATTTATCTTCCTTGGTCTAAATTTTCTTGTCTGTCTTCCAAAGTTGAGTGCATTTAAATGTCTTTTGGAGAGTGTATTTCCTTTGGTTTTTTGCTATTTCAAGATTCCAGTACTAATGAACAAGGAATCTAAATAACCCCTTCTTCCTGAATCATAAACAAACTCATTGCTGACAAAGCACTAACACTGAGTTTTGACATTATGCTGCAGGTCACCAGTGAAATGAATTGAGTACAAAGTTAATGCTTTGGTAGAGGTAGAAAACTAGAGATTTTCCTGTGTGGAACAGAGTTTACTATAATCTTAACAAATATATATCGAAATGCTTCTTCTTCTATAGCTTGAAGATTTCATGCTTAACTTTTATGAAGGTCTTGCTTTAGTACTACAACAATGCACGGCCAAAAGTATCGCAGAGAAGGTCAGCTTTTACATAGGACTCCTGCAACTAAGGTTTTGGCTCGTGAACTTTTCAAGAAGACAGACACAGATGAGAGTGGTTTGTAAGGATGAAGTTGTCAGGCAAGTAGAAGTTAGGTACCATTATCAAGTTGAGGACAAAGCCTCTTTCTTCTGTTGAAGGAAAAATATTTTCCCTTCAGTCATTTGGAAGCACTTAGCTTCTGCTAAGCTTCAGAAGTGAAGTACTGAAACAGATTCTTACCCTGGCAAGAAGGACAGATTCCATCCTCAAACTGCAGAAAAAATAACAGTTTGATATCATGGACAACTGTTAGATCTTAATCTTGGCACAAATACCAGATCAAGAAAAGGGTCATCTGGAAGAGTCTTGCAAACTTCTGGGATAATTAGATTCACTATGAAATCTGAAGATGGAATAGAAACTGTGTGCTTGACTATCAGCCATTGCACACAGCTCCTTTTGTACACAGTGTTATTGTGAGTCATGTTAAATAAATCAATCATGAGAGTCCTGCACTGTCAGTCAGATTTATCCCACAATTAAAGGCTTGGCACAAGGGTGAGAAAACTTCATACAAGAGGTATGCAACCACACAACAGCTGCAACTGTGGGGCATTTGGGTACTCAGGAGCAGAGCAATATGTTGTTGGCAACATGACTCATGTCTCCTGAGAAGCACCATTAATACTTCAGCTTTACCACTCTAAAATGCAAACCAGCTTCTGCTAATATTAAATGGAACTTAGGGAAAGTAACTTTAAAGAATCATATTCTTTGCATCAAAATTTTCTTCGCTTTCACCACATGAAGCATGAATGTAAAAAACACTAAACTAGCATCACAGTCACAACTGTAGAAATTGAAGAGACTGACATTGTGAGACTTACAATAAAAGTTGTATGAATGGCAATAAACATGACTGAATTACCCCACTTACTAACATACAAACATACAATATATACATATTAGTAAGTACATATAAAAAAAAAAGTTACTCAAAGAGTTTTCATCTGTGAGGATTTAATTTCCCTTAAAGTCTTACATCAAGACTTTACCAAGAGGCAAAGCAATGCAACAGTGAAATTCCAATGAACTGTCTTAAAAAAGAAGCAAATAGAAAACAATTTGCCTCCAGTATTCCTCCTCTCCTCCACCCTGACCTGTCTTTCTACACCTAGCCAAATGAATAGTTTGATGTGATACGTATCCTTGCACCATCTCTGATGAAACAATACTGTTTGCACATATCCTTTCTTCATTCAAAACAGATTTGTAAACAGAGAATTGACATCATTTTAATTTGACTTTGCTCTTAATTAACTCATTCTTTCCCATTAGGAGAGAGTCTTGTGTAAAGCTGGATATAATGGCAACAGTATGTGTCACCTCCACTTCCAGGTCACTCTTCATCTTGCTGTACTGAGTGATGAAACGCAAAAGTCTGACGTCTGATGAAAGGAGACAGTTTATCTGGATCAATCTCTATCTCAGGTATGATTTTCAAAATTTCCCTTTCATTTTTAAATCTCAGTCGAGGTTGTAGCTGTGAAAGTAAAGTCTGGTAGGGCTCCGTAAGACAGGCCTTGTTCCTGCATCCCCACCCTGCTCCGTCAATATAGTGTAATCTCATCCTGCACCAGCCTTGTCATTCCAGTTCTGAGCTTTTCCTCAGACAGCATAGCAACATTATTTATATGAACATGCCCATACTTGGCTCTCAGCTGTCAACATTTTTTATTTTAAGACTTCACTAGGTCCTTATTAAATCTAAGCACTTCAGGGTAAACTTTAAATAAACAACAGTATTTAGGGTTTTCAAAGACAAGTTAACTTTATCTAATCTTGTATGAGATGTTTCTATTACAATTTAGGTGTTTTAAAGACTCACACATCACACGGCAGTAACACACGCTACAGGATTCCAAGAGCTGTGTGCTGCAGTTTCCTAAATATCAAGGAATAAAGTTTTGAATGTATTTACAAATACATTCATGAAATGTATCCATAACAATATCTGTGCCTAATGCAAAAAGCTTTAAGATCTGACAAAGGGGACACAAAACAAGAGAGACAAAATAGGCCAATAGTGCGTTGTTCCAGTTTCACTTGCAAAGAAAATCTAACCACATCTTGCCTTGTACGGCACATCTGACAATCTATAAGACATCAGACTTTCCTGAGACACAGACTGAGCATTCTCTGAAATGACTTAGAAATGTCAGCAATATCTGTGTTTATTTGACAACTGGCAACAGCCTAATTGCTTTTATTTGTGATGCAGGCCCTGGCCTAGAGAGACAGTGAGTACCTCCTGCAGCTCTGAGGGCCTTCCGCTCCCCACGAGCTAGGGATTAAGCATCTAGCTTATTCTGGAAGCATCCCCCATCCAACAAATGGCAGCTGTCTTTTAACAAGCACTAGAGATATACTGTCAGCACTGACAGAAAAGAAATATGAATAACATGAGAAAGCCGTTTGTTTTTCTCTTTGTTTTCCCAGCAACACTCTGAAACACACACTGACTACTGTGAAAATTCACACAAACACATGTATTACTTCTGCAAAGGCAGGATGCATTACATTTCACAAGGCCTAAAAAAAATAATCTTGAACAGCTGTATGTTCTAAGCTTATGTATGTGGCATTTCCTGACCGCAATCCTTCCTCTTTTCACTCTAGACCACAAAAAGTTTGGTGAAACAGCACAGCTGCAAGACAGAGTTTTGAGATCACATTTACTTCCCTGTTCTACTCACCCTTCTTCCCCAACAAATGTGACATAGAGCTTATTTCTCTGCAGGTCTTTTCTTGAGTAACCCATAATCTGGTTGAAGGCATCTTCTAGCAAGTGATCTCGCCTGATGATTAATCTGAAGAGCAAAATAATTTCGAAACAGCAATTCATGAACATGAGCCACACTTGGAAACATTTATTTACACTACAAGGTAACAGGGTGACTTATTAGAGCACTGATACCTATTTTTGCTGGATAATTTGATCCAGATCAGGCAGCTTCTGTCTGTTAGATCCCTGAAGCATCTGACTTTATATTTCAGTAAAATGTCTCTTGTACAGAGATGTGTCATTTTAATTTTTCTACTCTCTTTCCTCCTTACATTACGGCCACAATGGGAAAGATCCTGAAGTAAGCATTTTCATTAAGTCTAAAATCCTTTTGTAAGGCTGGGCCTTTAAATCTGTCTTGTTGTAAGCAAGAATCTAACCTTTTATGTAGAAATCAATCTCTTAACAAGGCAAAAGATGGAGTTGTGTGAAAGTCACTGAATGATAACTCCAGAACTGAACATCCCTACGTTATCCCCAGCATAGGTGTGATGGGACAAGTTTAGAAGCAATTTCAATTATTCCTCCAAAATCAGACTGAGGCATCACATGTAAAAACATACCATACCTTTCAACAGAAAAATGGTGAGAGTAAGGAAACATCATAAAGATCTGAAATAAGAGGTGAAAGAATCCTACTTAAACATTTCAACTTTTGTCAAAAAAAAAAGTGTTTAATTAGTTTCCTGAAACTTGGCTTGCCTTATATTCAAATAGTGCCTTACGCATGTGTTTGATCAGTCAGTCAGACCGAAGGTGGGAGCTGCGCCCCACACAGAGGCAGCTTGCCCCTCCACACATCATGTTGCAAAGCCCTTACTGGCCTTACTGCTTGTGCAGTGATCAGTCTGTGGTTGCAGGGTGCTATCCTGCAGAGGACATAGAAGTGGAAAGGAGGAAGCCAGGAACTTGCATGGTACCTGTGCAATAAGAAGACCCAGGCAGCAGGCAAAATGTGCTGGGGTCCTGGTTTGAAAAAAAGGAGCAGGTCAGTGTATGCCTGGGAAAGGAACTCAGGGAAAACTTCTGTTTGAAGCCAGGCTGTCTTTCGACTTAAAAAAATCCACAGAGTGAAGGCAAATAGGTCAGGTAAAAAAGGGTGCAAGAAATGTAATAGATCTTACAGATAGCATCTTTACCAGCTATTTGCCCATGTATTCACAACAAAACCTTTATAGATTAAGCTTTAACTTTTATGATTTAATTACATTATGGGACAATAATGTTCAATCCCTGCCTCTTAGGATTGTCTGAACAACATGATTTGAACTCTGTTTCAGTTGTGGAAAATTTTTATCAAGGTCATACAAACCAAGCCTGGGCTCTGCACAAATTCCTGCAAAACATGAGGAGTGACTGGCTGGGGAAAAAGCATCCCTTATTCTAACAGAAAAAAAATGTTTAAAAGGGTTCTAGTGCCTCATGGTTAAGGGAGACAACTAGAGCAATGATTTGCTTGGGAGGAAATGTACTTTCTCATTACAGTTGATTTTGATTTGCCTAAACTATGCGAGTTTTTACCTGGCACAAGACGTGGTAATTAAAAAAATTATGAAGGTATCTTTGATGAAGATTCTTAACGTAACAGTATGTAATCACAATTGCCAAATAAATGAAGCAGGAGAGACTTCATTCTAAGCACTCCAGCAGTCAGAGTGCTAAACTTAAAAATATTAACAGTTTTTAAGGTGATCCTTCAAATTTAATATTTAATTTTATGAGCCCTCTTTAAAGAGCTCATAAAAGAGGACCTCTTTATTAAAGAGGACCACAATATCAACACAGGCAAGGATATACAAAAGATAAGAACATCTGCTTTTTTTCAACAGAAGAAGGCAGAAGAAAATATTATTATTTATATCACAGCAACTGCTAAAATAGAGGAGTTCAGATGCCTCCTGTTCTGCATGCCTTTTCAAAAAGCGCTTTTTGCCACTGTTTTAGTAGTATTGTTCATATGACAATACAATTGTTGGAAATATGGAAAAGAAGAGCTTAGAACTCGCTGTATCCTCTGCTATTAATCACACGCTGGCACTAAGTCTTTTATCACAGGCTTTATATTTCCAGAAGTGCGAAGGTAACCATAACATCTACATTCCTTCTAAAGGGAAGAAGCTTGTAGACATGCAAGACAAGGCAAACTGCCTGAGAAATTAATCCATTTTCATGAGATTCTTCAACGTACTTCAATTTCCCTGGGCCTTGTCCATATCCTTTAGTCTCCAACTTCCTGTAAAAGTTCCTCAGCTTGGCTTCAAAATCTCTTTTGTAAGGAGCAGGAGCTCGGGCATTGGCACGCTGAGTACCTGCAGGAAGCAATAAACAAAGAATGAGCTGTAGTGACATGAATTGATTAATATCCCATGCCTTACCAAAAAGACTCTAACAGCATGGGATGTGTTTGGTTTAGTCACCTTTATAAATGAGTAAATGCTGTGTATCTTCAAATCTGCTCTGCATCCAAGACTTTCTGGTTGCTCATTTCCAATAGTATCATGTTTCTAAAGCACGCCATAAAAGTGCAAATCCAGGTGAATGCAAAAGATTGATCAACTGGAAAGACTTAATTTTGTTTGCCACAGACACTTTACACCTAACCTTTAAAACAGTTCATGCTCATGAACTTGCTCATAAATGTTCTGCTCTGTTCTGTTTTTAATATTCTCAGGAAAAACAAGACCTCAGAAATAAAGTATAAATACTGTCCTCTGCCGTTCCCCAGTTGAATATACCAAGCTGAAAAAGGAAGACTTCTGGAAATTCCCCAGTGGAAGTTTTCCCTTGGGAAAGTACAAGGAAGAATGGTAAAGGTACTAGTTTTAAGCTTGTGGAACTTTTCATTTGTAACTGCAAGAACACACATGAAGATCTAAGTGAATTTCTCTTTGAGAACGTGTTTTTGAGGGTCAGTTTCTTAAAACTAGAGAGATCTGCATGCCAAAAAATTACATACCCCCCACATCTGTGCGTGCAAGTCCAGTATATGCAAATCAAGTGTTCAGTCTGGTCTGTTCTGAATATTACAACTATTAGAACTTAAAACTTCCACTGCCTCCCTGGATAAATTACTTCAATTGATTTAATTGCAAGAAAGCATGCCAGAGAGGCAGTTAACTCTAGCCCTGTGACTTTCATCTTCTCACCCCTACTTTTACATTAAGAAATTACTTCCCTGTGTGAGTGTGTAGGCATCTCCCCCTCAAAAACCCAGAGGATATTAAAAAATTTCTCATGCCTTACAGTAAACATAGGTTTCTAACTACTTATCTGTAACTGGGTATCATCTAACAGGTCCATAATACACAGGAAATACAGTTTAGAAAAACGTATTTTAAATGTGTTTTAAATTGTATCAGTCCCTTACATGAGTTTTCTTCTGTCTTCCTGTATGAAACTAAGCCAATACAGAAACATTTCTTGCTCTTAAGGGTGATGGCATGATAAGGTAAAATTTCAGGCTATAAGAGAGAGAGAACATGCACCCTCACATGGACACATGAACAGGGGAAAAGCCAGCAGCTTGCTGAGCCACAGCCTATGTGGGTCTGAGAAAAAGGTAACAAGCACATCCTGCGGAAGTGGCTGCTGGAAGAAGCTGCAGTCATTCTCTTTGCAGAAACCAGAGAGGGAGAAGGAGTGAGATCAGTATTAACACTGAGTGCTATTCACCGGTGTTTAAAAGACCTATCTGACAAGAAAGACACTTGGCACTTGTTCTAAGTTCACAGTGACATGCAGGAGGACTAGCAAGTGTCAGGGAATCCTCAGAGCTCCAACGGGAACATGCAGAACCCCTCTGGAAAAACAAATCATGGTCATTGATTAATCTACAGTGGTTATCCTATTTTACTGAGAGCACTGAGGGTTTTGAATCGTATGCTTTCTCAGCTGAATTCTCTAGAAAACTTACAGAAATTTGAAACTGTAAACAGCCTTTTAATTATTGGCTTTTTCCCCCTACTTTGTTTATTCCACTTTGGGTCAAAGTAGGTACAAAATGTAGTCACCAAAAAATGCAACCAAAGCTTACTTTCATCTTAACCCTTGAGGGAAGTTTTTGCTAAGAAATACCACAGAATATAAATCTGGTAACGCATTACTTCATGGCTCAGAAATCAGCAGTATATTATTCTGTCAGCACATGACAAGTTCTCATTGCAAATCAGATGCATATGCCAAGAAATTCCTGGGCAATTATAGTGATTACTTCCGCCTTGGGAACAAAAGATGTTGGTGGAAGAGCTAAAAAATGCAGGTGATGTGATAATCACATTTGATTTTCAAAGAGATTATATTCTAAAAAGAGCAGCTTCATGACTATTCATCTTTCCCAAAAGAGAAAGTACAACTGATTGTGACTGATCTAAACAATGGATCCTTAACATGAAACCTCTTGCAGTGCAGCAAAGCCAGTTTAGCTGATGAAAAAACAGAACCTCCATAGAAGTCATGGGCCATTTATAATTTCTGGTAAAAAAAAAAAAAAAGACATAGAACTTTATTTGTACACCAACACAAACATGCGGACTCCCAGGCAAACAGGGAGATTCAATGGTCACTGTATCTTTTTCTCTGCAATAGCATAGAGACTAGAATTTTGAGAAGAATGGGACTAAAGCCATCACTGTTCATTCTTTATTGTGTGCTACTTCTTTGAGGAATAGACAAGAGTATCACATGTTATAGATTAAACACATTTTGAAATACTCTGTTGGACTGAAGCCCTGCCCAGCATGCTTTGGTGCATGTACTAATAGCAAACAGATTACAACTCTGAAAGCCAAAAATGTTTTTACTCATAAGAGACTGCCAGGTTTGTAGTTGGAAGTAAGATGTATACAAGCAGATTCTTCCTTTCTTTGCAATGAAGAAATGGAACTGGGAAACAGTTCTAGCTAAACCATTTATGTACCTAAAGCATCAATTTTGCACTGCAGAATGCCATAAGATCATTAGTATCTTAGGATACTTTCTCTGAATACGTCCTACAGAGGTCCTATGCCCAGTAGAAGGACGAACTGCCACTCAGGACATACTTATGAATGTTTTTAGTCTGGCTGCCTGAAAAGGCATATCTTTTTGTCCTGATGATTGTAGACCAGGAAATGCCCATGAAAAGCACAATACCTCTTCTGATAAAATGTTCATACTGTCTGGAACTACCCAGGATTGGTTGCATCCCAAAGGTTCTCATTTATCTATGTTTTTGTTCTCTAATTTGTAGAAATCACTCTAAGCCACATCTGATATACCTTCCTGAGAACACTAAGAATCGTGACATTCATGAACTTCATTACTGTACTTAGCCTTCAAAGGTCAGATGAAACTTGCCACATTTGATATAATTTAGTTTTGATCAGCAACATAATTAGTTAAAACATGAAAAATCAACTTCCTTCCACTCTGACGTGTATTTTCAGCCACAAGATGCTCTCATTCGAACTCATCTTGAGACACAACAAACTGGCTTTACGTAAATTCATTATCACTTACGGCCCCACAAACAGCAACATTTTAATGTAAACTTACTAGATCTCGTATTTTTAATTCATCGAGATCGTCAAGATTTGAAGGCATCAAGATCCTGGCATTAGCAGTCGCTTGGTTGTTTCACATCAGTGAAGAACAAGTTTGCATGTTTTTACAAGTCAGAACAAAATCATAAACTCTGGAGTTGGAATACACCATTATTTTCTACTTGCAAAACACCTTGTGAGCCTATGGCAAAGGTTCACGTTTGATAGTCAAATTCAATCACACTGGCTGGCTTTGCTCAAAAATAGGACTATATCTTTGTTGTTCCTGGAGCAACAGAGCTTGGATCTTCTTAAAGATGGGAAGTCATTACATGCAGCGTAACGTAAATGAAATTACAGGACTGGCTGTACTGCAATATTTTACAGATACCATCATAATGAAAGTACTGCAATGGAGAATGGCATCAATTGCAAGCTCACTGATCACTCAGAAGGTGCTTCAGCTCTTCTAACATTGCCTATGTAAAAGCTGGGAACCGCAGATAGCAAAAGGTTAGGTTACAGTTTCCGAATGGCAGGCTCAGATTCAGGCTGCCATGAAATTCAATTTGGAAAGCAAACAAAAAAATTATAGTCAAGCAAGTTTTCTACTGTCTTTGTTCTCTGACTTCTGGGAAGGCAGCAGGATTGTGCCACTTGCTTTACTGATTTGGAACTTGTCTTTATTGTGTATGAGAGATGGCTTCTTATAGCCCCTGCAGAAACTTGTGCCTGAGCAACTTACCTGGAGAGTTCTGAGGCGAGGACACTGGTGAGCCTCTTGGGGACTGGCAATAACTAGGATGAAGTAAGGCATGTGGCGGCACATATGACATGATCTCCTCTTCGAACAAGCTGGTAAAAAGATGCAAATAAAAAATAACGCATTCATTTGAAAGAATGAATGACATTTTTTGCTTTCTAAGAAAAATCTCTAGTAACTAACCTGCTTTCTTTCATAGTCCCTTGCCTATTTCCACTATGCACACTTAGTGTCTTACAATATTATTGCCATTCCCTCAACAGGATCTTGAAAGTTACTGGAAAGCAGTAGTTACTGCTTTGGGGGGACATTAATATACATAATGTGATGTTTGTTTTAAAGACTAAAATATACTTAATCAACCTTTTAATATTTTTTCTGTCACTTGGATTGTTATAAACAAAGGGGTCAAAAACCTTAGTTACTCATTCCTGGAAAAAGGTCTGTCATACTGCACAAAGACCATGAACAAAGGCAAATATTCTAAGCCTCCAGGGTTACGATTCACATCTGAACTTGTTGAGTGTATTGAATTGTAAGCTTGTTGGCAGAACAAGTTATTTCCTTATTTTATCTTTAGGGATAACACTGTTGCTAAAACTGGTATGGCATCTAGTCTGTTCAGGTTGAGTTATTTCATGCCTCATCTAGTATCGCTACACAACATTTAATGGAAAAACAATAAACATTTTCAGCCTAATCATTGCATCTGTGTACAGCCTGTATATATTAAAATATCAGGTTTTTTGCACTGCTGACACAAGCAAAGCCAAAAATGCCAGAATAACTAGAATCAGAACTAATCTGATATCAAAGCCTATGTTGGATGTTAAACACAACACAGGTAAAATTAAACTGCTGAGACCATATGTTAAATCTATTTTCAAAAATTGAGCTAAAGAAAAAATCACAAGCTAATCTTTTACTATAGAGCTTAAAAGCAATACTCAAATAAATGATGTTTCTTACTAAGTCTGTTCAAGGAACAAATACCTAGAAAAATTTTTGCATGAGATTTTTTTCTAATTGATATTTTCTGGCACTTCTTTTTACATTCATTACCATGTGTTGTTCTCCTTAATACCTATGTGAATCATGAGCACAGTGCTCTTGCCCTCACCCTTCCTCAGACAGAATATCATGTTCTCTCTCTGCTAGGAAAAAAATGTGAATTCCAAGCTAACAACTACCATCTAAAAGCTGAACCCCACAAAAATCAAAAACCTGGCCCTTAGGCTTTAGCTACCCCAGCTGCAAGTCCAAGTTCCAAGGGGGAAATGATTAGTCACTAAATCAGTACACTCTGCTCACTGAAAGACTCCTCAGGAGCTGCCACAGCATATTCCATACATGCATCAAAAGCAGCAGTGCCTACCTGAGCAACATGACAAGGTCTGCATCACTGGATAAACGCACCAACCCAGGTGTTCCTTCTGTCCGGATGAACTGGATCTTCTCCCTGAGTAAGCAAAAAAAGAGTTCTAAAATATCTCTTGCAAATAAGGCACCAACATAAACCCCAGCTAAAAGAAAAAGTACAGGGTATATCATAAAAATCTCTGGGTTATGCCTCTGTATTTCAGAAACCATTTTTTCCCCCTTCTCACACCACATCCATGTGAGCAGTAACATATTACAACCAAAAAGCTAATTTGTTCTCAAGAATGAGTCTCCTGTTGTCCTCATCGATTCGATGCTCAGGCTGCTTCAGGTAGTACAGCCATGCACCCAATAAAAATCAGTCCTTCAAGTTCATGCCGGCTGTGGACCTGAATTCAAAGCAGTAAGCGGAGCCCTGCGGGAGGAAATTAGTATTCAGAAAGTGGACTGCTTAAAGAGGCACTGTCATTTTTGAACCTTTGTACAAATGTAAGGCATACATTACAATGCTTGCTTGTGATTTTAAAAGTGGGGTTTTCAAAACACACTGTATTTAACACATCTTCTAGAAAACCTTTGCACTATTTCTCCCTCTCTGCCTCACCCAAGCACACACCCCTCCTCCCAAACCCAATCTGTTCACTACTGTGGAATCCATACATCCTAAACACTGCACATGGTAACATACTGTGGATTTTTAGAATCTCATTATGGATTTTTATGATCTATATTGAATATAATTCTTTGGATGATTTCTGCTCTTTCTCTCTGTAGAATTTTTTCCTCCATTCTAAAATGAAAGTACATCCTATTTATTTTCAGTATTATCAGTACAAGATAGAATTTCTCTCTATTATCATCATCATATGATTTGGCCTTGCTCTTAATGAGGAAAAGAGAAACAAATCCTGTAGTTAAAAACTATCCCAATTCCAAAGGGGTAAACAAAACAAAACAGAAAAAAGCTCCACATAAGAACAGTAATATCGGCTCAGATCAGAGGTCCATCTACCCCACTGTCTTATCACCAACAATGACAAAGAAAACAAAAACAATCCCTGCAATCAGCATTGTAACAAGGGTGAAGACAAGTGCTGGCAGCAGCATGCAATTTAAACTGCAGTATGCATTTCTGGAGCACATCATTTCATGCACAGCAGTTTCATCCAAAAGGTCAAACCAAATTTCTTGTCATCTGTCTCTAAAACACTGTGCACAAAGACCTTCTCAAACAATAGGCCTAATGTAAATTCCCTGGTAACTTCCAGTACTTTTACAGCATATTCAAGGGTTAAAAAGGGGCACGTTCAGGCTGTCCACAGCTCCTCAGTTCCTCCTTGCCAGGGTGGCAGTTGTGGCTGTAGCAGAAGTGTGTAATTCAGTGTTTCACTGTGAAGACAGGTACCGAAGGTCAAGCAACCACTTTGTCAACCCTGTGGTCCCAACACACCAAGACCCGAGTTCAGTCTGGAAGCCCCATTGCTTCTCTGGCACAGTGCTGAGCCAAAACTAACAAATGCTGCCCACCCATGAGCATGACCCCATAGTGCCCATGTCAGAGACATCTGCACACTTCCAGAGCCTACTTCAATTTACAACAGTACCCAAATGGCAAGGATTGAAGAAATAAATTATGATTTTCAAAATACATTCAGTTAGCAGCAACACTAGGAACCAGAAGGACATTTTCTGGGTTAATGTATGCAGCCCTCCAAATAAATGCAATCTATGACTTCTCAGGGATTACCACTGAGAGCTGTGATTTTTACAATAGTTTTTAAATATATGCCTTTTACCTTCTGTTAGGATAAAAATTATGTTTAAGGTATGATAGCTGCCTTTGCCTGAA
Source organism: Cygnus olor (assembly GCF_009769625.2). Lineage (NCBI taxonomy): Eukaryota > Metazoa > Chordata > Aves > Anseriformes > Anatidae > Cygnus > Cygnus olor. The sequence goes on along the minus strand of NC_049174.1, from coordinate 1,850,255 downwards.
GCCTTTCATATAATTTAACAGCCTCTCTTATCTATGATGGTTTGCAATGAGATTTGATCTTGGCTACATGCTTAATAATAGTATAAGTACACTGTTCTCACTCAACCATAAAACCTCTGAACAACGGTTTCCTCCTACCTGTAGTACCCTTTCATTGTACATTTTTATTAGACCTTCAACTTCTTACTACATCTCTTCAACCATTTTAGAAATGATAAATCGTTTCAGGCAGAAAATGTAAGACTTTTTTCAAATGATCTCTATCCTCTTCCACTTGCCAAATACCGATTTTCTTCCTCACCTATGTAATAATAATAGCAATAGCAATATTTAATATCATTGTCAATCAACTTTGGTTATACTGAGGACATCAAAGAAATAGTTTACAGAAAGTTGTACTAATCGTTCCTCCCCCCCCCCAAAAAAAAGACAACTCATAATTCAGGATTTCACTTAGGTCCTATTTCATTAAGTATTTAAACAACGATATTGACATAACTTAGTCTCACAATGTGTCAGATATGGATACCAAAATTTGCTAAATCAGGGTCTTAAAAGACTAACTGGTAGGATCTTTATAAAAATGTAAGTGATATTACTGAAGCATCAGCTCTATAAGAATATAGGAGAGGTATAACAGAAGACACTTTAATCAAATATACTAACTTCAAAGAGGAAGACCAGAATAGAACCATTCAGCTTAACAGAATGGTTTCTCTGACCAATAATACTTAATATAAAATGAAACCATGTACATTAAAATCCTTGATCATTCTGCTAAAGCAGGTACATTAGACATATTAAGCAATAGTATTCAGTCTATTTACGAAGTAAATATACCAAAGAATATACAGTCTCCAGTAACTGAGGAGTTGCAGAAGCCAGCATATTTTATCCTTTCATCTCCCATTTTTAATCCACAAATCATCTTTTCTTGAGAAGGGCTCAGCTTGTCGCAAATTACGATTTTGCAATCAGGAAGCAAGGTCATACAAGAGGCAGAATCTGATAATACCAAGAAGTCTTTTGAACAGTCTGAATTCTAAATCATCAAAACCAACACAAAACATGTGAAGAAAATAAAATTTTGATTGCTATCAGAGTAAAGAAAGCCAAGCACCCTGGGGAAAGGAAAACAGAATAATAAAACTACCAATAATTGGATTTTTTTATTTGTATATTATTTCCCAGCAGATAAGTTTGTTCACATCTCAAACCAACCCTGGTTGGACAATTTGCCTGCAGTAATATGCAACATAGGAACTGTTTTGACAGGATGAGAACTGTAGGATTTTTATTCTCCTCCTTTTCATTAATTTCTAGTGAACATGAATTCTACTAGTACTTCATTTCAGGGTTGTTAGCCAGGATTTATTTAGAGGATAAATCAGATTTTTAACACAGAAACCTCATCACAAAACTTGTTAGAATGCAATGCTTTGAGAAACTGCAAAACAGGGCAGCTTGTTGAATTTTGGGCACTTGTAGGATGTGGACAAAAAGGGATCGGTATGTAACACAACATAAATGTGAAAATCATTGCTGGCTGCTGTGCCATCCAATATGAACAGGCATTTGGAACCCTGTACTGCACTGGCAGCTCTCTGCACAGGACAGACCCAAACCAACATAATTATTATTACTACACAACCAGCAAACCAAGGATTTTTAATGTTAGCATCCAGGTAAGAACAGATATAGTAGTTTGTGCACTTAACACTAATATCCAGGTAGACAATTATTCCATCTTTTACACCCAAGAGCGTAAACTGAAGTGTCTTTGTGTAGGATACACTTTAAAAGGGATCTCATCACTTTCGGAATTTCACTTTTTCGCATTTCTATTCTAACCATACTGGGAAGTTACAGCCACTGTGTAACAATCGAAGATCATCCTTCATCAGATCTCATTGGGCTATACAAAAACTTTTATACATCCATTTTTGAAATTTTGGAGCAACACTAAAAATTCTGATTGCTCTAAGAGTAGTAAGGCCATTAGGTCAGGGCAGCCTTTCTGTAAGCGTGCATTGAAAAGATGAGAACAAAACCAAATACCATCCTGCCTCACACTCCCAGCTGTACACATACTCAAATGAATGGGCACATTTGCCTTGCCATCCAGCTGTCCTGGCACATTTTGAAGACATCAGCAAATCTCTTACATTAGTTGTTCTAAACATTATTTTGTTTGTTTTACCTTCATTTTGTAATACCACATTTCTATTGTTTCTCTAAACCTTATTTCAGGGAATTACAAAGTAATACAATAAAGAAATACTGCCCACAGCTTTATGGATATGTTTCTCTCTCACAGGCCAAAATTCTACAACCTGTTACGTGCCACTACTAATTTTAAAGAAAAACTAATCTGAACTCTCATTTTGTATTAGATTGGAATAGCAGATTCCATGAATTTTATTACCTGAGTGAATGATTCCTGGTAAGATCTGGTTGACGCTCTTGTAGAATTTCAAAGATATTGGGCTGCCGCAAAAATGCAACAATCTTGTCATTGTAAGCTGAAAATACCAACAAAAATATTGTGCTGAAACAATGATATACTAAAAGACAGGATGACATTTCTTTTGGTTTTTGAACAACAATGACAGCAAACTTTATCTTCACAGTTCTACCACCATTTTAGTGGTACTGTGTCAATATATTTATCATGTAAGGCTACTGATACTGCTATCGTGGGGAACATGCTTCCTCTGACAATGAACCAGACCTGATTATGCCATACACTTTCCACTGCTAGCAGTGCTAACTTCGGTAGCAATTTGTATTGCATTTTATCAGTCACACTGTTAGCTGAAGCCAAACTAGAGAATTCATTGCTGGAATAAAACTGCAAGGACCTTAGTTTTCACTGCACTGAACCATGTTCAGTCCTATAAGGGCAATACGAAGTGATGCTGAGCATGAGGGACGTTGCTTACTGTGTTATAAATATACCAGTTAGGGCAATGAAGAATCCAATACCTTGTTTTCTAGTGGTGTATTTAATAGTGATATAGACAAGGTTCTTTATTAACTACCTTTAGCTTCTCCTTCCTAGATGTTCAGCATCACTGTAATCTCCAGAGGCTCTTGAAGAGGAGTAGTGTAAAAGGGATGAACTGCCCTCTGGAGGTGTCTACCTGATTGCACTACTAAGAGACCAGATTAAGCACCTATCTATAAATCGATAGATAATTTAAAATGTCATTCTTCTCATCATTTGTGTGGTAACTTAGACCTACAATGCTATGTAAGAATACAAGACGACTATACCCTTACACATTACAAAGTTCTTACATTCTGCATGTAGGAAAACTAGCTGAATATTTTTCACCTCTTCCTCTGAGAAGTAACATGTAATGTTATTCATATTAAAGGCCTGATTAAGTTTCAGAAATGCAATGTATTCAAACAGATGACTGTACATCCAGGCTCCTCCCCAAACCTTAACCCATACTGCTTTGTGTGCTTACTGTAACTTTATCTGGTAGTGGGATGCAGCTTTTCAAGACTTTGACCAGACATATAATCAGGCCAGTTATGTCATTTTAATAGTAATGCATTTTATTTATCAATTCAAATTATTCAAAGATTAATGTTACTCCTTTTCTTCTTTGTAACTTTGCAAAAGGACAGAAATAAAATTATTAAATAACTTATACTTCAATAACACCTATACTTTCTTGCTATCATTCTTAGAATTTTAAGATCATATATCAAAATACAATAGTAAATTCTCTCATTTTCAGCACTTAACAAACATTATCTAAAGCTAAACATACTTCTGATGGTATAAGCATTTCCAGAGTTGACTTACAGCCAAGTCATATTTGGCCATGTTTCTCAAGTACCAACAGACAGCATGTATAAGGAAGTAGGCTGCAGTCATTCAACCTTCCAAGATGAGCTGATAAATGCTAGAGGCAGACTTAGAGAAAAACTATTGAAATGTAATGAAATGAGTACCTACTTTTTTTTTTTTTTTCCTCAATGTCTTTTCTTATCTACGTATTCATTGTTCTAAAGAGATGCCAGGACTCACTCAACGTTGGTGTCCAATCCATTCTCAAACATTAAACAACCATTGGAAACATCCACATTCAAATCCTCACTAATAGCTGAGCCTACATTGAATGCACACCATGTCCATGGCAAGGGGAAGGATTTAAATTAGCAGAGATTTTCAAGTAAACATACTACATTACAAAAATCCAGTTATAGTCAATCAGATTAATTTATCTTGATTCAGCACAATGTGACAGCTGTTAGAGTCAGGAAGCTAAATTCTGTTCTTGGTGGCACAGAAATCAGTAATTTTGTGTGTATGTAACTGAGAACAGAAGTTAAGCTAATGACTAATTCCAAGCTGATTAACTCTTTCTGGACTCCTGCCAAAATAGATGCCCAGAAGTTCTATAAAATCACTTGGAAATACGTGGTGTCAAATTAGAACCCAACTTAACTCACTGTCTTCAGCTCCCTGACACCACTTCGAGTAGGGGGATTAGGAAGCTCAGCACAGGTAGAATTTTTGCATCAGTTGTTCAATTCTTTGTAGACACCTTCCAGTACGATTCCTGCAGGTTGCAACTGAATGATTGGTCGTAAGAAGTCATAACAAATGATAACTTCTACCCACCCCAACCAAATGAAAAAAACTTCAGTGCAGACGGACGTGACACATTCAGTCACGGAGTATTTCTCTGAAAAGAGGCCATATGCTGACGTACCCACTGGAACCACATCCTGGTACTGAGCTCTGCTGACTGTATTAAATGTGCTGGATGGTCTTGGTAGAACTGGTGGTCCTGAATGACGGGAGTCCTCGCCAACCTGAAAATGTACAAGTAAGCACAATCAGTGCAGCTTATGTACATCTTTATCCACATTAAAGATCAAATTCAGCTCTTTCATTAGCACCATAACCTCTATTACTTCTGTGCATGAGGGGAACTTCCCTAAACTTAAACTGGAAAGAATTTTGTGGCTGAAACAGCAGGACAAAGAAGTGAGTTCACATTCAGCAAGGCAAATGAGTCCCAAACTGGTAAAAATATGCTTCTTACAATCATTCAGGAGAACTGTTCTGAATTTTTTGTGTTCTCCTTCTGGAAGTGAAACATTGCATACGAACTTTTTTTTTTTTTGGTAGAACCACAACATAAAATTGTTCCTGGTAGCATCTGTGATGTCAAAGCAACTTCCACAATTTTCTGTATGCTGAGGCTTCCGTTATTCCTACGGTGTATTTTCTATTTTATCTATATAAGGCATTTTGTTCAACCACTTTTTCATCCTCTTGGCCCTTTATGTTTAATTCTCAGTCCCTCGGCCTATATATAATTATTATCATGTGAACTACACTTCCACACTCCAAAGAACTCCAAAAAATCCAACTGCAAAAGATCAAGTAATTATAATGGTTTTGTTAAATCCAGTCTCTGTCATCACAAAGCAGCGGAAGTACTGAAACATCTTCCAAGATCTCTGTGCACTCTGATAATACTCTTTCAGAAGAAAAAAAAAATAATTCCTGTAGACACTGTGCTGGGAAAGGAATAACATTATTATTAGCTCCAGCTTCATGCTGCAGTTCAGCTTTAGCTGAAAAGGCATTCCTTACACTAGTTATTGTTTGCTTTAGAGCATCTCCCTATAAAAACTGGGTCAATGGCTTCAAAACATCAAAGTTTGTGACAAGGCCAATAAAGTATTTTGAGAATTTTTTTCATTAAGTATTCATCTTTCTGCAATAACATACAGTGCCTTGATCAATGGGTTAAAAATAGCTACAAATATGCAATCCTTAAGTCATAAGGGCAGAAGAAAAACTGGTTTTCTGATTCAAACATATGCATATAAATGAACATCATAACATCATCAGTCCCAGAATGGGAATATTGTATTGAATTGCTCTGTTTCAGATTTCTATCTGGAACTATACTTATATTCAAAATAAAACTACAACTGTAACCGTATCAAATAAATATTTCTAAACTGCCATGCAGAAACTAGGATTTAGGAATTTCGTGTATCTTGATGGAATAGGAAATTCATGCAGGAAATCAACACTGTATATGCAATATAATGTGATGACTTTCTGCAGGGTAAACTTACACTTATGTTGCAGTATTGACAACTTCAAGCAGCACAGCTGACATTTATCTCTTTGAGTGCAGAGCTTCTGCACTCTGAAGTGCAAGTGTGTATATTTGGTAAAGTCAAGAAAAAAAAATCTGCTCTCTTATAAATCAAACAAATACTTGTTTTACCCTGTGGAAGACCTAAACAACTATAGGAAGACACTTCCAGCTCTCTTGCTTGCTGCAAGACATGAGTGCCTATGAAACACAACCACATTGACAGAAAATGCTATTTAAAACCATTTGTAAAATATGTAAAAAAACCTGGGAAGGGGGTGGGTGGGTGGCGAGGAGGAAGGGAAGCTCTGGAAAGTATCACTTGCAACTAAACCATATTCATACAGGATATGACAAGACTTGCAACCAATGGTAAAACACTCATTGCAGCTCAGCGGAAGCTCTGTTAGAGAAGTGGCAGAGAAGATTCATGCCTGCTCTGAAGCAGCTATCTGGCAGAACTTCATGTGCCACAACACTGAGCTAAAAATAGGATAAATCAGAGCATCTCACTAGCTATTCTAATGCATATTCCTCTTTGTGTCAGGGGATAGACTTCCTCAAAGCAAACAGTACGGACGTTAAATAACAACTACAACTGAAGTTTGAGTCATTGTAAATACACATTTGTTCACAAGTGAAAAGAATTTACAACAACAATATGGGGACTGCTGGTGAAAATGGTCCACAGTGACACAGCAACAAAATAGTCTTTTCTATGTATTTCTGTTTAGAAAGCAGAGATAAAATACATACATAAGTACATATAACAGTCTGACAAACCCATGTGGTAAGATGATTTTTTACACTTATTCAGATAGTTGCACATCTGGATGTATATACACGTGCACTTTCTCTTTTTTCTCTTATTTGCAGAGCTGTTACAACAAAGCTGGCAGACACCAAGCTAGACAGCAATTAAGTATTGACCATAAAAGACAGGATATCGATACTGGTAATCTGTAATCAGATGCTCTCCTGTTGTTAAATGGGGTTACTGAGAATTAAACATAAAACTCATGCCTGATTTTTTTTTCCTTAAGCCATATATTTATGTATTTCCAAAGGAACAATGAGGTTTCTGGTTGGCAAATAAAATAATAAATGTTTATAGCTGAGTACCATCCAGTTACAGAACAATCATGCTCCTCGCAACAGAATGGAGTTGTGAATGTAATGATGTGAAAGAGTGAATGTGATGTGAATGACCCTAAACACTTGATGGCTCCCGACAAGAAGGGACAAATCAAACTTACTTCACCAGCACTGTGGCTGCGTTGCCTGGTTAAGTGCTGCCGATGGACTAAAGCACTAGTGGGCCTGCTGCTCTGCAAGGGAAGCCGAGGGTCAATGAATGTGGTCGTGCGGGAATTGTGGTCAACGAAGAAAGCCTAAACAAAGGAAAAGAAAAATGAATGTATAGTCAACTCTGTGATGAACGACTACCCAACCACCAAAGAGTTAAATGTCTAAGGTTAATGTGTATTCAGGCTCTGATGTTAAGCTTTGGAAAATCTTTTTCACGTTGCTGTGGCTCATGAAAAAGATTCCCTTCATCAGATGAAGCATAACAGTTTTTCAACTCACTGGAGGGATGAATTCTTTAATACCTTACTTCACTCATGTCTATAAAGCCCTTTGAAATCTTCAGTTGACAAGCATCAGAAATTTTATTATGATCGTTAAGAGACTCAAATGTTTAATAAAAGCCATCCTTGTGTGCTTTTTCTCTTTCATTTCCTTATAAACATCTAAAAAGATGTCATTAAGTGGCAAAACTATTCCCCTTTGTGATCTATTTACCATATAATTATGAATACAATTGGGTGTGTATTTGTTAAGTGTATGATTGCATCTTATGATGCACCATGATTACAGGTCAAAAGGCATTTTTGCCATCCTCCTGTTGCAATGTTTGTTAACCTAAAAAAACATCAGTCAGGGACAAAAAGGTGGCAACAAAAACATTCAAACAAGGTAACTGGTGAGAACAACCTCATACTGACTGGTCAGCCATTTGCCGAAAGCAAGGTCACAGGAGCACATATCCTGGAAAATGAAAACCTCCTGCACTTCATTCCAATTTGAACCAAAAAAGAGTTTCTAAGCCCTGAGATTTAAACTTTTTCCAGAGCTAGTGTTGCACTTGGAAACCAGCAGTCCTATTTCAACACACACTAGGTTTTTTTGGTCACAATGCTGGAAACATGTGGAAATGGCAAAAAAATAAAACAAAAAATCCAGGTTTTGAGTAGGAGAGTAACAGGAAATTGACATCTGGTTTGAGGAATTGAAGAGTCTGGACCAGCAGAGAGGTGGTTAGGGACTGCTGGAACCATTTCTATTTGTGATACCAGTGAGGTACTTTGACCACAGTTTCAAAAACAATTTGGTCCTGCAGTGTCAGCAAAATAAACATTCCCATCTTCCCCTACCCTGACCACTTGTTTCATCCCTTGTGCACCCCTCCTGACTTGCGCTGGCACAAGTGTTTGTGTGGCCAAGCAGTGAACCCAGCTGGGGAACTGGTCCAGGCTAAAATTACTCTCCTTTGTCTGTTTCCCTGCTTCTTCCTCTAACCTCAGTCAGCACACCAGGGACGAGAAGAGAGCAGAACTGGATCTTTCAGCAGCCTAGAGCATACATGAAATCATTATTTCAGGCTGCTTGGTATAGACAGAACAGAGAAAATGGAATTCTTCTGACTGCTATGAAAGTAGGTAGACAAACCAGTGTGCCATGCTATATGGCAACTAAATATTGTTACGGATAGTGGTTAGAGAAAATGTCATTATTTCCAATTCCCAAGGAAGGGGAAGTATATGGAGCTGCTAACTGAGGCTGACACCTGGCTGTGAGGGAGGCAGGAGGGACACCAAACCTGCAAAACCTCAGAAACACTCCAGAAGAGGGCAGCAAGCCTCCTACAGCTTTAACAGCAACGCCTGAACCTGTGACCTGTGTGTACAAGCAGTGAATCACATCACCTGAACACTAATCGAAGGAAGAAGTTTAGAAGCTCTAAACTAAGGAAGAAGCTTTAAGAAGCTGTTCTCATCAACTGAAATAGTTACAGATATTTAAGTGAAACAATGCTCCACGGTTCACAAACTACACAGTGTTATCAAACAATTGCAATTTTAATTGCAGTGTTTGAGCCTGATGCAGGACTTGTTCACCTTGACAAACGATGATGTCAGCTGCAGCACAAGTTTACCTACTGGGGAACGTAAAAGCAGTGGGAAAGCACTGTGAAAGCATTTCTAAAATTTCAGTTTGGGGCCTGGGAAATGACCAAAAGGGACTGCTGCAACGTATCTAAGCTTTTTGAATTTTTTGCTCCTGATTGATAGGTCTACTTCATTTACTAACAGTTAATTTGTTTGTTTTGAAACACTTTATCTACTACTTTACCTAGTCTGGCCTATGCATATTTATAAGCTGTGAAGCACTTTCATCAAACCAAAGGTCGGTTTCATTAAATCAACATTATACTGTAAAATCACATAGGAAAAACAAAAAAGTACCAATTCAACAGTGGAAAAAGTACTACCTACAGATGCACTACACAGTTCTTTGATTCAATGCAGCAGTCTAATGCTGTACGTAGTGCTCTTTAGCATTACATTTAAATAAACAACTAACCTTAAACATTAAGTTTAAAACAATCGTGTCTTATTAAATATGAATGCTTGCAGGCCAGCTAGTAGCAGCATAGTTTCAAATAAAGCATAAATTACTACTTTAAAGCTTCAGTGAAGAAAATAATTGGAGCTTCAAACCTTTAGGCTAATCTGGACATTGGCACACAGCTCAAAATACAGTGCATCTCACAGTCTCTTTTACAAAAATCCCTTTCATATCTCCTGTTAGCTATAATTCATAAGTCTATAAAGCTTGAAGAGAACAACATAAGATTGGTGTGCCAAAACTGCATTTAACCCATTAAATGTGGATAGATGCCTAAGTTGTCTTTCCAGTTAAAGTCTATTACGCATGCTAAAAAAAACTTTTCTTCCTATTCAGGACATTAATAACGAATTACAATTTGACCATAGAAAGAAAGAAAAAAACAACCCTACTATAAACTTACTATTTATTTGAATATCTTATGGAGATCTATTTAAAAAGCACACACATTTACAAGTGTCTTTAAAATATTGTCATGTGCCTACACATATTGCACAAATGCTTATTGGGTGCTTATTGGTAAGTACACATATGTATACATGTACGTGGCAGCACACAATTTCAGAATAGTTGCTCAGACTGGGTTCTGCCCAGGGTCTTCTCTGGCCTAGATGATGCTTCCTGTTGCTGCCTTCCCCAGCAGCCCTCTGCCTCCCTGTGTTCAGTGACTGATGACTGATCCATAATGCTGATCAGATACTCTATCTGAGATATAGCAGACCTTTTCGGGAGAACTGTATGCCAAACAGGTTTTATCCTCTGAAGGGGATATGCAGAGGAGTCAAAGAAGAGTGGGCAATTGGGCTTAGCTGTGCTGCTTTGAAGGGAGTTCAGAGGTAGGAGGTCCCTGTCTGAGTATGAGAGAGCCTGCAAAGAGGACAAGCCACCAGAACTGCAGTGACATCAGGGAGTATAAACTGCTGTATTAGGGTCAGAAAAATCACTGTGCCTTGTGAGCAAGAGCACCAAGCCTCTTACTACAATATACTTGGAAAAATAAAGGAAAACCTCATCTCAGCAAGAAAGAATAGACAGGGAAAAGAGACATAATTATATATTGTGGCATGGCTAATTTCTACTTGCTTCTCTTTAGCTTATGCTTTAATAAAAGTAGATTGAGTTTCGGTTTGGTTTCATAAAGTATTGGTCTCCATATACTGGCCATCATCTCTCTCAACTGCTGAATAAGCTTTCTTACCGGCCACAAGTGCTGCTTGTGACAAAGACAATTCAACGTAATGAGAATGAACAATACTGAGCATAATTCAAAGTGAAGAAATCCCAGTGGGGATTTATTCAGTGCTTCCTCTTGTTGATTAATGTTTGTCATAGTATTACTGTTACCAAACACCACACCAGAAACCCAGAGGTCTAATTCTCTCTATGGAACACCTATTGAAGTAAATTGAAATGGCCGTATTCTTCAGGAGAAAACTGGCCTCTGAAGGACTGAACAGAAAAGGATGACGTAGAACAGAAGAGAGAGAGAGAGAGGTGCAAATGAGAAGGTTAATATAATTGCACATCCCTATCAGTGTTGCTAACGGGAAAACACAGTATTTTCTCAAGTCAGTAAATCCAGGAAGAAAACAACCCTCAAGCACTTTTTCTAGCCTTCAGTTTAGAAGCTGTCTGCAATCTTTTCAAGCATCAAGACTATTATTTATATGGACAGTCACAGCTAAGCCTACAAAGACTGACAAACATATAAACTGATAAGCTTAGTGTGCCTGTAGTCCTAATTAGGACATCTCATACAAACTGCTAAGCCTTATCACTTTCTCACATGCTAATCAGTCTATTTTTAACCTTACTATCTTCTGCAAAGGAAATCATATTCTAGATAGCAAGGATGCACTATTTTAAATTTACATTAAAATTACATTACTACTGTAAAAATTTGTCTGTTTTTCTTTGATTTTAAAATATTTTGTTAGAACTTCAAAAGCGACATCTGTTTTGAAAAGCAGTAGAATTTGCAACCATTCAAGATCCCTGTTACTTAATGGAACTCATTAAACACAGTTTCTACCCAGTTAACACAGCCAACAGAATGAGCATCCCGAGGGCTTTTGAGAGTACATTGATATCTCAGAAGCTGATGAACACTGGAGCTACTTAGTATTTGGATGGAGGATTCACCAAAGAAAATTGTTAACTATTAAAGAAAATAAGACCAAATAATGCATGCTAATAAATTCCACTTGAGATGCTGAAGCTGACAGTTAGAGAAAAAAGCTCATATAAATACCTCAACAATAACTAAATCAAAATCAAAAAATTAAAAATTGATAAAAATTAAGTAACCTTACATTTAAATTTTCTTCTGAGTACACAGGCAAAACTCACTGTTTTTTTCAAAGTTCACTGAGCTGCACACTAGATAATTCTTTTCAAAAGAAACTTTTAATATCCAATTTATTTCACAGTAAAAATACTATACCATTTTCTACCATTTTTCCTTGTAGCAGTTAATACACACTTACCAGTCTCCTTCTTTCATATAATGTTTTGTCAGCAGAGATAAGAAGTTACAATCTACTTTTGACAAAAGAAGAAAAAAAGGATGCGCACCTTTTACATTTGGAGAATTGTGTGTATTTATGCTCTTGTTAAGAGCAACCAAGTAAGTTTTAACACTGCAACCTCCAAAAATCAAACATTCAGCAGAGCTACATATACATTACAATTACCTTGCCCTGATGGTCGTGTTTCATTTCCCAACCTCTTGGCAGCTCCAGCTGTTTGTTAGCAAACATGTTTAGGAAGCCAACCAAATCACGATTATGCTGGTAGCGCTCAAAATGGTGGGTGTCCCGCCGGACTTTGGTGATCATGTGCTTCAAACACGTGTTATTTGTAAACATGCGGTAGGCACTCTGAAAAACACATTAACAAAAGTACGTAATTTTGAAAGACAAAATTTCTTTTTACTACAAAAAGACATTTCCACCATAAATAAACGATCTTAACCCTTAAAAATAATTTCCAACTAAGCCACACCAATAAAAAAATGGTCCTCTTTCTGCGGTTTTGGAATAAGTGTTCAATATTTCTTTTTTTACTTAATATATATGAACTTCTGTTATTGACTGATTTCAGCAAAGTGTGAAATACTCTATTTCGGACTCCTTCTACCACAGTCTTGTCCCTGGAACTGTGAAGAATCTTAATTGCTAAAAAGTAGAGATTTCATAGATATTCTCTGATTTCTGGAGTAAGAGTCAAATGCAGCCACAGAACACTGTCATAAAGCTGGTAAGATTTTCTGCAAGATAGACACATATATCCTTGTAGAAATTTTCACAACTCTATATAAATATTGTTTCCACCTACACATTTTAAAAATATAAAAAATGTGGGGAAGAACCCATTAATTGCATGCCCATGTGTAATGTATCTAATAAAACTGAAATAGAAGAGTAAAATGAGAGCACTAAGGAACAAATAAAACTTTAAATAAAAGGGAAAATAAACAGTTAATACCCTTTCCTCCAAAACAAGATCCCAGACAACCAGAAATCAAGTCTTTGTCTCAGGATTAGCAATAGACAGAAGATAAAACATAGGCCCTCCAATTGCACTGTGCTGTTGCCTAAATCACTCTGCTCTCCTACCTCTACTCCCTGGTCAAATGTCTTATTCACTTCTGCCCTATTTCAAATATTGAAGGTAAAGCAGTGCAGACCAAGCAGAATTATTCAGCCACATTCAGGCATGCATACATGTCAAAATTAAATTAACACCAACCAGTAATTAAAAAAAACAACACTGGATTACTAACAAGTGTGCTTGCAGACAATAAATTATTCATCCCATTGCTTCTGTTTATACTATACACCCCATTATGCAAAGGAAAAAAAATACTGAAACAACTATATAGGAAGAATCACTGAAGTACAGCGAAAATAGAAAACATATATTAAGATGTCATTTTGTTTAGTGTGATCTCTAATACATTTTGATATAAACCAGGCAATCTGGGGAGTATACACAATCCCATGAGCAGCAAAAGGACCTTAAAACAGAAGCTGCACTTTTCATTCTGAGAATTGTCTGTCACCCTCTGCAGAGCACAGTAAGAAAGCTATTGTTTCAAATAAACAAGTGAGCTTGGTATCCTAAAAAAGGATGAAGAGTTGAGTCAAAAATAAAAATTGTAGTAGGTCTAATACCAACTATAGCTATCTCTGATAGCTCACCATTTGCAAGGAATGATATGAGCATTTGAATTTATCCTGCCTCCCTGGGTACTATCAGTACCTTAGTGTCAAACACTGAGTAGTCTCTTGGCATGCAAGACATCCATATATATAAACGCGTATTTATGTAAGTTTTTTTACCTGTACAAACTATACTCACAGGGTTAGAATGCAGCACTGTAAAGAACTCTGGGCTGATAAGAAATTTCACAGGGGGAGACTGGAGCAATAAAGTAAGTCTGGATCTGGAGGTAGAGTGAGGCAGCACATTCTCTCTTCGAAAATCTAAAAGCAAAGTGAATGACAAAGACATCCACTAATAATCATTACCAAAACACTACTGCAAACAGCTACATTAAATGGATTCACACAAGAAAGAAAAGCACTGTGTATACAATTATTTCAGACTTATTACATGTTATAATTGCTCCTGAAATGTTTTTAATATAGCACTGATGATCTTGAAAATATCAGAACTTGAGTTTACAATCATTTAAAATAAATAAATAAATTCCAATCATTTGTGTTCCCAAGCATGTCCATATATATAAATTGTAACAAGGTCCCCATGGCAAACCTATGAATGTTAAAAGGCCTTTAACACTATTTACTTGATACTCTCAGAATCATGTTGGGGGAGAAACATGAGGGGTATACAGCAGTTTCAACAATGTACTGAAGAATAGTTACCATTTAAGTTAAAAAAAAAAAAAAAAAAGGTACACCAAACGAGGTTCCATTGAGATCTGTATGGGTCTGGTCCCATTCATTACTTCTATTAATGACTCAATAGGGAGGACAGAACTTACTCCCACTAGGAGATGCTGCAATAGCTGGACAGCGGGATGGAAAAGATTCAAAAACCACAGTGACACATTATAAAAATGAAAAGATCTATGTGCAGGTATGGATAATCAACTGCACAAACACAGGATGAATAATCAGTCTTCTATGCTGAAGATCTGCACACAAAGGTCCAGGTGTGATTTTTGCAGATCAAAGACTGAACATTGGTGGTTACTATCATTCAGGAAAAAAAAAGGAATAATTATGTGTAAGAAGTTTTGTCTGTAAGACATAGGAAGTTTCCAGTCTTTTCAGTACAACAGTCACAGACACATTTAGTTTTCTGAAATATCCCTAAGGAGCTGCAGACTAACTGAAGACAGTCCTGAGTGGACCAACAAAATAAGAGATCTAACAAGAATAGGAATAGTCTGTTTCACAATGTTACAGAACATCCACTGACTGTATACAGTAAGGACACGTTAGTTGGAATTTGGCAAGGATGGGTTAGGTGTAGCTCATCCTATCTACCTTCACCAAGGAAATGAAATAGGTGACTGCTCAAAGTCCTTTCTAGTCCTATATTCTACCATTTCAAAATGTAGCAGCCTATAAAAAAATATTTGTAACCCAGACCACACCATTTTATACTTTCTCTGCAAATGTCTTGCCTATATTTTTACCCAGTCAGGCACTGACAGAAAAAGGCTCTAAATCTCACATTCATCTCTTCAGCACATCAAACAGGGTGAGCCATAATCTTCAAAAGTAGACAACAATGAAAACAAATGGCAACCCAGATTTTCAGGGGCAGAAAGTATGTTCTGCCTTATGTCACTAAATAAATCATCTACAGGATGAATGCTCCATTTAGCAAGAAATAAATCCTTTTTTTTTTTTTTTTTTTTTTTTTTTACCTGCATTAGAATGGTGAAAGTCAGTTTCCTCTCCAGCTCCATCCACTGCATTTGTATGCTCTTCAGGCCTGTCATTAGTCATTGTTCTGCGGATGCTCTGGTACCTACAGTTAGAAAACTATACTTTATATATAGTATATGGTAACTGTGATCCATCTCCGGTTCCGAGGGACTCTAATAATGAAGTCGGGCTTGCCCTTCTTTTCTGCCTTGTAGGTTAACATACACTAATCTCTCTAATTTCAGCATTAGGAGCCTTTTGAATTTCTGAAAACCATTATCAGGTATTTTTGTTTATCCACATAGCTGTTGAACACAGGTGGGATATGAAAGCCTTAGAAGCCCACGTGCAACATAAAAGGAACAGTCACATAAAAATAAATACATATGGCCAGCTGCAATAGCAACTGGGACCCAGTATTCATTGTTCAGTCTTATCACAGTGAATGCAGTTTTGTAAGCACACAATTCACAAGCAACAATGGTAATTCTTACCGGCGATTCAGCTGTTCCATTTGCTGTATGGAATTTGACCGCTGGAGAATCTGTGGGGCTGGGGGAGCTGTGGGTCGCTGCCACGTTGTCGTCCTGTTCACATGGTCCACATAAAAAATTCGTCCATGGCTGTCAATTCGAGCTTCCCAGTCTAAGTAGCAATAAAATACTGTTAACTATGCAGGTGTTTGGTTTTATTTCTGTATTTATTTTAGCTCTTTGTAACTGAATCTAATGTTCCAAGTTTCCATTTCTCTATTACAGGATGACTTCAGCACAGAACTTTCTCACTGAAAGGCTAAGAGGCTTTTCCCTGACTGTATCGCATAAGTCAAACTCCCTGTAGTAGTTTAGGTTCTATGGAATCCATATGTAACTAAAAGCACTTAAAGATGAGATGAAAACTACTTCAGTAAGCCAATGCCTAAATATCAAAAACCTTGCAAACCTGTCACTGTTTTTCCCCAGCTGATAGTAACAGTAATACTGTCAACCTCTTGTGCAAGCAGTAACTATAATGCTGTCCCAGTTTTGGTTTTGCTACAGAAACTATGGAAAACATTAGAAGTCTAGCACTAACCATTACGGTCTGTTTGATCTCTGCAACCAGTGTTACAAAAGACCAGAATATGACATCCCTAACTATTAAAAAATAGGAACCATTGCATTTATTAATAGTACCTAGCATACAGTCAGGTTGAAAGAAAGAAGATAGCAGCATGAGATCACCTGAATATAGTATTTCTTCTC
Source organism: Cygnus olor (assembly GCF_009769625.2). NCBI lineage: Eukaryota > Metazoa > Chordata > Aves > Anseriformes > Anatidae > Cygnus > Cygnus olor. The sequence continues at coordinate 1,833,272 of NC_049174.1, read as the reverse complement.
TGTCCATATTATACACGTGATTTTGCATAAAATGTGCAAATCATTTAGCATGTCACCAGCTGAAAAACAATCTTTAACAGCTCAAAAGGTTTTTAGGAGAGACTTTCTATATTTCAAGTCGAGGTGGAAACATCAGTCCCTGCAGTAACATTCAAAAAAGCACTGGCAGGCAACCAATTCTAAATGACCGCTGCTCGACGAGGAAAGAGGGGATAGAAAAATCCTGACAGCAGAGAAGGAAAACTAAATTCTACTGTAAACTGTTTAGTACTGACAGCCTTAAAACCTCAGGCTTTGTTACTGCATGTGTATTATGACTTCTGTCAACAACTGAAGGCAGCTAAGCAGCTCGCTGCACTACACTGTAGGGTGAGTTGACTCACAAAGAGGTTAAAAAAAAAGTTCTGAGATAAACTGAATGTATCATCTCTGCAAGACTGCTGTGTATTTTAGCTGGCCGCAATGCAAATTGTTCTTCTATCTTTGTGGTTCATAATCAGAACAGCCTATTAGTGATTAGAGTATTATTACTGTAAACAAGAGCTATGTAGGAAAGTAAACTTGGAGTAAGAACAGAAAAAGAAACACCATAGTGTAAGAATAAAGAGAACTGTTTAACAAACAAATTACAATTCCAGGAGAAAATAAGTATGTTGATGTCATCTTTCTCCAAATCCATAAGCAAAATCCAGAATTTTGTACTATATTGCAAATTAAAAGTTCAAAATAAACAAAATTGCAACGATGCAAAGGTTATGGATTCATCAATGTACTTGCTATACAAAATATAATGCATTTCAAAGTTACTCCACAAAAAGAAAAAATAATTTAATTTCTATCTCAAAAAAGCAAACTGAAACATTTCAGCATTCTCTGAAAAAGTTTCTCCCCCCAGAGACAAAAAAAAAGATTGGAAGAGATGATTCTGTGAAAAGTTCAAATTAATAAGCGGTATCTTTCTGATGAAATAAAAATACACGTTTCACCATTCCACATAGATTTCAAACCCTTAAATGCTGTATAACAGCTGAGATTTTTCTTGTAGTGATGTCTAATTCCAACACAGTCACCATTTCTGTAATGTGTTCTTGAGACAGAAAGAGCAGCTTTGCCTGCGTTCGTCTTTAAATAAGCAAGTCTGAATGCTTGTGCAATGTGTTCTAAAGTAAAGGACTTCTATCAGTGCTGTGATGGACAAAAAAATCTTCCTTTAGTCAAACTGTTGTTGGTCAAACATGTTACAAAGGACTTAGCTTGCTAAATTGTGAAATTTTAATTGATCAAGGGTGAGCCTTCAAGCTGGTATTTGTTGATTTTTCCCCAGGAATGTAGGAGTTTTAAATGTTACATGTTCTAGGCAGACATACTAGGCATATTCTGTTCTAGAGACCTGTTCTGGGCAGAGCTTTGGTGAAGAAAATGAATCTAGGCAACAATTAGTATTTAGGATTTCATTCATATTAGCAGACAAATGATTAACATAAACTTGGCATTGGGCCTTGATTTTAAAGGATTGGTGCATGTACAACTATGTAAAATCCCAGCAAATGTCAGAGATCTTAGAATTCCACACAGCCAAGCCTTTTCCATGAACATTCTAATAGTTTTTTCCAAGTAGTTATTGTATCGTTTGCTTCTGAAACACAAAAAGCAATCTATGTACAAACCATGGTGCTACAAAAGCTGTATCTATGCATTTCTAAGTTATTACACCTGATCTTCCATAACGTTCTCTGTCTTCAGCATGAAAAGTGATAAAAATGCAAATGAACTATACGTCTCCCAGGCATAATTTTGTGAAAAATAATTCTGGGTTATTGAGGTGGCAGTTAATTAACTTTGGGATCTGTGCAGAGGACTAATTTGTTATATGCACTGCTTATAACAGAATCCTCAGGGAGCAAAATCTTCTCATCATCTGGCATTCCGATACGTGATTCTATCCATGTTCTGCTGTCAGGCTCTTTACAGCCACCCTATCCAATTACACAGCAAATGCAGTCCCATTTCACACAGCGGAATAGAATCTATTAATTGCACATTAAATACCTGAATTCCTGGCTTCTTCAAAATCATAGAGCTTTGCCACTGAGTTCACTGGGTCTGATTTTTTTCTTTTCTAAATCCATGTTTCCTCATTAGCCATGTAGCTTTTTTCTGACCCTCCTTTCTCCTTTCTTTAAGCATCTAAGACTAAATAGATCACCACTGCCCACGTTTAATAAAGAGTGTCAGTCCAAAAACTGTGAGCAATGTGTTTTCTGTATGTATTAAAGAAATGACAATTTCTCAGTCAATTTAGCTCATCCAACAATTGCTTAATATCCAGATTTATTTTAATTCAAATGCCTTGACACAGCCTCGGAAAATGCAAGGAAAACACAGACACCTTTCATGTAATCTATGAGCAGAGAAAGATGTTAGATATTTCTTTGCAAATCATCACCATATATGACATATTCATAGATTTCAGTGTGCTTGCTATCTTTCCCTCAGAGCATGTCACATAGCATATCACCTTACCTCCCTACTCACGTGCACTGCCTGTTGAAAAGGCAGCATCATGCCTTCCTAATTTCTCTGCAAATTTCACTTAGCAAGTCTGTATACATCAGGTATAATTATCATAACATATCCTCATAGTTTGCAGACTGAGCACAATGCCTTTCACGAAACAGCACTAGACTTAATCATCATCCTTCCTCATTAAGAACTTCTCAGTTGTTCATTCTCAGTTCTCACATTTAAAAATGAAACATAATGAGATCTCAGTAATGACATCTTGGCAGCCTAACCCACAATTAAAGTATGAAGAACCTCACTTGGTGGCAGAGCTTCATCCACTCTCTGGTACCGGCTAACATCCTGACGTACCGAAGGCAGCGACCTCAAGGGCTGATGGCCATTGGCTTGAGCACCTAGAAACAAAATGCCCACAAATTACTTTTCGGTCAATGTGGGGAAACCATAATGTTGCCTCTGAAGAGAACAAGACACACTAAAACTTCTGCAGGACTATGACATTTTAGGATATATCTATTAATCATCTGGCTTTTCTGGCAAAATAAGTCATGTCTACGGATCAGGGTGATTTCTCTGGCATACTCTGCAGTCCTGGTCCTGGAAATGTTACCTCTTGGGACACGATGCATCCACTTGTGACCAATGAAAGCCAGGGCACTAACAGTTGCATGTGCCTGAGTCATATCCCACCAAGGGACATGGGCAAAGCTACATCCACCTGGCCACCACAGAAATCTGCTCTAACTGTCCACTGACGTTCCTTGCTGCAGCAATATTGATTAGCAATGTATGGTGTAATCTGACACCTAGCAAAGAGTCTTAAATGTCTAGAAAATGATGTAAAAGAATGTACTGACAGCATTTGAAAAAATTCCAAAATTATATTTCACCAGGATAAATAGAGTAGATAAGATTAACTACAAACATATGCAGAACAGCATGGACTTCAAAGATAGGGAAATGAGCTCTGAACTTCTGAAATGTTACAAAAAAAGACGCAGAAATCCAATTTGATTGCACCCACTTAATTAGATCCACTTCAATCTCTGTAGAAAGAGAATGGATGATCCATTGCAAAATGTGCTTGAAAAAAATCTGCAATGGACACATTTCTATTTTCTGTGATTTTAGTGAGATATGAAATCCTGAACTGCTAAAATAACTTTATAGATGGGAGAAGTTTTATGGTCTTGAGTAATGCAGTCTTCTTTTCCCATGGTTCCAACTGTGCTAGGATGTGTCCATACATATAAGTAACTGCAAAAGGTAAGATATCAGCCTGAAACATGACTAAAAAATTATCTAGCAAGCAAGGTAACACTGTGAAATTCTTTTCTTCACACTCCTTCTCAATACTCTCTCAAGAATTAAAATATGTCCTATTTCAAAATAAACATGTCTTGGATATTTCAGTTTTGGTATTTTTGTTAAATCAAAAATCCCAAGTGTCTCTCAAACAAAGAATTAAGTCTCACAAGAAGAAAACCTTTGAAAGATAATGACATTGATAATTTAAGATCTTTACTTTCAGATGTTCATTTTTAATTAATTTCTACTGGCTGCAGAAAGGTCACTTATTAGAGTGCCTCCTGCAGTTGTTACCTCCAGTAGCTCCTTCAACCTGTGCTGTGGCACCCTCACAAGCTGCTTGGGCTCCTTCCGTTTCTTCATCCTGAGACTGGCTATTGGCAGCTGCCGCCTGCAGACTTCTTCTTTGCCAGATTTCTTCTGCTTCCTCTTGGTCTTGTAATTCACCTGCTTCAGCCTCCTGTACTTCCTCCTGAGGTAACTGTACTGCAGGCAAAGAGCCCGAAGTACTTGCAAAGTCTTGTGTTTCAGCAGCTGGCTGAGTTCTAGCCACATCAGTGGCACAAGCTCCCTCTTCCTCTTCCTGAGGAGAGAAGGTGGGAGTCTCAGGAAACCTAGCACTTTCAAAAGAACACCGCATTTCAACTGAGGAACGACGCACAGTTGCACTTTCGTTGCAAGAGCTGTCTGCCCCTTCCACATCGCTCTCCCCTTCCTGTCGGGTACTAGCCTCACTGACACTTTCCGTGCGAGCAGGATCACTCTGCTCAGTTTCTGATGACAGCTGGGAAGGTTCAGACCCTTGATCAATGGATTCCGTTTCACTAACACCCCTTCTGCTCCCAGCAGCAGCATCGGCAGCTCCTGCATCTGTACTGCTAGGAGGCTGCTCTACCTCCTGAGCAGCATACGACCCTCTGCCAGCCTGCTCTGCTGGTGTTTCACTTTGAGAACCTTGTGGACTTTCCCCTTCTGCTAACTGTGATGGTGGAAGCTCTGGGAGACTCTCTGGCTGGTCATCACTTGAAGGCAAAGGAGCTTCAGAGGCTGAAACATTTTCATTCTCTGCAGGCCCCTGTGTTACCTGATCTGATGAGCAACTTAAACCATCTCTTTCAACACTTCTTGTAGCACCATTAAGCATTACCAAACCACCATCATCTTCCAAGGAAGATGGAAAACCCAGGTCTTGATGTAGCTCATGTTCCTCTTCATCCGAGTCAATGTGAAGCATCGCATTAAGTCTTGTGTCAGTAGGGAAGCTACTCCTCAGTTTTGGGGAGGCTCCACGTGGACGTTCACCAGAGGCAGACGTCCCAGGTCTGGGATGAGCATTGTGTTCTATTGCATCCAGATAGTCATTTAGTGAGTCCTGGCGACCTCTTGTAGGTGATGATCTTGAAGCACCTGAGGTTATCTCATCCTGGTCTGTTTCCAGAGTTGTACTAGTCCTTAAAATATGTCTTTGGATTGTTTCTCCAGAAGATTCCTCAAGGACTGGCCCATTGGAACACACTGTGGATGTATCGTGATGTCCTGTTGGCATGTCCTCATCATCAGAGGGGCTCCCCAAGTCTCCATTTACAGAGTTCACTCCTAGCAAAGTGCCGACTGTTTCTGGTGATGCATCTGCAGAGACACAACAACTGAATGTGAAACATGTAATGCATAGACAGTTCATTATATTTTCCCAGCATCACAGAAGTGATACATCACATCTTTCAAGATGTTGGCTTATTTCAATCAGACAAGTAAGTGAAGAAAATGCAATTAAAACAATACAGGCATCTACATCATTATAACAGCAATCACAGAATTTTCTCTGTATAAGTCTGCCCTATTTTATAGGTCATAGAAAATTTCACAGGCATGGAATATTACTTTAGAGGACTCCTATTTTGCTTTCAAAAGACAAAGCATTGCCAAGCATCTTGACAAACTGCCTGCAAAACCAGCCTCACAAACAAGGAACGGGTTTTCTACAGCATCTCTCTTATATGCAGAAGCAGGATTTATACAAAACCAGTCACTGATGCCAGCTGTCCTTAGCAGCATGTAAACCCGCACCTGAGATCACATGAGCAATCACAAATTGTGCATTGATACACAATTCTATACACAACAGTTAGTTTGAATAAACTTAACAGACTTTTCCACTGTAAAGAATGGGAATCTACCTAAGCAAAGTTCACAAAATATTAAATACGTTTTGGTATGAAAAAAACGCCTAATAGACACGTGTATCTTTATAACCATAACAGGTAATTCTCAGTCCTGTAAAAGGGGGATAGGACAGAGTGATCAGCATGGACACAGAGGCAGAATCTTACTTGCAACTGCTCATCTCAGCCAAAGGTAGCCAAGGCACATGTCACAGAGTGAGAAGAAAGAATTAGATTCCCTCATCAATCCCATAAAATGAGAATCATAAGCACATTCATTTAAAATATATCTAATAAATCGGGAAAACAATAGGATAAAAAGAAAAATAACAGAATAAATGTTGGTGTTTTGGAATTACTATCTCCAAAGCCATATCTGAAATACCTAAAATATGAATCCCACTAGGAAAATCTACAGTAGAGGGGAGTTAATGGGGGAGTTAATTTTCACAGAAAATGTTAGAAACATAAATACATAGAAATTCTCTCTATACAACTATCTAGGGATTCAGATCAGTGACAAAGTCTCACCTTCATGAACTGAAGATGTGATTTCCACTTTGAACTGGAGATAGCCACTTACATGATCAGCTGGGAGCCTTCTGCCAAGATTATAACTGAGAATCTGGTCTCTGCAAAAATAAATATACTGTTGGCTTTGGTGTTTTTGTGTGTATGTGTGTTTTTTGTTCGTTTGTTTTGTTTTGTGCATGCATGCTTTTTTTTCCCCCCAAATTTTGACTGGTTTTATTTTTCCAATATTTTGTATCAGAAGTTCTTATCAGGTAGAGTCAGTGTGAGAGATGGTAACTTCTATTACACTTTTAAGATTAGCCACATAGAATGGCTTGTATGAAAAAGCACAAATACCAACAATAGTGTAAGATACTGTTTGTTGATGCACAAAACAGCCTAACAAACTACTATTTATCATTTTCAAATTCAGATTGTGCCCTATGAACTCTCACATATCCCTAAATCTGTTTTTAATTCCAAAAGAAACCAAACTGAAAAGGATCCCTCTCCCTTAGCTTCTCCTTCCTCCATCAGAAAATATGTTTTATTATTAACAAAAACCTTTCATTTCTGAAAACCTTCTGCCCCCTTGTGGTTTTTACTGTAAAAAAAAAAAATCCTAATAGTTTCTTCACATTTTATTTCTCATTCAGTAAAGCAGTTCTGCATCTGCCTAAACACATTATTACTTAGAAAAGCTTTTAATGCTAAGATTAAACTTCAAATACTTTCTTAAGTGTTTCTGACTTCAATAGGACTCAGACTTGATTAAGTACTTGTGTCAGCTTGAGACAGGATAAGATCCTAGGCTACACACAGCCAGAATTTACAGCCCCAGTCACTTTCAGCACATCTGACACAGCTGAAGGGAGAGGAGGGGGCTGCTGAAGACCTTCATGGGAAATTGCTGCTACTTATCCAATTAGATTTGTACTGGTATAATAAAAATCTCTCCCTCTACAGGGAACATTCTTACTACACTAAGTGACAGACTAAACAGAATATAAGGCAATTATAGAGATAAACTTCAGCAGTTTGCATCCAAACATCAGCTTTGAGCAAAAAAAGCCCTGAGTGGACAACTTAAGGCAAAGCAACCTCTCCACACTGTATGTGGGCCACAGGACATCAAATCATCACAATATTGTGTCCTGAATCTGTGTCACAGACTCATTGCTCAGTACTCCAATTGCAATTCTTCAATTAGACTTCGGGGAATCCTCAGAAGACTGCCAGCTGTGAATTCCACACTTTTTACATAAGGCTTACAATGCTCTAGGCACTACAAGATTAGAGAAAGCAGTGACATTAACAATGTCTGCTTTGGATTCAGACGAATCAATAGCATCAAATACGAGCACAAAAAGCACAAACAAGCAACAAATACAGATAAATTGGTAAAAATAACTGCAAGATTGATTTAATGTCAGTTCTAACTGCAACATGGCAAAACAAAACTGAATACTTACCCATGTTTTTGCTACATATTTATTATATAGCCTTCCATATCCCAAAAAGATTTGGTATATCAAATACACAGAACAGAGTGTACAGAACAGTACAGAGAAGTGAACAGTACAGAGAAGAAAACAGGAAATGTCTTCGAGACCAGCAGTCAGGTTTCACTTCTCACGCCAATAGAAATCCCAGAGCAGTTTTGGAATATAGCATGGAAATGAACACCCTAATATAGGTTTTGAAGCCAGTCTGTATCACTGTGCTATTTTTGAGTATCTAGCCGTGTGCAGATTTATTAGAAAAAGCTGCTTGCTCCAACATATCACGATTCGTTGAGATGAAGCGATTCTTAGGTTAAAACCTTGAAGTTAGGTTGTATGCTCTTCGGCAGGCTTTTTTTTTCTACTTTTTTTTTTTTTAATTAAAATTCTTTATCAGAAGATGTCGTCAGAATTTTAAGCTACTCTTACAATTTTGTTCTTACATTACTTACCAGTGTAACCACCACTTTGGAAACTTAAAGCTGAAAACTCTTTTCAAATTGAGTTTGCTTTTCTCCATTTATGCAACATGTTACTTTGATGAGAGTATCTGTGAAAAAGGAGGCCAGTTGTTTATATCCTACTTTTTGTGTGAAAGGTTGATGATGCTGCCACTCCCTTAAACTTTCAGGCAAGAACATACAGATTTTCTTTCACCATCATTCCTCGTAGGCCTCATCCAATGGCCTCTTAAGTTAATGGAAACTCATTATCTTTGAGTTAGGTTCTATACAAAGCACATTTGAATAATTCAGTTCCTCCCATTGTCTTTTGAGGAATTACTTTTTCTAATTTGTCAAATAAAACAAATAAATGTCAAAATATTTAGACATAATAACATACCCTACAATGACTGCTTTCTCTTACAGGTAAAATTACAGTTTTGCATTCACAGCTGCATCTCTTGCAGACCTCCAGCCATTTGTTTTACACCAGCACTGTATCACAGTGCCTAGGTACCAAGTCTCAGGCTTTTCCGAGTGCATATGGCTGTCTGATGGCCTAATTTGATCATCCATTTGACTACACTACAATATGCAGTCCAGTAATCATCTTGAAGTACAAAACATCTTAAAAATTTGTTACTTGCTTCTTTAAACCATAACAGACTGCCACAAAAAAATGAACAGAACATCTAAAAACAACACAATAGATTAATTTTGAGTTCCATTAGTTCTCTATTCATAGCATAAGGCCATTTTAATTTGGTAGTACACCAGCACTCTGAAAAATAAGGAGTCATAGCCTTGCAGTTCTAGTCAATTAGCTGAACAGATATTAAATCTCTCTTTTAAATTGACAAATAAAAATAAAAGAGATGTAAAAGTGATACAATAAAATTTGCTTGTTCTAAAAAATTTGCACACAATCATACAGCATTGTGATAACAGTTTGCTTCTTGATTAGCTAGCCATAGGGTAACATTTTTTAGGAGGGTAATTATTTTTTGTATAAAGACACTAAGTTGGAAACAAATTATAAACATATATAAAAAGATGTATGTGTATTCAGAATGGGGTTAGAAACACCACCATTTTCCAATTGGGCAATAAGGCTATTCAAATTCCACTTTAATTTCTTACTACAGTTACAGTACAAATTGTGCCTGTGCCACTAAGCCAGAAAGGCTGCTCTGTGCCAGTATCCTAGATGTTGAATCTCCCTGACAAATGAAAGTTAGCATTAAGAATGTACTAATTACCCAATTGCATGTCTCTCCAATAGTCTCTGGACTGGTATGGTTAGCTTCCCAAGAAAGCGCTTGATGATTGGACGACTCTTGGCAAATTTGTCTTTAACCTCAATTTCCAAGACATCTGTTAGAAGTGCAACAAAAGAATATTTCTGGAAGGAAAGAACATATTTGACACTATATCAATATATCTTCATTCAGAAGGCATGTGCATAATTACTAGTAGCTTGCAGTGAACTCTAAAAGCAGCGATTGGTGACTACGGCAGTTTCCATATTGCAAAACAATGTCAATGTCATTATTAAGCACTGAATTTGGCCTCTCAGAAAACCTCTATCTTTTTACCATTCCTTGAAAATACACGTTTGGTAAGAAGCTGCACTGGATGAAAGCACTTTCATGGTCCACATCAGAAAGGAGAAAGCAATGTATACTAGTGCTTGCTTCAATTTGGATACTAGAAAGCACAAAGAGAAGGAATCCTCACTGTACTCTGTCATGCTACAGGAGAGTAGCAGAATCAATGCAGAAGAAAGGAGGAGTGCCTCAGTCTAGTCTGTGCTTAGTGAACTTCCCCTCCAACACCACGTTTTGTTGTAATTTTTTGTATGCATGACATTGGAAGGACAATGCACAGGCAGTATTTTCATGAGCACTGAAACTAAAGGAGAGGAATTTTCCATAGATTTTTGCACCAAAGTTCATAAATCTTCCCAGTAAGCTCTAACAGAAGCTTTTCCTGCACTTGAGGCCTTCATACAAGATGGCACTAATTTATAAAAGGTTTTGTGATGTCTTGTAAGATCATCCTTCCACTTTCCCTTGTGGGGGGAAACAGCGTCACAGTCACTCTCTTCAGCCTAGCATCAGTTTTCATGAATTTATGAATACTTCATATTTGGCATCTGTGCTGCTCTGCTAAGTCTGGCTGAAGGTGGCCAAAAGATTCAACAGAGGTACAGGGCACGTATTTGAGCACGCATATCAGCAGGGAAGCACGCTTACACACAATGTGATGACAAATTCCCTTAGGAAAGCAGACTTAGAAACCAAAGATGTTTTTTCCTCTAGATTGTAAGATGTCAAACAAACAAAAAAGTACGGGTAAAATCTACAGAAAAGCCAAAGTCATCTGGTTACACTTTTACTGTCTGCCATCTTTAAGACCTCTGAGCAAACTGGCTAATGTACATCTAGCTAAATAGATGACAAGGTACTGAACAAGAAACAAAAGAAGGAACAACTCAGCTCAGCTGTAGATATTGGCTGAAAATATTCAAAACCAGCAATTAAATTGAGCCAGGAATTAAAAAAACTCCCTCATGCTGGGTAGAGCTGGGTTCCTGGGATAAAAAGAACTTAAAATTTGTTTCTCAGTTTAATAGAAAATTGCAAATTATTTTTCAGAAAGGAGTAGATGTAAAACAGGATCCATCCTGCACCACTAGGACAGCCTAGATAATGGAATCATAAGCTGGTATCATCAGAGCATTGCTAGAGGGAAGATGCAGCAGTTACAGCAAGCCAATACAATGTGTGCACCAGTGAACATTATCACTTTTCTAATAAGCTTCAAAAAAACAAGGAGAACTGGAGGAGAAAAAAAGGGGGAAAAAATAAGAATAGGTTTTCTTCCTATCTACTGAATAATGAAATGGACAGATAGAAAGATGAAGAATCAGTTTAGAGATTAAAACTCATATACTTCTAAGATTTTAAGTCTTCCACAAATCTACAGTCTTTCCCACAACCAAGCACCCCTGGGCAGTGCTAATGTTCACACTGCTCTCTTCTGCTTTACTGCTTGTTTGACTGTAATTTGTGGAAATATTTTCCAATCCCACTCAATTTTCTGATCTTCCTAAAGAACATATTAACATTCAAACAGAGTATAGGCATTTGCTCAATAGAAAATAGGCGCAGATCAAGAATGCTGCTAACTGGTCCCAAAAGGGTTAAGAACAATGTTCACAGTTTCCCACTTAAATATTAATCTTCAAAGACACTGCCTTGCTCTTCTGTGCTCAAAGACAGTTGTGGGACTGAGCAGTTCAAGTTCCTTCTTTAAGACCTGCACAACATACCTGGTATAAACCAATCTAGAAAACTGGCTTCTAACAAAGAGCATCCACTCTGCCTGGCAAAATTGAACGCTTGCCACCTGCTATGCACACTGAGGATATCATTTCCAAATGAGCAATCATTGCCATCACTAAGCATAAATGCTCTCTTATTGTACCTTTTCTTAAAGAGTCTTCCCACAACATATAATCCATTTTAATTAATTTATTTTTTGCAATTTCAAGGGATCTACAGGGCTGTTGAGTGATTCCAACTCTTTTAGCAGAGAAGCAAATGAAAACCTCACAGCACTGCAGCTTAAACACATGGCATAAATATGCAGATGATAGCTGTTTCTTTCCAACAACGGGGTTCCTAAAATTACTACAATTTTGGTGTCAGTTTAAATAGCTAGCTACAGAATAAGCTCCCAGCCTTCACAGAGTAAGGACTAATGCATAAAGAGAAAATACAAGCCTAGTATACTGCATCAGCTTACAAAGAGCTCTCAAAAGGCATACATTACCTCTCTGTGCCAAACAGGGTTAGTTGTGTTACTGATGATGGTCGACCTTCTTTCCTGACCATGATGAGCAAATGTAGGAAATGTACTTTTCTTGCCTGGCTGAATGGACATCTTTAGATAAGGATCGGGGTTGAAGAACATGCCTTTTTTAAGCCCAACTGCTCTAATATCTTTAAAGCAAAACAAGGAAGGAAAAAGGAACAGAGTAAATTAAAGCTAGTTCACAAAGTAGCGCATTCCTAAAATATTACCCAGGAAATCAATTCACCGTAAACCACTAAATAAAGCAACTTAAAGTTGCTAATAGAGTAACTGGATCCAATGTACAGAAGATAGTTGAAGCAGGAAGTCAAGTGTTTTCCTAAGAGAACACAGGGAGGAAAAGTATTGACGTCCTCATTTACATTTTGGACTCCAGTCATTTGTAATACAAACAGAGCACAAACATTCAAATGAGCAACAAATATTTTTCTCAGCAAGGTATTTCCACCCTAAAACAAACAAAAAAAAAACCCCGCCATACAGTAGTTGCTCTTTTGCTGCTTGAGGAGAAATAGCTAAGATTAAAAAGACTGTATGGGAGGTAATGTAGTGAACTCAAGCTCTCCCAAAGCTGAGACTTTGAGAAACATGACTTTAAATATTCCTCACCGAGATTGCTCTGGCCTATGATGCACACTTTATCCCAACTTAGAAGAAGATAAGCTATCCCACTTAAAAGGATGCAAGGTTTTCTGAAAATGCTTCTTTCTTGCTAGGGAAATCTCAGTATCGCAGCCCGTGCCAACTTTCAACAATAAACAAGAATTTCCTCAGATGCACATCTTATACCTACGCACTTCAGCGAGAGTATAAGCTTCATCAAGAACAGAAAGAAAGAGGTCATTTGTGCTACAATATTAGATTTTAAACTTAACTGTAAAATATTTGTCTGTTTAGGTTTGCTGAAGCTTAAGATTTTTGTGCCTCTCTCCATTAGGTTCTCCAATATGCTGCACACAGTCTTCATGACCCTAATGCAATTGGCACATATATACTTAGATGAGCAGTTTATACATGCTGGCAAAATTCACTGCACTGAAATCAAATACTACATCTTCACAGTCAGTTAAAAAAAAAAAGAAAAAAGACCTGCCTACAGTTCAAAATTAAGCTGTATAGTAAAATACTATGAAATATTGAGTAACAGCCTTTAGAAGCAACAACTTTGTATATGCAACTACAGCAAGTATATACATTACTCTCTATCACGATCTTTGCGCTAAAGCTGTTCAGAAACTCCTACACGAGAGACCACAGCAAAATTTCTAACAAAGATCCTCTGTGTGCAATGGCACATGGTATTTCACCAGCTATGAAAGGGGGGAAAAGCCTGAAAAGACTAAGACATGTGAACAATGAAAATGCAAAGCAGTTCCTCTACAGCCTTAAAAAAAATAAAAAAATAGAAGCATATCCACATAATTTTGATTTATATCAGTCTGCACAAGCACAGATTACAAACCTGTAAGAACTTCAGGCATGTGGCAGAAGATTCTTCTACTCCATCAATAATATATTTTCACACTGATTTACTAGTATAATATGGTAATAAATCATAGAATACCACTAATGATGTATGAGAGATAGAATCATGATTTATTAACGGTACCTAGTGAGGAAGATATAGCCAAGTGGTTCTCTTAAGTATTCTGTATTCATTTTAGAGATCACTAGAAAACATCTCTTCCCATCATGAGATATTCAACAATTTGAAATGCATTTATCTGAATGCAAAGAATCAACTGACTGTTTTCAGTCAGAGAGTCCATAACCCAGACAATTTATTAGTGATGGCAAAAGCTTATGCAACAGATTTGGTAGTATGGTTGTGAGAGTTGATCGTTTCATCTCTTTTTTTTTTCTGTAATTAAAAAAAAAATAAAAAATTTCCCACTGCTCGAAACTTATTGCTAGGTAGTATCTTGAAACCTGTCAACAAAAGAGAAGGTTATCACCCGCAAACATTTTGAGAACTCCTTGAAAAAGTGAATTTCTAAGTCTAAAATAATACAGAGAAATTCTCAAAAATAAAATTATTTTTCTGCACAAGGAGTAATTCACAAACATATTTCAAAGAAAACAATGCTGTCCTCCAAAGGAGTACAGCATGAAATGTAGGAAATAATGTCATCACTGAATCATGGCTCAGCTTTGATTTGCCACAATTTCAGTTTAAGGTTTAACATAATCTTACATTTAGAGTTATCGTATTTGTTTGTTAACATAGTCACATGAGAAGTCAGGACCAGATAGTTCATTTTGGCTTCAAAAATACAGTTCTCTAGCATCTTAATCAAAAGATGTCAGACAATTATCTGTCACTACACCATGCAAAACCCAGGATATTAGAACATTCTCTGATAAGCACACTAAAAATCCATTAAAGATACAATAAAGTTAAAGAGGCACATTCAGATGACAACAAAATGCAGGCTCACCACATTCTACATGAGCAACCAAAAACGTTCTGGAAAGTACATGACAGACCTCTCAGGCAGTACATCTTTCAAACAAATTTAGGAAACTCCTCAAGCCGAGTTGTAACATTCCATTAAACACAACAGGTTTTTCAGATTTCACAAAACAATTATCTTTCTAGCTCTCTATGTGACTCTACAATGTATTAGTGCTATACTGATTAACTGCTGCAAGACCATATCAAAGTATATTGTCTTCTGCTCTACTCCTACAGCGTTTACATGTTTTCATTGTCAGCTCCTCAGTATTCAGAAACATTTTTTTCTGTCTTCACTGAAGTTGAATATGCTCTGGTCTAACAAGACTTCCTGTGGAATAAAGTGCTAATCAAAACAAGTGAAGCTGGTAGACTGTATCCCTCAGCTATTTTACTGTAGTGACAGCTTAGCTGTCTGTTACAAGTAAAGATTTTTTTTTTCTTTTTAAACCACTACTTGCAGCTATTGCTTTGTTACTACTTTCTTAAAAGTGACAGAACCAGCTTGCATTTTATTTAGAGGCTAAAATTTTTTTTTTGTTCGTTGCACAAACTAGAAATTTTTGTAAATTTCTCATGCTGAGATTCATCAAACTCGTTTCTTTCATTCCTGGAGATTTGTCAATCTGGCTTGTTTTCAAACAGAAGTTCTAAAGAAATGATATCTTTCAAGCCACTAGAGTGTGCTCCTAGAGAAGCTAAGGAAGAAAAGTGCTCCATTTTTAAAGATTTTTAGAACATCTAATTATTTTTTTATAAAAATAATTTGTAAAAAGCGTATTTGTGTTGTCTTTTTTACCTGATAGGGTAAAGCTGACTAACTTCCGAGAGTGCTGGGCTCCAGAAGCACCTTCATCCGTGCCTTCTACTCCCATCTGAAGAGAAGAAAGAAATAACATGCCACAGAAGTTTTCATCTGCTTTATACATTATTGAAGATGATTATGCAGCTGCATAGAGGCATGCATGGGAAGAATCAGGCCAATTACTGCCTGTTACCAGGGACGAAGCTACAGCATCCATTTCTAGGAAAATATTATTTACACCACATGGTGTTAATACACTAGTCCTTGGAATCTTCCAAACAGAAAATCAATCACAGAAAGGGAAACACTATTTTCTTGTGAGTTTCATTTTTATAAAATAAAATCAACAGTATGGACTGGTAATATATATGTGAAAGCATAAGCTAGCCAGTGACAGCATGTGTAACTTCTGTCACTTTTCACAAGTGGGCAATTTACCATGCAACAAAAAAGGTAATGGGATCAATGAGATCAAAAACCTTCAGATTTATGAATGAAAGGTCTTTGTAAATGGAAAATTACATCAACGATATCAATACAAATGTCATCTAAAAGCTATGCTTATACTACACATATATTCAGGTTTGGTTTCTACAGAAATCTCTGACTAGGTAAAAGCATTACCTCAAAATAAAAGGCTTCTCATGTATTAATGTCTAAATTGCTATATCCACAGAACAGTTCCTTCAGCTGACAGACAAATTTCTCTCCAGACAGAGATGTGCAACCAGCAGAATAATCTAACATAAAAACATCAATGGAGCTATACTGAAAGTCAAACGGTTCTCCGTGTAGGCAGTGCACTCACTCCCAGACAGAGATTATGCACAGTGTGCTAAAAAAGCCTCATCCAAAAAGCTTTATATTAGTGATAAATATGATAAATAGGAAGTCATCCGACCTATTAAACAAAATAAGCTGATAACAAACTTGTACACCTGTGGGTGGATGAAGTATGTAAAGCAGCTTTTAGCACTTGAACAGTTGTCTGAAAGCAGAACTAGAAGCTACGAGACTGAAAATATTTCTGAAGCTGTGGTGGCCAGACTAGAATGTGCAGTCCATGAGGAAACCACTAAACAAGTCAAAAGTCCTTTTGCTATTGCTTTAAGCATTACCACGAGCTTTCAAATACTTCCCATGATGATTAGCAAACAAAAGCACAATCAGAACAAATGCTGGGTGCAATTGATATTGAAGGATTTATTCTGTTGCAAAATCCCATGCTTAGCACATAAAAGCAGTGAAGTCAATAAAGCGATACAGAAACCATGATGACGTTGACATTTGGCATCCCCATGGGCCTCAGCAGCCTCCTGAGGGAACAGACTGTGTCAGGAAGTTGCACTGCTCCCCGCCCGGCCCGTTTCCTGTCCTCATCACTGCGGTCGTGATTCACTGTCGTTTTCAGGGACAAGGTTTTCTCACCAGAACACTCTCAGCTCTCTCATCTCCCCACCGAGCACGGTATCATTACTCCCACAACTTCGTAAGGATACACAAGCAGTGACAGCTGGTAATAAAATTATGAGGGCATTGAAAACACACCGGGTTAACTCCAGCCCGACCAGCATCCTTCTGCTTAAGGAGGGTTGCTCTGGAAGCAAGAAGGGGCCAGTCCCGCTGGGAAGCAGAAGCCAAGCAGGCAGAGTTGCAGGAACTCTGCACATATCAGTGTGCTCTACTTGACTCCTTCTAACAGGCACTGATTTCTTGTTAAGAACTACTCATCAACAAAAAGGTCTTCCTCTTTCTGTATGTATCTTTCCACTACATCATGGACTACAAATAACATTGTTTATACTGCTAATCATTGCTTTAGTATGTTTTACAGAAAATATGATTTGCCCACAATTCAGCTATAATAAAACTAATTATAACAGTGTTCTCTAGCACTTCCACAGTTTCGTTCATTTTATGCCATTTTCCAGCTCCATTATGATCTGAACAGCAGGTTCAGTTTTTCTGCACCAATTGGAAGACTTGATCCCACCAGACAGACTTACATTTTGGCACTACAAAGGCTATCTCACCTGGTGTAAGGAAGTGTTTCTGAATACTAAATCAGTCCTTGCTTTTCCTCTAGCTGAAATGAATACAATATTAACTGCTTATCCAAAAATAAGATGAGCTGAAATTCCTGGTGGAATATTCCATTAGCATGAAGAAAACCAGAAATGGATCTCCCACCAAACCATGCAATGCAAAAATTCAGCATGATCCAAGTAAGCAGGTAACTTATCACAGCTTAAAAAAAAAACAGAAGGAATGGGCATGCCTCGACTTTTACCACTCTCAGGACCAACGTATCTGTCACAAAGGACATGACACACACAGTGCTTAAGATTAACACCAAAAACAGGAAAATGGTATGAGGTATTAATGCTTAATAATAGGTATACTTATGTATAACTAACCCAATATGATATTTTATAGGAGGCGTCATCTGAGCTATCATATGACATTCTCATCAGTGAAACTATCAGCTCACTATTACTGGAAGTCTGTGTTGTTAGAGCGAACAAAAAGGTTTACATAAAATTACACCTTCCATCAGGAGTACAAATTCTGTAGAATACCCAGGATCCTGTGCTACCTTTCAAAGGAAAAAAAACACAACAACTTCCACAGTGACAGCAGGTTAACCCCACAAGATGGACCAATGACTCTGACAGATGGGTTTTCAGGTAACTCCCAAGTAAATAAATGCATATTCAGAGAGAGGAGTTCAGATGCCTTTTTGCATAACTAGTCTTGAAAAAATACCACTAAGTGGCTTGTATGACAAGACCAAGAAAATATACAAGCTTAAGTGGTTTCTTCATTACTTTGAGTTGCTCATTTTTTATTTAAAAACAAAACATAAAACAATCAGGCTAGCTTTCATTCTGTAGTTTATAAATTTATATTAAAGACAGTTGCTGTCAAGCTCACTAACTGTAGCACATTTTCTTCTATAAAGTATCAAAAGCTCCTATGCCTGCTGTGAACATCTATTGTTCATAGGTCTAACTATTAAATGATGCTGTCATTTAGGTCAGGAATTCTAAGAGAAAGAAAAAACATTTGGTATAACGAGACATAGTCCATGACAGCGCATACAGTATCACATTGCCATAACATTCACTTGTATATAAATTTACAATGCTGAAGAACTGCAAGATCAGATTAAAAGCAAGCAGCTTAAATAAATTGTGCTCTAAAGTATCCTCAACACTGTAGTTGTCAAGACACCACCATGACAGATATAATCTTAAATACTTGGCAGGTAATATCAAAAAATCAAATGTACTGTGAGACTTTATGTCAACTGAAGATCTAGCCTGTTAGATGAATTACGTCCATCAAATGCACCTGGATACAAGTTTGAAAGATTCTTCTTATAGGTTTGGAAGGTTCTTCTTATTCTTAATGGTATTTATTTAAACAACTAAAAAACTCCATTAAAACTTCTAGGATTTCAAAAGTGCAAGTAATGAAATTGTAATAAGGCAAAAATAAATCGTGAAAGTCATAGAATTATCTAAATTTCAATGGTATATGAACACTCCGAAAAATTCAATAATCTCTGCAACAGCAGAGTTTTGTACGGTCTTTTTTTTTTTTTTTTTTTACATACTAGTAACTGCTATCTCAGCAACAGTTTCATTTTTAATAATAACAAATAAGTGGAGACTTCCGATAAGAATTCTGCTGGAATTAGATAACCAGTGTGAAAAATTTCTAATATGGTGTTAAATTACATCAAACTGGCAGCATTAATTTTGAAAGCAAGTAAAATGAAATTGTTATCATAAAAGATTTCATTTCAACTTGGTGATTTTTACCTTCATTTTATCATGAAAAATACCAAACCATGAAAAGCATTTCCTAATTTAGGTGACTGTTGTCATACAATCTCTCTCTCTCTCTCTCTCTCTCTCTCTCTCTCTCTCTCTCTCTCTCTCTCTCTTTTTCCAAAAGTTGCAGTTAATAGTAAAACTAGGAGACTTATATTGATAGGTTTGTCTGGCAGTTAATATCGTATACAAATACAATGAACAAATAGGTTAAACTTACCATCACAGCAGGGTTTTTCACAGTGATACATGGAGTAGTAGCTCGGAGGGCTCCACTAACACCATGGTAGTATTTAAAACAGATCTTTATTTCAGCTAGAAGACAAAACGAAAATCACATTAAATCTGTCGTGACTGACAGTAGGCAAAAGACAGACAACTAAAGGAACGTGTGTATGGGGAGTTGCAGTTCAATTCTGTTCATTGCGCGTGAGTTTAGGCTGATTCACCAGTACAGTTCACTGGTACATCTTTGCTGTAGAAGCACACAATAACTGTAAGTGAAATACATTTTCTTTTGACCTGTAGAACAGGACTGCAGACAATCAGGATACAGATTCAGGATACATTTCCCTGGATTGTAATACAACCCTATTTGCTGTAAGTAAACTGTGCTTTTTAGCCTGAGTTGACTCTTAGGAGATGTAGGAGAAATCATTAGATCATCTACTGTGATCGTTATTGTGCTCTTTGCTGCTCTTCTCCACTTCTCAAAATTAATATTGACATATGGACTCCAGAACTATACACAACACCTAGCATTAGCCTCACCAAAGCTGAATGAGAAGGATCATTCCCAGGTCCTACCAGATGCTCCTCTCTCTATATATCCAAGAAATGCAGTAGAGCTCTTAGTCACAGGTTACACAGCAAGTTGACGTTAAGGTGTGGCATACACTCACTGACTCTGCAGGCATGGCTGGAATGTTTTTCATTCTGAAGCCAGCAGTATCAAAATTGATCTTATTTGGTTGTGCCCAGCTTGTTAGTTCATTCTATATGGACCTCTGATTGCTTTTATCCAGATGAAACCAGTACAAACCCTAGGTAAAATTTGCAAACAGACAATTAAAATATTTAAAAGCACTGCATTTTTTTCAGTAACTCCTGCAGAGCCCCACTAATGAGATTTCCCTTTTGGTGTTTTCTGTCAAACCTTTTACTATCATTTAGCATGCCTATCCAAAAAAAACCTTGATCCTTGTAAAATAAGAGGGTAGTAATAACAGATAATCTTATTTATCTAATATCAATTCTAATATCAATTTCATTTAATATTTTATGTATTTTATATATATATTTTTATATATATATAATATATATAATTTATCTAATATCAAATCTAATATCAATTGAGCATGAGATAAAATATTATAAAATTCAGGCTCTTATCACTTGGATTCTGCATTAGCCCTACAGATATCCTGACATTCTGGTAGGAATGGAGATCCAAGTACAGTTGTTCACGGTGGAAAGCTATTAACATGCTGTTCAGAGTGCTCTTTAAAGCTCATTCTGTATGAGTACGATCCATCACTCAGTGATGAGCCATTAGAAATACTTCAGCAGGAAATTAAGAATAGAGCAGCTGGTTATCTATTCTTTGTGTATTCTGCAGGTTGTATTTCTGCTACTATTTCAATATAATCATTATGAAAAAGACTTACTGAACTATTTGCTACTAGCTTGATTCTTGTCAGACTTCGGAAGAAGTTGCATGATACCTATCTGAAGGAAGCTTGAAGCAGTTTATACTGGAACACAGGAAAGGTGAACGTTTCACCACACTTCTGGTCCCACTGAATAAAGTTTTGTTTGCTAAACTGCATTTGCTGCAGACAAAAGAGTATTATGTTTCAGTGAAGCCCAACCTCTACTGTTGTTTCTCTGCATTCTTCTAACATAGCAGAACAGCTATAATCACAGCTGCCCTTGATCCTGTGGGATTTTCCCTATCTGGAACAATCTCCCTGTTTTCCTTCCCCACTGGAACAACTCTTCTGTAGGAGGTTGATGAGGGTTTACCTCTGGGTACAGAAATGACCACGGCCAGACAAAAATGGCTACAAGCATGCACAAATTACAGCAACCAGTTTGGACAGAACCAGAGGGTGTGCATAAAAGTACTGGCAGTTCAACTTCTTTCACTTGGTTTAACAGTGTGTTGGAAGCCCAAAAATACAAAACTGCATGTACTGAATATGGTTGTGGGACATGATTCCTTGAGGGCTGAGGTACTTCATCACTGCAAGATAAAATGCCCACTTATCCCTACTCAGAAGGATGAAAAATCCATTCTGCAAGTCTGCTCAGCCAAGAAGGATTTTTTTTTTTTAATTTTAATTTTTAATTTGCTGCAGTAAGTCAACATCCATTTAAGAGAGAGGATGCACCTCAGAACTGACCTTCAAAGGCAGGAGCTGGGCTCACAGGGAGGGAGGAGGTGGAAAAACTTCTGATCCCTCTTCCTCCCACTCTCAATTTGTCACTTCAGAAAAAGAAGCTAACACTGGAAAAGCTGTCAGCTGCTGCTCCTATTTGCAGACATCCCATAATGCAGACAGAAGTTTGTTATACATTCCCACTACACTGGCACTTAAATTCTCCTGCAGGCAGAAATGCAATACTACAAGCTTTGGATCCTTGGATTTCTTCCTCTCAGTGACTTCTACAAGCATGCAGTACTCCCCAACACCTGTATGTGGCCGGTGGTAGAAGACAACATCTGATTCAATAAATAGATCCGACGATCCATTTCATACAAACTCAATTTAGGAAAAAAAAAAAAAAAGCTTAGAAAAACTATTAGAAAAAGAGAAGTTAAGACATGCTATCTGGACAACTACTCTCACCAAGAGAAGTAGCATTGATTTGGTTTGGGCTTTATACAGCTCTACACACAGGAACCTTAGAGGTGCTGTTAGCATTGTGTCACTGGGATTAACAGAGGAGAAGCTGTGCTTGAAATTCAGCATGAAATTGAAAAATGGGCTATCTGGCATGCTTATGCCAGATATTGCAGACGTGAATATAGGTTTGCAAAATCTGATCTTGATCTTGTACACAGCAAGAATACGGTGCCGTCACAGAACCAGAGACAGTTAACTAATTTTTTATATACATACATATATTTATATATATATATATATATATACACACATATATAATAGTGCTGAAAAGTACAATTCATACTTAACAGTGAAAGAAATCTCAGAGGAATCCTGTCAATTCAAAAAAGCTGAGGATGTAGCTCTTTGACATTTCTTCTTCTGTGTTATCAGAAAAACTGTGATTTGAATATTTGTTCTTCATGTCTGATGGATTTCTGTGCCGCAGATATATTGAAAATATGTGTCTGTGCCTGCTCCTGATAGAACACTTCTCTGCTTCTTACATATAAATAAGGCCCCAAAAATACAAACAAATCTTCAGAAACAGTAAGCTCCGGCAAACAGGACTTGAATATTTAGAAAGCTGAGTTCAATACCATATTAATATACAGGCTTCCTCTCAGCTGTTCCATAGTACAAACTGCTAAATAGCATGCATCACCTACAGTTTTCCTAGTTTCTTTTATTCCTCCTGCCACCTCATTTTCAGGTGTTTCCTTTAAGTGTAAACTTGCCCTTCTCTTGTTTCTCTTTCCTACTACTGCTTCCCCCAACAAGTTAATCAGCTTGCTTTGTCTGTGATCTGTACTGAAAAATTTAACAGCAGTAAATCCAGCAAGGTGAAGACACTTGTACCTGACCACAGGACTATTTGCTGTCTTTTTGATTAAAGAAAAATGTGACCTTGCAGAACAAAAACTATTTTCATTCATGGGAAAAAGTGACTGTACCTAGCTCTCCGTTCTTGCTGCCACATGTCCCATTGTCCCTGACGTTCCTCCAGACATCACACAGACCACGAGGAATTCCTACAGCGACCAGACATTTCCTCGTTGTTTAAAAATAGGACAAAATGAAATCGGGGTATCTACAATTCTTTGAAAGATATCACAGAGCCATATAAAAAGGATAAATGTTAATTAATCTGGATAAGACCATAACCCCATTCTTTAAAAGCTAATAGCTGTTAACATTTTATAACCATAGTTTATAGCTCAAGTCCATTACATAAAAATGTTGGAATTAAGAAAGGTGTCACTTCAGAAAGGTTTCTGGGACTCAAACAGTGATATCTGAATTTCAAAAGAACTCCTGCCTGAAATGCAGCATAACGCTGAATTTCCCTCTACGGACCATGCACTCTTGCCTCTTCAGTAACAGAGAGATCTGCTTATACAAAATAATAGTTTGCTTTTAAAACATCAGTAGTTCTCCAAAGTCCCCCATGTTATCTGTGTGTTTCCTGCCTTAAATATTTTATCTTTGCCTTTAAAAAACTGCTTTAGGATAAAAAGGTACTTATAAGACATAAAGTTGGAATACATAAACACAAATATCATTCTAGAAGAATGCATTCTTCCCAGGAGACCAATAATTCAGGAAAACAAATTTGTTCACTTTAAGAACAGTTTGTTCCAGATATATCTGAAACACCTATATGAGAGGTGGAGCTGCCCCACACTCCACTGAGAAGGGATGGCAGAGACACCTCCAGAAAATAAGTCAAATCCTTGCTGGGCTGCAACGGCCTGTGGAGATGACCGGTGCTCCCTGCTAGCTGCACAGGAAGTGCTCAGCAGCTCGTAGCTCCTGGACTCTGCAGCAAAATGCCACGAGTCACTTAAGCTGAATCCATGGCTCTCTGCAGATATAAACATATGTCCCCATAATAAGAAAAAGCTGACATCAGAGAAACTCATATAAAAAAGTATGAGAACATGTTTTGCAAAGCATTTAAGAAAACTCTGGTACAATTAACAAATTAACAAATTAACAAATTAAACACAAAACAAATTAGATCACTCACATTCAGATTTTACAAATGTATAAAGGGAGAAGTAATCCAAGGAAAAACCACCAGGTTAAACCCTAATTTTTCCCAGCTGAACACAAACAGCCAATAGACAACTGCAAGAATTTAAAAGTGCTCTGCACATCCTGTCAGTTGAATTTACTTTCTTAGTGTGACTGTTCATTAAACACAACCTTCTTGTTCAAGTATTTAGCACTCTTTCCTCTGCATCATTCTAACCAAGCATCTCTTGGATTACTTCCTACTCATAACAGCCCAGCACAGCAAACAGCAGAGCAAATGCCAAAGCAGGCTGCCTCCTGGCACTCTCCCTCTCCCTCAGCAGGTATATCACGAAGTTTATTTTACAGAAGGAATGATTTAAAAAAAAAAAAAAGTGATTTAAGCAGAATTACAGAGAGCTTTTTAGTTTAACTAGTATCAGTAACAGATGAATTCTGTCCCCCCTGTGGTCTCTCTGCACCTAACCTGCTTCAAAGGAAACCACTAAGCAACAGTTGCTCAAATAACAGCTTACCTGTCCCTGCCGCCTGCACTCACTTTGCTGCAACTCTGAGACATTTCTACTTACAGTCATGAGCCCTGTCTGTTACATTCCAGTTTGGGAAAAAGGTTAACCTAACCTTTAAAACAAAACACTGGGCTATTATGTGCTTAAGGAAGTCAACAAGGCTTGCCACAAATTGTAAAAAACACAAGACAAAACCCTATTTCAGTTATTTGTGATACACAAAAATAGCTAGTAAGAGACAACACATATAAATAGCAGAACTATAATAAAAGTATTTCTTACTCAGTGAACAAGTTTATAAATAGGGTTGGGACAATAACCATGAGAAGCACAGTGCCCGGGTAGAGTGCTGGAAGGGCACTGGTTACACAGCACCACCCAGGCAAGCATCCCAGGCTCAGAACAATTCAGTGTGAGGAAAATATGATTTTCACAATTTCATTTAAATGGTCAAAATATAAACACTGGGTACGAGTAACAAGTTACATTGATAAAGCATTTATTAGCACTGACCATTGACCAATGTTTTGGGCAGAGCACTAAACTGTGCTCCTATCCCTACTAGACAATAGCAACAACTCTTCATGAGAGCAGCCCTTTGAAGCTAAAAGCACATCAAGTTCAATTATGAAACCAATTTGTTTTTCTTCAATCTATATTAGTTTTTTTGTGTTTTTTTTTTTTTTTAAAGAAAAAAGGGGGCTAGGAGTGCACTCTTCTAACTGCAAAGTGCAGCAAATTTCAGTCTTGGTACGCTATTTTTGCAAACTTTGTAATTTCATCGTAATGGGCACTGAATACAGAGAACTCTATATAAAACCTCATTTGTAACATGATATTGTATAACGCAAACACATGTATCATCACCACGCTTTCTGAATATATCTCAGAGTCGTGCCACAAAAGTGAGAGTTTAAGGACAAAATAGAAACAGTCTGTGCGGTCACCCATCCAAGCATTGCAGTGTGGCACCAGCAGTGATTTAACCACAAACGTCCCAAGAGTGATTTGGAAGTGATTCACGTGACAAGACTGGCAGCGTCTGGATGAATCCCAACAGTCGCCACTATTGATTATTTTTCAAGATGTAAAGAAAATATATGCAAATCCATGTTTATATTCTATTCACAGTAATGGCTACGACATCAAATGTTATAAGTAACAACAAACACAGTACACTGCAAGTAAAGTAGGTGAAGGCCTTTCTTGTGGATACTGTTAATACACATGGGACCAAGACTATAATGGATAAACACAAGTCAATAGGACATTATTGCTCAATTCAGGTAACTCAGTCTCAAAGGAAGCTCTTGGCCTGCACCTGTATCAATAAACCAAGCAAGTACGGACTCAAGTACAAACACACGACCATCCATACTGCTGAACGGTCACTGAGCATCCCCAACACTCCTGTCCAATGTGCTGGGGAAGGGAGGACAGGCTGGCTGTATGGACACAAGCGCCATGCTGTGCCACTTGCTCCCGGCAGCAGAAAACACACCATGGTCTGTTTTAACTACTAGGAAGTTTGCAGGTTTAAGTCCTAGGGACTTTGTGCCTACGGAAGCACATAAGCACTGCAGTTATGTGTTGCCTGACAGTGACCACACTATACCGATTCTCCCCCATGGCACATCCAACACAACCTGTCCTTGCCACATTGCAGACCTCAAAGCTGCTGTTTGTCTGTGAGAGGCAGCTCTTATCAACCAGTCTTCAGAACACCTCAAGCTTTCTATGGTATGTTTTTTCTATCACCAAGATTTCCATGAATCATTTCAACTCCATCTTTCTGCTACCTCTGTTCTCCACAAGGAATGCCATCACCTCTGCTCCAACACCCCCGAAAAGGAGCCCTTGCCATCCTGAGCTCCCAGACTGTGATGCCCCAAGAAGCTCTCTGCCACATTAACTCTGCTCCTGGGACAACTGCAGCCTCTCCTGCACCAGACACTAAAAGTCCTGACATACTTAAAGAACTTAACAGCCTGATGTCGTGATAAACACCACATGAGCACAAACATAACCATAAACACAAAGGCACTCAGCTGTGTTGCACCTTCACACCGTTGCCATCAATTCAGAGTGACACACCTTGAACTCATCCTTTCATTTCACAGCAGAAGGAAGAAAACTGTTTGTAGAGCTGCGGTCATGTCTAGCAATCCTTCTGTAGTCTGTACAGCAAACAACCTGAAGGAGCCGTCTAGTGAGTCATTGTTTTCCTTTCCCCACATTTTTGCAAACTTCAAAGCAGAAAGTTTTAGTCACATCTGTTATGGAAGGAAACACCATCTTGCACATTCACCTTGTTGAATCTCTGAAGTGACAAAGATCCCTTCCATGCTCACAGTGCACTTCTGCTCCTTCCCCAGGTAAAACAAAGGAGCTCCTGCCTCTGCAGGCTTTGGCTCTGCGGTTCAGAGCCAGTCACTTCATCCGGAGGTGACAGCTTAAGGATACCAGCTGCTTGTCGTGGTGAGCTGGGCTTTGAATTTATTTTCCTTCCAAACTCCTTTCCTCCCCCTCCTCCTCAGCCACTCCCCTCAGAGGCTGCTTGCACTTCTGGAACATATTAAGTTCACCTCTCATTATTTCACCATTGACTCCTTTGATTCTCTCCTCTCTGCATACAGTTTACGGATTTTTTTGTGTCGATTTTTTTTAAAGCATGTGAGAGTTTTCTTTCATCATCCTAATTTAGCTAATTTGGGTGCTTTGGGGGAATTAATGCCTGTTTTTAGTATGAAGATAGTGAGATTCTCCCCACCCTGTTTTCTGAGGGTTGCCTGATCTGAATAGAGGAGATGGCCTTCAGCTCTGCCTTTACAAGGTGCTTGCTTGGGAAACAGGAGATGGTGGATCTATAGGGAGGGATTTTAAGAGAAATAAACTGAATGACCAGAAAACTGAGTTAAAAGATTGCAGATACACAGTAATGTAAAATTCAGAAAAAACATTTAACCAAGGCTTAAGTTTAAACATAAGTATAAATTCCACAGACTTCAATGAAACTATTAATAAGTTTATAATTATCCTCATGAAAAAGTAGGTTCCCAAACTAAGGCATAAGATGCTTTTTTTTACAAGGTACAAATCTGAGGATTTCAGAAGGAGCTTGAGGCCCAAACCAGCTGACTCCCACTGATTAACATTAATGCAATTAAAATGGAAATCCTCCTTCTTCATAAGATTCATTTGCATATGGCTTATTAGCGACGCTATCATCCTCTGCACTCTGCCCTGGAGAGATCGTGCATTATGGGTGAAAAGATAGGCCATGTCCCTGAGCTCTGACACTGCTGGGAAAAAATGCAACCAAACCCTTTGGAATCATATGCACGCTGACTGATCTCAGCTCATCATTCAACATTAGTAACTTCAGTTTAAACACTTTTCTTGCCAAAAAGACAAATAGCTTCAGGCCAGATTCATTTATCCTGGGCTGAGGATGGACATCACGTTGAGTATGAGCCAGCAACTGACCTCATCACAGGCACAGCAAACGACCTCACAGGTTACGTTAGGAGGTGCATGGCCAGCAGACAGATGGAATTTGTTATCCCCCCCTACTCAGTGCTGGTATGGATACACCTGGAATACCTCACCTAGTTTTGGGTCCCTCGAGTTCAAGAACATGGAGAACAGGGAGAGGGGAGAGCAGAAGGCTACAAAGATGGTTGGATTGAGAAAACGTGACCTGTGAGAAGAGGCTGAAGGAGCTGGCCTTGTTTAGTCTGCTGAAGAGGAGGTTAAGGCAACATCTAACTGTAGCAGAGGTAGTTTGAAAGACGTAGTTACAAAGATTACGAATTAAAACTCTTTTCAGTTCTATCACAAGATTTTAAACCTTGCAATGGCCCCAAATTTAAGCTTCTGAGGTTCAGACTAGATGCCAAGAAAAATCTTCTTTAACTGTAGAAAAGCTGCAGTACTGGAAGCATCCTAAAGCATCTGCTAAATCTCTGTCCCTAAAGGTTTTAAAGACTGAGCTTTAAAAGCCACATCTGACCACGTAAAGTGGTGGTAATAGTCCCACTCTGAGCAGGAGGTTGGATCAAAGACCTTCAGAGGTCCTTTCCAACCAGCATTTCGACACTGTGATTAATCTCCAGCTGAGTTTAGATTGATCCATTTACACGTTTTGTCCATCCTTTTCCCACAGACATTATCGTCTCTTATTGGATCTGCTGCTTCAAAAAATCAAAGATACTGCTGCTGATTGTACTCCCAGCTTTTCCTTTCATTCCTAGCAAAGCACTGCTGAGTTGGTAACGGTCTGCTGCATGTCATACCAAGAGGAGTAAATATGACAAACCCCTAATACCGTGACATGTATCTGATACATTCTGCCTCTTGGCAAAGACATTCCTAAACACAAGAAATCTAAAACTGTAGAATTCTTTCCAAAATTTGGAAAATAATGGCAGATCAATGCATCAGAGATACCTTAACTTCAATAATCAGGCATATATTTACTGGGTACATGAGCCCTTCCATTTGCCTCTCCCTCTTGCTATGACAGTGCTACAGGGAGTACAAATTATAACAGCACCAGGGCAGGAGAAAGAGCCTAAAGGTGAGGTAAGTTCATCTCCATGGCTGGCCCAGGCTGGGCAGTGTCACTGCCTGCAGACCACAGCGAGAACCCAGGCTGCATCTCTCTTTCCTCAGCCCCCCGGTGCTGCACAGCAAGAGGCAACCCCACTGAGGTCGTACCTGAACCATGTGGCCACCTGTGCATTCACTGGGGCTATGATGTAGTGATACATCGCAGGGAAATAACGTAACATCACATAACATAAAGGAGAAGCTGCCTGTAACTGCATCAGAGATGCTCCCCCACTAAAAGCTAAAAGGAAAAGCCTTGCTGAGCAAACTTTGTCATGTATTTGGGGAGTCTCCCAATTTAAAAAGTGAAATTAGAAATTCAGTTAAGCATGTCAGTGCAATTTTTGGCCTCTCACTAGAAGCATAAGTGTCACTGGTGACATATTTATCTGTCACACTATGTGCTATAGAAGCATATGCTCATAAACATTCCTTTTTACAGTTCTCAGCTGCTGTGTAATTGCTTCTCTTTTGTTCATAGTATGCCAGTAAAACTGTTAATTAGGAAAGCTAGCCACAAGCAAGGAACACATATCCTTCTCTCCTTATATCAGTTGCTTGCAAAGTCCCAAGTCTGTTGAAACCAATTTTAAGTCAAAACTGCTAATTCTTGAAGCATTAACCTAGGTTACTTATTCACATGAACTAAGAGCCTCACCTCCACACATGACACAGCAATGCTAAAGGACACAAACCAGCTGAAGGATACAAATATTCTTGAAGTCAAACTGTCAGTACAGGCAACAATATTGATATAAGTATATATAAGAGAAAGAAGAGGCAAGGAACCTTTCTAACATAGACTTTAATCTGCTTTAACGACACTGTCTTTGGCACCAGTAAAGTTTTTTTTTTTAATCCTTATTATTTTCTTGACCTTCATCTTCAGTTCAGCCATTTTTTTCTGTAGTAAGTTTCTGAAATTGATTTTGATTTTATACCATTAAACTTTTATTTTTTTCCTTGTCAAAAAAATGTGCTGTGTAATGCATAGATTCACTTGGCAATGTTCAATGACAACTTCTAGAAAGAAGAATTTTTAATAATTATCTACAGGACAGGGGTTCCAACACCTGTTAAAATGCATGTATTGATGTTATATCAGTTAATTGGAAGAAAAAATTCTGCCAAAACCTACAGTTAGCAGCACTGCAGTGTACAATGAAGAAATGGAGTGGGAGTATATGTATATATTTTAATTTATGGAGATTCATTACTGTGAGGCTAAACAGGTGGTAGAGCAGCTCACAGCTCTTTTGGGACTGATTGCCACTTTGATGATACTCATATCAGAGTTTCCAACAAGCTCATACACAATGTTCTAGAATTAAAACATCCAATTTCTGCAGGGGATCACATACTTCAGACAGTAAAAATACTCCTTTTCATTAAAAAGCAAACAACAAAGCAAAAATATCTCACAGCAGAGTGGCTTGCTTCCTACAAATCCTGGTCATCTAACGAAGTGGTGAAAAGCTGTGATGTGAAGCTTGGCTACCAATACACTTCCTGCAGAGCTCAGCTGAAGAGTGTTGCTTCCAGTCACACCAAGATTCAGTCTTTCAAAACTATCCAGTGGTTTCCCAGTGTAATGAAACATCAGCTGAGAAATCCTGATGCAACTGGACAAGAGGCTGGCACTTCCCAGAGACAAATCTAACCTTAATACTAACACATACTAGCAAGAACTATTGCTTTTTTATCTTTTCCTTCATGTGTGTTTACCATTAATGCTTTGTCCAGCTGAAATTTTAAACTTCCTAGGAAGGTACTTCATCTTTCAATGCATATATACTACACAACATTGAACAAGGCAATTTTTTGTTCCCTTAAACTGAAGTACATTGTCCAAGAACATCCCTACAACACAAATGCAGTTCTGAGCTCAACTTTTTCTTTTTTGTAAACTCTATAACTTTTTTTTGTCACTCTATTTTTTGTAATGTCTGGCAAACACATTGAAAAATATGCTGCTGCTTAGAAACATATGATCAGTTTCTTTGGTTTATCAGGGTTTGACAAAATGCGTACCAAGCACTATCTGGATGGTTTCCCTTGACACAATGGTATGCTTGCTTGCCTTACACTGGATAAATATGTACTCACATTCCATAAAATAAGGGCCAGGTTCAATTCGCCATACAATTTGTCCTTTCTGTGTGCCAGTCACTCCACGATTTTTGGAATCCCAGAAATTGGCTGGAGAGTTCTCATCTGTAAGAGGAAAGAAAAGAAATTGTCACATAGTATTTAGCATTTATAATAGCAGGGTTGCTTTTTTTGTTTGTTTGTTTGTTGTTTAGTTCAAGAGGCCCAGACACAAAAAATAAATTCTGTTAAAATAAATAAATATAAAAGCAAACTGGCAAAAGGTAAATGGCTTCTCTTTTACAGTTGATAGATAGATCAATTTATGCAGAGTGAGCAGACATACATACAACCAAAGTAAATATATGGTTTCCTGTAAGAGGTGGCCTGCCAAGGTAAAGCATTAAATCCAAAACTTCCCTGCCTC
The DNA here is from genome assembly GCF_009769625.2 of Cygnus olor. Lineage (NCBI taxonomy): Eukaryota > Metazoa > Chordata > Aves > Anseriformes > Anatidae > Cygnus > Cygnus olor. The sequence goes on along the minus strand of NC_049174.1, from coordinate 1,801,283 downwards.
AATAGACCGGCTATTGGGAATGTATAGCTGCCTGTAACTTCATCACAGAGTTACCACAACATATTATACAGTGGTCTTGCTCTGTGCTGTGGAAATCTAGCATTCACTCCTTAGCTATGATGTATGGAATTGGTGTTAGAGGTATCAGAACTTGATTTATTTTTTAGAGGATTCCTGCAGTTTAGAAACTGGTGAGAATATGTTTATACATACACCAAAAAATCTGACACATTCAATTTCCTGGCATGTACTGTATTACCACCTATCAGTAAACTAGAGTTAGAGGTCCAAAGAATTGTCACGTAGTAAGCCAGAAATACAAATGAGCAATTCAGTGAAATACATTCAAAAGAGAACTGAAAAGTAAACATTAAGTCTCTGAAGATCAGCTTAGCAGTATCAGTATTTTCCCCTCCCTAAGAAACCTTTTTGTCCTAACAGTAACAAAACCAGACCTTGGGGTTTGTTTCCTACTTACCAGCCTGGGTTCAGACACCCAGCATGCTATTTGAATGAAACAAAAACAGAGGGAGAACCTGTTTGAAAGGGCACAAAGACAGTTATCATGACCCAGAGGAAGCTGACATAAATCCAGCTTCTTTTGTACAGAAAGTTCTTTGGAAGTATGCATCGTGACATGTTACAAGTGCATTTACACAGCTGTTAGACAAACATACCTGCTGCCTCCAATATAACATCCTAATTCCTTCCAGTAGTTCTTGATAACTTCACTCTCAAAATAAATAAATAAATAAATAAAATTGCTGTTTTAATACACAACTTTGAGTGCATTCTGCAATCTTAAAAAGACTTTAGCAAAAACTTAGTCTCCTGTAGCTTTGTTCAGGATGCTTTTAACCATTCCAGCATACTTTCTTTGTACTTTGATAAGAAGTCCCACATAAACCTAAAGAACTGTCATTCATGTCATCTCAAAAATCCATACACTATTTATGAAAGAGTAATTGACAATGCCGCTTCATTACTCTTACCTTAAAAATACACGAAAGCTTCTCTTTCTTCATTTCATCTGACCGAGCACCTCAGTGCACGCGTTACACCACTGAATTAGGGTTAGCGCAGTCCGTGCGCCTGCATCCCACTGAACTGACCTGCAAAGCACTGCCTGGCAGGCACCGGGGTCTCTGCCTGCTCAAGAGCCAGTTCCACACCCTGGTCACAACCTGAGAGATCTCTGCAGTCGAAAGGCAGCCAGAGCAATCCACTGAGATTTTTATGCCTGGAGGCACAGCAAATTTGAGAATTTTTAGTATGCTGCAGCCTGAACACCTCAACACCACGATGAGTCCAGAAGTTTCGTAATTAATAATCAATGTTAAAGAGAAGGGACAGGAGGGTTCTCCTAATGTCTGTGATCCTCGAGCACTTGTACAATACCCTCAGGATTAACTTTCCATGTGGACTTAATAACACAGAAACTGCACACACCATAAAGGTTGGCATATAGACACTAAAAACATAAAGCATGCATACTTACTCTTCAAGACAGCCAAAAAAATAATCAGGGTGAACAAAAGTGTATCTCAACTGTGTATTTCATTTTATCAACACTAGATAAAGAGGAACTCAAAAAGCACAGCCTGTAAAAAGCATTCCATGGGCCTCAAAAATCTCTGTAGCTTGCAATGACACTAACTGAAACAATACTGTGGATTTTTGTTTATTTATTTGCTTATTAAGTGTGCTTTCCCTATCCAAGGTCCCACTTCTTCCAGAGACATATCTCATGGATTCCCAGAGTGCTAGTTTAACTTCTAGCATATCTATGTGACTGCCTACTCCATGACACAAACTTGGTTATCCAAACCATTGCTACCAAAAGCATGGAGATTTTTGAGAAAATCAATGGATATTTGAAACACGAATACTTTTAAACTATTCACTCTTCTAATTATGTCTAGGTAAATAAAGATGTGATGCATGGAGAAAAAAGTTCCTCTTCATGCTCTAGTTCTTCACAATAGCTGTATTTAATCAATTGGAGAAAAGTCCGTTCATAATTCTAAGCAGAAGGAGAGATAATCAGTATACTATGACCATAAACATGAATTGTTTGAGTATTTTCTTTTTCAGCAAATCAAGGAAGTTTGAAGGAGTGAAATTAACCCTTAATAGTGAGATTTCCAACACTTCAGGTACAAGCAATTGTTCTTTGTTTTTTAAATCAATAACTAAATAAATCCAACAGAAATCTTTACCAGGACATTGGTGAGGTTCAGGAAAAGTCCCGCATGAACAACATGCAAGGTAAGCATGAAATCCTGAGCTGATAGTTACAGAAAAAAAAAAGCAGCACATTTTCTAACACCTTAATTAATAAAACTCAACAATAAAGAAGATTTTCACCCATTTCACCCTGGACTAGTCCATTTTGCAGTAACAAAGACCGAAGAAGAATCCCTGATACTCTGCCCACAGGCACATTGCCATTGCAACAGAAGGTGGTGGAGACGGATGGATGGAAAATGCTCACAGGCCACTGCCTGACAGCAATCCACTCAAATTACAGAATTTATTTTGGGCAGAGTTCATTTTCTCCTGAAACAGATGATTTTTTCTACTTGTATGAAGTTTTTACATAGGGAATAAAACAACATTACTAATGTATATGGAAAATACAAACCCTAGTTCATGGATTTAGAAAAAGAAAGGAACCAAAGAGCAAAAGAAATCAAACAGCATGAAAATACTGAAGTATACATAATACTGCAGAAATTCACCTATCAAAATTGTAACCAAAAAGTTTAACTGTGATAGTCTCAGCAATATTCAGCTGGGTAAAATAAAAAAGTGTTTGAGAGCATGAAAAGCATCACGTCAGAAGTCAAAATTACCACTACCTCATCTCTCCTCTTCTCCAAAACCTTTACATACCCCCTAGGGAACTTCAACTGTAAGAAGCTCTGGTCCCCTTTTAGCTGGTAATTGTTGCTGTTTGTGAAACTGGCTGCTGTTCTAGAATCTGGGCCAAAGAAAAGATAAAAATATCCATTCCCAGAACATAAAATATGCAACCAAATATCATCATCCTTCTGCACTGGTATCTCATCAAGTCAGTCTACACTTCTGAAACAAACAGAGCAATGGAAGATCCACAGTATAATCTTATCTTCTAAAAGCATTAAATATTACAGAAGTAACTTGGTTCTCACTGTGCTGCAAGCCCTGCACACATCAGTGCATGTGAGAATGTATGTTGCTCTGCAATAAAAGGTGGGTTGTAATAAATAACCCTGTACAGACTCTACACTGCCTAGCGCTCTTTGAAATCACTGTGAAGCAAACCTGTTCAGGGTAATGTTTTCTGTTTCAGGCTTTGCCATCACTACAAAACCCTTCAAGGTAAATGGCACATGCAACGTCTCCAGCTTGTGCCCTCCGTGTCAGCAGTGCATCTGTCCCCGCATCCCCAGCCTTGCTGTGGCTGTGCATGGGAGGCAGCTCCCCCTGCCAGCTGTCAGTTCAGCACGGCTATCTCACATGCAAGGCAATACGCAAGTACTGGATGAATGTATGGGCACCTCCATGAAAGATGGCGGCATCATTTTTACCAATGAGTTTGCACAATAAAACAGCACTTGTACAAGAGTAAGAGCCACCAGAACCTCCAGTGCATCCATGCATCCTCTGTACTGGGAGCCCAGTGCTGGACTCAGCACCGGGATGTGGCCTTACCAGTGCAGAGCAGAGGGGAAGGACCAGCTCCCTCCTGCTGCTGGCAACACGCCTCCTAATGCAGCCCCAGATGCCAGCGGCCACCTTCGCTGCAAGGACGCATCTCTGGCTCGACCCGTCCTCCACCAGCTCCTCCAGGACCCTTCCTGCAAAGCTGCGTCGCAGACAGTCAGCTTGGTAACAGCGTCAGGGGCTGTTCCTCCCCAAGGCCAGGACTTGGCATTTCCCTTTGAACTTCATCACCCTCCTGCTTGCCCACTTCTCCATCCCGTTGAGGTCCACCTGACTGGCAGCACGACTACCTGCTTGACCAACAGCTCCTGCAGGTTTTGTACCATCTGCAAGCTTGCAGAGGTATGCTCTGTCCCATCATTCAGGATGTTCAGCAGCCGAGCCCCATCACTGACTGGCACATCACTAGTGCTTGCCCCCGCTGGACTTCACGCTGCTGATCACGACACATCAAATGCAGCAGTTCAGCCAGATTTCAACCCACCTCACCGTCCACCTATTTAGTCTGTACTCCATCAGTCTGTCTATGCACACGTTATGTGAGACAGCAAGAAAGCCCAGCTAAAGTCGGTATCTGACATAAAGAGTCAGGAGGCTTCTGTGGGGTCTGCATTTTATTCTTTGTGTCTGATCATTTTCACTATTTCTGCCTAAGCAAAAAGGATAAACTGCCTGAAATCAATCACCTCAGAGTCACCTTATACACTTCAAACTAACAAATAAAAAAAACAGATACGGTCTTAGAAAACAAAACAAGTTAAAAACAAGAACTGCTACTGGTTATTACCGAAGCCAGCCTGATATTCCCAGTGCACAGACTGCTCACGTGCAAACCAATGCTCAACTTCTGGTCCCACCTTTTGCGGTCTCTAGTGTTAGGCTGTGTGAGAACACGCTTGTCTCCAGGAACACAAAGGATTTTTACTCTTCAAAACCAAAAGCATTAAAGAAGTTACAAACTCCTAGTAATGAAATATCATGGATTTATTGCATAGGAAAAAAATATTGAAAAATGTTCCCTACTGCAATCAAGTAACTTATTTATAGATGCTTGAACACAGAGCTCAGAGAGAAGGTGATGCTAAAGAGATTCAGAATGTCGCTGAATGGATTTAATTACATACGATTTTATAATTTTCATCTTTCACTACCGTATATGGATTTTTCTAATTCACAGCTCTTGAAAATCCGTGCAGCTGAGCTCAGAAAAGATCAATCATGTTGGTAACAGCATTGTATCCCCATGTAATTCTGTTATCCTCATTTGGGATTTACCTCCTAATCTCTGTTTTTTCATCCCTTTCTGGAAGAAGTTCTATGCAAAATCTTTTTAAGAGCTTGTATTGTTTATTCTTAATTTTAAAACTTAATTTAAGTTCAGATTGTCAAAACGCTGACCCCGTAGCATTTTGGGTTAACTTTAATAAATTCCTGGGCACTGAAGAGGATGTGTTACCAAGGGGTGTGTGTATTCTCAGCCCAGAGACGCTCATAAAGCATTGTTCTAAACATTATTTCTTTTGTCAGGTGTTCTCTTACAATGTGCATCAGAGGAGCTGGAAGACTGGTAGATGGCAAGGCTAAGTATAGGTTTGCCTCAAGCCGAGATTCTCTGATTTGACACCAGTTTCTCTCATAAGCATACTGTTTAGTATCATCCTCCATCCATTTTATGTTATCGTTTATCTTAGTCTTTAAGACTAACAGGATTGTAGTTAACAGCTGCATTGGAAGATAATCCTGAACTTAATTTTGAGTCAAGCATCAGGACATTTCTAGGATGGCATTTGCAGTGTAAAACAGAAGTCTGATGTACATGCATTCTACTGCATGGCTTCCAAAATCCCAGCCCTGCTGCCAGTAAGTGCCCCCTGCTTGATGTTGTGAGGAAAGGGTTCCAAGCAATAAAAGAGACCGTCTCCAGAAATGTAAAATTAGTAAGAACATGACGGAGAGTACCAACTGTGCATTTTGAGCAACTGACGACACAAGTTTATAACACTAGATTTTGTGCAGTATTTTCCCTTTGTACCTTCTATTCATTTTAATTCTACAAATACAAAAAATTAGTAATAATAACCTGTGGGTAATCATTACAGAAGTAGCACAGTGTTCAATGAAAAAAATGAAATAATTTAATTTCTCCCTTTTCTCCAAAATATGCTTAAAAGCAATACAAAACTGCATCAGGACACATTTAATGGAGAAGACAACTTTCAGCACCTGAGGCCTCGTTCCTTTTCTGGAAAGCCGGTAAGCAAATTAGCACTTGCAGGGAGAGCGTTCATTGAAAACAAGTACTAGAATAAATCGCATTATAATTAAATTGCATTAGAATAAATCACATTTAAAATACACCACATATCACCTACTGCTCTGCAACCAACTGTAAACTCACCGCATGCAGCATACAGCCTGGGATATTCACATAATCCTCAGTATCAGTCTAGAAACAGTTCAGGGGCTTTCTAGTAGAACCAGAGTATTTTTCACAGAAGGTAGCACCAGTGTGTGTAACACAACGCTGAAATGAGAGCAATACTTTGTGGCACCATCTAGCCTTACCTGGCCATTGCAAAAGGTATCTGTAGATCCTAAAGTGCATGCCTCCATTTGAGTCCAATTAACAAACTGGAGAATTAAGAAAAAAAAACAGTTTTTACAGGATGGATCCTGAAAGTAGCATCCCTGTTCCCAATCACAAACAGTATTTTCTGCAGAAGTTGCCTTCTGGAGCCAGGCTGTGTAGCTCAACTTTGGAAGCTTTAGCTCTGCATTAACACTGCTGCAGAGTCACTGCTTCTCGAGCTGCTTCTCTGTTCTCTCTTCCTCCTGTCATGTTAAGAAAAGGATTTCAGAAGGATGTCCTCAAACTCCCAGGCAGTTTCTAGCAGTAACACACAACTGTCTGCCTCTTCTCCTTTAATCAAGGTTTTTATCTAGGTCCAAACAGCCCGTGTTAAAACGTATGAAGTATTATGTCCTTCAAACTAATCTGTTCGTGGCCACTCCCCTCCAAAGGGTACAGGATGCAAAAGCCCCATCCTCCCTGCACTTCCTTCCTTGCCTGTTCTATGGGAGGATACCAAAACACAGCCCACGGCCCACGCAACAGGGAGCAGGCTGGTGTACACAGGAGGACTTAGAAACAACTTAGAAACCCTAGAAACAACGGCAAGGCCGACACAGCGAGAAGTGCAGCGAGAGCCCACTGGAAGTGCTGGCCTTTGTTTACTCCATATTTCACCCGCCCACAGGACTCCCCTACAAATCCAGGTATTTTAGAGTAGAGCAGACTGCTTTGTGACGTTTAGCTGGGGTGAAGCTGCCATTAACCCAGGGTGAGTGCCCGCAGTGAGCAGGAGGCTCACTGGAGCAGGAGGAGAAGCACAGGGCCAAGTGCTGCCATCCCTGCACCTCCTCATGTAGGTCAGTAGATGCTCTGAGCTTCCTGGTGGACACCAGCAACAGACTTAAAAATCCTTCAGTTCACGGCAAGGACCCAAACCATGCTAAAGCAGCCCCAGTACCACGCAGACAAGCGGGGTGCTTGGAGGCTGGTTTGCCAGTAGGGTTCAAGTATTGCAGCAGATGCCCAGACCTGGTCCACAGCCAGCAGCCCATGTCCTTCCCAGCACACAATGAGAAACTGTATGCTTGTGGAGTATGGTGTTAAACCTCTCAAGGCAAATTTTACTTTCTCCTAGTGAAAAGCAGAGGGAAAAAAAAAAAAGAGGAAGAAAAACAACACTTACGGGACTACTTATTCCTCCTCAGCTTGACAAATTTCCAACAAATACTTCCAGTCACAGAAAGTATGATGGACTTTTTGCTAACAAGGAACTGAAAGCTGCTGTAATATTTTGTTTCCATGAGCACCTCTAGGAATTGTACTTTCAAGGGGCACGAGGGGAAGGAACATCAGAATTCGACTACTGCAAGAGAAATTCAAACCATTGCTGGAAATGTAAGACTAAGTGGCTGGAAACTGTTCTCCCTTGCATACCAACAGAGCAAGCCCCTAAAAAGGTGAAAGGAACAAAGTTTCCAGACTGTTGTGTATCTTCTAGCCTCACGCATGAAAAAAAAGCAGCTGTCTGGGCTCTTCTTTCCAGGCAAAGGCATGGCCTCAGGAACAGACTGGAGTGTGTGGCTGGCTCTCACCTCAGCCCAGGAAGGGGAACGCTGGGTGGCATTTCTGAACTCCAGCCTACGTACAAGTACCATCACTACACTTGTAGACAGGTATTTAATACCATGACCCTGAGTCAAACAAGTTGGGAGGTGGCTGTTCCTCAGGGTACCATAGCAATTTTTTCCCTTGCACACCGGGAGGAAGATTCACATCCATCCCCTTGCTGCTCTGCTCTGTGGGCAAAAAGGGGAAAGACTCTACTTGCACCCTCTTGAGTGTCATGCTCCGTGACTGCCTGCAAACCAAACGTATTATATTATTGACATTTATTGCACTGTACTATTTTACACAGCACAAGCAATTATTCACTTTTTGACCTGTGGCTGGCAGGATGGTGAGGAATAAGCTGTATTTCTCTAACACTTGCCTTCTTCAGCTGCAGAAGCTGAGCAAAGGGAGAAGCCATAACATACACCCCCATCCAAACAGGAAACAACCAATACTTCTTGCCTTTGAAGTTTAAATTAGCAGAGCAGTAAGCAAGGATCCTTGCTCTCATTTTTCACAGACAGCCTTTATTCTGACACAGGCCATAAAATAGACCATTTCCTACTTTTTCAAGAATTGTATGTCTTGCTTCCCTGTATACACACACTAACACTTCAAGTTGGGGATCAGAGCATCTCCACGCACCCTCACACAACATGGTATTTGGAGGCACAGTAGCAGCTCAAAGGATTAATTAACCAGAATACCAGAAATAAAGATAATGAAAAACCCCACAATTTCTCAGACATATCACAGAGTATAATGGCAGGAATAAAGTGCAATTCCACTTCTCTGTATTCAAAGCAAAGACATCATTTACATTCAAAGCATTCCAAGACAAAAATAAATCCTTTCACTCATCTCCTTGGCAAAAATTCAAAAGCGTAACAATAGGAAGGAAATGACCTCAAGTTTAACCTCTTTCCTGAAAATCTTATTAATCCCCTTCCACGAAGTGATGCGCGTTTCATTCTCACTGCACTTCAGGTGTTGCTTCACACATGTGCAAGCCCCACGGTGCAGGCACTGTTCCCAAGGGGTCCCTGAGCAGCCCACCAGCCACACCTGAAAGCCAGATCCCACACAACGCTCATACACAGCGCTCGTCTCTCCTGCAATGCGTAGACACAATGACGCAGAGCTTCAGGGGAGTCGGAGTGTCTCACACCTTCCTAAAACGCCTCTACATTCCCTGCAAAGTGCAACACCTAATTCCCACTGGTGAAGCTGCGTATTTGGGCTCATATGACAGGAGCTGGACAACAGAGCTCCTGCCTTCCCTTGCCTGTCTGTGGCAATATTCAGGAGAGGGAGGAGGGACAGACGACAATGCTGATTAGAGAAATCCATCTCCAGCATTCAATATCAAAGTAAATGCTAAAGAACTTAAGCCTTCTAATTAAAATTAAAAAGACATGCTAAAAAGACACATGGAATGTTCTCAGGATGTAGGAAAAATGCACATTTGTTGGCAGAAACAACTCAAGAACCTGCAACTATCCACACAGGACTATTATCCATTTTTCAGAAAGCCCCTTCGAAAAAAAACACAAACAGACATAATCTTTTACACATAGTTTCTTTTGTGTGGATTTTTTTGTTGTGGTTGGTTGGTTTTTTTTTTTCCTTGTTTCTTTGTTCTTGGGGGGGCGGGGCTTTTTGTTTAATTTCTCTACAGCTTTATGTCCCTATTTAACTGTTGTGTTTTTCTCCCTAGAAATATGGGTATATAATTTTCTGAATTTATTTTTCTCTGGCTGCAAAATTTAAACCACAAAATATAAACGTAGCTTTTCTGATTTCTGTTAAGGTTGGCACATTTCTTCCAGAAAGTCTCCAGCAGTACTGGTACACTGCTGCCCCATCCACCATTAAGAAGAGGGGTGCTCCTTTTGTAGAAGAGTCACTGCAATTGTTTTGATCTACTCAGCTCCTCCTATGTGGCCTTTTATTTCAATGCTTACTTTCTGATGATTTCCAATGCATGACCTCAGCAACTTCAGCTTCCATATAGATAACATATTGAGATCAAACTTTTATCATTTTTGTCCCCATTTTTTTTTTCCTTCCTCCTTGCCCCTGTGCTCTTCCATAGGCACCCTGGCAGAGGCTCTGCCCTGCACCATCCCAAGGCTCCTTGGATGCCATCTCCTAACTCTCCTCTTTCCCATCTCCATGCTGCATCTCACTGCAGGTCCAACATACCCCCTCTCATTGCCTTCCTTCCTGCATCTGCCTACAGCGCCCAAAGACTCCTTTTCCTCCATGCAGATGAAGGAAATTCCCTGTTCTTCCCTAAATCTCCTCACTCCAATTGTTCACAGCCCTTAATGTATGTGAGCTTTCCTGAGAAGTTGTTCTGTGCAGGTAGCTGTATCTAGAGAAGATGAAATGCAGGATAAAAGGGCTAGTTGGCCAGCAAAAATGAACATAAAAATAAATCTTTCTCTTTTTTTTCTTTTTTTTTGTGTGAGGGAAACCATAAATACAAGCTAGCTGAAGCCTGAAGGAACATGCAATAGTGAGAAAAAGGAAAGTACAAGTTAACACTTAGAGGATGAATTTCAGGAATGATGAGGGTGTCAGCATTGCGAGGATCAGGTAAGGAAACACACTGTTCTGCCAACAAAAAAATCAACTGTTTTCTCTGGCCTCCTGAAGACTTAGGTCTTATATTCCCAGTAAACCCACCCTCACAACCACCTTAACTCCCTCTCAATATGCTCGTCTATGTGATACCCATATCACCACCACCATATCCCAAACACATCCCTATGCCCCCACAACCTTGCAGCCTGACAAGAAGCAATGTTTAGTGTTATATGTACAAGCATAAAAATATATACAAAGTTTCTTGCTTAAGGGTGTTCTATTGCAACCTTTTCTTTCTAATCTTAGATGAAAAAATTTAGGTCCTTAGTTTGTCCTGGTTTGCTAATCAACTCCTCTTGTGCTGAGGCAATGTGAATTACATCGAATGCGCAAAGTAAAGGTGATTATCACCTGCCTTTAGTGGTAGCAAATCCAACAGAAATGAAAACTCTGTCTATGCAAGTATCCTAAGGGCCTGTTAGCCTGGGATGTGTGTAACAAATCTAGAAACAAACCAATTTTTTTAAATAACTGTAAAAGGTCACTATTAGGCTAGATACTGTAAAAGCATCTAAGCTTTTCTGTGTCATGTTTAATCTGCAAGTCTAGGTCTATTGTGGAATGTTTTTCATCATTTTCCCTCTCAACTGCAACTGTATATGGCCTGAGATAAGCACTTGTTTACTGACAGTGCACAAGCTGCTGAGCCTGCAGAAGAGGACTGCAGCTTCCCAGGAATAAAGGGCATGCACTTTTATGTGCAACCACGTTCACATCACAAGTCTTTACCAGAAAAACTAGAAATTATAACAAAGTATTCCTAGCGTGGAAGACATGATAGCAGCAAAGTTTTGCTTTTGTCAACATCACCTATCCTGCCCCCGGATAAATTCTGTTGGTAAATAAACATTATCAACAAAAGCACAATTTTGCTAGCACAGCTGCACTTACAGAGAGGGCCTTTTCTGGTGTGACCATGTGGGTACAGATCGTATGTTATCTCACAGCGAGTAGAAGTGAAAGCTCATTTATCTCATAGCCTTCATGCTGTTTTTTATGCACCAGCAGCATTTGCTCATGAATGCAAATACCCAGTGCAGAAAAGTACCACAGAAAAGTTTGTGGTTTTTTGGTTTGTTTGTTTTTCTTTCCTGGTTAAATGTTTCTGAGGTGGAAACAGCAAAAATCCCTTCAGGAAAGGCTGGATGTTTGTGGCAGCTCTGTCGAGACTGCCACTCTGGTCAGCAGCCCTGATCTTCTCCCTCCTTCACACCCCCTAAAAGTGCTCAGAAAAATCCCTACACTGCAATAAGAACATTGTTAACATTCAGCCTCACGTTTCCATTCCTCAGTCAGTTACTTGCAGAGATCCTGAATGACATTTCACTCCTCATCCCCCTCTCTCCTTCCGCAGTGCACTCAAATGCCATGGCTGTCCCCTCAGAAGCACCAGATATCAGGTACAGGTGGCAGTGTGGACCTCAACAGGACGATCACTCTTCTGAGGGGGCACATGTAGCCTGGGAGACACCACAACAGTATGTTCTGTTCCTATGACCACCAGGTCTCACACTGGGAAGGGATCTTCCCTCTGATCAGACTAGGAGCACCCTCCAGGCCACACCGTGGCCTACAAAATGGAGAAGCGTCACCGCTGGGGGCAGTCCTGGCCCTGTGAGGAGAACCCAGCCATCTGTGGATTCATACCATCACCAGCCAGGCTGCTGCTGGTCTCTCAGCATGGCACATATTCCAGTTTTCTGAGAATTGCGATACTCAGGCTAGTTAAAAGTTTGGGCACCACTGAGGGGCCTGTAATAGAGGGGAAGTCAGACTGAGTCTGACTGCATGATGTATTGGTCTCTTCTGGGTTGAATTCTGGTAAAATCTAGGCTCATTTGGGAAGCCAGTAAGCTAACCTTAAATGTACTTCGTTCCACATGTAGTTCTCCTATAACTAACTCACCCTTCAATAACAGGTTTTTCTTGTGGGACCATCGAGCAGCCACAATTGCTGTAACTGAGAGGCCTTAAATAGAGTCAAAATGACCATGTGCTCTTTTTACTTTTATTTTCTTTGCAAATCTAAAAATAAAACACCATTTTGAATCATTGTGAAATATACATCTGCCCTTCAGGAGTCATACACATCACTGAAATGCACACATGGAAAAAGCACTAGAGACTGGCGGAGATCTTTAATGCATGTTAGTTAAAATCTGTATTGTGAAACCGTTCCAAATTTCCTTTGTTCTGGTTATATTTACGAAATTTTCAAATCAGATAACCAGTCATTGATTATTTGGCAATTGTTCACCAAAACATACCAAAACATTCAGCTTTAGTACCAACCTTTTTTCCACATTACATTTTGCAATATGCCTCATGCCACATAGATAGCCATGAAGCAGAGTAAATTTATTACCAGCACGGTTATTACCAGTCTGCAGGGTCACACAGAACATTTTCTACTTTCCTTCAGACTGTTACTGCCTGTATAATAAACTATAAAACTTCCTACCCTAATTAGCAGGAGCCATCCCAGCCCTGATTAACAGGAGCCATTTCAATTCCCATGCCCTACAACTCAATAATGATATGATTATTTTAAAAATTCACCTCAGTTTTGCAAACATTTTTGACAAGCATTGTGCTTGTTTCTTTATTTCATCCTCTGGTTATAAAACTGAGGTTATGAGTTACTGTAAGAAACTATATTTTACTAACAAAATATTCAGGTTAACAAATGTACCCAAGTCAAAAAAAAATCACCTGACAAAAAATCACCTCAACATTGCTAGAAAGCAAGAACTGGTTATTGATCACCGTAATCAACAATAATTTTAAATGTCTCATTGCACCTTACTCAAGTGTTACTAATTCTGCAATTATCTTCTACAAAAACTGACTTGAATTCAATGGTGCATTATCCACAGATGCACTCTTTTTTCCCATTCATATTCCAAGATACATTTCTCACAGAAATATTTACATTTTAGCAAGTGAGAGAGAATAATCATACAGCTCAAAGGATAAGCTCAACCACTGCACTTCAGGAACCATTACACACACTGTGTGCAACACCTTGACCGGCAGACCCTACATGCACTGCTGAGATACAAACAGCCAAGCTGCAGGCCCAAATAATTCCTTAGATACATATAGTAACAACTCTGAATAAATTCTGGCGAAAAATCTTTAATTGTGTGCATACAAACAAACTAAAAGGCTAGGTTTAGTAAACATATTTATTTTCTAGAACAACTAACACACAACTCAGAAAAAAGTACAAGAGGATGAAAGGTAGTATTTCTTAAATCCCCCTGAGGGCACAAAGCGTCCTAATGAGCTGAAATCTTGCTCATGGGGAGCTCTCAGGCGTGCAATGGGAAGGAGGCACTCCCTTGCCAGATGGCAGATTCTGCTGACGGCCACCAAGGAAAACAAAGGTAACCACAAAAAAGACTCAGCTGATTGAACTGCCCACGTATGCACACCCTCCACTAGCTATGCCAAGCAGTTTTTTGTGCATGTAAAAGTTTCAATCAGAATCATCAAAAGATTTCAATAAGATTTTTATTTAAAAAGAAAAAAGATTAATTCTTCATGAGCAAGGGTGTAAAATTCAGGGCACAAAACATTCTGAGCTACAGAGCCACCATCACCCAAAGAGCTGACCCAGGCTCTGCACATGATGATTCATCAACAGATTTTATGGCCAGCTAGTTGGGTGATTTTATTTTGCTTTTGATAACGTCTCCTCTTCACGTTTCCCAAAGCTCAGTTTTCTTTCCTGGAATGAACCAGCAAGGAGGAAAGTCAGTGCCTGACAGTCCTTCAGGGTCTTGAAGAAGTTAATTGAACCTCTCCATCGTGTGTGTAAGTTTTATTTATTGCTACAGGGAAAGGACTAAAACAAGCCCTAGATGTGGTATACCCACAGATAAAATGCACAGAAAAAAGAAAGGAGTTGTGCCACATACAGTAACTGACAACTATGGATCCAGGAAATTTGGTTTTTGCCTTTTCAGATTGTTGATGGTTTGAACCCTGGAACTATTATAATGGTAGAAGTAACTTTGGATTCCCAGCATTGTGGCATCCTTCAGCACTGCGTGGAGACAACTGATTCATCAGTGAAAGGGAAGTAAAGACTGCCTCCTGCATCCTCAGGTTCACTTTTGGTTGCACTGGATTATTGCTTGCCATTTTAGATGTTATCTGATCAATATTCTTCTTGATCTTTTCCAGCCTCCTGACACAGTATCAGCTAGCATTTCACTCTCAGTGTTCAAGTCTATTCCCATGTCTAATACAGAAACATTTCTTAAAATGTTTTTTTTCCTTGCCAGCTCCAAGTAATTTCTCACTGCCTTTTACAAATCCTCCTAGTTTCTAAAAGTTGTCAATAACATGTCTCTGCAGCACACAACCCCAAAGCATCTTGTGGGATTTAATATTCTCTTAGCAGCTGGTTTTTTGTGGTTTTTATCTTCAAAATTATGAGCTGCTTAAGCAGGAATGCAAACTATTCTATTGTTGTCTTTGACAGTAATAGGTTTCTCAGGGAATTTATTAGAAAGTCAGAGAGCTTGTTGGTTTGAAATAGAGAAAAATATTTATGCTTAAACAACATACTTTAATCGTACATCAACTTTCCAGTAATTGAAAACAAAGTAAAACCCTCTAAAAATGGGAAACAGACCAAGAGCATGGATTCAAACACAAGGTAGAAACAGGCATCAATGCTTCCCCCTCTTGCCTTTAATAAAGGGTGAATCCCCTAGCTATGATACTGGGGACACCTCTTCGTAAGCAACTTCTCCTTTCCTTTTTTACAAACCACAAAACCTCTAGCTTAAGTAAACAGTAATGTCCTCCTGTTTTATTTATATGTGTGTGTGCTCTCTAAGGCATCCAAATGGCTGATAGGCAATGCTGTGGAAAACCCACAGATAGAGAGGAATAATAGGTCAGCATAAAGAGAACACATCCATGCAAACAGACTGCTAAGGAAGGCTACTAAAGGAATATGCCGAATCACTCTTCTTCACTACTTTGTCACCATTACCAGCTGTTTTCCTGCCCTGCTACACTTTCTACCTCCTCCTCATTGCCTCTCAATGGCAAGATTTAATCGAAATATCTCCATCTTGTAGGTTCTCCATCAAGTTTATTCTAAAAAAACTTTGTTGTGAAATCGCATAAAAGCAGACCTAAACATTATAATATTTTCAAACGTACTGAGGTCATAGCAATTATTTTCCTTCAAATGTGCTGAAATGCTTTACAGTTTTCAGTATTTCACCTTCCCAGTTCTGACCACATTCCTCCTTTCACCTGCCTCCTGCTTTTAATGTAAAGATTTAGTTTAGATTTGATATAGATATTAATATTTAGCAGAATTAATACATTATATGGGATAATATAAATTCATTATGAAGCTCAGCAAAGCTATCAAAAGTGAAATGTCATCTTTAAGCATTTGCTACTAATGTTGCACCTGAAATACAGTATTTCAAACGTTCTCAAAGCCATTCAAGTACACATTATTCCATTACTGACAGATGACAACAGCCAGTACTACTCAATATGGTAGAAAATATCCAAGGAGCAAGCAATATACAAGGAAACAATGCACAATTCCACACAGTGAGCCCCAACTCTGAAAACTTTGCTAACACTATTTGTGAAATGAGGCCCTGTGACAAACGTCAGCTGACCTGTGGTTTCTGGGTGTCTGTATATATTGTGTGTAACTGACTACTTGCAAATACAGACTAGCTCATTCGATTTGCCCCATTTTTGGATCTGGCGTAGCATACTGGCACAGCAGAATTTAGCAGCACAACTAAGGAAACTCTGCAGACACCAGAAGGTGGTTTTTTTTGGATGAGCATATGACTGAAGCCTGACCTAGTTCACTTTACAAAAGTACATGTTTTTTTCACTCATTTCTACCAAACAACATAGTGTGGTTACACATTGTTTTAAGATTCAAATATACAAGGGATAACCCAGAAACAGTTCAGGGGAGCAGAACATTCTAAATTTGCAAATACACTTTCAAAGATGTTATTTTTGCAAGGTATACAAGCACAGAAAATCCAATCTGTTCGCTTCTGTCTCAGTGCCTACAGATCTGTACTGTCTCTGACCTGATTCAGGTCCCTTGGACTGGAGCCTATGGCTTGTTTACTCGGCAGAAATCCACATGTTTTTGTTGGTTCTTTGCTGATGAGACCAACCATATTTTGTCACAACGTGCCTGACTGTTTTTCAGAAAGGTCAGCACTCACACATGCTGATATTTCACTCCTAGGGTCACACTAAAAAGCTTACAAACCTAAAGTTTCACTTTCCAGCCGCTGACACTCACGCTCCAATGACAGCACTGCAGCGCATCTATTGCTCATGACTGCAAGTCTCTGAACAAACATTGATGACAACTGGGAAACCAGAGGAAGAAGTCTGCATCATCTTCCAGCTCACTCCCTTTTTAGTTTGGGATCGGGGGTAGACCTTCTCCACAGAGCATTGCAGCTCGATTTTGACTTTGTACCTGCATTTATCCAGCTCTCATTATTTTGAGACGCTTTACATGCCATTTTGAACTGATCAACATGTCATTAATGTACAGCCTCCTCCTTTCTTTTCTGCTTGAGAAAAATAAATACTTCAACACATATAGTTTCTACTTTTCTCATTCCACTTGTGTACATGGGCCAACCATTTATGCATATATATGACTGCAGCAAAGGTTGTGCAAACAGCCTTTTCTCCTCCCCTTGTTCCAAATCCCCTGTAACGAAAAACATCGTCTGTTCAGCAAATCCCTTGTACTGTTCCACCACTCCACAACGAAAAAGATAAAGCTCTCATTGCACTAAAAACAACATCTGAAGCCAAATATGACCTCTGGAGAGGATCAACCCTTATGCAGGTGCTCTGTGCTTTCTTCCTTCTGTTGTGATCTGGATGAATTTGGGTTTTTCCAGAGTGCCTAAAAAGCTGACAGTATGTGTCATCTGTTCAGAGATGCAGTATTTATTGCTTGCATCAGAGACCTTCTGTGTAACACACTGAAGCAGGGCAAGCTGGCTAATTAGTGTGGGATCCAAATTTGCAGTTCATATTGGATGCAGATGTCTAACTTCTTAGAATTTCGGGGTCATTTGGTTTTACTTTTAGTTTGGCTCCTTAGAGAGAAAATCCCAAATAAAGAGGTTTTTTGATGCTTACTTCCTCATTTCTGTCCTTAAATTGCTACTTCATTCTTGGGAAGCAAAGAAAATTCCAAAGGCTTGTCTACCTATAGTATAAGGCATATATGTTACTAAAATGGCATCCTCTTACTTTTTTTTAAACTGTTTAGGATTCCCATGAGCTGCAGAGCAGTGACTCAGCAGCCCCCACGCAGAGAAACTCCCTCCCGGGATTCTGGCACCCCCGCACGGATGCTGGGCTGCACACTTTTTCTCACAGAGCAAC
Organism: Cygnus olor; assembly: GCF_009769625.2. NCBI lineage: Eukaryota > Metazoa > Chordata > Aves > Anseriformes > Anatidae > Cygnus > Cygnus olor. Next base: position 1,783,309 of record NC_049174.1, on the reverse strand, counting down.
CCCCTGCTTTGGGCTGCTGCCGGACACCACCAACATCATCACAACGGGCTCCCAAAAGTCAGGATGCAATTTTCTGGGGAGTGATGACTAATGAGAGAAGCACATTGCCTATGCAGCACTCAACATTTGGGATGCTACTTTACAGGAGCTCAGTAGTACTCATCTCCACCTCTTACACTACACTCAAGCTGAGTGACATCCTTGATTTTGCATTAGAAATTCTGACTGTTAGTTCCCAATCTGCCCCTCTCACACTCTGGTACCAGGGAGTCTGGAAATATCACTACATTTCTAACAGGCAAGCTCGGATGCTCTTTCAGGATTTTTTTTCCCCAAATCCTTTTGGAACATGGAGAATATAAAATATATTTTAAAGAACATCTATAAATTAATATCCATAGAACTATCAAGGGTGCATATGATTTCAAACACAGCATCCTCTATTCAGCCAGCAATTTATTTCAGGAGGTTGACTCATTTCCTTAAAGCTTTTTCAGCTATCTGTTGTGACTGGAAAAAAAATTCAGAAAATTTAGAAGTCCTCAAGGAAATGAGCCAACACATCCTGGAAGAAATGCATCCAATACGCACACAATAAGATAAGGCAGTCTCAGATTTGTAAAGAAATGAGCAGGAGGAAGTTCCAAGAGAACCATAAATATTTTCTGCGAAACACAATGTTTATTTCCCATCATGGTAACTCTCTTCATGCACACTTTAAAAGCCACTATGGCTAATCAGGAAGTTGTTTGCTGTTTTTTTTCCTCTTCTTTTTTTTTTTTGGTTGATTGGGTTTTGTTTTTTAATTTCCCTAGAGAAAAACATATCAGATGAAAGAAAGCTGATATAGCTTAGTCAATCCCCTCAATATTTAAATTAAAAAAATAAAATTAAATTAAAAAAAAAAGTGATTATGCTTCATGAGAACTTGATTTCAGATTACTAGTGCTTACCCTCAGGGGCATAGGGTACACGGTCAAAGTATACATCCCAAGATGAGGCTTTTCAGCGCCACACACAACACACCACAGAACTACCTCACCCCAGAGCTCTGGGGACGCCAGCTACCTGGTGGTCATCACCCAGAGATAAGGAATCGAGCAGGCCCTACCTTGAAGGGTCTCCAGCAACGTAACCAAGTGCACTCTCTTGGAAATGTTCACCTCACTGAAAACAAAAATGAACCAGAAACTTTTTAACAATCTTTCCAAGAACCACTCATATGCCCAGGGCTTCATGTCTTTGGATGTCTGAAATCATGACAGGAACAAATGAAAAATCCATTTGCCACACAATAAAGCTTTCACAAAATAGTAGCTATTGCAAAAATAGCCTTTTCCTCTCTCTGGATTTTTACATACTTGTGAAGCATGAAGTCTATGATTCAAGTGTTTTGAGTATTCTCAGTCTTTATGTGGGGAAAAGAAATAATCAAGTTTTCATTAACGTTTTTCTATGCTATTGTCTGTGAGACATAAATTTAGCAGCATGACAATCCTGCATAAATGCCTTTGGCTGGACACGTACCAAGTGACAAAGCACACCCACATGCTCAGCTGGAAGAGCTGCTAAGCCTTTTTTCACTCGTGAGGCCTACTCTTTTCACTTGGGAGGCTCACCCGGTCCTCACGAACAGCTCTTGGGGCAAGGCAGCCTGGTTGCGGCGTGGCACCGACTCCCCCACAACGCACACAGCTGCACCAGTTCTGAGAGGTGCTCTCACCACTGCCGCCCCACCACAGGAGAAGTGACCACGGGGGCTCTCCAAACGGAGGCAAATCACCCCCAGCCTGCAGCACAAAGCCACTCTTCAGATTCAATCAGAAAAAAAGCCTCTGTGTCTCCATTTTCCCCATTAATTTTGACACTTTACAGCTTGGATCGATGTCTGCGCAGTCTTTCCAGCTGACTGCACTGGATTTCATTTTACTGCTTAATGGCTTCCCTGTGTCTGACTGTCCCTTGAACCCTTTGTGTTTTTCCCATTTCTTCTGGCATGGCAAACGAAGAGGTTTCCAAACCTTAGCATGCCCCTTTGCCATCCATTAACTCCTTCACCATGTAAATTCTTCAAACACCAATCCCAATATCCAGCAATATTTCATTGTTTCAAAGCTCTTATCTCATAGAGGCAAATCTAGATACAACCACCCTTCTCGTGAGATAATTTCCCGTTAGGGCTGACAGTTAGTCGCAGATCTGCAGCCTCACGCTGCCTCCTGCCACACTCTGTCAGACAAAGCCACCGCTTAGCTGCACAGGCAGTCAGGTCGGCAACTTTCCAAAGGAAATTTATAGCCAAATTAGATGCAACACAACTACTCCAAAACCGGTGTGTTTTTGTTTGCTTGCACTCCCCCTTTTTTTTTTTTAAAGGAGAAAGTGTTAGTTTTTTCTAGGCAAGGCAGATTCGGCTTGGTGATTGCCTTCATGTATTCTCCTGTTCAGACTTCCCCTCACCTTACCACAATATGATACAAAAAAAATAGGAAAAGAAGAAATACAGAGGCAGAAGGAGAGACAGAGGAATAAGGTGTATGTAGACTCTATAATCCAACAGGAGCAGAAATAAAATGTGTATGGAGCTGGAAGAAACAAAATCACTTCCCACTCCAAATTAACTCATTTGTTTGTTCGCTTACAGAATCCACAATGTCGTAAACCTAAAATTTGACAGAATTCCACAGATTCTTCCAAGAAAAGAAACTGTGTGGAAAGAGCAGGACTGAGATCTGGAGAAACAAAACAAACTAAATAGAAGCCAGTGTATCCTTAAATAAATAAATAAATAGGATTTTTCCCCGCCCACCTCCCCCAAAACTCTACGTATTCAAAAATTTGACACAGAAGGTTCTAGCCTTCTTTTATGCACTAACAGAAGTCAAAAATCCAGCACTTTTTTCCAGGTTATGTAGATTATTACTAGGAAGGTAATTTTCAAAATGAAATTTCTCAACCTTTTCCTGAGCAAAACATTAACTGGCCTAATGCTAAACAGTAATTCAGATTCCCGAAAAGTGAGTTTGTCCTGCTCCACTATTCTGAAACAAAATACTTCAGAGTCTTCTCATCTTTAAAACAAATCACAAAACTCAAGTTTTAGTCAAATGCCATTTTTAGATGAATGCCCTTCATGTCCTACTACCCCAAAAAAGCTTTCAATTGTTCACAATGTCTGGAGTTTTCTGGTGAACACATATCTACAAGATTACCATGACGTTAGTTACTAGTCTTGAGTAACAAATAACCTACCTCAAAGCAACCGTTGATTCATTCTAGCTAAACAAAAGACTGTTTTCTATTTGAAATTAAAATGGTGTTTTATGATGAGGTTTGGATTAACTGTGTCTAACTGCACAGCAGTCCTAAGTAAAAAGGCATTACCCAGGCAATAGCATCTTGATAATCTATTCTTCATTATCTCTCACGCAGCAGATGCAGAAGATTGAAAAAGGAGCTTGGAAGATTGCCCAGGATCTTTTCAATCTGCTTCACCAAGAGAGAATTTAGAATTTCCAGGATAAATTAACTCCAGAGTAACGCAAGGACAGTATAAACAGTATTATACTTAATAATGACAAAAACTACTATGTCTTCAGCACTGTCATGTCATTTTATAAGTAATAGGAATGACTTTTTCCCCTCATATATTCCCCAGATCTTTCTCTTGACATGTATGCTTTAGCAGGTTTGTAACATAATTGATTACTTCTTTAGGGTAAGGTTTACCTCTTAAACAAAAAGGATGCCAATATAGTTATTTCTAGTCTCAAATCCTTAATCTCATCTCACGAAGATGAGAGCAGATGAAGCCAAACTCTACTCATAGCAAGTTACTAAACGGCTGTGCCGATTAATCTGGATAAGACCAAAGCTAAAAGAAACACAGAGGTCTTGCTGCAATTCTTTAGAAGCGGTATCATTTTACCAGTGTGCCAAAAATCAGTCAATTACATTACAATTATCACTAGCCAAAAATAAAGGAGATAAATATCTCAGAAGTAAAAAGCTTCCTCTCTCCCAGTATTAACATGCAATAGCCAAAAGGTCTGCAAAATTGTGTAGGTTAATGATGGTAGAGATTCATTAGTTTAAGTATCTTGAAAGCACCTACAGATAAAAACATTTCCACTATTCTTTTAAAATTCTTAGCAGAGTATTTTTAAGAACAGCAATTCCCCAGGGACTCCAGAAGCAAACCACAGAACCTCAAATTTAAAGGCAACTGGAAACAAAGGCTCACCAGCTCAGCTACTCTCAGAAATACAAGTAAACCCAGAGCATAAATAAGTAATTACAAAAAGCACAATCAGACTTGTACTCCTATTATAGCAGCCTACAGACCGCATCCCATCACACCATCTCTGCTGGAGTCACTGCTGAATGTCGCAGCCGAGCAGGTCTAGCAGTGACTTACAGCCCACAGGGACAGCCACTCTCCTGGTTATAAGCCACTTGAGCTACCTCTGTTGCTCTCCCTCATCCAATTGAAAAAGCTAAATCAGCAGAGAGAGGCTTGTGCTCTTTGGAGAGTAAATTCCCTGACGGTTTAGCTCCCAGCTCTACTGACTGGAAGAGCCGTACCAGTCCAAGGAGGGGAGCAGAAGAACAAGGCCATGAGAGAAGGAAAGGGGGAAAGCAAGACCAAGGAGAAACCACATCCTCAGTCACTACTGCTGATGATGTGAGTTGTACTTCTCGATTATTTCATGAACAGTAAAAGGGGTTCCTGTAAATCACATTTATGTTGCTCTTATGTAAATCTCTACATTTTCCCCTCATAACCTGTACTTTGTATTGCATCACACTCTGTTACCTCTGCTCAGCCCAAGGGGCAGTAAAGACTAGCACTGAAGACATTAATCTACACTAATCTCAAAAGTGGTAATTTTTATTCAACTGCTTGAGCAGAAGAGCAGTACATGCAATTAAGTGTGCTGTAATTAAGACTGGTTTGTAAAATCAAAATCTTATATGATAATGATTCAGAACATCTAGCCAAATGAACAACAAAAGCCATAGCTTGGTAAAATCTCAGTAATGTCTGGAGGGTTGTGTTTGATTTTACTTGCAGGAAACAGACTGTTTTTTGTTTGTTTTTTTTTTTTTTAATAAAAAAAAGGAAAATACACTTTACATCCAATCACTCAAATATTTTAGAAGAACACATAAAAGAAATAGTGCTGTTGGCTTTATGAAAAGTACTACCCCATCAAAGATTAACAACACTGAAAATCTTACCCATTACTGACTTTGATGGCTTGTTGCATACCTATTCAGTACCTTGAAAACAACTGCCTGACTGCAAGTCTGATAAAATTCAGAGATGCATCTATGTTGAAAAAATGGTCAGCTGAATTCTCTCTCTCCCTGCAGGCTGCCACCTGCTGAACTATGTCATGCATGAAACTCTATATACAAATTAAAGTACCATGAACATAAAAAAGATGTTCCTTTTTTTAAGAGGCCATTATTGAATATTTATCTTAGTGACACTGGTACATGCCTGGTATTGTGCTATAGCTTTCCACTACGTGTATTTCATCTTATAAAGTCAAACCCATTTAGACTTAATTGGCTTCATATGCAAGAAGGCTTCCACGCTTGACAGTAAAGATGAAACATGGATTAAGGTCCTGATCCTCCAAGGCAAGGAATGCCTTCAATTCTTAGTTCTCTTCATGAACGACACCTGGTAGGTCCAAGCTTTCAGTTAGAATCTGTCTAAAGTTATCCTGGTGTACAACTCCTCTCATGTAAAGCATATTTATGACCACCAGAATGCTTAAATCCTCCATGAAGAAAGAATTCACAGACCACTGGTGTTGATACAGTATCTGCTGATGAAAATTTCTAGTGGCAACTGAATAACAATGATCAGAGAATTATTGCCAGTGAAAAGCGGAAACTCATTTTCCAATCATACTTTCTTAAGAAAATTAGGAACTGATGACCTATACCCATCAAGCCTCCTGCATAGGGTTAAAGAGGGCTTGATGTTAACAGTGATGTGCAACAACAGATCAAGCTCAAACTGAATTCTCAAGTACATACTTTATGAATAAATAACATTTGTCCATTCCCTTTAAGATCTGATTATATGCAAGCTATTTTGAATATATTCTATAAAATTTCAGAATAACCTCCTTTACCTTCTCTGAATCCTTTATATTACACATCTTGCTTCTTCCATGCAAAGTAATGAATTTCTGCGGCATTTTTTCCTCTTCTCCTTAGCAAAATACATGGGGAACTAAAATTACTTTTGTGGAAAATTGTATGCTTTTTTGTTTTGCATTACTGCAGAATATAAAGGAATATAAAGGATTCACGTACTCCAAGGCCAGGTCAGGAATGACAAAGACAATGAACCTACCTTTTTTTTAAAAAAAAAAACTTCCAAGGACTGCCGACATATTAGCGATGCAATGAATGATTAGTGATTTGAAATACCCCAGAAGACTAAACAGTTGGACATTAACTTCAAATGACTGCTAGGCAAAGGAGGCAGATCTTGTGAAGAGAGTCCGAGCAGATCTTGGAACAAAGCCCTGAAGCATGGGATTTGCTAGCCAGAGAACTGGCTGCCCACCAGAGCAAGAGCGCTGGAGGCCAGGATGCTGCCGGGCACAGAGACAGGGAACACTGCCAATGCAGGCATTTGGAAGCTTTGCTTGTCCCAAGGAGTAGACGCCAGCTAAGCACAGCCAGCCTGTGTTCTTACAGCACCTTCACCCCACACCAATGCTTCTCTGATGCCAGACGTGTCTTGATGGGCTTTGCTAGGAAAGGAGGCCTACCAGGATCAATTCTTCAGTAACTTTCTCCAGTTATAATTTAAAATTTTGCTTATCAGCATATATTAAGTGGTTTCATTAAACACATCTACATATAAACTGTTAGTTTCAGTGTCCTACTATGCATGTGTTCCACCTTTTCAAGGGATACCAGTTTTAATTACATTGCTCGCGTCCTTAACATACGTATAAAACACTCAGCTTGTAACACTTCCCCATTAATTCAGATTCTCGGGTTCATTGATAAATCTGTGCAGATAAAGGAGCCAAGAACGTCATAAAAAATTTAAAGCAGGAATTCTAACACTGTGCATAATGCAAAACTAATCCATAATCTATTACTTACATGAAACAGATCCATAAATGAATTAATGCAACTACTTTCTCAGCACAGTTGTCAGTGACTATGAATACATTTTCCAAAATTGCTTTGAAAATACTGTATGGCATGTTGATTTGATGACAGAAAACAGCTCAGGAAGTGTCTTTAAACAGCAAAAACAAAACCTAGAATATTGTAGTGTGATAGTTATGTCTGGAAGACGTTCAAGCTGTGACAAAGTGTTGCCAGAACATCCAAACTTTACAGTTAATTGTGTTTTTAATTTTGAGATACCCCTGACCTCAAAACTAGACAAAAGTAGCTTCAGGGAGGACTCTTTCAGCTGTGTTGTCAGCTTTCCACTGCAAAAGGTTTTGGCATGACAGCATTTATAATCCTTTGGATAGAAAGCAGTGTGCTTCCCACCCTGCCTTTTTGATGGCAAGTGGCTGTTCCAGCAGATGGGAAGACAGCAAATATAAACGTTGGATAATGTAAAACGATATACATTTCTGAATGCATAATATTCCATTTTACCATAATGTTGCCTTGTGTTAGGGTGTCTTTTTATTTGTTTGGAACGGGCTGGCTTTCATTTTGTTGTTTTCTTTTTTTTAATCAGGGAATTAATTCCTTTCTCCTTAAAATAAATATTGTGTATTTTAATGCATATATGTGTGTTTTTGTTTTATGAGTGTGTCTTAATAAGGTATCTGCTGCATGCAAGGAAAACACAGAGAAAGCACCTTCTATGCATTTCTTCTAACATTTGCAGTAAAGAGAGGTATCGTACTGTTCACACACTGATTTTTGAGTATAATTTACTAGATTACAACAGTAAAGCACCAAATTCCATGCTGGGGAAAAAGTAGCTTTGCATGTGGGTCAGGCTCTGTGAAGAACAGACAGAATAAGATTAAAATGCAACACCTGGGGGGAAAGCTAGCTTCCAAAGACCCTTGGTTTGTAACTTTTTTTTTTTTTTAAACCACCACAGTGCTTAGATACTCAGCTGAGACAATACAAAGCACCCAGATCCCCACTGGCTGAGTAACAAAGAGCACAAAGCCAAGCTCCTGGAATTCTAAGCCAAAGCCTCTACCAAGGGCCAAGCCAGGTAGGGACTGACTTTTCTACACAGAAAGTCATGCCCATGTTTTACAGATTTCAGCAACAGCCAAAACTAGGAGTAATCACAAAATATTACTGCTATGCAGAGTAACTAGCCACAAGAAATTAATAGTACTGCTCAGATTTTCAGGTAAAGTAATCATATTGCTAAAAACAGGAAGGAAAAAAAAGCAAGTAAGTAATCAGGCTTTTCTGGAAGATAATGAAGTTATTATTTTGTATGTATTCTATAATGGAAACCAGAGAAAACTTTTGAGGATAAAGTATCTTAAAATTTTATAATCTCTCTGTCTAATTTAAGCTACTACTGTAAATGTATTAAAGGCAGTTTACGTGAAAGCTTTTTTCTGTTTAATCTTGTCTCACATGTAATGGAAAGGCTCCAAACTTCACTACCCTAGGAGGCTTAGTATAAACCTAGATCTCATCTAAATTGCCCTATATAGCTCTGCATCAGTTTTTTTTTGTTTTTGTTTGTTTGTTTGTTTGTTTGTTTTTTTGGTCTGGATCCATGCTGTAGGTAAAACAAAAAGTCAAGCAGCCTGTGAGAAGAAGCTGAGGGGAATAAATATAATGACCTTTGATACCCAGCATTTTAAATGTGCTAAGGCTCTCTAGAATAAGGGCATGCATCTCATAATTAGAACTCCGTAAATTAGGACAAAAATAGGCCAACCCAGGCAACTTGGCCATGGGAGTTAATCTATTTAAACCAAAAGTAGGGTTTGCTTCTCTCTCCTGACTTTTTATTCTTTATTCTCTACTTTCAGAATTCTTTACGGGACTTGTAGGCAACCCATAAAACTCATCAAGATTTGGCTTCACTCAGCATCCTGTGAGCCATGGCCGGTCCACCCTGGTACCTGCTTGGGCTGCAGACCCAGCTAGCTCTTGTTCTGCTCACCTTCTTTAAGAGGTCTCACTTCCCAAGGAAGTCCTGGTACGCTGCTGCTACAATAACACACAATGACAAGAAAACCGGGACAGGTTGCATTGACTTATTGGAACTGAACTACCATATCTCCTTTTTGATTCTATCTAGGTCCAACATTTTGCACAATCTTTCTCACTAAAAGACTGATATTAGAAAAAAAAAAATCACTGAAATTAATGTAAAGATTTAGACAGAGTTCCAGCGTGTCTACAATGAAACATTTACACTTGCTGATCACTGTAGGACACCTGTAAAACTCCAATAGCTTATATATTGTTTGGAACAAGCATTTGTAACGAACAAGTACACAGCAAAAGCTGGGTCAGTACTGGACAAGGGAAACTTCACAAGGCTAAGAGGATGCAAGAGGTGTTTGCTAACTAGTGTAGTCTTCTGCTGTTTCAAAAGGTGAAGAAAGTTTTCAGTCTAAATCCAACTGTGTTTAAAAGAAATAGAATTGGCCTCTTACTTCTCATTAAGACAAACACTAGAAATTTACCTTTACTCTTAAGATTATTCACAGGTACAGTACCTCCGCTGAAAAGCTCCCCTCTGAATCTCATTCTGCCCTGTCACCTTCAACTGATAATCTTCACAACCAGTCCTGAGGAAGAAAGAAGCCCATTCCAAGCAAACTTAAAGCTAAATTCAAAATGATAAACCTGTATTTTACATTCAACAATTTCAAGTTTCATGCAACCCTGCTTGATTTACCCCAAGAGAAGCCAATACTCAGAAATAACACCTCTCTGCTTTCATGTAGTCTCAGTGGGATGCCTTTCTGTGCTTGTACAGCTGCACTATCTACATTCTCCACAGATCATGCCTGTGGAGCTAAAAAGCTGCTTTAACAAAACTTCAAGGACAAGACTGTTCAAGAAGTGTTACTGACACTTTAAAGAATTGAGGCAGTACAAAACCAGAAATAGTCAAGGAAAAAAAAGAGACCTTCCTCCACAGAATACACTGTGTCCCTTGCATACACTTTTCTTCTGGTAATCCTTAGAACACGCTTGGAAAAGAAAGAGACCCTCTGTACACAACAGTCCCTCCACAAGATAACAGATCACATTTCTGCTGTGCAAGGTGATGAAACGGGGGAAAATACATATATGGTAATAAAGCTGAAACCATCAAACTCACACTTGGGTCTAAAAGCATTCCTTAAAATATAGAATCGTAGAGAAACTGAGCATGAGTTTGGCTATATACAATTTTTCATGGTTAAGTTCAGCTTCTTGCATTTAACTAAAGATGTAAAGATCTTACATTCAACTAAAGATCAAAAGTTACCGCTGAAGAGTATCCTGATGACACTACAGTGAATGAATTCCTAATAAAACATGCACTATTTTCTACAAAATAGAATCTTTTAGGTTGGAAAAGACCTTTACGATCCTGTCCAACCATCCACCTAATGCTACAAGTCCACCACCAAACCACATCCCTAAGCGCCATGTCCACACGTCTCTCAAACACCTCCGTGGGCAGCCCATTCCAAGGCCTAACCACCCTTTCTGTGAAGAAATTCTTCCTCATAACCAATCTAAACCTCCCCTGGTGCAACCTGAGACCATTTCCTCATGTGCTATCACTTGTCACCTGAGAAAAGAGGCCAGCACACTCCTCAATGCAACCTCCTCTCAGGCAGTTGTAGAGAACGATGAGGCCTCCCCTCAGCCTCCTCTTCTCCAGACAATACAACCCCAGTTCCCTCAGATTCTCCTCATGTGTCTTGTTTTCTAGTCCCTTCACCAGTGCCATTGCTCTTCTCTGTGCATGCTCAAGCACCTCGATGTCCTTCTTCTAGTGAGGGGCCCAAAACTGAACACAGTACTCAAGCTGCGGGCTCACCAGAGCTGAGTAAGGGGAGACAACCACTTCCCTTCTCTATTGCCCTACTATTTCTGATACAAGCCAGGACAAAATTGGCCTTCCTGGCCACCTGGGCATACAAGCAAACTTTTTTTTTTCCCCCTCATACCTCCCCACCTTTTTCTTCACTTCCAATATGTATGGAAAAAAATGCACTGAAAAAAAATGTCAGTTCTTGAGGATAAGATGAGTCTGCCTTATCCACCTTAGGCTTTCCTGTTTCTAAAAAGAAAAGAAAAGAAAAAAAAACTATTTTCATAAACATCTAACAGACCAACATTTCGCTGAAGCTGTTTCACACTTAGAAAAAGCTCCATCTACTACTCCCTACTGTAAGCTAATTAGCCTTAAACCTCTACATACCACATAGTAGGAAAAACAGTGACTGATTACTGACTTTCTTATGATCAACTGTACCAACTGATGTACCTGAAAGAGTAAATTTGTACAGTGATTTGTACACAGTCTCTTAAAAAGAGAGGGATATAGTAAGTCTGGTGAAATTCCTCATAAGCCAGTGCAATTTTAACCATGCAGTAAAACCACACTTAGAAGAACAGAAATAACTGCTTTCTTATGACAGAAAATGAAAGTTAATTGAATAGAAAATAATGACAGAATTAATTGAATACATTCATGAATGAAAAGCGAAGACAGCTTCCCAGTGTGTCACTTTCAATTCTTTTGGTAATAGATGTACTCCACAAAATTAATTTGAAATGAAAATTTACCTGGATTGCTCCAGACCTTTGACAGATTTCTCTGTACTAAAACCTCAGCTCAGAAATGATGATTCATTTTTAGAATTTCTCCATCTGTCCATTTACAGAATTAACAACCACTTGCCCTTCCCAGTGATCCAGCTTTCATTATGAAAGCTAATTGTACAACCAACATAAAAGAAAAAGCCACTGGACTGGGCTTTCGGTTATGCAACAAGTTTTGTTTTGTTGTTTTTTTTGTGTGTGTGCGCACTTTTGCTGTTGTGGGTTTTGTTTTGTTTGTTTTTAGTGAGGGCAAAATATTTGCCTTTTTCTATTCCTAGCTCCCTGAAAAAACAGTGCTTTACTAGAAGATGTGCGGGGACACTGAAGGTACAGCATCAGGCTGGCACAGACCTGGAGCTGTCTTGTGCTAGTGACCGCACAAAATCTGTGCTGCTTTCAGCAGGCAGTGCCACAGGAGAGGAACTGTGTAAAGGAAATGGTTTCCATTTTAAAGAAAGACCAGAATGGATAACCTCAAACAAATATTTTAAATTAATGCGTTTGGGAATAGAGCTTTTATTTTTAAATATATTCACCCACAAACATCCTTCTCCTAGGAAAATAAGTAGTGTCCACACTTTCCAAAGTGTTAAATGGGAACTGGGGGTAATTTACAGCAATCATTACAAGTGACTGCAAATCCTGGACTATACCCTGCAGTATTTTGGACCAATTCATTTCTCCCTGAACTCCATGTGAAAGCTTGCAAAGCTGGTAACCTCTCAGAACCAAAGTCCGCAGGAACAACTTCTAAAATACATGCACACTGCCTTACAACAAACAGCCTATATAGCTCCATATTTAGCTCCACAGCTTAGCAAGGTATATAAAAATATGCAAATGAAAGGCTTTCTACTATTTAAATGTTTATTTACTTTTAAAGATGCTAGATAGTTTAGAAAGTTTACTGAAAAAAACACAAATCAAAGATAGACAGGAATGCCTATCAGATTGAATATGCCTTTACCTCTCTGTTGTGCAAAATGTGCAATCCCATCTCTCAGAATGAGGAAACCACAAGTCTTAAAGAAATCTGCTCAGATCTATTTTACACTGAGTAACAAAACTCTCACCTATGCTGATGGACTTCAAGTGGCAGAGGAGAAGAAAGCTACATGCTGAAGGAGTTCTGAGACCTTTCACTACTTAAAAAGAAAACAGGAAACCAAACAAACATTTCATACTCTGGTATTACACAGTAGCATGATGGGGTTTCTAGACATAAGGACGGAATTTGGCTATTCCTTATAGGATTATAAGAAGTTGTAGTAAATTAACTTTGTTTTGTGCTTTAGGGGCTTGAAAAACAGAAGGTAGAAACATTTTTAATCATGAAAGTAGGATAAAATCACCACAAACGAGAACCTATTAGAATTTTATAGAAGTATGCTCTACTTCAGCATCTTGAATACCAATCTTGAAGTGCTATGAAGCTGATTAACCTAAAAATACCTGTAAAATTTCACCTTTTTTCAGAGGAAACTCTCAGTGTATTTAAATTAGAATTTTTAAGCTTCATTTTAACGGTTTGTGTACTTTACAGCACAGACCACACTTCAAGCTGCTATTGCTACTGGAAAGATCTGTGCCTTTTGATTATGGAGATGATTGATTTAGGTGGCTTAAACATTAGTACATATCCACAGTTTATTCCAGGAGAGACTGCAGCTTGTGACGCTTCTCCAGTAGAGTTTTTACAACCAGTTAAGCACTGAACAGCACAAGTCATACTGTCCATTTTGTGGATCTTCAGTAAAGTTGGGAAAAAAAAAAAAGTGGCCAAAAAAAAAAAAAGAATAAGAACTGGAAACAGCAGCTCCACACCATGCAACATTAAGTGATGCAGCAACAGGATGTCTTGGAAAAAGCTGGCACAGCAATTATCTGTCCAAAATCCTATCGACTGATTTCATTGCAGTTAGCTCAGTCCCAGCACGGACAAAATTCCAATAGTCAGACCTGTTTCCACCAGTTTCTGCTCTATCTGCTTTTGGCAGGTTACACTGACAATTTCTTTCTACATTAGCAATTAGATTCAGAAAAGCAGTGCTATTTTGAAACAGATCACCCAAACATCCCAGTTACTGAGCAAAGGTTTAATTCAGAGAGTAATTTTAGTGCACATGAACTGGATTCCTTGAAAAGGAGATCAAACCCCATATGCCTGTACATGTACCCACTAAATACGCTCCAGTTCCTAGTGGCATCGTAAAGCTTGTCCTTTGGACAGCTCCAAGCCACATGCAGAGCAGGAATGTTTGGATCTAGGGACCTGATTAAGCATAATACAGTGTAAAAACCTAAATCAAATACATTGCTGATGTCAGGGTTTTGGCACAAACTGCTTTGACCTACTGATCCACTCCTTTCAAGCCACACTACTTACTAATGCACACACTGCCCACAGGCCCTTGCCTGCTAGCTTAGAGCTCTTTTCAGCTCCCTCCTATGAAATACACGTTCCTATGTTCCTGTTGAACAGCACAAGAAAGTAGACAAAAAAAATTCTTCAGAGGATTTCCATCTATAAGAATACTTCATAAACAGAAATTCTCACTCATTCAGAATGGATACAATTTCATTTCTACAAAATCAAAGAATTACACAAAATACCTTTTCACGGACATTAAGAATTTACTTGTCCAAAAAGCTGTATAAATATTGGACAGTAAGCATGCCAAGTTACATGATGAATACAGTACTCTACATTTTCCAGTCTAAACCAGTCACCCGCAAAAGTGAACACGGAAATCATATGCACATTTGTTGTTTAAGAGGAATGTACTTCATCCTCTAGTAAGTCACTATGGAACCAGACCTACATTAATAATGTCTTCTCATAGCTCACTGCATTAAGAAAAGCAAAAAGCAATCCAAGGTAATTCTCTGCAATCTTACCCCAATTTTATCTTCAGATTAATGAAGTAGTATGCCAGAATGCATATCTGAAAAGGAAAGATGAAGTGACAAAAAAAGCAAGAAACACACCGAATTATTACAACATGGTTCTGGCTTACCTATGTGATAAAGTCCAATCCAGTCAGTCGGATCAACTTCTTCTTTAATATCCCAGAAAATGATAAGGTTCTGAGACTGCCCCAAGGTGTATTCATACATGCTGGCTGTCAAACTAGATCTGCTATCTGAGGTCACTAAATCAGTGTCACTGTTGGCACGCTGCAAGTTCATGTTCTCAGCCATCGTGCCCTGAGATGCCAAACTCTGCAGATTCTCTGGGCTCAGAGTATACCGGAGCTGTGGATTGCGACGTCGCACAAAAAGCAGATGTTCTCGTGCTGAACTGGCCATGTCTTCTGCACTTTTGTCAATTTATGTGAAAAAGTTGTTGTTCAGAGATCTATCATGAAGAACAAAAAAAGAAACTGTTGAAGTGAGACAGTAGGTTATTCAGTCAAACATTAAATGCAGAGGTCTTAGCGCAAAAATATTTTAATTTAGGACCATTCCTACAGAAACCTAGAATGGATTAGATCTTTTACTTCATTACTTTACCACTACAGCCACTTAAACTTCTATAAATAAAAAAAAGCATGAATCATTAGCAACAACATTCAGAGTTAACTACATACCGTGAAATAACATTTATAGGCCAGAATGCAACAGAAAGCGAAGCATCCAAGATAGAATCTATAGATCGAATATTCAGCGTCAGAGAAGTGTTAAAGATATGCATAATGTTGGGCATATCATTTCAGTAGAAATACAGTATCACAGACCTATGCTACTATAAAATTATTTTGTAAGGATTTTATTATTGTTATTTTTAAGATACAAACATAGGTTCTGGGATTCTCTGCATCAAAGAAAAAACGTCACATCACTGTCTGAGGTGCTTTAGAATACGGGCACATGTTCAATTAGTCCAAGTCAGTTTATCTGTGAAGTTAGATTTTGTTCTTCTTTTCCACACATTATAAAGCACAGGCCTTATAAATTCAACATCTTTCTTCTAACCCTGAGTAGATACTAAGTGGTCTTCACTGGAACATCAAGCTAATATCATCATACCACACCTTCACGTGCACAACCTGCAGCTCATTATCTGTAATGAGCGAATAAGCGTACCACTATTTGAAAATAAGCCCTCACATTACTCACAACTTGAAATAAATCATCAGAAAGGAAGACAGAAACAGGAAAATATTAAAACAGAGGGAACAGCTTGCAGCAGGATAGAATCAGAGATGGGGAACCTCTTGGCATAGAAGGGGATATGGAAATTTCTGTAACTAAGTTACGTGTCTTTGACTAAAGCCGTTTGCCTTTTTTTAAAAAAAAGTTAATGTGATATCTGTGTATTATTCTTAGGCTTTCTTTTTGGTGTCACAGCCTTCAGCTATCACACGCAGATACCTTTGTTGTCTTAAAATAACCTGAGCATTGTCAGACAGCACTGAATGTCAGCTGCTATAACGATCCTGGTTTCCAGCAAGTAAGCTTCTAATTTAGAATTAGGTAGAGCCCATAAGAAATAAATGGGTTGGCTGGCCACTTCCAGAGCCTTCGAATTGTAATTAGACCTAGAGTAAACTACTGCTATCAATCACACATCTGACAACTGGTTTATTAAACAGACACCATTGCCTGTAGAGGTCAAAAGACATTTAGTAAGTAAAAATAAAAAACACCTAGAGCACTCTGAGATCCCAAGACTGTGATCAACAGAATTAAAAAAAAAAAAAAGTCAACAGTTTTCTTTTCTTCTCCCATTCATTCTTCTTTCTGCACATGACCCTTCAAAAACTGTTTCTTCCCTTCAATCTATTTCCCACCACTCATCTTGAATTTTCTTTTTAATACTTCAGTGTATGCACCCTTTCACTGTATCATAGATTCTTTTCCTTTTTTGCAAATTTTCTTTGATTTTTTTTTGAAATATTAAAAAGAAATTCAAAAAATAAAGTTCAACTCAGCCAGCTGTATGCGATTCATCATACATTGCACATGGTTCAACATCAAACATTGCAGAAAAGGAAAGAAACAAAAACTGAGGTAAATAACTTTCCACATCCAGAAGCGATATGGAGATTACCATACTTCATAAAGTATGCAGGACAGTCTTTCCTGACATGAGCAATGTTTTGGCTGCGTACACAAAACATTTTATTTTTGGTACTGGACGTCAGCAGGGTTCACTAACTCATTCTCTGTCATGTTCCTGGGTACTTTGCCTCTGACACCAACATCAATGATGAACTTTGTATAGCAACCTCTCTTAAATGAAAGTCTGGAAAATCAGCTTCTTGTTTCTCTGTGCAGCGTACTATTCTCTAGATTTGATAATACTGGGAGACTTTGAGACCAGAAGTGTAAATAAGGAATGTTGCCAATTGCCTTATGGCAATAACTCATGTTCCCCAATTGCCTTATGGCAATAACTCATGGAAACCTACTGAGATCAGATCAGCCTTTGCTTTCCAAACTCTGCAGGTAGGTGAGTCCCAGAGGACACCAACTTCCAAACTACGTTATGTGATCCTCCTTTTTTTTTTAAAAAAAAAAAGCTTTGTAGTTTCTTTCTTATAGCATGTGCTGTTGCCCAGATCCTGTTAACAGCCACACACAGTGAAAAAGAGAGATTGTTTGAGGTTAATTAACAGACTGACTGATAATGTACTAAAACGTTCATTTTCTTCTGTCCCCTATCTGGAGTTTTACATCGTTTTGAACCACTGTATACAGTTGTTTTACAACAGTCAGGAAGAGTGCAAGTTAAAGACAAAGTTTTAAATAGGAGGGATGTAAAAACATCTTTGAGCTGCAGAGCAGTACATTGTACCTGTGGCAACGCTGACATTTGTTGGAACATATTGAAAATTTATATCCAGCAGATGGTCAAACTCATCCATGTATAAGCACACATGGGAATTAACTTGTAGTAGCTATAACTATCCTGCACTTGGAGAGGCAAGAACAGCCTGAGAAAAACGTTAGCTCCTTTCCAAGAGTTGATTTTCTTAAGTCTTAATTGTTAGCATTTTGGTGAATCATGGGCGCAATTACAATTTCTAAAGGTAAAGCAAAGCAGAACTCTACCTGCCGGATAGCTGCTCCAATTCTACTTATAAATCCGGGAGTCTAAACAAGTCATGATTTAAACAATGATTCCAACAAATACTCTATCTTAAAGTCATCGATGTCAATTTGCAATGAACCAATTAAACGCCCACATAAATGAGCTCCTATTATGGAAAAAAATATTCAAAAAATTCAGGACTCACAGGCTTTTAGATTATTTTTTAAATTCAGTGAAACAGGTTGCAAAGGGGACCCAGTACCACATAAAACTGCTACTTATCAGCTCACAGTAAGCTGGGAGGTTCATTAAGGTTATCTGTAAATAAATAAATATGACATTTGTGTTGTAAGAGAGGAAAATATGATACCTATAAAATCCAAGCCATAAGGAGTGATGAAAGAGAGAAAAAGAGCCATTAATTTAATTATTCGCAGTCTGAAACTGAGATGAACGCCTTACACAGCGCTTTGCTGTCTACAAAATGACTTGCTTATCTACCATTTGGTTAACAATTCCCAAAGCCTGCTGTTAATAACATAACTAATAGCACACTAACAGATACGTCCTACCAGAGAGTGAAAGTAGGAATTATCCTCCCACCTTCACCTCCCGCTAAGCGCCAGTGAAACAGCATTTGCATCCAGAGCACGCCGTGCTGACAGCATGCCTAATGGGCTCCGTGCACCTTCCCAGACACAGGAGTGTGGGCAGTCAGGCTGAGTGGGATCACAGCAGGAGTTTCACTCCATGCTGGATCAAGTGTACAAAGGATATTGCTCAATGCAAGCCAAAAAATGGAAATGGAATCTAAAGCATAGGAAAAATATAGGCATGTGAGAATTACTGGATAGCAACTTCAGCAAAGTATTTCAGTTGTAAAGTAAAACTGGTACCAAAGCAGCTTATCCGTATCACAGGGTTTTCTTCAATACTTCACAAGAAGCTTAGAGAAAAATAGGACTGATTTTATTTTCATTTCTGACTGGCACAAAATCAGGATTATTTTTATCTAAATATACCTCTTAATTACTAATCATAGAGGGACCAGAACTGGGAAAAATAAAGAGTTTTAAAGGTTCCATATGATACACAAAATACAAGTAGAAAAAATCCCATTGACTTTAGTCTTCACTTTAGTCTTCACTAAAGGAGATTCCAAAGCAATGTCAAAGCATTTTTAACATAGTCAAACACTCTACAGTTTAAAAAAAACACATGAATGAAAGTCTGGGAATTCCAGCACAGGAACAACCTAAAAAAGCATCCCGCCATACAAAGCAACACGGAGTTCACATGCTGCCCTGTTTATCTTACTCATAACCGTGATTCACTTCTTGTTTACGCAGCGATCTCTCATGTGCCTTACGGGTCTCGCTCACTGTCTCTACCCACAGCATCTGCTGCAAACAGACTGCAGGGGCTGGCCCTGAGCGTGACGGCCGCCTGCTGCACCGCAGGACAAGGCTGGAGCTGCGAGCGGTGACCCAGGGTGCTGCTGAGGAAGCACCGATAAATGCATTTCGTCTGGGGACTGGCTGCATGCCACAGCTTTGCAACGCTGCCCATCAGCGAGGATGGCTGATGGGGAAGAGGAGCGAGTGCTCCGTGCACCAGCACCCCATGGGCAGGACACATCCAGCCTAATGGGCCAGAATCCCACCTGCCCCAAACGATGCTTGGTGTCCCTCCCTGATACCACACACTTGCAGGGATGAGCAACCCACATAATCATGCGGGCAAGCAGAATGCATTGAGAACACAGAGAGCAGCAAACACACCGGTTTCCCAGTCACACGGTGTGTGACATTGCCTTATGCCATACAAAGATTTCCGATTGCCACAATAGACGTTTGAAGTAAAGGCCTCAAACTGACCAGCTTTGAGCTCATAGGGGCTGAAAAATAACTTTTATCTTGAATAAATTCAGAACTTCAGGGGCCTTCCTCCCAACAGAATTCAAAGCTAGCCTGTTTTATGGCTGTAGCTCTTTCCAGCTGATATTTCCATTTGAAATATGCAGTACATCCCAAAACATCTATGGACAAATTTCCTTCTGATACTGGCTTTGACACCACCCTCCCACCCCCCAAATTCTCACAGAGCACTTCAAACACCTGCCAGAAAGTTAAAATTCTGCATTTCAGATTTCTGAAAGTCTCATGTCAGAGAAGGATGCACACACACTTCTTGCACAATAGCTTTTACAACATATTTGGTGCTAATGTACTGAAGTATATTTAAAATATATATTTAAAATTTATATTTAAATAAATTATTTCAAATTGATATACTTTAACTAAACATCTTTCATTTAGCAATCAGCGATGTGCATCCATCTCCAAAACAAAGACTAGGCGCCTTCTTTCTGCTGTCTTGTAGTGAGATGCAGCTGCTGAACTTCCCCTCACTAGTGCTAACTTGTCAGTTCTTTAGTACTTTTTCTTTCCCTTTATATTGAAGCATTACTATTAATACACATTTTTAGTGATTTTTAACACAGCAGATGTGGACGGATGGGCCCCTGCTGGTAACATTCACCTGCTATTTATTCGGCAAAATCATGGGTAGCTGATCTTGCCTGAGATAAAGGGAGGAGCTTGGTAGCTCTTTAAGTTTCCTTCCAGACCTATTTTCTAGTATTTCTATGACTATCTGGAGACACAGATTTGGTCTGGGGAAAAAAAAAAAAAAAAAACAGGCAAAGATGACATGAAGCATCTTTTTCTATGCTGACAGAAATAAGAGAAAAGCTTCATCTTTCTGCCCAGAGGCCCTTTTTCTTGTCATTCCTCCTGGTATATTTCCAAGAATTTCTAATCATCACATTTCCTGTGATCCACGCCATGGAATTTCTCTCAGAAGGTATTTTTCACTGTCTGATCATTAGGACTTTTCCTTGCTAGCTAATGTTTTATCAGATTCAAGGAAAGCTAACCCATTTGGATGCTTCCTATTCAGCCATCCAAATAACAGCAAATGTAAAAATTGTCACAACATTCAAGTGCCAAGAAAGATCAGCCAGTCGTGATCTGTTTTTCTCCACTGTTTAGCAAGCAGAGGGTAATATGGCCTTTTTACTTCCATGACCATGGGTATATTCTAAGTCTTCAAGATGATTTAGCATATGAATTAATCAACCTGCATCCTGTAACAGAATTTTAATATTTTTCCAGTAGATCATGAAGTTTGGTATTTCAAAAATATAACCAACATAATATTATGCAATTACAATCCTAGCACATGAAGCAGAAAACTTCATCTAAAACTGCATCTAAAATGTAATTAAACCTGTTCAATATTGCTGCATGGAATGCTGAATACACATTAGATCTGCATATTTTAAATAATAATAAATTATCCAGGTAGGCAATGTGAACAAGTCCAATGACTGGTACATTAGAGGAATAAAAGAGCACTGTAAACCTACAGAATTTGTGATTGAATTAAAAGAAAAAGAGATACACTATAAACTTGAAAAATCACATCATTATAACTCTGACACCACTGTTTCATTTTAATTACAAGGCTGTTAAAAATACCTCGGAGAGATGAGAAGGGAAAGATGCTTCTCTCTTTTCCCCAAGTTCTTCTAAACTTGGACACAATGATAGTAAATTTGTATTCAATGATTTTCTTGAGTAGCCAGCTTTGGATATTTCTTTAATTTATGGTGTTCTTTTTACAAAACAGAATATATTCAAATGATAGGAAACTATCATCATAACCCTTAAAAACTGACACATAACTTAGATCCAATTTAAATGACCTTTAATTGCCTTTTTTCAATGGAGTTAAATCCAAATTTAATTCAACTTTATGTTAATTGGATAGTAACCATCCTGAAATATAAATTGTTGTATCCAGAAGATCAAACAGATTAAGTTAAGTTCAGAAACATTTTATTTCTCTGCTGATCTGCTTATTTTTTCCTCTACCAAAGCCCTCAGACTTCCATAATGTGACAATTACTGGATACTTTTAAAAGCAGCTTAGCCCAAAGCAATGATGATGAAAGAATTAACTTCTGGAAACTGTATTCAGGTATTTTAAGGTAATAGTAAAAATTACTGTGCTGAAATTTGACAGTGATTGATATTTCCATACAGGAGAGAGGGGTAAGGGAGGGGGGGTGGAAGAGAGGGAAGGGGGAAAAAAAAGGGAAGCAAAGTGCACGTGCACACTCTTGTCTCCTTTGGACTCAGATCTGGTGACTCAGCTCAGATGTTAAACATCAGCTCCGATTACAAAACCAACATATAATTTAGACTGGCTGAAAATCCTCCCTAAGGTAAAAAGCATATAGTTCAGCATAAATATGCATTTTTAAAAACAGTCTATGCAGAGCATTATACAGCCAGAGAATAGCTCAGTTAATTCAGAATGTAACAGAGTATCTGAGACCTTTTCAATGCATTTCCATACAGTTCATTTGGAAAGCCGCTCCTATATACTTCTGTATCTAGCAGGAAACAAGTATTTGTCACTCTCATTACCTTAGCTGCTTGAGTAAGGCTTACACCTTCCACCCACCAGCTGCGAGCTCCTTCCATCAGTGAGTCATTCCTCGAGCAGATTACGGAGATCTAGCTGTTGGAAGGCTTTGGTGCATTTCTGACAGGTGGACGCAGCGTGCCAAGGAGCCCAGGAGGCACTGCCGTGCTCTCAGTACGACTTGGGGTATCGGCTCTCACACAAACGTCAGCGTGGAGCTAGCTGGTACGCAGATCTGGCCACCAGTCAGCTCAGTAAAAGGTCATGAATCTGTATCCAGAGACAAGCATTCAGAAGTGATATAGCTTGCTGGAGGCTTTTCTAATTTTCTGGGTTTAAAGGCTAAATTTGTTGTGGCCACTATTTGAGCCTTGCCTTTATTCAAGCAAACCCAATACATTACAGCAAGAGATCCAAGACAAGACTTGAATCTTAGTACCGAGGAGTACTCCCAAACAGCCATGACAGTGATGCTACAGTCCTGTAAAATGGTCATTTTCCAAAAAAGAACACAACAGTTTTCAACAGTTTCTTAAATTAAGTCTTTCTCCAAGTAAAAAGCTGCAATCTTAGCTCTTGGTAGCATACGTGCAGTTACACTGGTTTTGGGGTGTGCTTACTGACACGCTCTCTGCACTGCTGTCCCCACAGCTAAGGGGACCCTAAAACAGTTGAAGCTAACTCAGCCTGGCCAAGCACAGCATTCAGTAAAGAAGGCTCAGAAAACCTGTCTGAATTTACACTGAGGGTATTATGAAGAATTCGTACAATCCTTTCTGCTGTGGTTGCCAGGCTGTGACCTCCAGCTGGTCTGCAGATGTATCTTTGTCTTGCTCCACGGATACACAGGAGGATATCCAGGGCCTAAAACTCATCCCTGCCTTTCACCTGAGGTAGCAATGCAAAAGCTGCACACAGATTTAAGTAAAAAGTACCTGATATACTCCTTTCCTCTAGACTATTTACATAAAAAACAACAAAACATGACTGGAAATGTTAGTACAGTCACACAGCCAAGAGGTTATGTTCAGAAGGCATTACGCAGCCCCTCAACCTCCTCCTGGAGTGGAAGCCATTTTAACCAAGTTCATTTCTTTCAGTAATCTTGTCTGTAGCACAACCCCTCAAAGAGTTGCCAGTCAAAAATTAGGTGACTGGAGGTACAGACGTGTAGCTATCAAACCCAGCATATTACCAAGCTATGTCCTTGGGTAGTTTGCCCTACAATAGTACTCTAGGGAAATTTAAACTCAGAATCCCCACTGCCACCGATTTGATCTTCAGTATTCATGACACTGATCTATCCATCACTAGCTGCTGTTGATCGGTTGTCCTGAACAATTTCCCTTCAAGTACTGATGCAGTTGCTCTCAGTTTAGCTGTCTGCCATCAGGTCACACAATCCACCCCAAATACAGCCCCCTTTAAAAGTCTACAGCAGAAAGACTTCATAGTCTCTGTGAGAAGGTACTTTGCCACAGGATGAGGAAATGTGAACATAATTATTCTCTGAATAAATACTCATTCTTGCATATGTGAAAGCTTGTGAGAACTTAATTCAATGAAAAACTGGACACCTGTTTAACTCCCTCCTGTCTTTAGGACTTCTGGAGCACTATCAGTACCAGCCCAGAGTTCCCAATCCATATTCGTTCTTCCAAGGCTACTTTTTCCACCACAAGGCATAGTAAAGACCAAAACACTAAACTTTTACAGAAAAGAACAAGTCAGCATTTGTCTGCCCAGAAGAAAGTATAAAATGCCAAAAGGCCTGACAAGCAGCAAAGAAAAACTGTGTTGCTTTGAAAAAGAAAGGAAAATTGCCAGACAATTCAAAAAGCCATTTATAAAGCAATGTGCTTGACAGAGAGAGAAGTAGCACAATTATTTACTACTGAGTATCAGAGTAGTTCTGCAGCTTCATTCCAAGTGTCACACCCATAAAGGGCTGCCGTATTTTAGCTGTACTTCCAAGAGCCTGATTTAAGTATTGGCTTGGCAGTTATTAAAACATAGGATATATACTATGCAAAATACAATTTTAGATAAATGTTTTAATTCACTTTGAAGCTTGAAATCCATTCTAAACTGATGGAAATCCCTGAAATATAGAACAAATTCTAATTAATATTATCGGTTCCACCCATGCAAATCCAAAACAATCATTCCCCTTGTCATGCCCGTATAAGCTCAGCTGTCTGCCACATAAAGTAGATTTCGTTCACTGAAATGGTACCAAGCCACCACAAAACAGGTTGACTTTTCACACTCAGAGATTCCCATGCTATCAGGAAACACAGGAATGCTTTGTCCTTTTTGAAGTGGCACACCCCTTCAGTTCATCATGTCGTTTATTCATTTTTGTTACAAAGGGGATATTATGAGCTTGAAAAATGGCATTTCTGTGTATAAAACATGTTCACTGACTTCAAATTCAAGAATTCCATTACTGAAACATGCTAGCAGACTGAAAATAGAATATAGAAAGACTGTCTATGGAAAAATAATATCCCTGGTTTGTCATGTTCGAGAAGTTCCAGCCTGGTACACTGATCAGCGGGTGGAGCAGGAGACATCTGAAAGAGACTCAGTTGGTCCCCTTAAAGAGTAAAGAAAAATTAAAACCAAACAAACGCTTCATGTACCTGAGTCCTGCAGATAAACTATCGACACAATCAGCAGAGCAAGAAAAGAGGAAACAACTGTTTCAAGGAAACTGACAAATGTTGCTGCAATGAATTTAAACTGCCCATCAACATACATATAAATTTCTGTTCTCCTGTCCCTTTTACCCTTCTGGTATTTGAATGAAAAGCATTTTCCCAGTTTTACTCTCCCCAAAAAGGGCTACGTTTCGTAAAGATTTTAGGACACTCTTTGGCTGAAACACAATTCAAACACTTCTGTTTGCCTACAGTTTCACGGAACTTTTTGCCTGAAAACACAGGAATCACCTACTGAAGATCTCCTGAGACTAACAGTAGAACTGTTAGCCAAGCCACACAAAGGCAGTGTCCTTTGCTTGCTGACTGTGCAGCTGTATGTCCTTAAGGAGCAGGTGCCAATAGCAAAACCTTTTCAATTGTAACTGTTTTGCATAACAGTACCCCTAGACTCAACGGAATTTTTTAATCAGTTTTTTTGATTACCTGTTTTCACAGCACTTCAAGACACATCGCAACTTGTAGCTAAAAGCGAACAATTCCACCACATACGTGTTCTTTTTACAGCAGATTATAGCGCACTACCACAGTAACTAATGCTGCTAAAGTGCAATACTGGTTATGCTCAGTTACAAATACTGCAGACAACTGAACAGCTGTGAACGTGATCTTTGCGGATGGAAAGCCCTAAAGATTTTCTCCTCCAGTCAACTTACCAGTCCTACACTCCTTTAAACTGTTTCCTTATAACCTGTGGAAAAGAGCCTCCAGTAAGGAAGGTGTCTGTCTGCATCCTGCTTGTCTGTGTTATGCACTGATGCTCATCTGCTGTTGCAACAAGAAAGTCAGTGGGGAGGTTCACCAAGGTGCTGATGATCTTGCCCTCTTATCCTTACAGGATGCATCGCTTTTAATATTCAAAACACGCCGAGTTTATAAAACAAACCAGTTCTATAAATAAAAAGACAACCTAACAGCAATTTTCAGGTTGTCTTTTACGAAGCAGAAAATAGTGGCATGCAAACATTTCCAGATCTAACAAATTGTTTTATAGAAATACAAATTGCAGTTTCATACCCTCGAAAAATATATTCTCCCCAGGAACATATTAGCTCAGAATTTCATGCTTGAATGCTACAACAGAATTATTATGCACCAACTGCTTTACTATCTTACTGAAAGCACTACTTAAACAGTTTTAAGCAAACATTTCAGCTGGTTAATTCAATATGTATAGTACTTCAAAGTTTTACTACAAAATAAGTCAGATTGGTCTAGTTACTCCCAATTGGACAAACGCTATTCCACAACTGTGCAAGTCAGATTAATTTCTAATGAAAGGTTATTAACTGAAGATGCCTGCATTTATTATGCTGTAGCATGGACAACAGTAGGACACTCAGTCATTCTCTGTGCCATGTTGAGCCTCTGTCTGCTTAATGCTGAACAACTGCAGAGCAATTGCTGATGCCGACTGCTGATGCTGGCAGGGGTGAGGACCACAGCTCTATGGAAACACAGCCTACCTGGGAGCAGCTGAAAGCACAGCCTTCAAAGAGAGGACTGGAAGGGAAAAGTGATGGGGACAGAAAAAAAGTTTTCCCTATTTAACAGTTTACTGATTTACAGTTCACAGTTCATAATCACACTCCAGAGAAGCAAAAAATAGTTCAGAGTCCTAAGGCATTCCACAACGACAAAATGATACTCCTGCAGTAATCCCATAAACCACCATCACCTGCAGGTATAACCCAGTATGCATTTGTCCAGGTCTGGTCTGTGCTCAGTTCAAAAAAATTACTTGAGCTAGAACACAGACCATTAGGAAGTTGGAAATATGAAAGCTATCATGCTTTCTCCCCTTGTGAATACACATTACAATACATTATTTAGTTCAGTAGTTTCTGTTCTTGCAGGATTAGTGATGCTTTGCTCACTTTCTGCACTAAATGAAACAGAAAACCTCCCAAATCTAAATGAACAATTAATGAAAAGACAATAATACAAAGCGTGCTATATAAAGATGAGGCCAATTATGAATTAATAATTTTATTATTAAGTATGCACAAGTTTTTAATAAGTAGAGCTAAAAATAGTGACATGCATCAGAGGATTTCTTCAGGCTCTACAATTTTCATTCATCTCTATTCTGCAAAGAATTGGGCCACTGCTAAGAGCACTCTCGCTGTGCATTTTTACACTGTTGTCATCGGCTCTAACACATCATTGCGGAAAAAAGCCTCTAGGACCCAGGCATAAAGGAAGCTCAAAGAGTGGGGGTCTTCAGATAAGTTTTGAAGCAATCGGCAGAAAACTGTGTGGGATTTCAGTCTGCTCAGCCCTCCTACTGACAGGCACACCTCTCTCAGCAGCCCATTCCCCATCCCCAATTTGTGTGGTTATTAGAGAGAATCCATCTGAGGGAAGTCTCCTGCACCAGACAGCACACAGCAGCAGACTTAACCACTAGAGATGAAACTAAAAAAGAAATATTCAAATCCTTAGGTTTTATCTTTTTTTTTTTTTTTAAATACACACATGCTCCTCAACCTTTCTTCATATTACCATGGAAAAAAGTCTACAATGAAACCAAATGCAACAAATTGGAAAATTCTGTTTGTATTTCAACACTAATTTCTAACACCAAGTCACATTCCAGGCCTAAGTGAACAAAAGATTCTACTAAAGGCTGCACTAATTCTGGCTCAGCAGAGGCCCGTTGTGGAATGCAGCACAATTCTATATAAATCCACCCCAGGGCGTAGGTACTACAGCACCAGGAAACGGAAGAAGATTGAAATCAGTGTTTATAAATACAGGCAAGAAATCCCAGTGCACATGGCACCAAAAGTATAAACAGAAGTTAAGACAATCTCATTGGGAGGCCTAAATTTGCTACAATTCATGGTGGGGAACTTTTAAGGCATTTTGTTTTCTGTGCCGTTTTCAAAATGACCTTGGAGGATTTAAATCAGAACACGCATCTTCAGTAAGCAATTGATTATGCTAAGAGACAAAAGGCAACAAAACCAAAGAAATCATAGTGCACTGCATCCAAGTATCACTGTAAATTACTGTGAGATTCACACTTAAAAAATAATTCTGGTTGGGTTTTGAATTTTCTTTGTTTCTCAACGTATAACAAAAATGTAATTTAATCCACATCAGATATATATATGTTTGAACAAAAACAAACCTTTCAGCAGAGCTATGTTTCAAATTCTCATGTCTCAACTTCTACATATATGTAGCTTTAAATCACAGTCCATCCCAACAAAGGTACTTACACTGTCTATTACCATTTTCATCTTTTTTCTAGGGTACAATACAAGAAGTGCGATAACTGATTCCTTGGCTTACTCTTTGTGAAGACGATTTAAAAGTTGAGCACTTTATAGACATATAATTACTTACAATTAATGCAGAGTAAAATTCACATGACTTACTGTATGCTGAAAATATTATGGTCAGAACACGCACACACACCCCTGAGCATCATCCTAATAAACATTCAGGCTGTAGGTGGCACATGATTTTTGAACTGATCAGATGTACATTTTTCCTATCTTTCAGAAAAGTAAGCCTTTTCTGGTTCTATTTCTACTAATGTAAAAAAATAAAAATAAAAATAAAAATAAAAATAAAAATAGAGAAAAAAAGACACTTTTCATTATTTTGTACTATCTATGGATGCATTTTGGGCTTCAAAAAACCCTCTTTCCCTTGAGCATCCAGGATCCAGTTTTACTTGGTTGTTTTTGTTTGTTTTTTCCCCAGTTACATATTTATGATTTTTCATCTGCTACAATATAAGGCCCATCTGTTCTTTTTTCTGTCCTTCTCCAGAATATATCATCTCTCAACATCTGATTTTTCTACAATGGCAAGAAGAGGTTGTTTTATAGCCTCCTACCACCCAAAGCCTTTCCGAGAGCCTTGAAGGCAGTGACCCACCACCAACCTGTTTCCTCCAGACATCCCAAGTAAAGTCTGTAGTCTGGCATACATTTCCTAAAGGTGAAAGGTAGCAAAATCTCTACCTAGACTCCTGAATTTGTTACAGCACTTTTCTGCATTATTTCTTGAATCCAGTACAATCTCCTTTTTCTTGCTCCAAGCAAGTATCCAACGCTTTGGGATGTATTCAGGGAAAACAAAGAAATGCACATGAGCAAGTAATGTAGTCAGATCAAAAGTGCGCTAGCTATTCAAAACTTGCATGTAGGTACACTTCAAAATGCTATTAACTTGAATGAACGTTATTTTTCATTAGAGGATGAACAATTACACAACAAGAAGAGTATGTATTTCTTTTAATTTTACAGAGTATTTGTTTGTGCTCCGTAAAGCTTCCATTTCCAAAGAAGGGGCAGAGTCAAGTGCTCACCCTGAAGTACAAGGCTGGAAAAGGCACGCTACAGAATAGGACGTGGAGTGACATATATCCCCATTAAAATATTTAGCTTTAGACTTCAGCTGACAATTAGGTAATTATAAAAACTACAGCACAGAGGTAAAGAAGCATTTTGCAGAAGTATCTCACAGAACCTGGCCCCAGAGAACGGTAAAATCAGATTCACCTACGAGGTGCTGCATTACACTTTTAATTTATGTTTTTATTTTTTGTATGAAGAGGAATTTGAAGAAAGAGGGTCTGTCGTGTCTGTCCATGTGCCACCCCTCTACCCCACTCCACAAAACAAAACCCTGACAGCCAGGTGCCCAACTCAGAGAGCAGCTTAATGTCATTCATCATTGCCTGTACACACCTCCTGTTTCTAAATATCCCAAGAACAGTACGAAAAACTTTGGTTTAACCTAGTAAATAATCTGACTGGAAATAGGTATATACAGCCTAAGTGAAAAGCAGTGACGTAAAAGAAAACTAAAAATAAAACACCCATACTGGTTGGTGGTTGTTTGGTTTGTTTTCCGTTAATGGAAACACCCCTCCAATGTGGAGGTAACTTCACAGGGTGACCTTCCCCAAAAGCAAGATGCAATGCAGCTTTCTGGTTAGAAAATTCCACTGCCTCCGTGTCAAGCCTCTACTCGTGCCAAATTCCCTGTCAGTCAGCCTCTGCTGCAGGTTATTGCTAAGCACAATTAAGAGGGAAATCACTAGAAACAAATACCTGCATACCAATTGGACTTCACGGCCTGCCAAAACTGCAATGTCCTTATTTTAGAACACAGTACTGAAGTCTCCTACTGACATTACAGGTTGGCTGTTTCCTATGAAGTTTCAGGCCACTTTCTTTTTTTTTTATCCTTTATCTAATAAATGACATGACCACATGATTACAGTCAGACTAATGACTACTACCACTCATTCGCTTTGTCCCTATGATGTAATTAGAGTAGCTCAATATTTTTAAAAAATAAAAATAAAAAAAAGTCAGACGTATGTAGGCAACCACCCTTCCATCAGGTTCTCGAGCAATGAGCTTTAGCTGTGTTTCCTAAATAGCAGCAGCAGCCCCAGCAAGCGGAGGATGTTGTGGTAACTTCTCTAACACTCCTACCCGTGCTGTAATGTATACACAAACCTCCGATTAAAATACAAACAAATCTCACAGCTGCCAACATCAAAAACTCAGGAAGGATGCTGGAACTGCTCAAGAATACCCAGGCATTAGACAATGCAGCAATATTATTGAAAAACATTTTATAAAATAATGCTTCTAGAACCCAGAAGCTGAACATTTATTATGAAAGCCAAGTTCCATCCAGTCCAACATTCTTAAGTGGCTTAATGTAGTCCTATTATTACAAATTAACCCAAGTGATATTTTTCCACTTTTCTGTACTATATTTAACAAACACCTGCACAAACCAGGAAGCATTTCCAGAAGTCCCAAACACCACCAGAAGTACCAGTAGCTGTTCCAGCCACCACAACCAGCCCGGTGACACCACCACCCTGCTGCTGAGGCGCACCACTGTCAGATTGGCTGAGGAACTGGGTCACTCCTTCAAGGAAAACACTTCACTCAAAGCCTTTCCTAACAGCCTGCAAGATGCCAATACACATCAACAATGCCAACTGCAGTTGAGAAAGCAAAAATCATTTGAAACAAACCTCCTGTGCTACCACAATGCAGACTGCACCAGTTAACTGCAAATTAGCATCCCTATCGGACACGGCGAAGGTTTTGAACTCAGCTGTCACAACAGTGAGTCACTGGTTTGTGATCAGCAGTAAAAACTCCCTGGAAATTCAAAGGTTTCCACTCGTACTGACTGTAGGAAACAGAAAGTGGGCTATTTTTGAAGATATCAACACAAATATAATTACTTTAAATCTGCTTCTCCTTGGTCACAAACCAACATAGATAACCAGGTAGCTAACATCTCATCAGATGTTGTATCTTGTCCAGAACAAAAATAAAACTTCAATTATAAAATATGCTACTCTCAAGCATACTTAACGTATCTTCTAATATTTCTTCCTATCAGCAAAGAAAAAAATTGCTTTACTGCAGGAAGCATTAGTTTTGTAATTGTGCATCCAGCCTAACACTGAGCTGGAAGTGGCTATGCGCTGGAGTTGACCAGATGTCACCATCAACTCCAGGCACAGGGACACACAACATAAACTCGAGCCAACAGCTTTCCATCAAAATGACTTTATGAAACATATTACTTACCTTCCTAGTATTTTCTAGAAAATGAGCACCCAAAGTGCTGGCTTAGCAAAGCTGATCTGTACTGCAGTGGATCAGCACTGTAAATTTCGATCAGCACTGTAACTATCCACCTTCCTTAATAACTTATCTTTGAGATACAGTTCCTGAAGGAAACGCTAATAAAAGACCTTGCAGAGGGCACTAAGAGTGCAGGAGCATACCTGTGGTATTTGAGTGTTAGGACATGCAAGTGGATCCTTCTGATGCAAGGGAAAAAAAAACTAACATACCAACCTTCAAAGCAAACCATCAAATACATACTTTGCAATAAATAGGGAGGAAGGTTTTGCACAAGCAGTTTCAAACCTGAAGTGCTGTATGACCACAGAAGATGAAGTTTTAAAATTTGCTTTCTTTGCTGTGAATTTCAGAGCTGCTTCTGGGAT
This sequence comes from Cygnus olor, assembly GCF_009769625.2. NCBI lineage: Eukaryota > Metazoa > Chordata > Aves > Anseriformes > Anatidae > Cygnus > Cygnus olor. The sequence continues at coordinate 1,751,214 of NC_049174.1, read as the reverse complement.
GTAGCTTAGCTCAGGTCCTGAAGAAAATCCAAGGGCAGCCAGAGGCTGCATGCATGCAGGTATCTATGTCAAGAGACATGCTCAGCCTGGCATCGTCCTCGTGACTTGGGGAGGACTGGACATTAACACCAGGGAAGCTGGTGCTGATCTACCCGAGTTCAGCTCTGACCAGCAGATGTGCAGGGCGCACAGGTTGCACAAAAGCAAATCAATAGGCTGTTAATAATGTGTTAATAGCACATTTAGTAGATGGACAGGAATACGGGGATGCTGTTCGTGTTTGTAGGGAGAAAATTCGTGTGGCCGAAGCCCAACTAGAGTTGAAGCTGGCCATGTCTGTGGGAGACAATAAAAAAGGTTTTTTTAGATATGTGAACAGAAAAAGGAGAACCAAAGAAAACATAGGTCCGCTACTAGATGGGGAGGGTCTCCTCACAGACAATGACATAGGCAAAGCAGAGACGTTTAACGCCTTCTTCGCCTCTGTCTTCAACGCTGATGATGGGCTTCGGGACCCAGGGTACCCTGAGCTGGAGGACCATGACGGTGGGAATGACAAACTCCCAACCGACCCTGAACGTGTGCGGGATTTGCTGCTCCACCTGGATCCATATAAGTCCATGGGTCCGGATGGGATTCATCCCAGGGTGCTTAAAGAGCTGGCTGACGTCATCGCGGGACCTCTCTCAATTATTTTTCAACAATCTTGGGAATCTGGAGAGATCCCGGTAGACTGGAAGCTGGCAAATGTGCCAATTTTCAAGAAGGGTAAGAAAGAAGACCCTAGCAATTACAGGCCTGTCAGTCTCACGTCAGTGCCTGGTAAAATTATGGAGAGGATGATCCTTGAAGTTATTGAAGCGCACCTGGGGGACAATGCAGTCATTGGTCCCAGCCAACATGGGTTCATGAGGGGTAGGTCCTGCCTAACAAATTTGATTTCCTTTTATGATAAGATCACCCATCTAGTCGATCAAGGGAAACCAGCTGATGTGATCTTTTTGGACTTCAGCAAAACTTTTGACACGGTTTCCCATAGGATCCTACTGGACAAAATGTCCAGCATACAGCTAAACAAAAACATCATGTGATGGGTGAGCAATTGGCTGGCGGGCAGGGCTCAAAGGGTTGTGCTAAAGGGGGCCACATCTGGCTGGCGGATGGTCACTAGTGGGGTCCCTCGAGGCTCCATTTTAGGGCCAGTCCTCTTTAATGTTTTTATGAATGATTTGGATGTTGGACTAGAAGGTGTTTTGAGCAAATTTGCCGATGACACCAAACTTAGAGGAGTTGTGGACTCAGATGAGGGTGGAAAGGCCTTGCAGAGAGATCTGGACAGATTGGAGAGCTGGGCGATCACCAACCACATGAAGTTTAACAAAAGCAAGTGCCGGGTCCTGCACCTGGGATGGGGCAACCCTGGCTACATGTACAGACTGGGCGACGAGATGCTGGAGAGCAGCCCCGCAGAGAGGGATCTGGGGGTTGTGGTTGACAGCAAGTTGAATATGAGCCAGCAGTGTGCCCTGGCAGCCAGGAGGGCCAACCGTATCCTGGGGTGCATCAAGCACAGCATCGCTAGTCGGTCGAGGGAGGTGATTGTCCCGCTCTACTCCACGCCGGTGTGGCCTCACCTCGAGTACTGTGTGCACTTCTGGGCACCACAGTACAAAGAGGACATTAAACTGTTGGAGAGTGTCCAGAGGAGGGCGATGAAGATGGTGAAGGGCCTAGAGGGGAAGACATATGAGGAGCGGCTGAGGTCACTGGGCCTGTTCAGCCTGGAGAAAAGGAGGCTGAGGGGGGACCTCATCACAGTCTGCAACTTCCTCGCAAGGGGGAGTGGAGAGGCAGGTGACCTATTCTCCATTATCACCAGTGACAGGACCCGTGGGAACGGTGTCAAGCTGAGGCACGGGAAGTTTAGGCTAGACATCAGGAAGAGGTTCTTCACCGAGAGGGTGGTTGCACACTGGAACAGGCTCCCCAGTGAAGTAGTCACTGCACCAAGCCTGTCTGAATTTACGAAGAGATTGGACTGTGCACTTAGTCACATGGGCTAAACTTTTGGGCAGACTTGTGCGGTGCCAGGAGTTGGACTTGATGATCCTTATGGGTCCCTTCTAACTCGGGATATTCTATGATTCTATGATAGATCATTTTGCAGACAAAAAGGCATGGTAATTAAATGATCAGGGAATACAGCCATAGATCCATCAAGGAACTTTGAGGAACAAGGGTCAGAAAATTAAATCCTTCCCATCATATGTCATGTCATCAGCCTTTCAAAGCTCACCAGAACCTGAGATTCTATTTCTCTTGAAAGAGTCCCTCCCACTTGTCCTCTTGGGCATGCCAGACAGCATAGAGGGTTTCCTGCTCCCAGCAGGTGCCAGACACTGGGTTTCACACTCAAACAGCACCCTCAGAAAAGCTTACAAAGACTTACAGAGCACATTGACCAAGTCATATATGATGCGTGCGCCTGCTGACCCCACATTTTAATCAATATCCAGCTATAAACATGCTAAGAAATGTATGGTTTTTTAATTTTGTTTTTGTATAGTTATTTGTGCTTTGTTTTGTTTTAAACCAGACAAGACTACTGGAAATTCTTGTCAGTCCCCAGGACAGTATGTGCTGCTACCTACAGGCAACTGGCACGATTTAATTCGGAAGGCATGACACAATAGGCAACAAAATTCCTGGGGATCAGATTGCTGCAGATGGTGTTAAAAGGTGTCATAAGGTGTCATAAGACCAGGCAACAGAAATAATGTGATCTAGGCATATGACACCAGAAAAACAATTCCTGAAAAATAAACGATTCCTCAACGCTAAAAAGTGTAACTGCACAGTGTCTAAATTTAATGGCCAATAACTAAGCACAGAATCACAGAATCATCTAGGTTGGAAGAGACCTCCAAGATCACCGAGTCCAACCTCTCACCTAACACTAACAAGACCTCCACTAAACCATATCACTAAGGACTACATCTAAACGTCTTTTAAAGACCTCCAGGGATGGTGACTCGACCACTTCCCTGGGCAGCCCATTCCAATGCCTAACAACCCTTTCAGTAAAGAAGTTCTTCCCAATATCCAACCTAAACCTCCCCTGGCACAACTTTAGCCCATTCCCCCTCGTCCTGTCACCAGGCACGTGGGAGAATAGACCAATCCCCACCTCGCTGTAGCCTTCTTTAATGTACCTATAGAGAGCTATAAGGTCGCCCCTGAGCCTCCTCTTCTCCAGGCTGAACAATCCCAGCTCCCTCAGCCGCTCCTCATAAGACTTGTTCTCCAGACCCCTCACCAGCTTCATTGCCCTTCTCTGGACTCGCTCGAGCACCTTGATGTCCTTCTTGTAGCGAGGGGCCCAAAACTGAACACAGTACTCGAGGTGCGGCCTCACCAGAGCTGAGTACAGCGGGACAATCACTTCCCTAGACCTGCTGGCCACACTGCTTCTTATGCAAGCCAGGATGCTGTTGGCCTTCTTGGCCACCTGAGCACACTGCTGGCTCCTATTCAGCCGACTATCAACAAATACTCCCAAGTCCTTCTCTGCCAGGCAGCTTTCCAACCACTCATCTCCCAGCCTGTAGTGCTGCTTGGGGTTGTTGTGCCCCAGGTGCAGGACCCGGCACTTGGCCTTGTTGAACCTCATACAGTTGGCCTCAGCCCATCGGTCCAGCCTATCCAGATCCTCCTGCAGAGCCTTCCTACCCTCGAGCAGATCGACACACGCACCTAACTTGCTGTTGTCTGCAAACTTACTGAGGGTGCACTCGATCCCCTCGTCCAGATCATCGATAAAGATATTAAAGAGAACTGGCCCTAGTACTGAGCCCTGGGGGACTCCACTAGTGACCGGCCTTCAACTGGATTTAACTCCATTCAACATGACTCTTTGGGCCCGGCTACCCAGCCAGTTTCTAACCCAACGAAGCGTATGCCAGTCCAAGCCAAGAGCAGCCAGTTTCTCGAGGAGAATGCTGTGGAAAACAGTGTCAAAAGCCTTACTGAAGTCAAGGTAGACCACATCCACAGCCTTTCCCTCATCCACTAAGCACGTCACTTGGTCATAGAAGGAGATCAGGTTCGTCAAGCAGGACCTGCCTTTCATAAACCCATGCTGACTGGGCCTGATCGCGTGCTTGCCCTGCAAGTGCCGCGTGATGACACTCAAGATAATCTGCTCCATGAGCTTCCCTGTGTTGTGGTTTAGCCCGGCTGGCAGCCAAACACCACACAGCCGTTCGCTCACCCTCCCCCCTCCCTCTCCGGGATGGGGGAGAGAAACGGAAAAGTGAAGTCTGTGAGTTGAGATAAAGACAGTTTATTAAGACAGGGAAAAGAATAACAATAATAATAATAATAATAATAATAACAATAGTATTAATAGTAATAATGTGTACGAAATAAGTGATGCACAATGCAATTGCTCACCACCCGTTGACCGATGCCCAGCCTATCCGCGAGCAGCCGGCCCCCACTCCACCCCGGCTAGCCACCCCTATATATTGTTCAGCATGACGTCAGATGGTATGGAATACCCCTTTGGCCAGTTTGGGTCAGCTGTCCTGGGTCTGTCCCCTCCCAGCTCCTGCTGCATCCCTAGCCTGCTCGCTAGCAGGACAGAGCGAGAAGCTGAAAAGTCCTTGGCTTGGTGTAAGCACTGCTCTACAACAATTAAAACATCAGCATGTTATCAGCGCTCTTCTCATTCTAATCCAAAACATAGCACCCTGCCAGCTACTAGGAGGAAAATTAACTCTGTCCTACCTGAAACCAGGACAGATATCCACCCCTTATTCCATACCATTTATGTCATGCTCAGGTTACACTCTTTCCAATACCTTCTAATTAATCACCATTTTCATCTATTATATATAGCAACCATGGTAGTGATGACATACAGTGTTATATGATAATTAACATACTACAATTCAACTCATGGGCTATTCTCACCCAATATTAGGTACACACCGGACCTCCCCATTCTTTTGCATTACCCACCAAGTGCATCCAGGTCCCTGGGCAAAAGCAATCCCACGAATGGGCTTGCCTTTTCCTGAGGCAGGAGTAGCCCAGACTGTCTTGCCCAGCATGTTTCTTACGTGCACTACAGGAACTTTATCCCCTTCTACAGTGCGTAACAGGTTTGATTGGGCAGGTCCAGCTCGGTTGGCAGATCCTCTAGTATTGACTAACCAGGTGGCCTTTGCCAAATGTGTTTCCCAATTTTTGAATGTCCCAGCACCATTGCTTTCAGTGTAGTCTTTAATAGTCCATTGTATCGTTCAAATTTCCCGGAGGCTGGTGCATGATAGGGGATGTGATACACCCATTCAATACCATGTTCTTTGGCCCAAGTGTCTATAAGGTTGTTTCGGAAATGAGTCCCATTGTCTGACTCAATTCTTTCTGGGGTGCCATGTCACCATAGGACTTGCTTTTCAAGGCCCAGGATAGTGTTCCGGGCGGTGGCATGGGGCACAGGATATGTTTCCAGCCATCCGGTGGTTGCTTCCACCATTGTAAGTACGTGGCGCTTGCCGTTGCGGGTTTGGGGGAGTGTGATGTAATCAATCTGCCAGGCCTCTCCATATTTGTATTTCAGCCATCGTCCTCCATACCAGAGAGGCTTTGACCGTTTGGCTTGTTTAACTGCAGCACATGTTTCACAATCATGAATAACCTGTGCTATAGTGTCCATGGTCAGGTCCACCCCTCGGTCACGAGCCCATCTGTATGTTGCATCTCTACCTTGATGGCCTGAGGTGTCATGGGCCCATCGGGTTATAAATAATTCACCTTTATGTTGCCAGTCCAGGTCCACCTGAGCCACTTCAACCTTAGCAGCCTGATCCACCTGCTGGTTGTTTTGATGTTCTTCAGTAGCCCGATTCTTGGGCACATGAGCATCTACATGGCGTACCTTTACAACCAGGTTCTCTACCCGGGCAGCAATATCTTGCCACAATGCAGCAGCCCAGATGGGTTTGCCCCGGCGTTCCCAGTTGTTCTGCTTCCATTGCTGTAACCACCCCCACAGGGCATTTGCTACCATCCATGAATCAGTATAGAGATAGAGAACTGGCCACTTTTCTCGTTCAGCAATATCTAAGGCCAGCTGAATGGCTTTCACTTCTGCAAACTGACTCGATTCACCTTCTCCCTCAGCAGCTTCTGCAACCCGTCATGTAGGACTCCATACAGCAGCTTTCCATCTCCGATGCTTTCCCACAATACGACAGGACCCATCAGTGAACAGGGCATATTTCTTCTCATTTTCTGGTAGCTTGTTGTACAGTGGGGCTTCTTCAGCACGGACCACCTCCTCCTCTGATGATATCCCAAAGTACTTGCCTTCTGGCCAGTCCATAATCACTTCCAGGATTCCTGGGCGACTGGGGTTTCCTATTCAAGCCCGCTGAGTAATCAGTGCAACCCACTTGCTCCATGTAGCATCAGTTACATGATGTGTAGAGGGGACCCTTCCTTTGAACATCCAACCCAGTACCGGCAGTCGGGGTGCCAGGAGGAGCTGCGCTTCAGTACCGACCACTTCCGAAGCAGATCGAACTCCCTCATATGCTGCCAGTATCTCCTTTTCGGTTGGAGTATAGCGGGCCTCAGATCCTCTGTATCCCCGACTCCAAAACCCCAGGGGTCAACCTCGAGTTTCCCCAGGTTCTTTCTGCCAGAGGCTCCAGGTGGGACCATTCTCCCCGGCTGCGGTGTAGAGCACATTCTTTACATCTGGTCCTGTTCGGACTGGCCCAAGGGCTACTGCATGAACTATTTCCTGTTTAATTTGTTCAAAGGCTTGTCGTTGCTCAGGGCCCCATTCAAAAGCATTCTTCTTACGAGTTACTTGGTAGAGCGGGTTTACAATCAGACTGTAATTTGGAATATGCATTCTCCAAAACCCCACGACACCTAGGAAAGTTTGTGTTTCCTTTTTGCTAGTTGGTGGAGACATAGCTGTTATCTTGTTGATCACATCCATTGGGATTTGACGACGTCCATCTTGCCATTTTATTCCTAAAAACTGGATCTCTCGTGCAGGTCCTTTAACTTTATTTTGTTTTATGGCAAAACCGGCCTTCAGAAGGATTTGGACTATTTTCTTCCCTTTCTCGAAAACTTCCTCTGCAGTGTCACCCCACACAATGATGTCATCGATGTACTGCAGGTGTTCAGGAGCCTCCCCCTGCTCCAGCGCAGACTGGATCAGTCCATGGCAAATGGTAGGGCTATGTTTCCACCCCTGGGGCAGCCGATTCCAAGTATATTGGACTCCCCTCCAAGTGAAAGCAAACTGTGGCCTGCACTCTGCTGCTAGAGGGATGGAGAAAAATGCATTAGCAATATCAATTGTGGCATACCACTTGGCTGCCTTTGATTCCAGTTCGTACTGGAGTTCTAGCATGTCCGGCACTGCAGCACTCAGTGGTGGCGTGACTTCGTTCAGGCCACGATAGTCCACTGTTAGTCTCCACTCACCATTAGACTTTAGCACTAGCCATATGGGACTATTAAAAGGTGAATGGGTCTTGCTGATCACTCCTTAGCTCTCCAGTTGACGAATTAGCTCGTGGATGGGAATCAGGGAGTCTCGGTTGGTGCGATATTGCCACTGGTGCACAGTTGTGGTAGCGATTGGCACTTGCTGTTCTTCAACCCTCAGCAACCCCACAACAGAAGGGTCCTCTGAGAGACCGGGCAAGGTAGACAACTGTTTAATGTCCTCTGCCTCTAAGGCAGCTATGCCAAAAGCCCAGCGGAACCCTTTTGGGTCCTTGAAATATCCTCTTCTAAGATAGTCTATGCCAAGGATGCACGGAGCATCCGGGCCAGTCACAATACGGTGCTTTTGCCACTCATTTCCGGTTAGACTCACTTCAGCTTCCAATACAGTTAACTGCTGGGATCCCCCTGTCACGCCATAAATACAGATGGGCTCTGGCCCTTTACAGCTTGATGGCATTAGAGTACATTGTGCACCGGTGTCTACTAAAGCCTTATACTTCTGTGCGTCAGACGTGCCAGGCCATCGAATCCACACAGTCCAATAAACTCGGTTGTCCCTTTCCTCCCCCTGGCTGGAGGCAGGGCCCCTCTAGTCCTGGTCAGAATCTTCGTTTCTGTGTTTAAAAGACTGCCTGCTAGAAGTTGGAGCAGCAAACTTTTCAGAGAACCCCTTTCTCCCGATTGTTTTCTTTTGCAACTCGCGTACCCGTGCCTCTAGGGTCTCGGTAGATTTTCCATCCCATTTTCTCATGTCCTCTCCATGGTCACGTAGGTAAAACCACAGGGTGGTGCGGGGTGTGTACCCAACATATCGTCTTCTTTGCACAGATGCACGTTTACCCCTAATAGCCGAGACACTGGTTTGTACAGGTGGGGAAGAAAATACACTCTCTTTAAGTTGGTAGACCTCTTCAAAAATTTTCTCCAAAGTATTCTCTTTTAGTTGGTGGCCACTGGTTTGTTCAGGTGGGGGGGAAGATAAATTCTCTTTAAGTTGGTGGAACTCTTCAGAGAGTTTCTCCACAGCCGAGACGCAGGCCTGTAGGGAAGAGGAGAGATTTCCTTCATACTCCCGGAGTTGTTTAGCCATGTCACCCACTGTGGGATCTTCACCGTCTTTCCAGGTTATTATTGTCAATGAGCTGGCCCATGATGATGGTGCATTCCGTACAAACTTCCGCCACATGGGTCGAGTACACTGGACTTCATCTGGATCTGTGGATGTTTATGCATCGTCTAGGCCCTTACAAATTACTTCCCGTACGGCTAATTCCCTCAGGTACTGAATTCCCTTCTCCATGGTGGTCCACTTGACTGGTAGACATACACGTTCTTCCTTGTAGGGATACCTTTCCTTCACAGCTAACAGGAGACGCCTCCAGAGGCTGTGAGATCGTGCTCCATCTCCAATTGCTTTGTCAATGCTTGCATCTCTAGCAAGGGATCCCAACCGCCTGGCTTCCCTGCCCTCTAATTCCACACCATTGGCTCCAGTGTCCCAGCACCGGAGCAGCCAGGTGACAAGCTGTTCACCTATACAGCGACCAAAATCTTTTCGCACATCTCGTAGCTCACGCTGGTATAGGGTTCGGGTAGTTACTGTTGATTTTCTGACATCCTCATCCTCATCTTCATCTTCCTGCACACTTGATGGCCCAGCCTCGTCTTCTCCAAACCCAGACTTAGCAGAAGACTTTCTGCATTCTAAACGACCTGAGTTTCTATATCATTTTTTCACCTTTTCTACAGGGGCAACTTGCACTGCTACAGCTCGCTTCTCCGACCCAGCCACAGGGTCTGCCACAGGGGTTGGAATACCCTCTGCAGGGGCAACTTGCACTGCTACAGTTCGTTTCTCTTACCCATCCACAGGAGTGCGAGCGGCTGCAGGAGCTGGAGCAGCTGCAGGGGCTGGAACGGCTGCAGGAACTGGAGCTGGAACAGCTGCGGGAGCTGGAACGGCTGCGGGAGCTGGAACTAGGTTGATAGTAGCATCAATTGCAGCTTGATAGGCACAAGCCAGACCCCAGCACGCCACAGTGATTTGTGTCACTTTGGAACTGCCAGAGTCATGACACCTTTTTTTCAAGCATTCTACCAGTTTTTTAGGATTTTGCAGTTGTTCAGGGGTGAATGTCCAAAACACTGGAGGTGCCCACTGCTCTAGAAACCTGCCCATATCCTCCCACACTCCCTGCCACTCGCAAATGTCCCGCCCCAAGACAGATCTCCGGATGAGATTCCTAAGTAGTTGCTTAACCTTAAACAAAACCTGAAGCGCATTCAGGAGACATAACAACAGGAACATGCTGGTCTGAGTATCCCAAGGATATTCAACATCTTGGAGAGCTACCGTAACTAGCTCGGGGGATAAGAGGGTGGTGAAAGAAGGGAGAGTGAACAGGTAGGAAAAAATATCTTCCCCTGTCCCCTCCACAGATTGACTCCCTGATGAAAAAAGGCAATAGGTGTAATTGCTAATAGTTTCTGAGATATGGTTTCCGAAGTATAGAGTCGACGACAGTGCTGAGTACAAATACCACATTAGAGTCATGACCAGATATCTCATCATTTCATAAGCCATCGTTACACCACACAGTACCATAACAATCTTAAACCAGGGCCCGGAAAGGATAAACAGCACGACAGGGAGCACATACAGAAAGTAACTTGCTATAAAACTCAATTTGGGAAACAGGCACAGCAGACTTGAGATTAAGGCAATCAACATTGTGACTAGCAACTATTAAGCAGGTCGAATACTTATACCAATTTCAGTTTAACACACTCTGGTCAAATCTGTCGATATCTCAACCCTTCGAGCCCCACGTTGGGCGCCAAATGGGCTGTTGTGGTTTAGCCCGGCTGGCAGCCAAACACCACACAGCCGTTCGCTTACCCTCCCCCCTCCCTCTCCGGGATGGGGGAGAGAAACGGAAAAGTGAAGTCTGTGAGTTGAGATAAAGACAGTTTATTAAGACAGGGAAAAGAATAACAATAATAATAATAATAATAATAATAACAATAGTATTAATAGTAATAATGTGTACGAAATAAGTGATGCACAATGCAATTGCTCACCACCCGTTGACCGATGCCCAGCCTATCCGCGAGCAGCCGGCCCCCACTCCACCCCGGCTAGCCACCCCTATATATTGTTCAGCATGACGTCAGATGGTATGGAATACCCCTTTGGCCAGTTTGGGTCAGCTGTCCTGGGTCTGTCCCCTCCCAGCTCCTGCTGCATCCCTAGCCTGCTCGCTAGCAGGACAGAGCGAGAAGCTGAAAAGTCCTTGGCTTGGTGTAAGCACTGCTCTACAACAATTAAAACATCAGCATGTTATCAGCGCTCTTCTCATTCTAATCCAAAACATAGCACCCTGCCAGCTACTAGGAGGAAAATTAACTCTGTCCTACCTGAAACCAGGACACCCTGGCACTGAGGTCAAACTAACAGGCCTATAGTTTCCCAGGTCTACCCTCCAGCCCTTTTTGTAGATGGGCATCACATTTGCTAGCTGCCAGTTGACTGGGACCTCCTCTGATAGCCAGGACTGCTGATAAATGATGGAAAGCGGCTTGGCCAGCTCTTCTGCCAGTTCTCTCAGCACCCTCAGGGGGATCCCATCCGGCCCCATCGCCTTGCGTACATATAAGTGTTGTAGCAAGTCACCAACCATTTCCTCGTCGATTGTGAGGGTCAGATCCTGCTCCCCATCCCCTTCCACCAGCTCAGGGCACTGGGTATCCAGTTAACAACTAGTCTTGCCGCTAAAGACTGAGGCAAAGAAGGCATTAAGCACCTCAGCCTTTTCCTCATCTCTCGTCACTAAGTTTCCCCCCGCATCCAGTAAAGGATGGAGATTCTCCTGAGTCCTCCTTTTAGTGTTCATGTATTTATAAAAATATTTACAACATGAGTTTTTATAGCTGTCCTACATCTACATGCAGACTGAGGAACTTTTTATGTTAAGGCACAAACGTGTTTTCCAGCTGTACCTTGGGGGGCCACACAGTAACATAAAATTTCACTGTCCACACTCTTACTGGCTACCGAGAAAGACCATACCTGCAGGTCCAGGCACAGCCAGGAGGGATGTCCCCTCAGCCTGTAAGGGGGGAGCTGAAGCACACACACAAACACGTGCTGCCCGTGTAAAGACTCGCTCAATTCCTGCTGACACTAATGGGATCCTCCCTGTAGCATCAGAGTGCTTGGAATCAGGACCTTATCGAACGGTTCATTTCAGCACGGGGCTGAAGCAGAAAATGCCGTGTGCCTTAGGTTTTTCAAATAAGAAAATAACATTCTTGTGACAAAAAGATGTAAAAAAAAGAAAAAAAAAGATATCTCATTTTTCCTAATCACAGATCAAAACAAGCTCAGAAATACATCTAATGCACTAGATGTTATTTTACTCACTTCAAATTTCCGATTTGAAAACACAATTTCCTATAAGCACCACTAAGCCTACCCTTAGGCTTAAACAGCCACAGCTCAGACAGCCATTTTGCCTTAACTATAATTCATAAGGAGCTCATTGTTAGTCCACAAGCATGGTTCAGATACGACTGAACTCTTGTATTATTAATAGATCTACAAGAGAACGTTCAGCTTCACATAATCAACTACCTCCGGGGCATTCAATAGTTTCTCTGTATTTGTGGGTGGGTAGGGTTTTGGTGGTGTTGCTGGTGGTGGAGGGGGTTTTGTTTGTTTTGATTTTTAATAAAAGAAGCATTACCATTTCCAATCAGTCAACACAATGGTATAGACGCCCTATACTTCATAACAGGCAATTATTTTTGTTCAAGATGAAAACAGAATTAGGTAATATACTGGAAATACATCTATTTTATATCAAATGCCAAGCCACAAAAGAATAATAGATACAAAAAAGGCAGGAACCAGTCAGAAGCAATCTGTCTGTGCATTACAACATTTCTGAAGTAATCAGAGTAAGAGTTGAGATTTATTCTTGGAAATGCTATTGTGCTAAATAAATACAAAAACCAGAGAATAACTGTTTACTTTTAAAACAGATTTTTGTGACTTTCTGGGATTAAGTACAAATTCCTCCTCTGCTACTTACTTCAAATTTCCTTTCAGAAGGCGTCAACATTACCTTAACTCCCTGCAACACCTTTCAAAGTACAATATAGTAAGAAAAGGGTTTAAATCCTCCCAAAAATTCGCTTGAGAACTGCTATATAAACCTCTCCTCGCTTCTCCTTCACAACATTCGTAATGACAGCTTCTCTAATAGGTACCTGATAGGCGTTAGCATTGTATTGCCTTTAAGCATGTGAATATTTAAAACAACTTTCAAAATATATATATGAAAAAACTGAAGAGTATTGTCAGAGTTCCCAACACATCATTATGAAAGCAGATTTGTAAAACTCCATGACAGAGGAATGCACAAGCCACCCTGCCAGGAATACTCTTATCCAAAGCCACGCTTTATTTAAAAGAATTGTCACCCTCTAATAAACAGAGGGTTTTATTAGCAAGCTGTTTGCTAATTTGTACAATTGAAATGCAGTCAAGGAAATAAAGTAATAAAACTTCCTTGAAATGCATGGTTAGGTATTTGGAGAAGCAGAGTACACCTAAATACAGTACATTTACAAAAGTAGACATTAAAGTTAAAAATTAAAATAAGCTATTAATAGGATGAGACAGCTTGTGACTCATTGTCTAACAAAGGAAGCACGTCAGGGAACAAAAAAAAATCAGAAGACTGCAAGTATGACATTTTAAAGCTATATGCACAAGCCATTTAGTTATTAAACACAACAGGGTGACGCATTTTCCAAGCGGACACAGTCAATGAAGAGAAGAGAATATGCCAACCAGGAAAACATGGTCAATGTTCAGACAGAAGAATCCATGTCCAAAGATATGTCACATCCAAAAAAAAGAAAGAGGAGCTCTCTTGCACCTGATAAGTAGAGAGATCTCTGATAAAACTTTTTCATTAGGCTTTCTGTCACCATTCCTTGTGTTTTCCCAAAATATTTTTGCTTGTAAATATTTGCAGATTTCACTCAGACTGGTCCCATGTCCGCAAATCAGTAAGTGTAAAAGAAGAACATGTCCAATGATGTACTTCTGAAAAAAACAAAAAACAAACCACCACAATCTCGCAGTCTGCCCTTAATTTCAACGTTCTCTTTTACCTAGCAAAAAACTAATCTGTGCAGGATGTGGCAGTACAACAGCTTGAAAGTAAGCATTTGAATAGACAGAGTAAAGTTAATTTCACCAAAGACTCCCTAAGATACCAGTGCAATTTTTTTCTTTTAATTAAATACTTAAACTTCACTGCTTTCATATATTTTGGCATCTTGATAAAGCTCAACTTACTTATTAGGAGAAACCCATTTTTATTTTTTTTTACAACAGTTTCTTATCTATCAACAGCAATTCTTCCCCAACCCTTTTCAGGAGAAAAGCTAAAAGCACATACAGTAAGGGGCTGATGCTGCAGCCTCTGCAGGCCAAGGCTCTGGCCGGACAACACCAGTATTTTGCCCAAAGTCTTATTCTCACATTGTCTGTTAGAGTTGAGATTATACAACTACAGTTACTAAACACACACAGAGTTTGATACAATTTTGGCATTCCCTTTAACACTTCTTTTCCTAAAGACAACAATCAACTCTTTTCACCAACTTCATAGGAAGTGTATTTTTCCATACCTCTAATAACAGAGGTTATTGCAGTGATCCAGTGTGTGCTCCTGAGGGCCTTTTATGCCACAAAACAAGATCTTGCAAGTTTAAAGCTCATCAACTCTTCCCACACTCCTCAAAGGTGTATCTCATAGCAGTGAGGCAAGTAACAGGAAGATTTGTTTTCATCTTAGGTCACTCACTTACATGTAAGATCTTTTCACATACAAAGAATAGTAGTAAAGTATGCCGTCTCATTTCTCCCAAAGATTTCACTTTGATAAAATTATCTGCGATGTTCTCATGGACCAGCAAAGTTCAGTGCCAGCAAAGTTAGCCAAAAATAATGTAAAACTAATCCAAAATGCCTGATTTGGAAAGACTGCCAAACTCTCTGTAGTAAGTGGCTGACACACACTATTTTTGTCTCAAAACATTCAACATTTTTCCCCAACAATAGCTACATTTATTTTTAAAGTTATAGTAAACATTTGTAAATGTAAATGTATTGATTCCTATACAACGCATCTTTCATTCTAAGTAGACGCTTACTTTTTGAAGAACTGAAACAATGAAGGGTAGTAAAAGACATAGATATATATAAATAAAAACCGAGTCCTGCACGGAATACCAAAGTTCTCTGCCCCCTGCCCTCCCACCCAACCCACCTCCAAGTTCCTTTCCTCTGCTCCACTTTTGGGCAGACTGTTTTCCGTCAGCTCAGACTGGATGAAGAACCTCTCTCATCACTGCTTTCTCAGTGCTGTGGCTCCAGCTTTTTCATACTACGTATGTCAAATGGCAGAGTAAAATTACATCTTCCTGTCAAGAGGAAGCAGTTTTAAACAGCAAGCATTTTTATATGAAGTTTCAACTTCATATATACTTGATTACTTATGATTTAATTTTTTGTGCTTGTAACTTTTCTTCATATCACAGCCCATCTCTGTCTTCCTCATCTACCACTTTTACTCAGAATAACTGAAGGACATTTCCATGGCTCTCTCAATAAAGCCTGCTAACACAACCCAGCTTGGCTTACTAACACTAAAAATAAGCCAAACACAACTGGCACCTCAAAATGCAATTGTTAAAAAGATAAAACATAAAACATCAATATAAGCCAGGGCACAAAATAAATGCAATACCTTGAAATGGTACTGACTAATGCTTAGGGCTGTGTATTTCTGAGATTTTATATTTATGGGAAGGCTTAGCAAAGCCCGTTGATATTCTTTCAATGTAATTTTGGAGTAATATGAAGAAACAGAATCTAAACTATGAATTTGAACTACACAGTAATGCACATCACCACATCTCATCACCATCACTGGGAAAATAAAAGCTTTGCTTCTTTCTTCCAGGCTGACGCTGAGATTGCAAAGATAGACTGTGGTTAAATGTATACAGCCAGATCCAATGATTTTTACTGCTGTTTTTTATTAGTGGTGAAACAATTTCCCAGCTATCTTCTTCCTTTCAGAATTAAAACCATAACACATGAGGGTCTTCCCCTCCCAAAATCTCCAGCGATAATTCATACTTAGTGTTCCCTCAGTAAAATGGGAAAGTGGTTAAAAACAAATCCGCAGACACAGAGCGTCAGAGCTTCCAGTCTAGAGGAACACAGGTACATCTGCTCCTCTTAAAGGCATTATCACACTGGCAATTACAAGTCAGCACTCCTGAGTGAAGCGGAATATATACCTTAGTTACTTGAATTTCTCTGTTTAAAAGACTAGAGTGCCTAAATGCCTCCAACTCTGTCTACTTCTCTATTTTCTCACTTCATAATAACTGTTCTGTTTTGGCTTTCTACAAATAGGGGAAAAAAATAAACTTTCACATGGCTTCAGGACTCTAAGTAGCAAATCTGTAACTATGGAAAAAATCTGAGAAATCAAATTCCCAATTAATGCAAAAGAAAAAAGTTGGATTATAATGTTGTTCTACTAATTCCTCAGGAACAGATCTTTTCAATGTAGTTAAAACCCTGCTATATTGTAGCTGTGATTTAAGAGGACTCCTTTCTACTTTTGGGTAAGTGCATAATGCAATGCACTCAGTCTCTCTAATTTAAGGGAAGAATTGAACATAATCGTCAAGAAGAAATCAACAGTAATTTAATTTTATACTGCACCAGTGTATCTACAGGTAGTAGGAGAGAGAAGCATTACGTACTGCAGTCACTGCCCTCTTATCTCAAATCTCTTCTTTGTCCTCTCTCAGTAATGAATGGGACTTTATAGAAACGTTAGTTTCCTAAAAGTATTTAAGGAAGGCAGGAGAGAGAGGAAAGCATTAGAAAACTTATTAATTCATTAATTCATCACTGCATAGAACTGGAAATCAGCATTTCCATCAAGTGTATCAGTAGAGTTCACTCTTTCCTTTGTTGGTGCCCCTTATAGCATCATCCACTACTGGCTTAGAACATAAACCCAAGTTTCACCAAGGAACACACCGAGTTTCAGGAAGAAAATGAACGTCAATATATCATGCCATATTAAGATCCCAAGATAATAAGTACATTATGAAATTTGTTTTCACGATATGTTAGTAGAACAAATAATGAAATAAGGCTACAGACTGCATTTCTGAAAAAACTCATACAGATTTCCAGCACAAGCTTATCAACGAATCTCTAAGTAAAGTAGCAAGCCAACCAAAGAATGAAAGATTTAAGCTGCTTTCATAAAGCTGCTGATTCCAAGGGGTTTCACATCGGATGCAGCATGGATAGTAAAAGCCAGTTGTGCTTAAATTCTCAAAGAATTATATATTCCCATTTTCTGTCTAGAGAGTTTCCTCATATTTTGCTCATCTCTTTCAGGGCCTGAAAGACTTGATTGCGTGAGCTCCCACTTCTCCTCTTCCCTGCAGCATCTTGTGCTCTGCGACTGCTGCAGGCTGCTGGCACACACCAGCACCAGCCCTGGCCATTGAGCAATGCAGCACCCGGCGTGCTTGGGAGGCAGTGCTCGACTTGACATCCTTCACTCTCTGCTATTTATATTCCGTCTTCTAAGAGGTATTCCTGACCACACAATAAAGAATCAGCATGACCTTATAGCTGTTTTGTGTGTAGATGTCTGCTGCAACCAGCAGAAAGCCATCCTTACTCAACGCTGTTCCGAAATTATGCAGCTTCTCCTGCTGTGGGTAGTAAATCATTCATAAGTTTAGCATCGCTGACTTGGAAATGAATTATTAGCTGCAGTGAGCTTGGAGACACCATAACAATGCGTGAACAAAACTGTTATGAAGATATTCATACATTTTTCTCTTTAAATAAAATGCATTTAGTGAACGGTCCCCCAGTAACCAAGGCAACCTGAGCTGGTACGCACCTGACTCCTGCTACGTTTCAGTCCTGGATTTCCAGGTTTTCTGGCGTAAAATGGAAAGGATGCCCGTGTGGTGCACACGCACGCTTACACATTGTATATAACTATAAAAAGGGTATGTATACATATACATATATTTATATGCACAAATCCACTAAATATATGAAAGAAAATTACCAGAGTTGAAATTCTTTACATCGCAAATTTAAAGGCGTAACTAATTCAAACATTAACATGTACTGGAACTGTATGCAGCCAATGCATCTCACCATTAGTTTTCCGTATTTCACATCTCCCCTATAAGGGTTCCACTTCACCACAAAAACACTATACTGCCTCAGCATGACCCTGACGCTTCAAAGAGATGTGCAAGTACAAAGCCTTGCTCCAGCTAAGCTTCTAACCAAGAAGACATGAATCCATGGTTACTAATGTATTTGTGATGTTAAATTACACAATTCTTATGCAGCGCTTAGACAAAACTCCTAGTCAGCGTTCAAATTCAGCAGTACACAGGTACAGACTCCTAGATATTTTATATAAATAACAATCACTAATGCAGAGTGTGAAGAAAGGAGCTCATAACAGTAATTTGTTAGAGTTGAACCTCCAAAAATATTGAATAGCGTTTAGGCGAATCTTTCTTAAAACATTATGTCATTTTTCCCACATGAGGATTATTTTTTCAGGTGCATAAAAATATCTGCGGAGAGCAAAGCCTTTGTTTCTTTTTAAGAGGGATATATCTTTACCCCAAATTACTCACACATTTATCATATTCGATATATCATACCTGCTTGTTCGAGAATTAAGTGGAAAACCATTTGTAGCAAGTGACTAATACATAAATACCTTTGATGGGTGCTTCATCACTTTCCCAATGTTACCTTCTTTTGAAAAAGCATTACTTGCCCTGTGGGAATTACATGAAAAAACTCCTTATCATTCTTCATTTCCGTGGAGCAGGCAATTCAACTTTTACCACATGCTAGTAATTATTTTATGGAAGACATCCACAAGATGATGTTGCAATATCTATCTATCTATATAAATAAAAAGCTTGCAGCACTAAAATATTTCAGTGACAGTTACAGATTAGACATTTACCACTGGCAAGTCATTGGAATATCTGCATTCAATGGTATTTATAACAAACATCGACAACACACAAAAAACCTACATGAAAACAGATGTGTAAAATGCATAAATCATCATTAGGGAAGAAAAAGAAGATCCTCAAAATAAAGACATCCCTTGAACGTGCAGTACTGGAGCAAAAATAATCTGTTTCCACAAAAATATGTGGGAATAAAACATCCAAATAAAATGAATTTGATTCAAAATGTTCAAAAATAAAGTGAAACTGAGAAACTCTGCCGACAAGCAAGAAAAAACACAAACAATGGTTACAGGCTAATACTTCTGCAACATAGTAACAATCCTCCACCTCTGCTTTGTGTTTTTTGTTTAATACATTATGTACTATCATTCCTCTTTCCCCTCTCTATTTTTTTTTCTCTTCGTATTTCTTTTGCTGGTCCCCTAACAACATGAAACACCACGGAACTATGAAGTTATTAGTATGTTTTTACATTGTTAGGTTTTTGTTTTCCTTCATACGTTAAAAATCCAAGTATTACACTCATTGACATCATCAGAACAGGTTGCTCAGAGAAGCTGTGGAATTGGGAGATTCTCCCTCCTTAGACGTCTTAGACATCTGGCCATGCTCCTGGGATGTTTCTCCAGTTGGCCCTTCTAGAGAACTAGAATTTTTAGGGATTAATCTAGGTAGATTAAATACATACAATAAACAGTAACTTCCCATTCACCTTGAAAATGTTTTATGTATATGATCTGTAAGAACGGGTTTTAGCCATATTCTAAGAATATGTAGACTGGCATAAACCAAGGTTAGCTTAGCTGATTTGCCATGGAGCTATGCCAATTTATACTTGATAAGGACCCCACGTTGTAACTTCCACTTCTGTGAGAATGACCTGTTTTCTGGTGTTTGGATATGCTATAGTTTAACCCAGGTCAGAATTCATAGTTGTTCAGCATGAAGTCCACCAGAACAAGGGCAGTCATGAATAAACCATCAGGTTTTGCTTGGGAAAAGACTCCTGCTCTCTATTGAGAAATTCTTCTCATAGCTTTCTTACCTGCACTCTCACACTACTGACATGGAAACCTTACTTGTAAAATTTTAAACTGTTCAGACTTAAAGAAAAAAAAAAGGTGGGGTGGAAGTAAACCTATACATATATTACAAAGGTGAGTTTCATTTCTTCAGCATTGATTAAATTCATTAAGCTTTCAGAAGTGTGGAGGTTTATAATAGCAAAATATTCTTCCATGTTTTCAAAGGCAAACTTAGTTGTTTACATACAACAGTCACAATGGAAATTCCTCTTTATGTGTCTCAAGCATCACTCCCTGTAGCCATGGCAAAATGTAAGAAACAATCCAACCCTCAAGTTTTAATTTATGTTCTGATTGCAAAGCTGTCCCAAAATTTGCTAGCCCACATACAGTTTCAAAGTGGCACGCTCATCAGAGAGCTGTGGGATCACACATGAGCATGGAGCCAGACACACCAGGAAATATATTCCCTTTCCAGACTCTTGGAGTGGAAGAAGTATGATGGCAGCGGTCTGAACAGTGGGAGCCAACTTGGAAAAAAATAAAAATAATAATTAGGGAAAAAAACACATTTTAATAGGCGAAAGTCAAAATCTGCGTGCCCGGGATGCCTTGGACACTTTGGAAGAGATAGTCTGCACTACAAAAAATTCTCTATCAAGCAAAATTGTTATTAACTAGAACATGAATAAGCATCTACTTTGTGAACTCTCCTATTTAGATTTTCTCATGGAAGGCTACACTCAGTTCAGATTGGCCTATCCAACTCTAATGAACTTGGAAAAAAAATCATTCTGACATTTTAGGAACAAACAAAGCTCCTGGTACCCTCCAAGCAACTTCTTAGGGTTGCTTTATTCGTGTGTTAAGATGATGAGCAAGGTGCTGTGCCTAGACAGAATAAGAAATAATTCCTGCCCTGAAGAATGTAAACAAAAGAGAATTAAAAAAAAAAAAAAAAAAAAAAGAAAGAAATGAGAAGCAGCTAGCAGGTCAACAGCACAGCAAAAATCTCACAACAACGACAGATTTGCTAGAGCCTGCATTTTGGAAAGCACTGGGCTCTCAAGAAGTCAGTGAGAACTTATGTGTATTGATCCAAGGATGGAATTTGTATCTTCTCCCTGCAAGTCTGCCAGAGCAGGGCACTCTGTACGCCAGATGAACAGCTCTGACCATCTTATCAACCAACAGTGTTCAGTCAACATGGAGATGAAAGGCCAACCTTTTCCTCTTACCACTGCAGAAACCCTACCACTTTACTAGCACTTTTTCCAGTCTTCATCAGCTTCCCAATGTTCAGTAAGCTCTTGAAAGGCCAAAAGCATCTTATAATCTGACAATGTTTTTGTTGGGTTTTTTTGTTGTTTTTTTTTTACTTTACAATTACCTTACAGGAGGTTGTAGCAAGGTGGGGATCAGGCTCTTCTCCCAAGCACCAAGTGATAAGATGAGGGAAAATGGCCTCAAGTTGCACCAGGGGAGGTTTAGATTGGACGTTAGGAAAAATTTATTTTCTGAAAGGGCTGGGGACATTGGAATGGGCTGCCAAAGGAACTGGTTGAGTCACCATCCCTGGAGGTCTTCAAGAAACGTGTAGACATAGAATTTAGTAGCATGGTTTAGTGGTGGACTTTTCAGTACTAGATTAAAGGCTGGACTAGATGGTCTTAAAGGTCTTTTCCAACCTGAACGATTCTATGACTAACTACTATACAACCTACACTCCCTAAATTAAATGCTTTCTTTTATCCTAGAAAACAGTGAAACTAGGTTTTTGCTGACTGCAAGGGTGTCCCACCAATCTCGGTGGTGCAGCACAGCAAAGTGTTTATGCCAGCAGTGAGAGAATGTGTGGACTTCCAGAAGGTAAGTCTTGGGACTTAAAATTTGACTGCTTGGAACAGGGAACAAAACTGTAATGGGAAATAATCCAGGAAGCACCTAAGTACAGAAACAAAAGCAGATCGGTCAATGAACAGTGGGTACCCAAATTAAGATGTACACCATTGAAACTTGAATTGGAATTGATAAATGGTAGGCAAGAGTCAGACAGAAAATCTGGATGCAGAATATTCTCACCTCTCCAAACCAACACGCAAGTCCTCTCCTCAGGATGAAGGGCACTGTTTCAAGTCAAGCTCTTACTCAGTGCATGTTGTATAGGGTCTGAGGCTGTACTTGCAAGACTACAACTACCCATTAGCCTCACCAAGTGCTGAAATAGAAAGCTGAGAAACTAGAGCAATGCTGCAAAATGGCAAACATTTACAATATAAAATAAAATAAAAATCAAATAAATATTAGCATAACATGAAGTGAGAGTTAATATTTTTGTTCATTGAAAAGAATCAGAGAGAAAACGAAGAAAGATCCTGACAGAAACAATTATCTGGTATCTTCATGATAATAGAAGCAGAACTCATCTCATTTCTGAAGGATTAGAAGCCACATCATTGGCAGCAGGAAAAGCTGAACCCAGTGCAAGAATGACTTTGATTGATTCACTGTCTGTTCTTGTTAGTCAGAAACTCTCGTGAATTTACTACAGACTACGATCAGGAGCACATAGTTACATATGATTCCTACCTGGGAAAAAAAAAAAAAAAAAAAAGGAACAAACACAGGTCTGCAGGTCTCAAGCACTTTCCCCACTCCCAAATAAATCCAAGACCCCAACACTGAGAAGAGCCACGTCAATGACTCTTAATCCCAGATTCAGTGTCTTTAATCCTCCTGTAGAACCAGCTATGGAGCATAGAACAGTCTTACTGGGAGTTTTCAAAGAGAAGATTGGCCACCTCCTCTCCTTTCATGCAAGTTCAGTTCAGTATACTTTCATACACAAAAGTTCAAAGCTAATTATAGTTTTAGTTCATCTTTACGCTGATACTGAATATATTAATTACTCTGATATCTTCCAACACAGTCATTTCAAAAAGAATCAAAATAGCCAGTTCCTGCAGCAAGCCCTTTTTTTATCAGACTAATGAATTATCCAAAGCTTCTGTTAATCCTTATACAGCAGTCCTGAATTTCTTCACACAAGAAAAGACACTTGACAAACCAGAGGAATGATGCCAGAAGAAGAAAGCAAAGGCAACTCTGATACCTTGATTATATAGCTCATTAATTTAAAGCTATACACGTTTTCATTTAACCTTTAGAATTACTGCATTTTTAAGCCCAGTTAAATATTTCTATGGCTTAACCCTGAATTAAATCTCACATTCATCTGCAATTCATCATCATGTTTTTCCAAAGTATAATTCAAAATTCCTTCTTGACCAAAGTTTTATTTAATAATACACATCTATATTCTTAATTACATATATCCTATTTGCAAAATATTTATGGTATTCTATTCAACCTCAAAGCCAGTCTGTGTTTCACCAAAAATAAAGCAGTAAGGGACAAAGATGACTACCTCTGCACTGAATTAACTGGTACAGTACTTTGTTACTGAAGGATACCCATTTTCCCTACTGATACTCAGTTCGTAAAAAAAAAATACAAAATTCACAAGACCTAAAAACCTACCATTGAGGCTAGTTGCTTAAATGTAATCCTCCAGATGCAGACTACATGCAACTACACAAATTCTGAGGGTCCACTTCTTGTAAACCCCTGATGGTGAGGGGTACTTCCATTCAAAAAAAAACATCAACACATCCATTGCTTTCAGATAGCAAAGTTTCCTTCAGCTACACACACATCAGATTTCTGGACTATCTCTGGGGTTTCCTAAAATCATGGAGCATCTTATTTTGCATAGTAGATACAAATGCAATACCAGAATAAAATACAGAGCTAATATTATTAACAGTATCTGCTTGTCATGCTCCATTACTGGCTTCGAGGCAAATATCTCCAAGGAACAGCGTGCCCCAACCCCGGGGCGCAGTGCATCTTGGAGCAAGGAAAAGCTTGCCAGTAACCACGGCCTGTCTTCCCAGTGCTCTCACTTTCTGCTCGTTAACCAGCTCTACACCAAACATGTGCATCTTTGGTGGCATGAACTAAAAGGAGCCTAGGGTCTATTTAAGTAATCAGCAAAGAACTCTGATTTCAGCAGTGCTGCACTGCTGTGTTCTTTACACAACAAAGCCATGCAGAAAAAAAAAAGAAAGGAAAGCTTTCTTATTTCCTTCAGTGTTGTGTGACTTATCTCCTTAGGGTGAGGCAGCATTTGTGAAGACAGTTTGTGTGAGTGCATTTAAACGCTGAGGCTCTAGCCACAGGGTAGCAGCATCAACCTACTGCGCCAGTAATCAGCTATGCCAAGGAAGAGGAGGTAACTGAGAGGCTTGTGGTTGTGTGGACACCATCACCAACATCAGCTTGCAGTCAAAATCCAGCTACCATCACACAAAACTGATGATATCCAAGTTGGGCAATTTCATCTAAAATGGGAAAGCTTTGGAAGACTTAGTTTCCATTCGTTTTTTTTAGCTGCTACTGGCTTGCTCCCAGATAACATCAGCCAAGTTGCATTTTCTCTCAAATAAAAAAAAAAAAATTAAACCAGCAGGATGAGAGCTCATCGCTGGCAAAAGCAAAAAGTACACAGAAAGAAAGCTAACGAATGACGAAGAAAAGAGAGGAAAACAGTAAAGAAATTTGGACAACTGTGGGGAAAAAACAAATGACAACACTTGTACAAAGGCCACATACAGGTCTTGATCATAAACAGTGCAGCAATTGCCACAGAGTTCAATTCTGAAGACAGAATTAAGCCCATCTAATGTGCCTTCCTGCATGGCACAGACCAGGGAACTTATCTGTGAAATCCTGCATCTCAGCTCCCCAGAAGCTGTGTATTAACTCACCCCAAAAGACTCCAAGTTTTGTCCTGTACTCTGCAGGAGAACACAGTATATGCAGTTGCTCCTGGCCAGGAAGACATTTGAGATTCTTCTGGTGTCAACTGAAGACCAAATACTGCACCTCCTCTCTGTCCCTTGAACTTCCATGTGTGCACTAATCTGTTCACACGTGGTACTGTGGTGTATGCCCTCTTCCAACAGTTGGAAAGGGTATTTTGCCAGACATCCTGAGGTGTTCTGAAGTTGAGCCCAGAAACAGGGAACAGACCACAACTGCCCAGATTATTCATGCAGTGCATTTTCTGGCACAGCTACAGAACACACAGAGCATGCTGCAGGCTGGATGAATGGTTCTGGTAGCAGCAACCTCCAATTACCATGCTCCTAGCAATATTCTTAGCCCTTTCCCTTTTACCTTACAAGTCCTTAAACTTAGCAGATTACAACACTGCAGCTCTTTTTGTGTAAGCAGACTCTGCACATCCATAATGAATGTAATGGAAATTTGCACAAAAGCAGTCCCAAAATTAGAGCTTAAATCAATATCTGATACAGATGTAAATGGAAATTTGGTAATTTGGAGGGGAAAGGTGTTTAAACATTTTCATATACCAGGTGTGATCTTTCATGTTATCTGTTGGTGGTGGTGGTGTTTTTTTTATGAAACAAATTTTCTCCAAGTTTTCCCGTCCCAGAAGTGGGAGATACAGGCAGAAGATCCCAGAAGATCCTTATAGTATTAGGTAGGGCACCTTGATGGTTCTGTGGGGTCTATCCAGGTAGCAGGCATACAATTCTGCCTTCCTATGACATTGTTTATAATTTCACCATCCAGCAAAGATACAGTTGATTTAAATTTTTTTAGTTTTGGTTTGTGTTTTTTTTTTAAGTGTATTTGTTTCTAGTATGTTTCATAAATGCCATCCTATTTGCTCTGCCTCCTATACTCTCATCATCATTCACCATTTACTTTCCTGTACCATTTATTTTTTTTCCATTTCTGAAGTCTTAGGGATCCCTGTCTACATTAGCTAACTGAAGAGAAGACTGAGAGGTCATCCGATTACCAGACATAAGCACTTTCTCACTGAAAAGATCTGGTAGCAAGATCTTTTCAACCTTGCTGATTACAATGCAATAGGATCCAGTGGCTAACAGTTAAAGCTAAATCAATGCAACCTTGAAACATTCTGCCATTTCCTAGCAGTGATTGTAGCTGAACCTTGAAACATTTTACTGAGAAAGACTGAAAGCAAAAATACAAGGCTTACCATCAGGCAGAATCTTTTTTACATGACACGCTCGTAAAGTGAAGGCTTTCCTTTACCTCTGGAAGAATTTATATAAAGGTTGTGAAAGGAGTGAAATGAAGAGCATTTCTTTCTGGGGTCTGCATCGTCAGTTCTACAAGTATTGCCTTTGACTGGTTCTTTGTGAGCCACAGGAAAAAGAACATACCTCTTGTTACCCAAATCATGTTCCTTAGACAAGTGTTACAAGATGACACATGGAGTGTTTTAAACAAACATATAAATAAGCACAGATCACTTGACCGAAGTAAAGCAGATCACCAGACCTGGTGTAGGAACAGATTATTTCCTCCAATCAGACCATCAGATTTTTGTTTTATATTTTTGTGTGTGCTTTGGGTAGGGTGCAGGGAGCTGAATAGAGGATTTTTTTGCTTTTCTCTGGTACACGATCAGCTGAAGATATCACACTCAGAGAGGCCTTCAGATCGAGGCCCTGAGCATTACTGAACACTGGCTCTCCTGGTTTCTGAGTCACACAAAATTCAGTCTAATGCCACTGAAGTCGCTACAGTACTTTCCTGAAACTGAACAGACACAGGCTCACTGATTTGCAGCAGAGGAGGCAAGAAAGGCCCACCGATCTCATCAGATTCAGCTGTGTTTCATTTATCTTCAGAGATCTGTGTCTAAGACGAGTCAAAAAATGCACATGTAATATGAATAAAACTTAACCTGGACAAAATATTAGTGTTTAAACACACAAATAACCAACTATGAAAGTAACAGGCAGAAGAATGATATTCTGAGCAACAACATACTCAACTTATCTGAGTTTGTCTTCAAAAGCAATTTCAAAGATGGGAAGCTCTGGTGTTCACTCTGTCTATAAACCCAGATTTTGCCATTCCAACAGGAACTCCTCCATCCTTTTTGGACCTAAAAGCCTCCTCTCTAAAGGAAAAAAGATCCCTATAGGAACCTGCATTTAAAAGATAATCTAGAGACTGATTTCGTAAAAATAGGGCTGATTTTCCAATGAGGAAGGAGTTTGACTCACGTTTTTCAACATCTGCAATTACAGCTTTCCTCCAGTCATCCAATTAAGCATCTATGCTAACTGAGTAGGCACGTCAGTATTCTGCCAACCTGGACTGAAAAATGTGCATCACTACTTGGATGATTTGGGATTTCATCTTCAAAACAGTTCAATTCTTAAACATACTCCACTACAAAACAGAGTCAGATTTCTTGCTTAGTATTCAAATTTGGCCCTTGATTCTTTGGCAGCTTTTTTCAGGGCAAGGACAGTATCTTCCTTCATTCTGGCCAGTTTGCTGTAATGCACCACTGTTTTTCAGATCCACATTTCTACTACAGAAGTAACTGCCTCTTGAAGACAGTACTGAAGTATGACGCAATTCTGACTAAAAAAATATGCAAAACTCCACTCCTGCACTAAGCCTCTGGCTGCAAGGTACGTAAGACAATAAAGGAAAAAGTCTAAGAGAATAAGGTTCAAAATTAAGTGTGCAATACCTTTTTTTTTTAAATAAGAATCACATATAAAATTTTAGTTTTGCTTTGTGCTTCCTCTCTCATCTCTAGTTATCAATTTTATTGGATTGTATATATTTTTTTTACAATTAAGACTGCTTTCTTTTTATGAAACAAAGTTCAACTAAGTTGCCCTACAAATCCAAATACTTGAATTAAAAACATTTTTTTCCAGCAAAGTGCATCAAATCTAGAGTCCAAATGCCAAGGGTGTTTATTAAACCATTTCTTTGCCCTTTCTTAAAGGAAAATTACTTTAGGTAAATTCCTTCTTACAATTTATTGTTCTGAGAACTGTTATTAACATAAATGCTTCATAAAGACATTAAATGCAAACACGTCTCTGATAGTTAATTAAACATACACATTTTCCTAAATAGCTACTCGTGTGTAAATTTAAACACAAGTTTAGTACCTGCAAGATGTCAGCACAAGTTCTTACTGTTACCAAGTGTTCCTACATACTTAATGAGTGCACTGAAGAAAAGAAGACCACAGTCCTGCTATATCTGAGCCAACATTACGTTAGCTTCGGTTCTGTAGCAGGTGATGCTGTGAAGTTAAAATAAGAAATTAAATTTTCAAAAATGAACATGAATTATATTGTGCACGCTGGGCAAGCAAAACAAAAACCTGCCTATTAAGGTCACATTCTGGATGAACTCCAAAGTTTCTTTTCCATATCCCTCTTAAAACTAAATGCCTTTGAGGTCAACCAGGAAACTTAGTAAGGTCCAAACTTGCCTCTTTTAATCACAGCCAGTGATGTGAACTTTGCTACACTCGGAACATTTCTGGATTAGAGTCAAGGAAGAGTAACAATGTACTTACAGAACCAGAAAAAAATATATACATATATAAATATAATATAAAAAGCTTTTGCCTAAGGCTACCAACCAAAGTTGGAAAACATGGTTTTAAACACTGCATACTGAATTCAATATATGGAAAAGCTAAATGTATACATCAATGTACTTAAAATATTGTATTTTAAACATAAAAACATAGAAAACAAAGTAACATGGAAATTGAATTCCTGAATTGCAGGAAGGCTTAAGAAATCAAGTGGTATACAATGGCTTTGATACGACCGATTCTTGACAATATGCAATACTGTATTCTCCAACAGCGACAGTAGTAGAATCACAGTATGGGAAAATCAGTCTCTTCCACTCAGCCTGCTTCCACGTTAACATTCAAACACACTATCTCATATGAACAACATATTGTGCCTATTTAACCGAGACCCATTTTCTTTGTTTTTGAAAGAGAAAACAATTGTGCAATGCTGTTCATCCCCCAAATCATCAGCTGAAATGAAGAAATATAAAACTAGAACAAGCAGTAATAAAATTGCACTGTTTAATTATTTTTAGCCCGTTAAATAAAGCTAACATGCCAATAACAGATGACAAGCCTGGGAACCCTCCAACAGACTAAGTGGCAATTTAGCATGGCAAATGACTTTTAACAGTCATTTACCTCCTTTTAGGCTTCCTCCTTATTTCCTCACAGCCCCGCGTTGACAAGACCCAACTCCCCACTGTCTATGTATTTCTTCTTAAGGATGCTGGTCCACACTGCCTAACCTGTATCTCACCTCCACAACTCTATGGGCTAAGGAATGAGGTGTGCACTATATGTGCATCCACAGAAATTAAAATCCATTGAAAAATAAACAAATAAAACCACCTAAATCACTAGAACCATCCCATGACTGTTTTGTTTGCTCGTAAACTAAACAAAAAGTACAATTTTTCAGCGATGACAATTTGCAAAATAAGAAAAATTTGCCCCCCTCAATTAACAGCAAACTTTTGCTGTCAATGATACCGTAAGTGAACAGTCCTTGTGAATACAAGTGCAAGACTGCTAAATTATCCCTACCTACCTTTCCTTCCAAGCAGAGAAGCTACTTATTTTTTACTCTGAGTCCCACGGTTTTTCTCAGGAAACATTTTCCTTTTCTAAAACACTTAATAAAGCAATCACAGTGAACTACATAAAGCATTTTAAAACTTCTCTTAATGAATCCAGAGGTATTTTAACAAGCCTGGCATTTCTTCCAGAAAATAAGAACATTTATTGAAACAAAACAGGCTGTTTTTAATCATCCATTAAACACTGCAGGGGGAGGCCACAAATGTATGATTTAGTTGAACTAAAACTTACTACAGTGTGGTTCTACCTACATCTTAACCCTGCTGCAGGTCGTGATGAGGCACTGTTTTCTGGAAGAGCAGCCAAAGCACCACCACCACCTCCAAATTGTCAGGGGGCTGAAATGTGATTAAGCTATCCAAATCCTTTCTCTCGCAGGAATGTCTTCCTTATGCAGAACTACTGAATGTATAAACTGATATAAAACAGTATTTCCAGAGCAAATATCATTTAGTCTCCACACTGAAAGCAAAGCATAACAGGTTCTCACCACAACAGCAGTCAATTTGGTTTTGTATTTTAACAGTGGCTTTGGGGAACCAACAGTCACACAGATTTCCAGTTAAACTCGGAGCTATTATTTTCAAAGTGCACTTAGTTTCAGAGATTGGTGCTGCTATCTCAAGTCTGAAAAGGGTCTCATGTTCAAAAGCCTAATTTTGTCCCTCCTCACTCCCTCCAGTCACACCAGTGCACCCAGTCTAAGCTATGTGAGCCACCGTCACCCCTAAATCTTGCCACACTGGTACGCTGTTCTGAACCATTTCCAAGTACTACTATATCAGAATTTATGTATTTTTGGTTCCCACAATACTTTATAACAAGCAGAATTTAACTATGTTCTTTTTTTTCATGTTTCTTCCATGATGGTTTTGTTAGCTACTGCCTAGCTTCTACATTATCTCAAACAATGAAAGAAAAAATCTATTCAGTTTCTCTGTATTAATCATGACTCTATAGGTATCTGTCATCCTTCCCACTGTTTTTCCCCACAATAAAAAAAAAAAATTCTACACAACTTAGTTTCATTAAAGCTATTTCATACTTTTGAAATAATATGAAATAGAACTAGACTTCTTGTCTAGTCCTACTATATTTTTCAGTCATTCTTTAAAATTCCTATAGAGTTAGACAGTGCCTTGTGATTTTAGCCCTCTATATAAAGAGTAAAATCTACTGCACTCAGTACTAGAGCAGCTACTTGAGTCTCTCTTCTCCTGAGGCTGATGTTCTTCAGCTGCTAAAGGAAGAACAAAACCTCTCCTGCTTAATCGCAAGAGGAAGAACAAGGCAAGGTACTGAAGGGGCGGTAGTTTTGTTACAAGTGTCACGATAACGTTATCTAAAAGGCTCTTCCTAAACTAAATCAGCAGTCCAGATTTTCCATCCAATTGCTGGTTTATGTGAATGATGGATGCACATCCAACACACAGCTTACATAATTCCCAGAGGCCTTTCCAGACAAAGTTATGGCTAAATACTTAATTGCCTTTTGACAAGTTTATTTTTTCTCCTCCTCTCTCCATAGAAGTAAGCTTCCTTCTGAATGTGTTAATAACAGTGAAAATAAGCTGTTAATTGGCTATTGAGTACAGCAATGCAGTGTTAAATACCAAGCTGTATCAAATATTTACAATTAAACTGTGACTTGTGCCTTTGATTTTGCAAAAGCTGTTCATCTCCCACAAAACTGCTTCCTAGCCTCCACAGACTTCTCAAAGAAAGGGTATTCTAGTTTTCCTGACTGATCTTATGAATTCCATACCTGGTATGTTATTTTGCAGGATAAAACACAGTTGCAGCTTGGCATGCATTACCTAATGCTAACATTTTACCAAGTTCAGCAGAAATTTCTCAAGAGCATGGCCCACAAATTCGTGCTTCACATGAGACAAGCACAATGAAAGTGCAACAAATGAATCCAGGCAGACGGAAAGAACAGAGGACACTGATAGAAGCTAATGACTTGAAATCCTCATACAGTTGCTTTTTAAATTCTTCTCTATAAGCAGCTGCCCCAAACAAGACCATGAGATATGAAAGCCAAAAGCATTTGATTTAGACCAAAATTCACAGTTTTAGACACAAACACACTTCAGTAGGTTCTGTTATGACAGATTTTGGCCCATGTAGAGTTTCTAAGTGTTGATGCTAATCAGAAATGTTCAAAGCTAACAAAGAACAGAGAAGTACAAAAGGCTTCTGGATATCATAACTGGCAGAGGAATTATTTTTTTTCTAACATCTCAAACTCAAAATATAATTGCCTGCATCAAGTTGTTCGAAGAGTATGCTCCAAAGCACCACTGTCCTAAGAGAAAAAGAGAAGTCTTCTCATTACTTAGTAGTCTTCGAAGAACCGCTATCATGCAGTACCTATTTCTGCAGCAATTATGTCTACATAAGCACATATATGTATCACTGATGTTTACTTATTGCTCACAGCCCTTGCATCTGATAATAATACTTTTCAAGAACTAAAAGCATCATAGACCACTTCTAGACTGATGCTTTGAAATTACTGTATGCAAAAAACATATAAAAACATTACAAATTTGTTCTCAGCTCAGAAATGGCTCTAACAATTGCATGATTTTGCTAAAAAAAATCTTAACCTAAAATAGTATTGTGTGTGTGGGAATACCACTGTATTTTTAATTTTTTGAAGAGACCAAAAAAAAAATCCAAGTACTAACCTTACTCTTTTATGGCTGAGTTCTATGAAAAAAGCTGTAACATTCCAACTGATAAAAACCACATGCACACCTGCAGCAAATGATTTTGTAAACTGATCCTAATTACTCCTTGCTTCATCTGCCTTGTTGCATACTTTGAAAGAGAGCATCCTTCTCTTCATTTTTGTGGGAAAGAGAGAAATAAGCTCCACTGAATGTTCCTCCTTATTGCTAGTGTATTGGAGTTGTTGGAGGTGAAAGCAAAAGCCAGTATGTGCCATCCTTCCCTGATGCATGGGAGATGTCTAACAACAACACACTTTCAGTCTCTCACATGTGACATCTGTGACATCTTTCAGAAAAGTCAGAGCACTGGCACAGTTCTGCAGCTGATTGAAAAGGTGAGCCCAGTCCCCTGCAACACACCAGGCAGAGGGGAGAGGCACCTGAATCCTCATCACAGCCCCTGTTTTCTGGCCACAACACTGCCCCCGATTCACATTTTGCTCATCCCATAGCTGGACAGCATGGCTGTCTCCAGAGCTGTCTCCATGATCTAGAGCATGTCTTCAGAAAAATATTTTCTTCTATTACTCTACTCAGGCACATTCAGACTTAAGATAACTCTCCAGGTTCCCATCCTCATTAGAAAAGAGAAAGAAAAGGACAACCAGGGCTGTGAGAAGTAATGTGTATGCAGAGAACTGCAGAAGTCCAAAATTACTGAAGGCCTGGGGAGGTGTTAGAACGATGAGAACTGCAGAGATCCCTGAAGACACACACACACAAAAATAACAGAGTGAGAGAAAATCAGTGAAGGAAGGAAATCAAAAGAAAAAGTGCTTTGGGACATATATGATGATAAGATAGGAAAACTTCAAAGAAAGGAATCAAAAGAATAATTTAAAGATAATGGATATGTGACATTTCTGAATATATATTGTCTTAAAATTCACATTGTTCCTGTTCTGTGGTTAAATCGATTAAAATTCTGAGGTTTTGTAATTAAACAGACACATTAAATGCACACTAATGATAATTAAGGGAAAAAAATCTCATAATCTGCTTTACATAAAATCACTTGGACTCTTAAAATAACCAAGTTTAATTTAAAATAATCAACTCCATAATGGCTGAACTATCACTCAGGAATAGGAGGATATGCCAGCTATAGTTCTTTATAGGACTTTCTATATTATATATTATTTCTATGAAGGAAAGATACTTAAGAAGCTTAATAGTTTTGGGGGGATGCGTTACTTTGCCATCCTAAGTTTCAACAGGAAATAGGAGAACGTATGCACTAGTCTTTGAGTTTTATACTGCTACTACGACTAATATCAGTATCTGTAAAGCAAAAGCAATAGTGAGGTCCTTAGCAGATTGAACGGAGGTTGTCCCATGAAACAAAAGCACAGTTTAAACAATCATTTTTTATGACATGCTTTCTGAAAGAGAAGTAAGAGCAGCAAGAGGAAGTTTTTCACACTGGGACACCATTTGTCATGGAAATGCTTTCAGAAACAGATGTTTGGAAGCTTCTATAAGACTTCAGATTTCACTGATCTAGTTTGGAAGACTGCTCAGTAGCTGAATCCTACAAGCAAGAGCATTTAGGCCCCAGTTCTTTCACCCTTGATCCTTTACTAACTGCAGCACACCAGACAGGCGCACATGGAACAGTTCCCAGCCCTACTCATTCTTTCCACAATAAATGCCTGTACAAAACTTTTCCTGCACTGATAGGAACAATGCTATAAGCACTTGAAATTCTTTATTGCTTGGGTCCTCCCCATGTGTAAATAATGGATAAAGACTTAAAGCTACTCTGTATTTCTGCGCATACACACACACGGAAAAAAAAATAGCTTGCAGTATTACATGTTCAGTTTTGGCCAAAAGGTGAAACAGGTGGTACTCTGTTCCCCTCAATAAGCTTTTTAGCCGTACTATTTAATACAAGCTGCAGGTAAGTAAAATATCACCTGCAGGTGAAAATGTGGCAGTAGCAGGTAACTGCAGCTCGGAATATTCATGCTCTGGAGATCACAAATGGACATTTTTTAATTCCTGTTAACTAACAACATGAAGAAACACAGACATGTACACTGTAGATATCACGTACCTGAACTTTTAGTGAAGAGATACAAAAACACAAAATATGATTACCTATGTTTCCATTTTAATGACATGAAATGCCTTCAATCAACTCCAGTTAAACTAAACTATCTGACATCTTGCAAAATGAAGTACATGCAACCATACCCATACACACTGAAGAACCTATTTCATAGGAAAGTTGGAAAGTAAAATATTCACACTAGAAAGCTTTTTCCTTATATACATGAAATGTGAACACAGCACCCAATATTTTTGCTGTTTTTATGTAGTAAATTACATCTCACAGTATTTTTAAACAGGTTTCTCAGTACATTGCACAGGTTGAAGGAAAAACTGATCAGATCCACTCATCAAAGCGGACTATATTATTTTAATCCACTTAATTTAAATTGTAATTGACCTGTTTTAAGAAGTGTAAATCAGAGTAGCCCAATTAAGAATTAGGCCCATTTACATTAGCTGTAATCAGGCTTACAACTGACTCCTTTTTCAGTAAACCTCATTAAGTTTGGAAACTTTAAAAAAAATAACAGTAGTGTTACAAGACCAGCTTCCCCTATCCAAATCATTCAGTACAGAACTCAGTGGAGAAGATTCATTTCTTTTCCACAGGACGCAAGGCTTCATTTTTTTTCTCCTTCCTTAGAAGACACCATTTCGAGGCTTCAACAACCTGTACTGGACTTAGGGAATCGGTCTGAAAGATTTCATTAGCAGCTTCCCGAGACATAATGAATCAGGTTTACACTTACAACATACAGAGGAGGAACAAAGAGGTAAGTCATCCATGACAGCAGGAAGATGCACAACCAGAACCTGTGAGGATAGTTTTGGGATGCCATCTCCCTGTCCCCGCTGTTAAGACGGCAGGGGCAGGGAGTGATTTCATAACTGTTTCCGTACTAACAAGGAGAGATTATGACATTGATTTTTTATAGGGCTACTTACATGAGTAAGCATTCATCAATTTCTGTTAGAGTTGTGGACTCAGAGCAAAATAATTACTTGACAAGCTGAGTTACAGCCTGTGTCACAAGTCACAAAGCATATTCAGTAGAACGCTAAATCCTTTACTCTTTCAACATGCTTTTTGTTATCCAAATGCTATACAATCAGCTAAGACACTAAGTCAACACATTTTACATTCAGAAATTAAGCTTGGAAATATTTCTTATTCCAGGGTTCTCCTGTATCTGAAGTATTTAAAGGGTTGAACTCTTCACCATCTGTACTTATGAAGATTATTTCCATTCTGTTGTTTCACACATGGTTAATCAATACATATTTTAGTAAAGAAAGTCTTTGTTGAATATACAGATAGCCAACATTGTCTTAGGCATTAAAAAGGGATGTCATGAATTTAAAAAATGACATTAATCTGTCAGAAATGTTTGAGTGTATGAGAGCCTCAGATAAAACTGAAGATTACAGAGCAGAAAGATTTGAGGAAAAGTATTTCTATATTTCCAGGCTGAGTACTTGAGAGTTTAACAATTCTTGTGTTTTTCCCCCACAGCAGTCTCCTCTTTTGTTTGGGTGGATTTTTATCAAAACATTGGAAAGAAAAAAAGTTATTTGGTAACAATAACACCACAAACCTTGGAAAGGAGACACAGTGAAAGGCATGAGACCTGTGGCTTATCTTTTCTTTTAAGAACAGAGCCAAAATGGACTGCAGTACTGAATAAAAATAAACAGTAAACACACGTTTACAGTAAGATAAAAAGCTGTAAAACAGAAGATTCATTCTTGCCAACATGAGGTACTTCTCCCATTAAAGTAAGAAAATTACATACATATATTAGTCCTCCTTACATTGATTTTATTTACCCCATACATTTATAATCAGCAAACATAATAGAAATACATTTATCCTCAGAAACAAGAAACAAAACTTGTCAGCCTTTTTTTCCTTAATAAAGCAAGGACTGTCTCTTTATTGCTAACTGAAGACTGATAAAGCTTATGTCAAGAGGCATTGAACATACTTGTGTCTACAATACCTCAAACTCTTTGTAAACTGAG
The DNA here is from genome assembly GCF_009769625.2 of Cygnus olor. NCBI lineage: Eukaryota > Metazoa > Chordata > Aves > Anseriformes > Anatidae > Cygnus > Cygnus olor. The sequence goes on along the minus strand of NC_049174.1, from coordinate 1,715,107 downwards.
AAAAGCATACAGCAAGCCATAGAAGAGCTACAAATCTCCTGACTTCATGTTCTTAAAGCCTTGGCAGCTGATGGTTTCAGTTGGTGATTTCTCCCATCACGATGAGGCAAACATAACAACTGCAATACAGACAATTAAAAAAACAAAAAAAAGGCTTTCTGGAGTATATCTAAACCAAAGCCTTATTAATTTGCCTTCGCTAGAAATCCAGTACTTAAGTCTATGTCCCTGCCTGCAGTCTCTATTAATATCAGTAATAAAATTTAAAAAAAAATTAGCATAAAAACAAAAAAATCTTCCAAAACAAACAGTGAAACGGTTTTAGGAAAACAGAAGGATGTCATAACTTCACAGAGAGATTATCAGGCAAGCATTTGTGTCAAAAACATAGTGTAAAACAACAATGAACTCTGGCATTTATTCTTGTTCTGATACTTTTCTACACATACTTAGATCTTCACAGCATTTTTGCAATGATCTGGACATTACTCAACATGACATTACTCACAACGTGAAGCCAGATGTTTTATGAAACAAGGTGTATATCTGTACATATTTATGGACACAATAACCTGCAACAACAATATGCAATAAATCTTCTTAAGTGTTGCTTTCTCTTCAAGAGGAGAGTGGTTTCTGTTTTTTTTTTTTCCTCTCCTGGAAACAAGAATGGAATTGGTGCCTTTTCCAACCCCAAAACAGAGCCTAGCTTTAGGGCTACTTGTATGCAGAACAAGCCAAGGAACAGATGCCGAAGCCACGCAGCAGTGCGGGACACGTGATAAACGCTCTTCTCACAAAACACGGTTGTCTGATCCACGCTACTTTCAAGTGGCTGGACAGCAGGTACCTCCGCAGCCCTGCTCACCCCGACCAAAGTTTCACCAGTCTCAGAGAGCCCACCACAGTCAGGTTTGTAATTTTCCTACGCAATACAAATATTTGAGGAATTATGTCCTTGATAACAATATTTATGTTCATTTAGTCAATGTAGATATCTTTATTAGAGCAGTAAGCAAAGAAACATAAATGATGTTTTTATGTAGCTGTGGTTGTATTTTAAAGAGATGAGTTCACAATCTCTACTCCTATTTCGTATGAGAGAATCACTATTTTCTCAAACTACCAGCTTCAAAGGTTCAAACCAGTAATGCTGCAGCAAATTAACACAATCAACTGAGCAGAATAGCTGGCTTTAAAATACATCTTAACTAAAGAGAATATACAGCTTCACAAGCATAGCTTTTGAAGCTGGAATGCTGTAGCCTAGAACTACGAATTTCACACTCTTTGAAAGAACAAAGAATCACCCAAAGATGGGAAGATGTTTTTGTGACAAACAAGATCCAAAATGAGTTGCTGGTTCTGTAATTTTTTTGTGGCTATTTTTGCCAATACTCAGCATCTGTAACATGCATCCCCACTTAAGCACCTCATGAATGATCACTTGTGAGTACTCTTTCAGCAGGACTCTCATAGATCTTGCTGCTTCCCACCATCCTGCAGCTGGGCCACCCCGCTGACCATAAGGAGCTGTGGCTTCGGCTGTTGCATTTATTCCTGGCAAACTCTTCTTTCCTACTGAGGTTACTCACTCTGACAAGGATCAGCCAATGTATTTTATTTTTTCTTTTTTAAAAAAATGCTGTTTGTCATTCCTGGAAGAAAATGAACTTTACTGTTGTAAGCTTCAGGCTCATCTAATTGCAATACCAGCCTTCAGGGAATTTTTAAACTAATGACATTGTATTTGTCAAGCACAGAAACTTTTAATCTGATTTTCAAGTGGATCCTAGCCAATGGATCCTGGCCATCGTAGCACTTAAGAGAACACATTTGACTGTCCTCCATGCAATATTTAGGTGGGCTTATTATGTAAATGTTAATTGTTGTTACCTCGTATCTTTCTCCTGTGGTCAATACAAGGCGTATAGGCATATTGACAATGTTATTAAAGTTTTTATGACTAGAAGTCCACAAGTCAGATGATGTGTGTCTCTGTGCAGCTTCTCAAAGGAACAGAGGCATGCCCCTTAAGAAATCTGAACCAAATTACCTAAACTATCTGAACAATTCCCCGGTTTGCCTACTCATTTTGTGATTTGTTGTACGCCAGCATCAAGAACCATCAGCTCAACAATTCAGTTGTATATTTCACTGTTCAATTTCAACATTCTGTTCTTTATTTCCAAGGGCTAATAATTCCCAGACAATTCCCAGATAATTTCCACTGTTGATACAAAGAACAAAACCCAAAATATTAATTATGTCACAACAACTCCCTCCACTCCTTACCCACTCCCAAAGTGAATAGCTCAGACCATCAAGCATCCACTTTTTGGTACTTCCCTAATAATTCTAAAGGGCAAACAGCACACTACTTTGACCACTGACTTCAGCTTGATCATACTAATCAGGTCTTTTGGACAAATAATGCCGAATTCACATTTCCATTTCAAATTCAATTCAATTATAACTGCTTCTCCAGAACACATACATGCTACAATTGTGCCACACAGAAAAGTGTAAGAAAAGAATCTTTTTCACATGTTTATTTATTTTTATTTCTCAAAAATTATTTTTAAATAAAGAGAGAGAAATTCATTTTTATCTCTCAAGACTGTCATTTAAGAAAATGTCATTTTCTGTTTTTTTCAAAATTGCATACTTCAGGACTAACGTACAAAACAAATCAGTAAATACAAGTGCTATTGTCCATTCAATAATGTTTGTATCAACATACCAGTCCTCCTCAATCATAAAAATACAAATACAGTTGTGACACAAAACTGCGTAAATGTAACATGACACAAGCAATCTGGATAGTAGTCATAACCATCTACACCCAAACAAGGCTTAGCCACAGTCACTGAAATTTTCTCCCCAGTATCATGGGAAAAATCAACAGCTCTGCACAAGTAAGACAGAAAGATATGAAGGCTATAACTAGCCATTTGCCTTGAAATCTGAACTCACATCCTGTCAGTCGAACTCTGGAAGCCTAACATCAACTTGATCAAAACAAATAATAGGATTCCTAGGTGCTGGAGGGGATGACAGAAACACGCACACTTGTAACACGAGAGACTGCATCTCGAATTAAGAGTCCAGGGCTTATACAATCTGGCTGCAGTCTTTTAATATGACAACTCGGAAGTTTTACCAAGATGCTCAGAAGAGAGCACTCTTCTGTGCTACTTAACTTAGCAGCTATATTTTTCTAAAGCAAATAATACTTTGAAAGTTTTACTTAAACTCTTCCATGAGTACCATGGTATTTCAGTAGAAAATTTCTCCTCGCCTTACCTAAATCCCAGGAGGCAGGCCCAATTCCATTACAAGCTGGATTTCCACAAAATGGAAACTGACAGTCCCGGTACCTTTCAGCCTCCATGCCCAGATCACTTGCAAACACACAGCCTGCTCAAAAAGCTATCAGCACCTGGCAGCGGCAGGCAAGCTTTGAGGACAAAGGCTCCCTATCTCACCCCATGAGCATGGGCACATGCCCATGCTACACAAAGCTTTATTATCACTTTTGCTCTGGCCAGAGAAAAAGGTGTTTTCTACCTCTTCCTTAACATCACTGGTACTCCAGCTGACCATGAACAAGCTGCCACAGAGGCCTGATATCATTATCCATATAAATAGTGCACAGTTTTCTTCAGTTTCAGTGGAAATGAGGTGGAACTTTTCCTAGACACTAAACTCAAATACCAATTTATAACAATATTAGTTAATCACATTCTTCTCACCCTGGAAGGGCCCTGGTATGGTCAGACAAACACCTCATACAGGGTCATTAGCTTCAGAGTGCTAACACACAGGCTTCCATGCACACAAGAGTTCGTCTCCTTTCCTTTTACGCTGGAGGAGGACTTCTATAGGAAACATTCAATTCGCTTGTCCATTGCCTTTTCCTTATTTTTAAACCCTGAAACACCATATGACAATTCACTGTGTTTTATTCACCAGTGGTTCCATCTGATGGGCACTGAAGTTAATACTCTGCCTGCTGGTGAGCACCTTCACTCCAGCCTTTCCCCTGCACGACATAACCAAAAGGTCAGCAACGGGCAGTGCGAGCAGGCCAGGCATGATGACACCGCGACACCATCAACATCACCAGGCTCAGCAACGCTGAGCATCCCATACTCTGAAAGGCAGCACCATTGGCTATGCTCTTGAACATAAGGTTTGAGCATGGTAATTAATTTTAAACACATATTTACATCTCATTTTCAACAATTAAGTACCGGTACCCAAATAGGTATTTTGTCACTATCTCCCTTATGTTAGTACCTGGTAGTCAATGGAATAAATGCAATACCCTAAGCATCCTGTTTCTGTCTGACTAAAGGAGAGTTTTTGAAAAAACAAAATAAAAAAAATGCTGAGTTGGACTAAAAAAAGATAAAATGGAAAACAAATTATACTTAATTATTCAAGAATGCAATAAGCAGATGCAGTCCCAGACTCAGAAAGTTCCCTGTTTTACAGCATACTGGAGCCTTATCTGCAGTTTGAATAACGCTGGCCCACAAAGAAAACAAAAAAGCCTATTAATTTTTTCAATTAGGCATTACTATTTAATCTTATAAAGTGGGCAAAAGAAAATTTATTCCATTTCTTCTCAGGAAATCTGACAAACCAGTATATTGTTCTGGCTGGCAGCCACTGTAACATCACAAGGTTTCTTAAAGGCGTAACACTGTGAATTTAACAGGTTTGAAAAAACATTGCAAGTGTAAAACAAATAGAAGTGCCCATTAGCAAAATTGCCTTTAAAAATAAATAGCAAGATAGCAAAGACGGTCTTTAAGGGAGGCTGAGGGTCCTTGTGGAGAGACGTGAACACTCCAAGCCAAACCAGTCCCACAGCGCCAGCAGGACCGAGCTATGCCACAAGTTTGCCTTTACAAGCAGCCTTCTCCTCGTGCCAAAGCAAGGTGAACTGAACGCTTTCCAGCCACAATTCTCTGAAGTTAAACTGCTACTAAGCATGACATTAAAATGGTGCCTGCTCAAGCCTCTCAACTCTGCAATCTCAGAGTCCATTCTAAGGTGCTAAGTTTAAATTCCAGCATCAGACATAAACAGGGATAGGTATCTAAACAGATACACTCACGCAGAACAGCACCTGACATGCTCTGAGGTATCTCCAGCTGACATGAAAGGATCTGTATTTTTGAGGAGCGGTGGTGACAGAAAGGAAGCATTGGGTTTGCTCCTTTCATATGCTGATACTGACATCATACCTTGGGTCTGATGCTGCAACCACGCCATCAGAGGACTTTTCCAAAGGAGTCTAACACTTGGGGAAATTGCGCATCTGCATATTGGAAGAAGGTGTTTGTTTTTTTTGTTTTTTTTTTTAATCCATCCACAACACAGATTTCTTTGCGCCCCTTAGTGCTGCAAATAATTTCTACTGAAATATTTATACTGGTGTGACTTTATTTTTCTGATGCAATATAATGGCCGGGGAGTAAAGAAGCTACAAGCGAAGTTTCACAGCATGCAGGAGGCAGCCCTGGCTGTCTGTGAGGGAAGCAAGCAAAAGCTCCTGCCGGATCTCGGGCACAGGAGGCGTTCAGGGCTGTATCTCCCACAAACACTCCAACGCAGTGCCGCGCAGTGCAAGGACTTCTGTACAGAGCATCCCAGAAAGGAAAGGAGGATGTTATAAATACACTCTATGCGCTCCTGCCATCTATTCGGTAGCAAATCAAGAAAAATTAAATTATGTAACTATTACTGTCTACATATAACACACATACACACCATATTTTGGTACCACACGGCCTAAAAACGATTTTTATTTTTCATCCAAATACCCTCCCGGTTTGCACCGACATGAGCACACAAAGGTAAGGAGACAAAACAAGGAAAAATCGTGCTAAGGAAAAATCTCCCCGGTACAACAACAGCAAGCCGGAGGACGGGAACAGAAGCCTATTTCCCCGCCGTCATTGTGCCTCGCACACCAGCCATAACCCCCGGGTGTGAGACCCCCGGGGCCGAGCGCGGAGCCGCCGCAAAGCCCCCCCAGATCCTCCCCGCGCCCGGCCCCTACCTGCCCCTCTCCTCTCCTCGCCTCCCCTCAGCGCACTGCGGCGGGCTCCGGCGGAGGGCGGCGGCCGGACCCCCCCGTCCTTGCGGCAGCGGCCCCCGGGCGCCCGCGGCGGGGCGAGCGCCTCCCCGCGCAGGGGCGCCGCGCCTCCCCCTCAGCGCCGGGGCCGCGGCCGGGCCCCCGCCCCCGACAGCGCCACCGGCCCCGGGCCGCAGCCCCGCGGGCCTGGGCGGCGCCGGGGCCGGGGGGAGGCCGCGGGCAGCCGCTGACAAAGGCGCCCGCCCCCGCCGCCACACGGCCCCAGCCCCAGCCACGTCGTGGGGGGCAGCTCCCCCTCAGCGCCCGCAGCCGGCCGGCCCCGCCGCCGCCACGCTGTAACGGCGGCTCCGTGGGGCTCTAAAATGCCTCTTTCCACGTTATTATTTCTTTTTTTCAATTCACTTACGGTTCTGAGCGCTGTTATCCGTGTCATCTGGGCGCAGAAGAGCCGTCCTTTGTCATTTCCTCAATTTCAATTATCCTGGCTATTTGAGAGCAGCCTGGTGCAATCAGCTCTACGTTTCCTACTTACTCGTCGATTTGCCTCGTTCTTTGTCCACTGCAATGAATCCCCGAGTGTTTGCGTAGGAAAGCGTGGCAACAAACGTGTAAATGCAATGAAAACTCAAAACACGCGCTGCAGCAGCAGAGGAGCGGTGATGTGAAACACACCGCAGCAGCGCAGCCCAACAAAAGCACAAGAAATGGGCACACACACACACTCGGTCCTGAGTGACCCAGGTCCTGGTTACTATTACTGAGACAACACCTCACGCTTTCCTTTCCGGTCTGAGTTTTATAAAGTCAAAATCTTCCCACAAGCAAGGAGCACAGCAGTCCTAACTATTCCGTATTCTACATCTGTTTTCTGTATCAAGCATCTACCAATACGTGGCCAACTAAATAGGTCGCTTTAGAAACTATTTCATGAAAATAACCACCTGGAAACTATATGAACGTATATCCAAATACAAACTCGGTTTTGTACAGCTTGTAGCGTATTCCCAAATCCCTGGCCTTGAAATCCTTTCTCTGTGGAAGCCCACGGCACATCTGCCTTGGGCTTCAACAGAGCAAGGGAATTTGTTCTTCAGCTCTTCTGTATGACGCGAGACAAACTGCTCCAGATCTGGGTGTATGCGGCTCTAATCCAAAGTAGGTCAAGCCATGACAGTCATTAACATCCTTCCGTCTATCTAAAGCTTTTACACTTTCTTTCAGTTGCTTTCTATGTATTGTACCTGTATTGGTGCTTACAACATAGCTTACACACGCTAAGGGCGCAAATGGTCAGCGTGACTGATTAGTCTGGCTCTTTATACTGAAGAATACTGCACCACTGCAATATATCTGTTTAGATTTACATTAAAGGCTCGGATTCAGATGATTATGTACAGGTTTGTAGTGATTTGGGTATTCTTAGATACATCTCTCTCTTTGGTGGTACCTTCACTTGGTATGGATAACATAGCGCCTATTTTACTTCCTGAAACAAGATCAAAGGGGGAAAAAAGGATGTGTGATGCCAAGAATTTCATAACATTTATAGTTATTTGTGCTTTGTTTTTGGTTATCGTGACATTTTTATAACGAGGAGATGAGAAACTGAGAAGATGAAAACCGTTAGCTAATGAATTATTCTCAGTGGATTTGCAGGCTGTAAAAGCCCTTTGACGGTGTGACACAAGTGCGGGCTGTCTTTAAGTTACACTTCTCATCTGCCAAATGAAAAAAACTGCATAAATCAGACACTGGATTTTCATGTTTCTCTCCCTCAAAAAGGATTTTGAGGATGTCCTTGCGCCCGTGCTTGAAAAAAATCCTATTTCCACTGAGCAAAAGTGTTAATTTATATGAATCTTTAAAATCCCCTTAACTTCCCCAAACATAAAAGGCAGCAATCACAACAGTGGTAAAACGCAAGGTATTTGTAGAAATTCAGCACTACTACTTTTCAGAAACTACAAAGCTGTCAATTTCTCTGCTTATATTTCTGCTACATGTACAGCTTGCTTATATTTCTGCTAAATGTGTATTTCATGCTACATGTACAGTTCTTTATGAACAGTTCCCATGTCTTTGGTATGGTTTGGGATTATTTTCAATTTTCCTAGACATGGCTGTTACTGAATGGAGTTGAGTGCACAGTAGAATACAAAGCCACTTCATAAAGGAATTGCTATTTCTCTTGTCTCCATGGATGCGCATACGTCTACAGGCACTGTGCTGCTAAGGAAGAGGCTAACTTTTCAGAGCCATGTGCTGAGGAAATGAGTAGTTAACCTTCAATAGACTCAAAGATAGAGACAAACAGCCTGCTTTTCTGTAGCAAACATTTTTTCCCCTCTTTCTGACTCTAGGGCTCTTTTTTCCCTTGCCTGGATCCACATCCTCTCCTTTGCTGAAAATACAATACAAAAGAAACCAGTGACAGAAATATGAAATCAACTTTGCTGAAGTGGGGATTCCTACTGTGTCCCCTAGGGCTCTAAAAATGTTCTGTAACAGAGACCTGAAGTGTGCAATGCATGGCAGGACATTTCTGGGCTGAGAAATACCTGTTTAAAGATAAGTTACAAAGTGTCTTAGACAGAGCTTTTACTGGATGAAAGTTACAAACATTATTCTACTCTCATGTAAAAATAGCAGAAATTATACTAGAAGATTAAAACTTTCAAAGAGTATTTGTGCTACTTGTTCCTGGAAATGATTTCACTGAAGAAAAAAAACAATTTTCAGTCATCCCACAAAATGGTTTAGTAAGAAAACTGCAAAATTTTATGAATTCTAAAATCTTTTACCATGAAAAATAAATTGGACATCCAAAACTTCCAATTACTGCCCTTGCAGTTCTGTCTACGATAAGAACCTACAACATACTGGCATAAGAATGCACCCTCTATAAAAGGGATTTTCAGCTGCTCTAACTTTGGACACTGGTGACTTAACAGAAGAGGACATATAATTAAAATAATTTATTAGACTTCAACATTAAAAAGCAATATGCATTTTGCCTGGCCATATTCCTTCATTCCTACGCATACACTAACAAAACAAGAACAAAACAAAACAAAAAAAGGCAAAAGCAAAAATATAAAAGCAAAATATAACTTTTCAGCTAACATTAAATAAATAAAACAATATTCCATTACTTCCCATCTCATTCTTCTTCCTTTTGGTTATCACTTAGAGCAAACAAAGGAAGAGTTGATGAATCATTATTGAAGATCATCATCTTGCACTGTGTGCAAGAAGAACAATACCCTTTGAGCTGGTAACTGTCCTTCCTATACAAGTTAGAAATGTTAAAAGGCAAGAAATGCAGTTCTATATTATATGAAGATTTCTCATTTTCCCAGCAATTCAGTTATCTGAAAGACAACAGGCCAAGCTGAATACCTGAAATAAGAGTTTCTTCGTCATGACCATTTAAAAGCCAAACATAAAAATGCTAAAAATATCTACTGGAAGACCATTCACATGGGATGGAAATGTGATGTTTCACAGGACTTCTGGACAGATTACTGTGCAGCAGGTGGAAATATTAATTGAAAGAATCACCCTAGGTGCCAAAATCTGCAGGACACATTCTTTGGGCTGTCCTGCCTCCTTTGTGCTGCACAAAAGGCTTAACGAGAATGAAAACCATCTGCAGCTCCCAGCTGAGGATTTTTGTGCTGTAAAGGAGTCCCTAAGTGACGCCCTGCGACCTGCGCAGCGAGGCAAAGCACGCCTGGGCTTCGCTGCCCCCTGGGCCCTTGGGAGCTGCTGCCATCTAGTATTGCATAATGCCAGGGCAGGCATGCATCCAGCCAGAGAGCCAAGGGGCTTCACGGCAGCTCTACACACTTATGGTGTGCAGAGGAGAAACTCAGCACACTGGGCCACCTGGTTAGAGTGCTGATCTGCAGACCCTCATCTGATAAAACTCTCACAGACATACCTCTGAGCACCTATCTGCACTGGCCTGCTGGCATTGGACCCATAGGAACGTTAGCACGTGAAGCAAATGAAAACATGGCCAAGTTTGGCTTTAGAAAAATTTAAACCGCCAGTGGGAAGTTGTATATTAATTACAAATACTAAAGCACTCATCTCCTACCAATAACATTTTATGAAATTATGGAAATAGTTCTTAGGTACAGAAATTAAATCTGCTGCAGTTCCTAATGCTTCCAGATAGTTGCTGAAATGTGCATAAAGATCACTGAATTGTGGTTAAAATTATGATGATAAAAGCAATTGTCAGCTTCTGTTGGTACTTGCAGAGATTTAATTTTAGAACTGTACCCTTAGGCAAGTAATATGGAAATAGATCCATACACACTGCATCCAAAGTCATACTGAAATGTCACTTGTAAAACACACCTTCACGATCTTGCTATCTGATGTATAAATGTGCCTGTCAAATCTGCAGAGAAAGCCATCAGTACTTGTAGGCTGTGGTGAGGTGGTATGGATACACTATCAATGGATCGTGGTTTTGTAAAAATCAGGAAGCTTCTACAACTGAAGAAAATGAACACGTTGTTCTTTTGGAATATTCCTGGTGAAGCAAGTAGAAGGAGTCTGTGGGGAAACAGTCCGACATCATGCTGAGAAGACGAATGGTATAAAGATTGTGATGATACGGAGACATTAGCAAGGCTGAAAAGGGGATCACAGATCTGTATCGGAGCCCTAGAGAATTTAAAGATTCATGCTGACAGTAGTGGAACAATCCCTGGTTTTCCACAGTGAAGGGAGAGGAAAAAAGCTCGAGCAGGTGGCACAGAACTGCCACATCACTGATACCACTAGGAATCACATCCCAGAAAATTTACCTGCGGCCCTTCTTCACGTTAGTTTATGCCTCTCTGGACAGTAACAATGGTTATTTGAATTACACATTTGGCCAATAATTTGACTAAAATCCTCAAACAATCTCTTTTAGGAGTTTTACTCCTTCCCACAACAGCAACAAGTACCACGCAGATGCATTTAGTAAGCAAATAAATCAGGTATTAAGGGGGCAAGCTATACTAGCAATGAATTTTCTTTAAATGATTTAGAGAAAACAGGCTTTTCTTTGGCAACCAGGCAGCAGGTTACCCTAGTGACATTAATTCATTTTGCATCCTACACAGTCTCGAATGTGAAATTAGCAGAGCTGGAAAATGCCCCTGCAGCCGAGGCAGAAATAACACACTTCTTACTGTGAGTGGAAGCTTCTCGTCAGGAGACACTTGTGCTTCACTGCTCTTTGTCAAGCAGGGTAACATGAATATACATTTCACTAACAGGCATGATCAGCAACAGAAACTCAGCAGATCACAGAGTGAGACAGAGCTGTCAAACACTTAAGCCACATCTATTCTGCACAGAACATACAAACATTAATGCCAGAAAAATAAAGCCACTCTGAAAGCCCAAAGAATCAACAAAGAAGCTTCTTGCCCATGCCTAATCCAGCTGAACCTTCTTAAAGTGCCATTGAAAACAGATGCTTATAATGACTTCCATCTACAATAGCATTTTTTCCCCATTGTAGCCTCTTCCATTTAAGAAAAGACTATAAGTTTACATTTAAGAATCCACAGTTGTCTAAAACACAGATATTGAGACTGCTATTTCAGCTAAGAATTTAATTCAGAATGGTGAAAATTACTAGAGCTTCCCTTTCCCCAATTCTTATGCCAATTTTATATAGCGAGAGATTTCTTCAATGACTGCGTAATGTACGAATAGTGGTAAACTTAAAGAAACCAGTGTTTAATCAGTTCTCTGTCTAGAAGTGTCATCATAACCATATCCAGCACCACTACAAAGATAACTGCAAAACCCTAACAAGCCCTAACACCCTAACAGCACAATCTCACTCCCTGTTGAGGCTCATAGCCAAAGGAAGAGCTTGTATTTTTTTGTTACCTTGTTGTTACTGCCAGGTACTACACAACTTCCATTTTAATATTTGGCATTTTTTCCTTGGCATCACTGGGAAAGACAGCAGTGACAAGCCATTAGAGCACAGCAATGGCAACATATGTTCCAGGAGAATATAAACCTAACATATTCTATTTTTTCAGTATACTGGAAGCTATCTGACAACCTCAAAATATTGCAACCCATCCATTCCTAACATAAATTCATTTAACAATAGTTCACTGTGCAGCTCTACTGTGTAAACTAACACTTTTGTTCAGAAATCAGAAGTCTGCAAAACAACCACAGGAATAGAGACATGTAGGTGTACCACTTTCTTACAATCTCTACATAAAATATTATACAAATAACTTCTTATAACACGTTCCTCTGCTTTATAATAGAAAGTTTTACAAAACGAAACTTGAAGTTCTTACTCTGATTTCCAACAGTTGTCATATATATTATTAAAAAATAGGTAAACAAAAAATGAGACTTTTAAGACGTGTAGATTCTGAACTCCTCCATCTGGTGATGTTGTGGTGCAGTGACCATTATGACTGAGAACAGAGACCTCAGCTACACAACTCATAGAAAGAAGTGATCCAAACTGAAGCCAAAATGAGGCGTACGACATACCACAAAGTGCTTGTGCATTAAGAACACACTTAACTCCAAATACAAACATAACTGCTTAGCTGAAGAGAGACGAATTTAAACATGCACTGTGAGTTAAGACAAATACCAACATTGCAGCATACCTGGGAAAAACAATCCCACTGCAGTAAAAACTGCTCGGGGGAACAGAGTGATGACATGGATAGGAAATAATAGCAGCAAAGAACACTGACAGGAAGCAACAATATTAGAAATCTTCACACTAACAAAGAACAGCAAATATTTGCAGAGTAAATAAAAATACAGTACAGAGTGTAGGAAATAAGACCCAAATAAGAACTGCAGAGTGATCAACAGAACACCTAACTGCTGAGCCTTACCCCCAAATCCCCATCTGCCTGTGGTACCTGTAGAAAAGAGGGGTGGCGTGTACTGCTCGATATGCAGCGCAGCAGTTCTTGCTTCTGTCATCTGCACAACGATTTACACTGGCAACTTGTGCTGGAGCCCTGCAGGTACTTTGGAAGAGCAGAGCCAAGAAGGAGTTCTCTTGAGAAAAACATTTAAAACTCAAAGATAAGGAAAAAATACTTAGAGCATAAAACCACTCCAGAGTGTCTGCACAAACTGTGCAAAAATTGCAGCATGCGGATAATGGAGAAAATAAATCTCTGCAATTATTTATATATAAATATTCTGAAACACAAATGACAGCACTGCAAGGATATTTGGAGCACAGTTTGAACAGATCAAAGTCACTTTTATACTGGCATATTTGGATCACGAATACCTGTCAAGCTTCAGCCAAGCTCACATCACTGTATTAGGCAACCATTTAAATCCCACGTAAGATTTTGGGCTGGTATGGAATCTCAGAGCAGGAATCCAAACTACTGCCTGGCAAATATTCCAGGAGCACTGAAACCTCACAAAAGTGGTTCTCTCACTGACAAATGTGATTTTGTTTTTATAAGCAACACTACTAAGCTGAGGTAGGCAGCATGTTGTTCTGCATTTCTGGTTGGCCTTGCCACTTTGCTTCCCAGGAAAACTAAAATGTCTTAAATCTCTCTTGTTCTGCTGTAAAATTCATGGGACATGTCATTCTTGCCACATTAACACCCCCTCTGTTGTTGTTTTTTTTTTTTGGTTGAGCACAAGACTTAGTTTTGTGTTTTATTACAACAGTTGTTTTAAAGGCAACTTTCGAGAAATTAAATGCTACCTCTCATTTTCTGGTAACTCTGAATGTGTTGGAGAGCTCCTAACTAGAGATTTTTAAAGCAAGATTGCATACAGTCCTATCATGAAGAATAATCCTGCCATGGAAGAATCCAGCCTACACGTGCAAAACTGCGTATCTTATTTCATGGACTCCTTTCCTGCAGACCAAGATGCTGTTACTTGGCCATAGTTACTGCTGACTTCTGAGCACACAAGTCTGGCCGTGCGAGTGATCTGGTTACTGCACGACCAGCTGCTGCAAGGTGAGTATTTGTGGCTGGGTTTTTATCAGTAAGTAGGAAAAGGACTCTATATCATATCCTGATCAGATGTGAATAGCAAACTTAATTCTAAGTCAGTGCATCTTATTAAGGTTGAGCAAAATTCATTTCCTACTGGAAAAGCTGGAAGAAAAAAAAAAAGCATCAGGAAAGAAGAGGATAAATATTACTAGTTTAGCCTTGATAGCTAACTCGTGGTACTTTACCACACCATTATCAAATGTGTCTGCATAATGTCAGTGAAGTGCAATAACAACATTACTGCAGAAAACATCGTCTCCACATAATAATCCTATGAATAATAAATGCTATTTAGGCATCAAACTACTGCTTTCACATCACGTTATAATATTACTTCCACAAAGGCAGGTAGGCCCTCATACGACATTAAATATAGAGAAAAGTGGAAATTCTGAAAAGTGTATATAAAAGTATATATTCCAGTTAATGTAACCACTTAAAAATCTTTGTGATTCCAGCTTGGCATATTTTGGAGAATATCATTAGCAAATATTTGTGAAACCTCTTAATTTGCCTAAAATTACACAGGATTTGGAGAAGCTTGCTGAAGCTAGTACTTATTTTAAGTATTAGGTCCATTTGTTTCTGAGAAGTTCTAGGTTGAGACATGAACAAAAAGTGGCAGGAAAAGAAATGTTGTTTCTCCCACGGTAAGCACACTAATGTAAGGCTTAAAAATGAAGCAGAAGCACATTTTTGCTTATACCTTTGAACTGCACCATCTGGTTGAGGCTCAATTAAGATTCATCAGTCCCTGATTGGAATGCATTCAGGACTCGCTATTTTGAACCAGAAAACTAGACAGCCAGAACACATGATTTTGTGGACTAATAAAATACAGAATACACTTTCAAATCCCTGAATCAAATGAGGATAATTTCATATTTCTTGGGTATGCATTTCTAAATTTTAGAATGAAAATACACCAGTGATATAAAAGCCACAAAAGGCAGTTTCACGTTACAGCTTTAGCCCAGTTAACATCTCACCACCATCAGAAAGATGAGGCCTTAATCCCTCCCAAATCTCCTCAAGCAGTCCCATCACTTACTCTGCATCTGCTTCGGCAATTGCCTAATTGCACAGCAAAGGCTGTTTGAGTCACTAAAACACCAGAGAATCAGGCCAGGAAAAGTGCACATTTTCTTGCTGAGTTAGCACATTATATGGGATCCCCGTGCTATCCCATAGGCACAGGAGCTGATGTGACTGACAGGCAGTCATCCCACTGGGGAGAGACAGCAAGGGAGAAGGGAAGGAGACACCTTCTGTTTGGAAGCACAGTGTTGTTACTCTGACTTGCAACCTAAACATAACTGTTTTCTGCTCCCTGGGCACTTTGTGTCTGCTTTTAGCTGTATGCTTTGTAGGTTTATGTACATCACACCCAAGTGCAGCCCTAAATTCACAAACAACAGGCAAGCGCATGAATTCAGTGCTCAGAGTACAATAAGAAATAAGGCCTTCAGGACAAATCGAGCAGTTTTATTCAAGGAAATACTGGAGAAGAAATCAACATCTGGAACACAAAAAGTTGTGACTGCATAGGAGAAGAGGGAACTTTCATTCAAGATTGTGTATTTCCATTGTTTGATGCTGGCCCCAAACCCAGATACGGTATTAGACTGAAGTAGGCTATGACTTTTTTTCCTTCAGATAGAAATGTCACAAGAAAGTTGTTTACAATGAAAATCCTGAAACAGGATTTGGCAATAGTGAAGCCAGAGTTTCCCAATAATGTGAAATTGTAAAAGCTTCTTTTAAATTTGATTTAATACTCCATGGTCAAATTCTGCTTTTATAGACAGATGGTAGCATTTTTTTTCTTTGTTTGTTTATTATAAATGCACTTAAGCACATCTATTCAGTTCACTGGAAAAAAGATGAAAATATAATTTGCAATATTTTAATCCGTAAAGCTTAATTCCTTTGCAGTCGTCATCTCAATGTAGCAACAGATTTCACTGTTGCTATTGCTACAAAGGGATTAGACTTCCTCCGTTGATTTTGAATACTGGAAAAAATACTGTAACCGCAGGGTTTGATCAGGGGGTTGTTAGAAGGGTTTTGTTTATTCCTTTTTCCATTTCACAGGTTTCACCTTGCCATTGCAATTCATATTTTCATGTTAGACTACAGCTTCTTCTACTCCAATAAAACTATCAGACATTTCTGTTGTGCTGCTTCTCCATACTCTGAGTTTGGTGAACCTCATGGAACAATAAATAACTTCTAACATAGCAAGTGTAACATGGGAATTAGGAGCAATACTTTAAGCCAACTTGAACTGTAAATTTGTAGCAGCACTATACCAAAAAGTACATTTACAGCATTTAGGTGTTCACATAGTTTACAGAGTAATACTGGGGCATTGTAAACGATGGCCATTCCTCTTCCGTCACCTCTCTCAATGTGTTCCATTACACTCTGATAAGGGAAGATGCTATTTCTTGACTTGACAGATTAATGTAAATTTACCTTAATGGGGGGGACTCAGCAAACAACTGCCTGCTGCTCTGGCACTGACCTTTTTTAAGGTTATCATTTTACACACATTGTATAGTTCAGTAAAGAAGCTTCAATTCCTTCAACAAAAACACAGCTGTTCTACGCCCGGTAAGATGCTGTCACAGGCTGCTAGACACATTCTTAGCTAGCTGTGTATCAAGGGACATTATTCAGTGATTTATTCACTGGAGTTATTCACAAAACAGCACCTTAGCTAGAAACCAAGAATTCTGGTGTCGGACTCTAAAGCAGCATACACTGATATGAAATATTTGACATTACACAAGCATCTGGCCACCAAGCTCTACTTTTCTGTTCTGCAGCACAAAGATACATTCTTGCTACAGAATATTTCCCCTGCAAATGTTCAGAGGTTTTCTACTTTTTTCAAATCTATTGGGAGGTATGGGAAGGAATATAGTGAGGTCATTTAGTCTACTGCTTCCAAACCTTTTTTAAAATCCAAAGACCAGATACTACTTCAGGAAAAAAAAAAAAAAAAGTATATGGAAAATGTATTATTTTTCGGTGGGAAAATAAGTGAAAAATAATAAGCATTCAGGCAAAACAAGGTCTTACACATTAAAAAGTTACCATACATACTATTTCATTTAAAATATTCGTTAGAAAAATTATAATAATTCCTGACATTTCCCATCAAAAGTCAACAACACATAGCTGCCTACTCACAAAAATATACTTGCATGAGATTTTATTTTGCTTTTTCTAACTGCAATTCTTTACAGATGATGAGGCCAGAATCATCTCCTGTTTAGGATACGAGCAGGGTCTGGTATCTTAATATTTACTTATCATTTACTAATAGATGCCTAGTCCATTCTTCTGCCCTAAAGTAGAATGAATTACGACTAAGCCATTTCTAGGAGATTTTATGTACTACATCAGAGCAAGCAACCACAATACTGTCTCTGACCACAAGTTCTACAAGGAATAGTGATTACCTTCAAACTGCACTGTGAGATTACAGCATTATACACAGTTTTAGTGTACATAGCTATGAATTCTGATTACAAAATATAATGGACAAAAAATCTGTCCTATCAAACAGCAAATGCTACTGACTTCAGTAAAAGCCAAGATGTCATTCAGCTTATATTTGGCATGAATCAGTAACTTTGCCCATACAAGTATGAATCTGTGCTCATTGCATCCTGCAGCCTATTGCTTACTGAAAGATATTCCAGCTCTGTGCTACTTCTTAAATGTCCGACACTGCCCTGTTGACTGCAATTGTGCATTCTTCCCATAATCACACAAATCCTATTCCAAAGTGTCCCATGCACATAAAAAGAGGGTACAACTCCCAGATTGCCAGCATACCTACCATTTATTGTTATAATTCTATTTGACAATTATTATTTTTTTTACAGTGAACAATAACTAAGTGAAATGGAAGTATCCATTTGCAAAGACTAGAATTTCTATGCCACTTCATGAATTACTAGAAACTGATTCAAGGCAGGCAATCCCAAACTTAAGCATAAAATTAACTGCAAGGAAGTCTTGCTTTCTGCTTTTCAGTTTGGCATATTATTAAATCTTCCTCCTATAAATCAACTCATTTAACAGCAGTGTTCTGCTTCCACCTGTACAAAAAGAAAGTCAGCACAGGGGTTTGTAGTACCACAGATTTTTCCATAAATATTTAGTGGGCTCAATTACAAGTCAGTATCTGGAAAAATTGTACAAGAGCTTTGGCTGGTACAAGCACAAAGCTGTACCCTCAACAACCACCTGCAGAAAGCAACTCCTACATATACAAAAATGCTAATTTCTCATTCCTTCAGAAGACATTTTCTTATCCTTTCCAAGCACTAAAAATCTACTCGTTTTAGTAATAAGAATGGAAGATGAGTACAATTGCTGGGACCACATTCCCAAAGAGTTTGCCTCTTGTTACCTCATGAATTCCACACAAAACAAAACAAAACAAAAACCAAAGCAGTAGTACTTGCAGTATAGCATTGCAGAAAGGAAACACAAAAGAAAGCAAAAGGCCTGTGTGAGAGCTGCCTATAGTAAAGATGGAGATTTGCACAAATAACAGCACATGCATTTGCCCAGCTGAGTGGTACCAAATGCAGGAATAGCCACTTAAAAAATCTCCAGTGCTAGACTATTTCTTTGTGTTCAGAATATCAAGAGAAGCACATCAATTTGATGGTGTGAGCAGGCTGTCCAAGGTCAATTTTAGAAGAATAATTTCAGTGTTCTCTTTAAATAGTGTTTAGTCATCAATACCTTTTCTGAGCACTTACAAGGATGATGGTTGCAGTTTGACAGAGAATTACAAATACAAAATCCATCAGCCATTAAGGAAACAAGGTTTGAAGGGAGAAATAGTATTTTATAAACCAGTATTCAGGGCAATTGCATTTTAACTTAATTAAATACTGCGCCATCAGAAGTACAAAAAACCCTGCATTGTTTGTAAATGCACTTGAGCCTTTTAAATGAGACCAGCACTTTTTCATAAGTACATCAACAAAAATGACAGCCACTAGGGAAAAATCAATCAACTAATATTAGAATAAAGCTTAAATAAATTAATTAACATATATTTTGCTGAATATGTTAACTTTTTAGTATCAATTAAACCATGCTACTCTAGATAACTAAAAGCATTAGCTGCATTAATAACTGCTACTGGTGCAAATTGTTTTGAGAGATAATAACCAGACTCTGGTGTACAGGACTACCATAATTTTAAAGCACATAAATGACACTTTTCCTCCCATTGATGAATGAATTCTGTACACAGTGGACACAAGAATTTTGAAGTAAAAAAAGGCAAACTGTATTCTCCATTTGTGCATGCATTTGGTTTACAGTACATGTCAGTCTGCGGCTCCCAGGATCTGGGCCACACTCTGTAAAGCTATGCAGCAGTCCCTGGCTATTTGCAGAAAAATAGCACAGCACTTCAAAGAGACCATGGCGCAACAAAGCCCCTTCCCAAAATATATGCTGACTTTTGGTTATTTCAGAAAGAAAACATTCCCTGTAAGGACTGCACAGACAATTCCCAAACTCAAAAATCAAATGTTAATTAAAATACTATGTGTCCCTCCTAGAAAACACAATGCCTTCGTTTCCTATGCATCCCTGTTATCTTATTGTCCAATGGGTTTCTCCTGTGTTGTTGTTTGCATGTTCTCCAGGGGAAGTCATTATTCCAGTAAGAAACTGAAAACAACAACATGCAGGTGATACCAGTCATGTACCTCTGTCATGTCAGTGTATTACCCTTAGAGACTCTTGCACTTCACAAGTAAGCCAGCAGACCACCCAAATTGATGTGTCACTGGTATTAAGACAAGAGGCAAATGAGGCAAACCCTTACATAGAATTTAACTGTATTTCATAAAAAAACACATACATAGGATTTAAAGCTTTCAACTTCTGAATTTAAAAATAAGAAAAAAATATATTACTAAGAGCGCTGTTATTGAGTTAACAACTGAAACTGATGATAATACAGATCATGCTTTGAGGTTTTCATCCACATAGCCAGAGGCCCCTTCCTTTCCCAAACATATGGAAAGTCATAACATAGAAAACATTAAAAAACATTATAAATATTTTTGTTTTCATATGATGTTTTCCTTACATTTAAAAAATCAACATTTACAGTGCCAAAAGCATGAGAAGAGACAGAATTATATCAAGAACAGACTTTTTCTTTCACTTTCACAAATTTATGCAATTGTTTCACATTTTTTGAGAGTTACAGAGATGTAAATACAGAATGTTACTGTTCATAGGAGTACTACTGACAATCTGTTTAAAATGGATTCAAACACCTGGCTGAATTCACTGTACTCTGCTTACATGAAATATTGTTTCTCAGCAGGAGTGTAAGTCACTGTTCTATAAGTGTACCAAGTGTCCTGGTATGGTTTCATTCGATTTCAGTGGAAGACATGCAAAGACTGGCAATTCAAATAATGAAAAACATTTCTGTCATTGCAGGACTATCATGTTTGAGTGTTTTAGATGTCATTTAGATTTATCATATGCCTTTAAATCTATTCAAATTTATGTATTAATTTGTCATGTACAAGGTCACTGATTTCACTTGATTTCAGTATTCTTTTAGTTTAGTGTCTGAAAAGGGGGCATTTGTCTCAGAAAGGTGAAAATGCAAGAACGTCCATTGCCACATTAGGTTTTTACATGCTAAATCCCTGAAGATATAGGGCTGGACTGATAAGCTGATATAAAGTAATTAAAACAGAAGCTGATTCTGTGCTCCCATAGCTCAGTGAAACAGGAATGAGATCAAAATGTCGTCACTGTTTCTTGTCCTCCTAATTTCTTAGTACTGTACACAGAAGTTAAAAAAAATTATATCACTGTACTTTGGCTAATAACTACTTGCTGAAGTAAATCTGAGTGCCATAAAAACATTATTTATTTAAATCGATGGGATTTTTCACTTACTCCTAAAGGTGGAGATGTCAGCCCAAATTTTGCAGACTTCTCAGAGAGGAGTTGGGCAGCAAACTGACACATTTTCCAGATATTGATTGTCCCTTGGTCGAGTGCACTGTAGCCTGTTTCCCAATTTCCAAAAGTGAGAGTTCAGATTTGAAATCAATATACCACTTAAATTGTCATCTTACTGAATCCTCATTCAAGTGAATGAATAGAATTCAGATAAAATACCAATTATTTTAGAAGTGTTCCACACTTCTCATATACACATTTGCAGACAAGAAATACTAATATTCAGTATTGCAATACTCACTAAGACAAAGTTTGAGAATAATACTATTTGCTCTGTCTGTAAAAGCAGTGGGGAAAAGGCTGACGAATAGTTTTGCTTTTTATCCTTTTTAGAAAATATTACAAACTTTCATATGTAGAACATTGTACATGATGTATCTAGTGCGTTTGTTTTTCAAATACTGATTGCATAAGCCATTGAAAGGAAAACCAAAACAGGAGAAATATTAAAGTCATATAATATATACTGATAACCTGAATTCTCACTAAGTTTTGCAGACTTAACAGCACAGAAGACTTTTAAGGATGGACCAGGGAACACTGCTTTCAACGTATTTATGTTGAGAGCCTTCTTAGTGTGCAAGGGATGATAATTAAAAAAAAAATGCTTGCTTAAGATTTAGATTAAAATATGATGGACTGCACTAGGACGGGCCAGGCAAACTCTGGATTTACTATCTCATTAATGATAAAACATGCTAGACAAGATGAAGAGAAATCATGAATGGTTCTGAAGAGGAAACATTCAACTAACACTTTCTACAGCTTGCAACTTACAATAAAAGGGGTAGTCTAAAAGAAGAGGACAAATTAATCAAAGCAACACTCAAAGAACGCAAACTTACAGCAGTGATAGGAATAGACCACGGAGCTGAGGCTCTTACTCCTACAAAGCATCTTCCTTCACAGAATGCTAACCTGGATGCACAAACAGATCCAATTTAGCAGATTCGAGTTATCCCACCTTTCAATTCAAACTTGCAAGTTCCACCTACTGCTGCAGCATTTTCTCACACAACCCAAGGAATCCAAAAGAGAGGTCTTTGTGATTACAAGTATTACAGAAGTGCTGGGAGCTTAGGACTCCACCTTGAACAAAGACTTCAGTTCTACTGCAAAGCAGAATTCAGGAAAAATTGACAAAAATATGGTGGGGGAAGTATCTAACATGCTGGAATAAAACTCTGTTGATTAATGACAGTTGTAGCACGCAATTATCTTTAACTGTATGGTAAATCAAAGTCGGAATTAAAAGAAATTATCAATTATCAGAATAGTAAAAAGGCTAAAACTAAAGGAAATGACATTACAGGAAAGTAAAATGTAACAGCACCTTTAAGCAGTGAGCGCTGTTAGAATATGGAAAAACTGCCTATGGAAAACCCTATTCCCTGAAAAATTGGAAACAAGACTGAAAAGCCGATTGGAGCCATCAACAAGCTAGAGCCATAAAACTGCTAAAATAATGAAAATGTTATATAAATTATCAGATATTATTTTTTTGTATAATTTACAAATAAATGTCATAATTATGTGTATAATTTAAAGTTTTATTGAGATATGTGATCTGTTGTATGTCACACAAAGCACTGGTGTTTTGGTAAGAAACAAAAGTACACCGGTGTTATTAACCACACATTAAAAAACATGCTTACATCCCACTTCAGCTTGCAACTTTGTGCAGTACTGATAATTCCACCAGGCATATACGTAGGTGGCAAACTATGGAGATGATACTGATTTGGAGAAAAAAGTAGGAGGTCTGTCATCATCATGGTGCCTGCCCCAAATCTTATTGCCATATAAACACTATTAAAAATAAAATAAAACGGCATTTTAGGTTATTTCTGAAGACTACCATGAAACTGTCAGGGAGGATATTTGCAGCTGAAAAGGACACAAAATTGTTTAATTTCAGCACCCAACATTCACTTCTTTGATCACAGTGTTCTTTTAAAAAGTTTTCTGTGGAAAACATGCTACAGACGGTTTGATGTATACGTCTTACTCCTACATTTTTTTATGTGAAGTTATTCTTATTGAACTATACAGCCACTTCTGAAAGTAAAATAACGAATGTGAAGAAGCTCAGATCAATCAGTTCTTTCAGTACAAACAAATTAAGAATACCTTTCGATCTGTTTGTTTCAAAATTTATACAGTACCTTCAGAATTAACTACCCTTCTGTCAAATATTACTACCTTACCTCAGCTCAAAAAGCATCTCTGAAATATAGTTTCAATCTGACCTACATATCAGTTGCTCTTTTATGTTCTCACTTCATATACACAGTATCCTACTGCATAAAGCTAGACATTGCCATTGTATCAATGTGCTCCGATTAATGAACAGCTTAAGGACAACATCAATAGTTACCTGAATACTATAGAATAAAAAAAATATTACTTTTAATATTCAATGTTATTTATGCATCTCTACTTTGGGTGAGAAACTTAAGAGTGACTTAATTTATCATTTATAATCCCCCTTTTCCCTGGTGATCTTTAAATTCCCTCACATCCCACACTTCTTCACAATTCTCCTGGCAACATCCCCCAGGAAAAGTCTTCCAAGTGCGGATTCTCAAGTGGAGCAATGACAGCTTTACATCAGCTGAGAATCTCTATTTTACACACACATTAGTGATCAAATGTAGTGCAGACCCATCTTCAGTGTCATTCTTTTTGCTCAGAAAAGCTGCAACTCTTCCTCCAAAACAAAACAGTAATGCCAAAAGATCTTAAAATCAAACCAATTATATCCATCAACAGAATGCAAAATTTTCATAGAATCATAGAATGGTTTGGGTTGGAAGGAACTTCAAAGATAATCTAATTCCAGCCCCCCTCACCACCTCCCCCCGCCATGGACACCTTCCAGTAGACGAGGTACTGTCAGTATTAATGGATATCCACCAGCTGCAGTTGCACAAATTATAAAATGTGTAGCCACAGTTTAGATGTTCCAACACTGCTGCTCTTTGCTGCCATCTACAGATAGACTTCAAATTAAAAAAAAAATAAAAATAAAATCTACTTTTAATTTCCAATAAAATCTCAACATACTCCACAAGCCAGTTCACCCCGGGTGTGTTTTACCTCAACATATTTGAAGTTTCAGACAAAGATGAGCCCAAGTGAGAGGTCGTTGAAAGGTATTTGGATGCTGCCCAGTCCTCGGTGTTCTGCAGCCGGTACAACATCTGCTGCTGGTAATCGGGTGCTCTTCTGCCCTGTTCAATGCACGGGCTTCAAGCCCCTCGGAAGCCAGATGATCTGCCAAAAGTGAAAAAGAAAGTTTTACATCTCTAGTATGGATATCTTAAATACTTTTACTTGAGTCCTCAGAATATCTAATGCTTAATGTTCACAGCATTGTTTTAGTGTGTTTCAGACAGCACGTTTCCAGTTTCACTGCTGTATGTTCTAACCACGAGGCTACGAAGCCAGGTCCGCTCCCTGCATTAAAACGGAACTCAGCAGATTGCAGTGGTACATTTTTAAGAAGATTAACGCCTCAGATGCGTGGTGGAGACAGCATAACCGAGAAAGACTGCTGGTCAGTACCGAAGGATTGCACGCTCACCGAGCGCGGCACGCTGAAGGCTTACAGCCCCCCGGGAAGGCATGCTCCGTGTTGGCACCCCGGCAGCAAGCCGACCCACTGCAGTGTCCCGCACAGGTGCGATTCCAGCACGGCCGCGGGGCGGCGGCGGCGGCGGGGCCGGGCCGGGGGCGGCGTGAGGGGCCACCGCGCGGAGAGCGGGAACCCGGGAACTACAACTCCCGGCGGGCCCCTCGCCCGGTGCGTCTCAACAATGTACATATCAACTAAAGTAAAGGAGACTTAATTCTTCCGTCTTCATGACTAAAGTACCTCTTAAGAGACAATTTTAAGTGGGGCATACAAATTCTCTTTACTTCTGTATCCAATACTCGTGCTGATCGAGGCTTTGTTAATTGAAAGAACTTTTGACTCATCTTTGCAAATGATACCTTGGGTGTCGTAACATTTTGGCTAGATTTCGCTCCCTACCCTGGTCGTGCTGAATTGTCTTCTTTTTTTTCAGTAAACTAGGCAGCAGAATAAGAGGCTAGCTATTATGGGAAGGTTGATTCAAATTCCACCAAAAATGCTCCAACTTTTAGATCTGTGTTTTAATCAGGGACCTGTCATTATCTGTCAGCACACGAAAGCTTGTAAAGTCACGTATGGGCTATTTGTACACTCAGGACAAATTAGTTTCATACACACTAGACAAGCAATCTCAGAGCTGGTATATGTAGGAGATTAAAAATAAGCATGTAGTCACACCAAAGTTAAGTACAATACAGTTAACTTATGGAATAAATTTTTCAAAAGCAATTTTGCTGAAATACTGAAGTTAAAGAAAAGTATCAAAGAACAATGCATTTTTTAGAAATCTTATCTGTTTGTGGCATATTCAATAACTAAACTAAAACATTAAATCAAAATGTCACCTTTTTAAATTACCACACAGGTAACAAAACATGTCCTGATATTCTTTTAAATCTTTAGATTCCAAGAACTGTACCATTCCCAGCTTGACAAAGAAGCAAAAGTAAGTTGTAAACAAGCACTGCCGAGGAAAATAGCTAAATAGAAATGAGAATGGGAAGAACTTGAGGCCTTCCCAATGTACGACGCTTTAGAGGCATAATTTTTCTGTCGACAAATGCAGCTGAGGCTACTAACGGCTGAAT
This sequence comes from Cygnus olor, assembly GCF_009769625.2. NCBI lineage: Eukaryota > Metazoa > Chordata > Aves > Anseriformes > Anatidae > Cygnus > Cygnus olor. The sequence goes on along the minus strand of NC_049174.1, from coordinate 1,689,187 downwards.
GTCTGATTTTATTAATTATTTTATCAGTTAAGGGTTGCTCTACATGTTTATTGAAAGATTAACTCTCTTATGCTGTTGAAATAGCAAAACACAATGATATGAGTGCTTTCCCTGGACAACTGACCACAAAACACAGTTGTGACAGCACAAGTATTGCGTAGAAAAGAGAGAAATATTACTATTGGTACTACAGAAAAATCAGGACCTTGGTCAGCTGAGTACTAAATGGGGGAAGAGATATGCTTACTGCCTCTGTATGGACCATGTGTGCTGCCAGTTGTCTCTGAAAGAGTAAGTTTCAGTGAAGATAAAGTAAAAGGTGAGCTCAGATGTGAAGTCTTGCAGGTCTGGGAATGGATTCCTTGTGTTGGGAATTATACCACTTCTAGTAGGAAGACCTTTTTTTAAGTTCAGAAGCATCGAGATTAATTATAGCAGAGGCAAAAAAATTGAGCTCAGAAGGATATGAAGTCACCCACAACTTTAAAAGCAAAGTTAGAGCAGGTACTATTCTGATTATTATTTTAAGATATATGTTGGCAAGAGACTTGCACTACAGGAGCCATGTCTGGTCCTTAAAAGCGTGCATAGTCATGTGGCAGTAACTTAAAGGAAATAGGGATGAGACAAAAACTTGATATGCTTGAAGTGCCTGGCTAAATGACATTTTTTATTTTTTAATGGATGTTCTGTTTTAATTGCCCTTTAGAATGCACAGCTGTCTTCTAGCAAACAACACAAAGCGAACTGGCAACTTCAGTCTAAAATGACTGCCCTTAGAGAAACTGCAGAAAAAGCACAGGTAATCCTCTTCAACTGTTTTTAGAATGTAAATAAAGTATAACAAAACAAGTGATTACAACGGGGAATGACCGCACATTTACCAGGAAGCCTCAAATACAGGTCAAGAGACAACACTTAGTACCCTCTGGTAACACGAGCTAATGAACAACTTCTAGTGAAGGAAATTCAGTTAGTAGATAACTGTTCATGATTTCCCAAGCTTAAGGCTGGAAAGTCTAATACTTAATTGACTTGGCTTTTTTTGAAAGTGTCCTCTTCAAGAGACAGGACATGAAGGACTGCTTCTCTATCAAGTAGGACATTTATATTCCTTTGCACCTTTAGAATCTGCATGATTATGTTTCTGTTTGTCTCTGTCAGAAAAGGAAGATCTTCAACAGCAGGTACAAAAAATTATTTTGAAGTTATTTTCTTGAAGGCTGCTTTAGGACCCTCCTAACTAAAATTCTTATTTACATACCAGTTTTGCTTTCAGAAAGATGATTTGTTGCTATTGTAGTGGCAAATGTGACACACTCTCCTATTTCCTACTAATTCTGTATTTTGACTTATAACGCCTCCTCTCTGGAGCATGAAGAGGGAATGAGGACAGGACATCTCGGCAGATATTTTTGAACTTCAGAGTTGATTTGTGACCTTCTGATCAACAGTACTGAAGATACGTAGTATTCACTTGAATCTAGACTTTAGATAACAATGATGTAATATTTCTTTTGACAGATAACGACAATAGGAAATGAAATAACACAGGGAAAGAACAAATTGGAAGTAGGAAAAAAAGAACAAGAGGCTACTGGAACATTTGGCTGCATGGGCATATGAACAGGTAAGACGTGTAAGGGATGGAAAATATCTACCTGAAGCAACAGGGAAAAGTTAAAATATTCAGGGAGAGACAGGACACTGAACACCCTTTTTTGTTGTTTTTTACTTTATTTTTCTTACAGAAAGGTAATTTCTGCTCTTTTTTCCTCAGTATATCCAGCAGCAGGTACAACAGGTCTTGGCAGAGGTGACTGACAGCAGGAATAAACTGTCCTGTGACAAAGGAGAACTTCAGGTACCGTCAGTATCCTATTTGTCAGTTCACATGGGAAACTCCATTTATTTTTTATTTTTTTATGTTCAGCTAATATATGACTGCTTAACCTGAGCTCTTCACTACTTAATTTGGAGGGAAGCTTTTATTTGTCTTTCTGTTTATGTGCTTGACACTACACAAACACTTTATTTTGAGAATTGTGTAGAAAAAACATCTTTGATCTGGCTCATACCACTTACTGCCTTTGGGTGATAGATCAAGGCAAGATGATGTTGAAGTAGCATCTCTAGGATTTGTGATAAGTTACTTAATGTACAAAAACAGTTGAATGGCTAAGAACCACCAGGAGGCATTAAAAAAAATACAAGTAGAAAATTGGTTGAAAGATTAGAAACATGGAAAATTTTACGAAATATAGGAATTAACAAGGAGGGAGGCAAACCATGGTGATAAGCAAAAATAAGCAGTGTACATAAGCTTTCTTAAATATTATTTAGCTGGACAGTAAATGAGGTGCTGGAGGTAAAGCTTTTACTTCAGTGTGACCTATGAATTTGGGGCAGTGGTGCAGAAATTCCTGAGGTTCTTTTAAAAACAGCACAGAATGTGTAGTGGTTATTAGAGAAGCTGCATTTATGCAATAGCCCTAGGTCTCATGGTAGTGACAGAACAAAGTGATCCAAAACATACTTAAATTAGAACAAGGTGATTAATTCTAATCTGGAAGTAATTCTATGGAAAGATAAGTCCCATAGTAGCATGGGCAGCAAGTGAAATGCTTTTAACTTAAGAAAAATAAAACATTTGCTCTGGGCAAAGAAGAATTGCTATATCACTCTGCTTCTGTGTTGCAGTCAAGCTAATGCTTTTCCCTTTCTTCACTAAAAAGAAGCTGAGCTATTTTGTCACACTTCTTAAAACTGGAGTGCAGAAGCTGGAGGAAGAAATGTAGTGTCTCATAAGATGCACATTTAAATAATAGCGAGCTTTGCAAGTGCACTGTGGCCACAGAGACCAAATACATTAAGGTAAAACAACTTTGAGAACTTCTTACTCCTCAGAATTAGGGTCAAACTAATACTAACATAGCCATTAGAAATCAGATTCAACACACCTTTTCCTGAAGAACAGAGAACACATTTAACGTTAACTTTAGAATTCTAGTCTCCAGGTGAAAACAGAACTTTTTCATTAAAGTATGAGAACTGTGGAAGCTCAGCTAAACTTCATGCAAATTTTTCAATTTTCATGCAAGCTTATTACATGTTTTCAGGCTAGAAAACACACAGGTTACAAGACTATAACAATAGTCTTCTTGATTTATCATTAGTTCCAGTTAGAGAACAAATAGTGGCAAACAATACCTGTCTAGCGATGTTGCTGTAAGGCAGGTAGTTACTCTGCTTCAGTCTGTTCACTAAGTCGTAAGGGACAGAAGCACAGAGAAGAGTTGTGTTATCTTGGACAGTGAAACCAAGCTTGTACATACAAGATGGTGAAATGGAGTCTGCTGTTAAGAGCTTGCTTGGTAAATGAGAAGCAATAGGAGTCTGTAAAGAACAGTTACTGTTATAAGTTCATTCTTCCTTGTGAACAGACATCTTGAGACAGTTATTTGAATTTATAGGTTAGAATAGTGATCAAAATATCATTTGTTGTTGGGAAAAAAATATGTACGTTGTTGGAAAAACAAGGAAGGTGAAAATGACAAACTGTTGATCATATCCATAACCTACATACAGTACTCTAGAAATTACACAGAAGATATAGCCACGTTTAGGACGTTTGCCTGGAAAACAGGAGGTCCTATTTTTGCTGTTTCCAGAAAGCAAAATGAATCAAATATTTCTCTTCTACTTCAATTCTCCATCATAGAGAATGGTCTCTCAGAAAATCAAAGGGAATTGGATATTATGTTAATAGTTGCAATCCATAACCTGAACGCTTTCAGATTTTGGGAGAGTTAAAACACTCAGTTCTGCTGCTTTTCGGTTACAGAGAACTAGCTGTAGAGAGCTCCCATGGAAGGTACAGCCCAGGCGGTGCTTAGAGCCAGGGGACTGCTGTGGCACTGCAGAGCTACGACGGCAGGTGACATCACAGTCAGGGAAGCACAGACTTCTGGTGAAGTTCTATCAGCACTGTGTCTTGCTGCTGCTGAGACACAGAGGGAAATCGTGCAGGTTTGGGTAACACGCTATGGAAAGTATCACAGAAGAGAGCTTAAACCGCTTTGTGTGCCTTAAGGCATTTTACATGAGACAAAATATCTTCTAGAATTAACGTAAACTTAGGAATCAAACGTAGTATCTATTTGTTATAGTAAATAGGTGGTTTAGAGAGTATTTCATTAATTTCTTGCGTTTTCTTGTACTCTCATCTACACTGCCAATGAGAGCTGATGGATTTTGTGGTGGAAATGGCACCAAAAAGAAAAAAATCCCCAGCAAGGTCTTGACAGCAGAAGTCTTCTGACTATAATGCTAGGTCAGCTGCAGGCTCAAAAGAAGAAGTTATGGAATCCAATTTACGTACCTGTACTCTCCCCTCTACTTCACACTGAGTTCATTTTGAACAATACAAACATTCAAGAAATTCTGCTTCTGAATGTGGAGATAATCCTATGGTCAGCCTGAAAATTCTGTTAAATGCTGTAAAGAACATGGGAGAAAAACTGGAGGATAAAAATAGACATTCTCTCACCAAGATTCTTGAAAACTTCATCGTCTACTGGGCTTAACAAAGGAAACTTTAATGTGGTGAGTGAAAACCATGACATGCAACTTATAAAGACAGCTAATTTCAATTAACTAGTTGACGGCAATGAAGAAATGGCTGAAAATTGACAAGGACCAAGTCTTTCATGTGTTTTTTGTTTGAAAACAATGTAGGTGAAAACTTAGGCTAAACAAAATAAGAATTAACGACTGATTTTGTTGAGAAACCTAGCTTTGTGCATTTGTGGCATTTCCTAGGTGCCCAGAGTTCAGAAGTAGTGGAACTGTCAATAAAAAAAATAAAATACAAAACCAACCCGCTCACCTCCTCCAAAAAACAGTACCACACAGTTTGGACTTAAAACAGGGGTAGAACAAAGTTCATGTACTTGGAGGGAACACTTTCCGTGATCAGAACCATTGCATACTCTTAGCACTAGTTAGTTATAAAAGAATCAAACTAGTAAATGGTGATTTTCCTGTTAATTTGCCTGATGATTTCTTGTACTGCAGATGGCAAACTTGCAGCGTCAGCTGGAGGCAGCAAAGGACAATAACAGTAAGGTGACAACAATGCTGGAGCATGCGTTAGCTTCTCATAGCAAGATGCAGGCAGTTCTGGATGCAGTACAAACAGAGTTGGGACACAAGGACGCTGAAATCAGCAACTGCAGATAAGACAGGTAAATGAAGCTGATTCTGTTTCTCTGGTCTATCAGCAGTGTGGTGAAGACAGATTCAGTGGAAGATTGGCACCTTTCCCATGCTCTGGCTAACAAGGTATAGGAGAAGTTAACCTGAACAATTCCTATATTCTTTCCTGCCACACTGAATCATACTATAATGAGCAAAATACACTGAATGTTTGTGGCTATAGCTGCAAGAACTGCACTTATAAAGATTTGGCTTGTCAGGTATCATGAATCTTGTGAAAAGAAGGTTAAAAAAATTAACTTCAGTGGCAGGCAAAACTTACTATGGTCAAGCTAGAGCTCCAAACTTGAAGATAGTTACCACATCAGAGGAGATGTGCACAAGTTGACTTATACATTATTTATCTGATTTCCATTTTCAGGAGCCAGAGTCAGCAGAAAATGCAGATGTTAGAAACGGAATTGGAACATCACAAAGCCAAACTGTTTGCCATGGAAAGGCAGCACAGCAGCCAGGTAGAGAACACATTTTTCAATAGTAACAATCAACATTGCATTTTTGGGGTCGAGACAGTTATCTTTTCTTTTTTGGTGAGGACAGCATGGCATGACACATTCACATGAACAGAGGCAAAAAAAAAAAAATCCATCAGCCTTTGGCTGTGGAACAGGAAAATCATTATCCAAGTGCTGAAGGTGGCAAGCAACTTCTTGCAAAGAAAAATTCCTTAGTACAGGTGAAGGTTTTATAGTTTACAGCTGCATACAGAAAATGGACAGAGATTCCTGAAGTATACATAAAGCCTTTTATTTTTTCTTATTTGAAAGAAGAGGGAGCAGGAGGAACGGAAGCCCAGGCAGTTGCTTTCTTCCCCCCTCTCTTCCATAATACTTAGCTTAAAAATAATTACCTCACAACCCAAACACAAACCAAAGAACATTTTTTTCCACGGGAGTCATGGTTATATGACAAGTTCTGATTTTCTGACTAAGCTAGTTAGTGATTGGCTTCATAAGTATTCCCATCTAGGTGCCTGACACGTGTAATGAGACAGCTGGTAAACAGACTTACTTCCTGTAACCTGATACTGACTGGGAATGGAAGAAAATATTCCTGTGTAAACTTTTCAGTTTGGGTAAATATAAATCTGATCTGTTGTTACTGCACAGTTGGAACCACTTTCTAAGGCACTGGAAGTTGCTAGAATGGACAAAAAGACACTTGCTCTTCATTTGGAAGAAGTTCAGCAGGCCAATAACGTCCTGCAGAGTAAGCTGATCCACACTCAGTATGACCTGAAAAGTAAAGAAGCTGAGCATCAACAGCTGATGGCCTGCAGGTAAGACCAGATCCAAGATACTATACCTGAGGAAAAACATTACTTTTTACTAACAGAGCTTTTTATGGTTCTTCTTATCTATCAGCATTGACTACGCTGAGCCAGCAGTATGATAGTCTCACACAGAGCTACAGAAATGGGCACTTCCACTCAATTCTGTAATGACTCTTGAACCTGTTCTGCTGTACTGCTTACTCAGGGTCGTTATGGTATTTCTAAAAGCACCTTTTCCATAAAGATAGCAGATATCACTTCTACTTTAGAGCGGCCTGTAGTAGGTAGAGCAAGGAGAGCATAGGATAGCTGTTAAAATCCTCTAATCCAAACTTAACACCAGTAAGTACAACCTCAAAGCAAGTAACTGTTGGTGCAGTCTGAATATACATGTTATCCTTGTCTAAACAGGCTTAGCCATCTAATTTCCTGGAATCGTCAAAGTTTTTTTTTTTAAAAAAAAAGCCTTGTACAGCTATTTTAAACCTCCTTGGAAATAAATGGAATATGAAATATTTAAAGTCACTTCAATCTCTAAACAAGTGTTGCAAAGCATATATCTAAAAAACATTTAATGGAATTCTCTATCCTATTCACATATTTAAAAAGTAAAGCATTACTAAATATACATGTGAATAACTGAATTCACCTCTTCTCTTTAAAGGGAGCAGTTAATGGAAAAACTTAAGACTGAGGAAAAGATGCACATAGAAAACGTAGAGACTTTGAAGAAGCAGTTCCATGCTGAACAAGAGGTTTCTAGGAAGGCTGCCCATCGAGAGTCTACTGAGGTGAAAAGGGATATAGTTAAAAGATTTCAGTGAGTGGCTTCCATAGAAAAAGGCCCTACAATGTCCAATTTTCATCAGAACAAAAGCATCTCATAACAAATATCTCCTTTTCCATTCATCATGGAGTTATCCATCACCTGTTCACAACAAATTTTGTTATGTGGTAGACAGACATCTTGGTGGCCACACACAGCAATGTCCGTACTGTCTAACTTCTTCCGTGTCCCACTGAATATCCTGCAACACTATGTACCTTATTGTACATGATGTCAACATTTATATCAATCATTCCAGTGGCTTCAAAAGGATAGTCTGATGTCGTATAGAAATCACCAAGGATATGCTATAGGATGGATGCTGCTTCGTTTTTTGTGGACTGGCTCATAATACTCAGCATGACCTTAGTATTAACTCAGATCCCAGCATGCATTTTTTGTTCCTTTGTTACAATGATATTTAAAAAAAAAGTCAAACCACCAGGTGCTGTTGCTTTTTTCAGATATAGCCAATCAATTGGATGCTCTGCTTGTTGTTGTAGAGAATTAACTAATTTTTACAGTTAATGTGTAATCACTTTTTCCTGTCCCTTAGCTAAAGAAGGCTCTTCAAGGCTCATCCTCTAAATTTGCTGAAGTTTCCTGTGCTAACAAGGAGCTGCTGCAGAAAGTGATAGAGCTGGAGAAGACTTTGTCCAGTTACTGGGAAAAGCTAAAAAGCCAAAGAGCTCAAGTCAAACGTTGCCTGGTCACTAAAGCTAACGCAGGGAGAATAAATGTACACATTTTTCAGTGGACACAGGTAGTCTAGTTGAGAACTCCTTTTTCTCCTACTGAATAGGACTGCTGTTGTCGCTTTTTAGTGGGGTGAGACAGAAAATAAGACTAACTCTGCCCCAAAATTCTGACCAGATCAATAGCATAAAATTGCTATTATGCATAGAAATTGCATAACCTTTCCAGTCATATCCCTCCCTGCTCCCTATATCCAGTATGATGCCACAGAGCCCTATCGTGTCCCCCCACCAGTTTTTTTTATAGTAGCATTTACATACTTTATCGTTTTGTAGATAGTCTATTTAATGATCGACTGGACCAAAGACTGCTTTGTCTAGTGATTAGTCCCTTCCCATTCTTAGTAGGGAGTAAAACTTACGGTTTGACTAGTACCTAATCCCAAGTGAGAATCTAAGCTCCTCAGCAACTTTGTCACCTGCTTGTTCCCATCTCCACAAGGGGGCATGCGTCATCTTGACTTCAATAATACTTCCAATGTAACATCCTGAGAAATTCCTGACGTTTTGTTTCTCTTTCAACAACTTCCAGGAGATTGAACTGAGAGAAATGGAAGCAATAAAGGAGGAATATCAGAAGAAGAATTACGAACAGGTGAGCTTTCTTGACCAGTTCCCTGAAGAGACCGATCTGACAAAATTATCGGAATGTAATTCTTGTGTTGTCTCCAGTCACAGCACATCCAACAATTTGTGTCAGAGTTGAAGAGTTTGCGTAGTGAGATGTAAATATTGTTGGAAAACCAACATAAAGTGCAAGTACAGAACAGGCAGCTGGAGACCCAGCTAGAAGTGGAGAGAAGGCGAGTGCATCAGTTGGAAAATGAGCGTCAGGTAAAGTGGTAGCAGCATGAATATATGGCAAGACAGCTATGGAAATATTTTTATGTAAAGTCCCTGGGGATGTAGAAGAAATGGTAGAAAGACTCTGAATCCCAGCTCAGAGATGTTCCTGTAAATCTCAGTGTATTTGCTCCAGTCTAGAAAGACCGGGTAACAACATAAATTCGCTACATAGCTGACTTTAGAGAGATTCTTTTTAAGAATAAATCTCTTAAGTTATTTACAGTAAAAACTGGAGAATCCTTCTACTATATTGCAGATTTTTATTTGTACCATGAAAAAATTCCTAGAAAAATTTTACTTTTTCTACCTAGATACTAGAAAAAAACAACCCAACATCTGAAGAAATGTAAAGAGGAAATAGAAAACCAACTGAAACAAACCAGTATGGTGTCAGAACAGGTGAGACTAGTTAGCATTAGAATTATAATTCACTGGAAGTAACAAGTTGATGTTTCAGTATTTGCACCAAGTAAAACTTCGAATCTCAAATATAGGTCTCTGGTGAAGAAGGAGGTACATTCTTGACCTTGTCAACTCCAAAGTAACTAAGTGGTGTTTATCTTATTTTTGTTGTTTACTTTTAAGATTACAGTTTCATCTCTTACGTGAAGAATTTAGTTTAGCAGAGCTTGTAAGAAGAGCTTCCCTCAGCTTTTTTTTTTTTTTTTTTTTAAATTGGGCTCAGGGTATATCTGTCTTAATCAAATAAAGAAAAGTGGTGTGGCCAAGTAAACTGTCCCCTAAGCTGCTCTTGCATCACTTTGTATGTGACATCATTCCAAACCACATTCACCACCATCCCCTGAGAAGTCATTTGCCCATGCATCACCTTATCCTTGTACTACTTCACAGCAGCAGCCAAATTACTGTAACTTGTGTTAATAACTATAGTAGTTTGAGGTGGAAAATCTAGGGTTTTAGATGCTTTATAGCGTACTAACCAGCATAAATTAAAATTAAAAAGGAATGGAGGTGCCCTACCTTGAGGTCTTATCAATTCAAGTACTCTTCTGTGACTAGAAAGAGAACTTGATAGCAGGATAATGTTCCAACAGCACTTGTTAGTTTTCCGGCAAAGTTAGTCTTCCCAGATATTTCTCAGGAGTTTGTGGTACTCAGCCTCCCCCTCTCTCCCCAATGTCCCTGTATTTTACACTGTGTTGAAGAGAACTGTATTGACTTCATTACTCTCCTAAAAGCGGGGCAGCTTTGTAGCAAGGATGTCTCTATTACACCCACTTCACCTCAATGAAAGAAAGCATTATGGTGAGCTCCTACCCCTAGGTACAGGAGAGAGATTTGAATAAACATTTGTATGCCATGCTGCCCTTTCTCACACAGCTCAAGAACTGGAACACAGCCTGCATTAACTGTTCTCTCTGCAGTTCTAATTACCACTGCCTTCCCTAGATGACAAATAACCTGAAAGAAGCCCAGCGCTGGTTCAAATCAGAGTTTGACAGCCTGCAGCTAGATCGTCTGAAAAACCACCGGCCAGTGAACTTTGAAGACAGCAGCTCCAAGGAGATGGTAAAAAATGCAAGCACATTCTTTTCAGAGAGCAAAGAAAATAGGCTCAGGGAAGTATTTGATAGCTCATATCAGTCAGAATTTCAGTTGCCTAAACTTTTTATTAGCCCTTACACATGGATGGAAGACAGACCTTCTTCCTATTCTAATTTAGTTTGTTTCCTCCTCTTTTGCCAAAGGAGGCATTAAATATGCAAAAACATTACATATGGAATTACATAATTACATAAGCTTCAAGGTACTACTTCCATACTTTGAGAAGTTATATTGCACATGCTTCATGTTTTATGTTTTGTTGCTGCTCATAAACTAAATACTTGTCTGAAAGTTAACAGCTAGCTTTTTTTTTTTTCAGCATCCACCTGTTTCAGTGGTTCTCCTTCCCCTCCTCCAAACCTTTGCAGAAATCCTTTTGAAAGCCGTGCTTACCTTGGTTGTGTAGATTCATCAGCCTTCTCCATAACTGGCAGTTCTTAGATAATTTTACTGGCTTTGTAGAGGTTTACATATTAATCTTTAACCTCTTCATTAGTAATCATAAAGACTCCCCCAAATAATCATCAGCATCATAAAACATTGCATTTTTTTTCCCCAGGAGAAAAAGCAACCAGAGCTTCCCCCTTGCACCTCCCCGGAGAGCAGGATGAGGACCCAACACCTCCAGCTCAGCACCAGGAAGGCCTATGTGAGCTGGGCAGGAAATGAGCTCATTTGACTGGGTGATTCCCAGCCCAGGGAGAGCATCACCTGCCACTGGGAGACTCCTTGCCAGCACCCAGGTACTAGAAGAATCAGGAACCTTACTTATCCAAGATAGTTTTGTATCACTGAGAAGGTATTGCAAATAAAACATACTCCTAGGACACATATACAGGTGACCAAGGAATTCTTGTTTAAATTGTAAATTCTGGTTTGTTACCTCATACCTTTTACCTACATTACAGGGATTGTTCTGTGTGTGTGTCTGCATGTGTGCATGAGAGACAAGCTACCATGATTGTCCTTTTGACTCAGGTGCTTTGCATCATGAGGCTGACCATAACAAAACCACTATAGCAAAGCAATTATTCTTTATGTATCATTACTGTAAACTGTATGCTGCTGATCTGCTACATCTATGCTTTCATCACTTTTATCAGCTTTAGAATAAGGCCTGGCAGGTGCTAGCAAAACATCTCGCACTGGCTTGCAGAGGGATCAGGTGAATTGCTGAAGACAGTGTCATGCAGCTGTGGCTAGGTGATGACGTGGCCAGGACAGGGAAGAACTGGCAGGACTGGCTTCTTCTAATGACAGATGATGTCTGGGTCATGAGAGAACATAAGCCTTGGGCTATTTTAGGTGCATATAAGGAATTCATTAGGTGTGTGATGTTATACCTTCATAAGAATTCGTGGAATTTGTTTAACCTATCTTAATATGGAATAACAAACTTGGAAAAGAGTGCCTGAAGAAGATAGATGACTTACATCGTAGTAAGTTGAAGATGATTATAACATGTTCAGCTTTTGTGCTTGTTTGACCAAGGATCAGTTCAGCTCTGCCCTGGCTTACTCTTCTGTGTGGACCTGCCAATACAATGTAGCTTCAGTACAGGTGTTGTTGCACTCTGATCTGCTGCAACAGAACTGATTGCCAGCTTTTCTGCAATTAGTGGTATTACTTATCTCTAGGGAACCTATACATGTTATTTGCAATACTTGTTTAGTGCAGAGGGAAGACTTGAATATAGCTGGAGCCTGGGAGTAGCCCAAGGACATGGTAGGATTAGATCATCCTGCTTCTACAAAGATTCAGTCCTAAACTTTGACTTTACATGATAGTAGTCTGGACTAAGTCTGAGAGACCTGACCTCAGAGACCTCCTTGAAGCAAACAGATGTTCCAAGGAACAAGGGGTGGCTGAGCACACTGTTAAAACCAGTGTACATCTTTCATTCACCTGATCTTCATTAAATTGTGCTGCTAAAAAGAAGGCCTATCCAGCATGGGTTTAGCTTCATCCTAGTCTAATAGTTCCTTCAGAGATCAACTGGCATGTATGCTGCACCTGCTCCTTAGATATGCTTAAATAGTTTAGCAAAATCTGTGCGTCTCCACCTCCACAGTGCCCTGGGGCAAACAGCAATCAAAACTGTAATTTAGTTTTGCCTGGTGTTAACTCAAACTGTAATCACAGTTCAAAAAGTCTTCTGGAAGAGCACTTACAATTTAACACCCTTGTGTTTTAATGAATGAATCATATTTGAATGCATTTTTATTGACTGCTTAAGAAGGTTGCCTAATGAGGGACAAATGATTGTGACTTTGATGATTGTGACTTTGTCCTGTCAAAGACATGCAAGAGGATGAAGCACGCTGCAACTGGCATGATGGCAGGACAACAGAGCCAATCACTCCCAGGTTTCCTCTGCAGGAGTTTTTACCAAGGTACCATATACCTCAAGGGCTGGTTCTTCCTGCCTTCCTTGTTCCAGAATCCCCTGCGTCCTTTAGGGCAATGCATATACAGTTACTTTGTATATTGAAATACCAAGTCTGATTATATGCCTGTGGACATTAAACATGGTATTTATATTTGTGTAGTAATGTTTTATTCAAGATTCAACACATCCTCTTGCTTCTTGTAAATTTGTTCAGCATTTATGGTGGAAAGCATTAAGATACAGTGTAATTGTAATGTATTAATGTCTCACAGTCCCTCTTACATTTAGCACTAGCTTAAGGCTAGGTTATGTCTGCTTTAGCAAGTAATGCAGTTCTGTGCGTTGCATGAAGAATGAAATAGCTGGTCCAGATGTCTAGGACGAGTTTTGTCTTGAGTTTTACTTCAGATTTAGCACCAAATTACAGAACTACAGGAGCAACAATTAAGAGACAACTCCGGGGTGTTCATCCCTGACCTTACAGTAAGAAGAAAACTTGGAGTTACCGTTGTGCTAAGGCAACCATAACCATGAAACAAATGAAGTAACCATGCTGATTAAAACCAGGACTTTTTCTTGGAACAATATAAATTAGAAGCCTGTATCCCTTTGAAAGGCACAAAACAAGATATTTCTTTCCAAAAGCTTTGGGGAAAACTACTGTATAAAACCCATTCAAACACCAAAAGCACATGATACATGAGATCTTGTAATTCTTTTCTTCAAACACAATAATTGCTAAACAGTTGTATAGTGATCTAGATAAACATATGTATTTTCTGTACACATCTCATGTTCTGCATTTTGCTTTTTCCTTAGGCAAGACAATTAACATGGGCTGTGCCTGTTTAAACTTATTTTCATTGGGGAGTTCACATTTATATGGTGTCTGTTCTGTCTCTCTCTTTGTGTGAAGTCCAGTCTTCTCTAATGTCTGTCACTGCTGCACTACAGCAATGTAACATATTTCTTAAATGGTGTAAAATCTAATTGTGTGAAATCTAATTAAAGACTGCCTTATAACCATTAATGCAAGTTGGACATAGCTAAACAATATTTAAGTCCTATCTTCATTTACCTTCATTTCTCCACAAACATTCCAGAAAGCTCTAGATAACTTACTTGTGATTTCCTCAAGACAAGCAGCATCTCTTCCTTCCAGATACTCAGAATTGTTTAGCGCAGCCGCTCTGAACACTTGCTCTGAACATTGCTAGCAATGTGAATTTTCCAGTCCATATTGACTGGGTTTATTTAAATGGAACTTTCTGTTATTTAGTGTTTAAAGACAATTTAGAAAACAGTTTAAAAGCATCCTGAGTGTATTTTTCTTTTTTTTTTTCCACAAATGTTAAAAAAACATACCTCCTAGATTTAAAAAACTAATTCAGAGTTCTAGCAGCAGTTATGGTCAAAAATAAAGTAATTTGTAGTAATACCCTAACACTGGTCAATTTCTAGGGCAATTCTTAAAAAATAAATTACAACAAAAACAACCTGTCAAGTCTATTTTATAACATACATAAACAACAATAGGATTCTGAGTATTTTATACAGTTTTGCAAACAGAGTAATGCAAAGGGAACCTGTATGCTGGACCTCTCTGGCTTCTGTTTTCTAAGCATTAGTTCAATGCTGGGGACTGTACTTGCTGGGACATGAGAAGCCTTTTTCATGTGAAGGGACAGGAGTCATTCACTGCAAGAAGAAAAAAAATCCAAGGGGTTATAAGATGTGCAGAGCCCAATAAACAATAGGGAAAGCTTCAATAGAGAATTTTTGCCCTGAGGTGATGCAGCAACACTATGCTTGTACATACGTTACAAGTCAGCTCTAGTTCACGCAGCAAACAATTTGATATCATGCCATAAAAAGTGATGAGGTATCACAAAGAATAAGAAATGAAACAGAGGTGATGGAGTCACTCTCCTCCTGCCCTTTATGGTACTCCATACTGACATATAATTTAAATAACTATTTTAGTTATCTCTGCAAATTTAGCATGAGACTTGTATCAGGGCAGTGTTGCCTAGTACTATTTCCTAATAAACATGCTGTGCTTTTCTGAATCAGTGGGACTTTCTTGGTGTTTGTCTCTTGCCTTTGTATCCTCAGTAGGGCCCAGCACTTATCTACCGAAGTGGATATGCACTACGTTATTATTTAATGTTTGAGCTGAGACAAAATTGTCTTGACTTTACTGCTATTCTAGGTAATTCCACAACAGTCATTTCTTAAGCATTGATTGCAATTGTGCAAAATGATTACAATACATATATACACATAAAAGTGGGCTGAAAGCAAACAGCAGTAGTTAGCTGTGATACTATAAGTAACAAGTGCTCAGAAGGCAACAGCATGGCTTGTTTTCTATTCAGCATACTTTTTCAGCCTTATTTTGCTGTAGTACAGGAACCTTCCTACGTATACATATAGCTATATTATTTTTATTATTCTCCTGCTGGGCTGGAAACAGCCTGCTTCAACTACTGTATGCTACTGTTCAACTTTCAGAACTACTTAAAAATCCAGAACATTTGTAATATATTTTCAACAACAAGCTGTATGATATTATATTAACTTTTGCTATAAGCTATTCAGTAGCATACTTTTTTTTTTTTTTTTACTGAGAATGAGTAAACAAACATCATTAACTTCAGAATTTTTATTAACAAGTTCAGAAGAAGGACAACCGTCACGTGGATTTTAATGAAACAGAAACCAACCTCCTTGAAATAGAACAGCTGCTAGGAATATGAACTCCTAGAAAACACTGAACATTTAAAAGAGCTTGAAATACTGAGTTCTCTAAGGATTTGTATGAGCCCATTTCCTTCTTTTGTGTTAGAGTACAACCTCACTTGTAACTAGCTGTAATATTGCACATTGTTTTTCCTAAAGATAACACTGGGCTTCAGTTCTCTCTGTTTGATTCTGTACACGAGACTGAATATCAGGTTACAGAGTAGTTCATCAGAGAAGACACACTCGAGTATGTCAGCATCGTACCTGGAACAGACTGTTCCCATCTATACATGATACAGTTCAAAAGTCAGCAGTAGAAAAAGTCTCAAACTTATATACAGCACAAGCCATGTCTTTGCCCACCTACAGCAAAAGCTGTATATAAAACCAGTTTCCCCAGCACTGCATAATGCACGAATTAATACAAAGACTATCATTTCTACCTGACACAAACTTCATCATACAACTGCGTAAGTATACAACATCTTCTGAGCCATTCTGATATTTCCACTGCTCTGATAAATAAGTGACAAGTTAAAGGCAGTATCTCTTCTCAAGTCTGTCTGATCAGTTTCTATTCCCTGTAAAAATAATAATAATAATATAATATAATAAATAATTAAGTTACCTATATGCAAAGAGAAGTATAAAATTGAAACTTGAATAGCAGAGTGTAATCAAATCACATATTCATAGTTTGCATAGGCTTTCAGTTGTACAGAAACAATAGTATTTCTTGTGCCCTCCCTCTTTGAGTTTCTGCCTGTTAATCACCAAAGTTATGTAATTACATACTCAAAACATTAGCTGTAAATTTTATAGACAACTCATAAACCAGAAAAGTTCTACTGCATTTGCCTTTGTATGTAAAGTATTTGTTTCTTTAATCAGAATACAAATACTGCCTATATCTTTTACATGGTTGAAATATTGCTGCTTTGAACACCTGGTGTTCACTAACACTAATGTTTCTTACTTTACCAACCCTTCCCCTTTTCTAAATAAACTTGTAACTCTTCTACCCACTCATGTCAAAGATAGGCATAAATTTTCTCTCATACCAAACTTGTAAATGTATTAGGATGATCTAATTCAGATCAGTTGCAGATCAAACCCATGGCATTCTTAATCTTCTGCTGGTTCATATCACTCCAGCATGCTGGTTTATAAAACAGAAAACTTCTAGTTATAAAATACTATATGCAATATATATTAAGTTCAGCTATTTATTCAGGTCAAGTTTGGCAACCTTTTTTGCTGCTACTTCGAGCCTATTAGGAAATCCCTCAGAATACTTAAGTCTTTGAAATTCACACATGCATAAGTGTGTATCAGGTTACAATCAGACTTGGGTTTCAATACAAACAAACAATACAAATTGTTCTCAACTACAGAGATCTTACGTACTTAATTTAACTATGGCTGAGAAATTAACATTGACCTGACTCTACCCACTATATATAGAACTTACAAAGATACAGTACCTCCAAGGTGAGAGGAGGAAGTTCAAGTACTTTTTGGTAATAGTGGATTGCCAGGTGCAGTAATCCCAGCTGGTGAAGACTACGGCCAAGGTTGTAGAAAGATTCTTGACATGGTCCACGTAGGTCCAAATACCGGAAAAGGAAGGAAAACCCCTGTACACATACCATGCACATTGTGAATGTTCCCATTAAGAAGACAGACACAAAATATACTAGAGAAAAGACATTTAAATGTGTGTATTTGAACTTCTGATCCATGCTTTCCCACATTCCCCCAGAAATCACATTTGATTGTTGAGACTGTGTAAAATGTACTGTCAGTCTCAGTACCATTGATGGCAACAGGTGTACATATATATATATTACAAATTGAGCACACAGTTATTTAGTATAGTGATCTATGGCACTAACTTGCTAAATAGGTATGTAATATATACACACATGCACAAACATAAAAGACCAGTTGATGTTCAGAAGAGCTAACCGTCTTAAAAAACATGTAGCTAAAAGACAGGCTAGAGCAAGATCTTAAAAAAATATATACATTAAAAGGTCACCCTCCTCCATCAGTTATTTTTTTTGTTGTTCTTTGTGATTGTTTTTTTTTAAACACAATAAACCTTCATTCCCTGTCCTCTCTTTGCCTTGGATAACAGAAAGAAATGGTT
The DNA here is from genome assembly GCF_009769625.2 of Cygnus olor. Classification (NCBI taxonomy): domain Eukaryota; kingdom Metazoa; phylum Chordata; class Aves; order Anseriformes; family Anatidae; genus Cygnus; species Cygnus olor. Next base: position 1,671,358 of record NC_049174.1, on the reverse strand, counting down.
AAACTCTACTTTTTGCTGAAACTCCATGAAGTTCTGGAATGTAAGTGGTCTTGAACTCTATGAATTTACTTAAATACCAATTACCAGGGCAATTACCAGCAGGTCATTTTATAAAGTGGCTAATAAACATCACTGAATAAAGGCATGAAAAAAATCATATATCCTAATCAGAAGGCCTGTTCATGTCACTTGAAGCCAGCAGATGTTTTACTGCTATGTCCCCAGCAGAATTTGAAAGGGTGCTCATACCCAGCAATGCCAGTGCTATGCCTTAACAAAACAAAGTGCTCTGTAAGTGTTAAACTTTCTTGCTTTTAGTTCAGAATTAAAATATATAATGATGTATTTAAACTATGTGACCAGCAGAATCCAAGGTATAATCTCTTTGCCAACCCTAGCCTGAATACCTGCTTCTCCTGTGGATCAGACACACAAGCAAGACCCCACAGGGACTTCATGCCTACTGGGGTGCTGATGGTCCAGAAGACACAAAGGAGGGCGATGCATAAAGTGACAGACTGGTGGAACAAACTGGTCTTGCTAATATGCTGACATGCTGTAATGCCAGAGAAGTCATTTGTTTCTCATCTGAAGGATGTCACTGCCTACCAGCTTGGAGTATTGTTCATTGCTCAAGGTTTGTATGATGCTATAAAGACAAACAGCTGCCTCCCATATGGAACAAAAGGGAAAAATAAAGGCAGATACAGTATTATTTTATATTAAAATGCAGTGTTTTACTTTGCACTGAATGAGTCCTGAGGGAAACTTAGGGAGGATAGGTAGGAGAGAGGAATTCAGAAGGCAAAAAAATGGAGCACACAACCTTTTCATCCTCTCCTGTGCAGCAATTTACATTTCATTTTACTATCACTTTGGAATGTGATGATTCCATTGCAAATAGAGGTCTTTCTTTCCAGGGACCATGTTGGTAATGAAAGAAGATAGCTCCTTCAACATGAGGAATTAGTTCAGACGACAGCAGCTAGTGATTGTAATTTAGGTCACCAGCACGTCATTGTGGCTGAATTATTAACTACAACAGGAGCAAGAGAGAATGCAAAAAAACAGTGTCATAAAAGTAAGTAGTGAGAAGAGAGAAAAGCAGGGAACTGTATCACCGGAGGGTAACATAAATAGGATGTTTTTCAATTACATTATAAAAGGAGAACGTAGCAGCCCTGATAAGAAAGGCAAGTTATTTACAGAAAGAAGTGTCTAAATATATTAAAATTAGGCCAAAATCTGCAAGCCTAAAATGCCTTAAGTTGGATATTAACATAACTGGTCTTGTTTTAGAGTTGCAAAGGACCTACAGCTTTTGTCAAAATCCAATTACAAGCTACAGTGTTGCAGCAATTTTACAAGTCATGAGAGCTCAAGATCCTCATCATATGCTGCTGACTCTGAGCTCAGTAGCCACAGTATTTAAAACGAATTCAAGTTAATGAAAAATACTGGTGGAGAGCACAGGAAATTGCTTTCAAGATTCTGTTTGGGAATAATCAGCCTGTGTTTTGTAACAATCTGACAGATGAAAGAAAAACCAAGAATAAGAAAGCTGAAAAACTGAGGGTAGCTTAGACTGGAGAACTTTATGTTAAGAGCTTTATGCTTGTGAGATCTTTATGTTAAGAGCTATACAGAAGCACCCAAAAGGGGAAAGAGAAAAAGACAACAGGAAAAAGAAAACAAACACCTTCTAAGTCTGGAAAGTTTTTTTAAACTATGCAGTTTATGAGAAGTATGAGAAGATGAGATTCAGATGGGTGTAACTTTAGCTCAAAAGCATACTCACCTGTATTTATGTTTCACTACTTCCCTCTTTTGAAATGAGTTACTAGTTATGAGAAGTTATTTGAACACAGTATGTTGTTGCCATTATTGTCTGTAAGATACAAAGCTGGGAAACACTATAGGTAAAATTACTAACTTACCTGTACTAGAAGAGCATGCCTTTTCAACACATATTTCTGAGAAGCCATGTGGATGAAAGTTAATCCAATACAAAGACTGTACAAAGGTTCATCGGGCTTTGCACGAAAGGCTTGCACATACTGTCCTAAAAGCAAATAGCTAAATCAGGATGTTTGTTGCAAAAAACATTCCTTGAGAATTTAAGGATGAATAAGTAAATCTTCAAATTAGAAGTGCAAACTAAGAAAAGAAACAGTTTAATATACCTACTTAAAAATACACAGAAAACAAATTCAGGAATTTATATACTGGATGTGTGGAGAATTACTGCTGTGTACAACAGTTGGGTTTTGAAAGTTCGGTTTTGTTATTTTGATTAAACTGTCACTGTTTATACCAGCTAGTCCTAGCTGTACCCTGGCTAGAATAATTATGCCCAAGTACATCAAATATTAGCACCTTACCGACTAAAAAAAAATCAGTATTATTTAAAAGCATGCAAAGATAAATGAAGTAGTGAAAGATTACTGTCCCTCGCACAGTGTGGCCCTTGGTTCATGACTAAGGCTTTCACGTACTACAGTGAAAACAAATAATTATTACTACTGGACAGCTATGGAACATGCATATATAGATTTTATTTTAACAAAACCAATCATTAATTCATGAAGGAGGCTGCATATTAACTACTTCTCACTTCTTCACAGTATGACTTCTTTTTGAGACAAAACAGTCGCATGCTCCATCTCCAACACATCTCAAGTGTGACATTTGGAGGGCTCATCTTAAAACAGTAGGTTTACTTCCAAGGCCTGCTTAATATGGCCAACCAACTTTATTTGCTGTTTAAGTTGGTCTGATTCTGTCTTTCTTGTTATTACCATCAGCTTTCAGTTATCTTTGCAAGTGGATTATTATTGCCACGTGTGCTAGACTTACCAGCTTAAGTTTTATTAACAAAACTAGTGATGCTTTGATTTGTGTACAAAATAATCAAACCGTCAGGTTAATGCTATGAAGCCATGCATAATTTTCTGATGTATGAAGAAAGTCTGTAAAAGAAACACTGAACTGTATTTGTTAAAATTAGAGCAGTGATGATATTACCAAGAGCATGCTTGAAACTGCCAGAGACAAATGCATTATGCCCATTTAGGACGCACAATGCATGATTATCAGGATTTTTCAGCATTAAGCGGAGACAAAAGCGATGGTGACGGACGTCCTGAGATTGCATAGTAACTTGATTGAAGATGTTCCACAGTTGAGGTTTATTGACATTTTCCATTACCATTATTCTATAGAATGAAACCCATACAAGAAATTAGTAAATGTTATAAAGTAAATACTATATCTGCAATAAAAACAGCCTAAGGGAATCAACAGCAGATCAATGACCGAGGGAAAGTTGACGATGAAAGACAGAACGAAGGGTTTTGGTCAAATCAAACTACCTACTGCATTATTTTGGAATCAAAGGCTATCAGAAAGTTCCTTTTGTTTCAACAGGCTTATCGGTTTTAGTGAAGGATGGAAAGCATTAGCCTGCCTCCTTCAGAAACCCAGCAGTATGACTACACCCTCACTGGAAAGAATTAGAGACCAGACTGTACGGCTTTGTCAATTCCCCACCTGATATAGTTGTATGCTTTTCTGAAATTCTTGTCCAGAATTGCAGCAGAGAGCCCGAAGTATTCCAGCTCCTTGCGCTTTTGTCTATCATCATAAAATGAATAATATTCCAAAGAAGAATCTACTAGGAGCTCTGCCTCCTTGTACCGGGAGAGGTCACACAAGGAATATATAGCCTTCAGGAGGAGGTTCCACCAGTCATCCTTTGTCAGAACACTCGTGAGAACAGCAAAAATTGCTAAAAATATTAAAGTCAGTAAGTCCAGAAAATTAAAATGAGATACTCTTTTTTTTTTAAACAAACAAACAAACATGCATATATCAAACTGATCTTTTAGGCAAAATAAAGGTATTTACTTTTCTTCCCCCATTTAAGTGCAGTTCATAAAAAAAAAAAGGAAAAAAAAAACAATCAAAACTTGGGAACAAATGGCAAAAAATACATGCAGTTAACGCTGTAAACATACCACAGGAATGCATTAAAGTTACCCCTCTTCATCTACCAAACAGTGCTTAAGAATGTGTAGTCTGGCTCAACCAAGTCTGGCCAGTTCAAAAATCACACCAATTTTAAAACACATATTTCTAATATTTTCTAGAGTTGCAAGTATTATAGTTGGGCTGAAGGGAATGTTGGACCATACAATCTCTAGAGGTCCTTCTCAACCTAAATTATTCAGTAATTTTATTATTTTTCTCCGAATGGGGATTGTTCCCTGAAGTTACATTGTCTTCATTTTTGCTGCTTTCCTTGCCCTACAAATTAAACAATGTTAACATGAACTGCATGGATTTAACATGCAAAATAGTAACTTTTATTTCATTTTTCAGAACAAAGGGGTTCATCTTCTTGATTTATTTTTAATAAAATGTTACCTTTCGCATCACAATTTGCTGCCTCCTGGTCATCATTGTCAGAAATTTTATCCCTTGATACCTTAATAAGATAGAGGTGTCTCTCTCCAGATTTGGAACTAGATATCAAACACACCTGAGCTCTGCTCATTGCTACCTAGAAACAAATTTAAGGGCAGCATTTCAGATTACATGAATATATCCTACGTCAAAATCAGTTTCATTGCCGATGCATCTTGTTCACACTGTGTGCCAAAACAATCTGCAGCTTAGAAGTGCCACAACACAGTAAGCTCATGAGAGAGAACGTCAGCTATTCAGATAGCGCAATAAAATAGTAATGACTCTAATGAGATGGATAAAATCAAGGCCTAAATATTCCCCTCCCTCACTTCCAAGTTAAAGAAAATAAATAAATAAATAAAACTACCACCACCACTGCTGTATTTGCTAGCTAAATAAATTCTTCTTTGCTCACTAAATAACAAGAAAAGACAGATTAAGTAATTCAAAAGGAAGTTATTGAAATACAAACTAGTATCCGCATAAAAGTAAATCTAAAGAAAGCATTATGTTGACTGCTAAATAGGTAAAAAGCAGCTTTAGCATTTGGTATGTTCTACATATATTCAGAAACAGAGAGCTATTATGAACTATGCTCACAAATGATACTCTGTTCTGCACACTACAGGTAGCAAACAACAGTATTAGGGGTCCCTAGAATTAACAGGCTCCCTGCAAGACTTTTATCTAACAAAACTATGAAAACATTTGCATATCAATACCACTAGTTTTCTTCCTGGGTTTGTTTGTCCCTTGTCTTAACCCAACTCATAGCTGACAAGTTTGTTAAAGCAAAACTGCAAAAACTGGCTTACCTTCAACAGCATCGCCAGCATCGTAAGTAAAGTGTCTATGTAACCGTACATTTTGCCTTGGGAATACAACAATGTTGAACGATGGAGGAGTAGCTTTAATTCCTAGATGTTATTGAACATTATTATTCAACCACCCACAGAGAGAGAGAGTTTATAAAACAATTTTGAGTCAAAAAAGAACTAATAGGATTGTAAAAGCTTCTAGAGAACTGTAATCCTAGCCACCACACATAAAAACTCTTTAAACTGCCCTGCAGTGATTACTGTTTCAAATTCTTAAATTTCAGAGAGACTGAGCATCTCCCTTACTCATGGTGATAATGCTGCTGGAGAACGGATATAGACCTTTGCTAAGACAGCACTTACAATCAGTAGAGGCCAAACCATCTATCTAGTCTGTATGTAGCATCTGCTAATCAACTTCATAGAAAGTCATTGGTGTCAAGACTGGTTCTTGGTGGCCAAAAGGTTGTATGCAACATAAATTAATCAGGTGGGGCATTTTAGTGACAAAATGGTCAAGGGGAAAAAGCCATGAGGACTCATCCCTGATATCCTATAACGAATCATTCACTGTGCTGCAAAAGCTCACCATCCTATAGGTAAGTGTCAATCCCTGGCCCTATCTAGTTGGTATCTTTGACCACTACCATAGTTTAGCAAATATCATAAACTGGAAGTACAGAGCACCTTACTCACCTGCTGAGCAGCATTAGCATCCTGAGCCAGTGTATCTGGATCATACATGGGTTCCAGAGCCTCCAGAGCTTTTTCAGGCCGACCCAGTTGCTGCTGAAGTGTTGAAAGTGAGATTCTTGCATCCAGATGCAACGGCGCAAGATCAACAACTTTGGCATAGCTCTCCGCAGCACGCTCCATGTGTCCCAAAGCCTTCAAGCATTCTAGATACAGAATAAACACCACCACACACTTAAATGGCAGAAAAAGAAGATTCGATGCAAGCAAAATAGTTAACATATTTTTCAGATGCTCCTCCAGTTAAAGCCACTCAAAATATTAATTATTAAAGTGAAAATATTCAGAAATACACACTGATGCAATACAGAATTGAATGGAGAACAGATGCTGTTCACTTAGATGAAAATAAAGTATTTTTAGTTGAAGAAAATTTCAGTCTGCAAGAAGAACAAGAAAACCCTCCATGACAGGGCTGTCATAGTAAACTCCAATTATAGTTTTGCAAATACTAATTATTGTTCAACGCATGCATCTAAATTCCAGTGATCTTAGATAAAGTTCTCTGGAAATGCTCAGCACTGTCCTATCACCTCTCAGTACCACATGTTCAGCAGCCCTGCTTCTTCTCACCTGCATGCCGAAGCCAGACAACAGCCAAGTTGTATCGTTCAGAACAGACAAGGGCACTCAGGAGAGGCAGTGCTGAGTTGTATTCGCCAACATCCAGAAATGCCTCTGCAACGTCCAAATACAAGTCACCCATTTCTTCTGGATTTTGTTCTACCAGAGTGGTCAAGAGAGGCTTTAAAAACAACAACAAATAGTAAAAACACAAATAAACAGCAACACCACCACTTTAAGATCTGGTTTTTGGAAGCTCACCTTTTTATGCTATGATTTTTATTCTACTTATATTCTGAGCTACACTGCTTTTTTTTAATGTTAGTTTAAAAGTGAAAAATAAAGATAAGAATTTCACAATTGCTGAATAAGCCCGATTTGTCTGTTCTAGACATTTCACACCTTACCCATCCATACCTTTCATAAGAACAGTCTTAGGATTTGGTAGGGCTTTAAAACAAAGTAAAGATATGTTCCTTAGTGTTCAAGAACTTTGCAATGTCTGTCACAGCACATAGGCAGTAATTTACTGTGCCTTAGTAACACTTCCAACTGAATGCAAGACATATAAGGACAAAAGTAGCATTTTTGTTATTAGATGTTTGCTAGGTGTCTATCTTGACGTGGGAGGAAAGCAAAAAATCTCCACAGCCCTCTCAATGACCTCAGTCATATGAAGACAGCAAAAATCACCTGCTTTGTTAATTTATCTTTGGATTTCTGAGTTGATTTCTACTTACATTGAGTGGCTCTAGGATGTTCAGGTGCACCAAACACACCATCAGCTTGACTGTGATATCTATGGGAACCCCCTCAGGTATGCAGCAGCTAACCTTCTCCACAGCTGTGAGAAGACAACAAATTTCTTTCTGAACCCGTATGTTTTAACAAGTATCTCCCATAGCCCCACATCCCCTCCAGGCTATGCTGAGCTACAATCAAGAAAGTATATTCTCAATGACTAGCAAATGTTGGTGTAGGCCTACCCTCTTCCCTTCTTTTGTATCTTTCCTGATTGTTGGAACAACTGCTTTCTACTGACTCTGATCCTTATTACTTCATCTGAAATATCAAGTGCTATCAGTCTGCATCAACTTCAACAGTAAGATCCTGTAGGATGTGTTTGGAGCCTTCCCCCTCTGTCTTAAGATGTATTTGTTACATAAAGCTTTCCTTTAACAGCGTAGGCACCTGTACCCTCTTCTCCTTGCTTTCTCAAGGAAATATCCTGTATTAAGTGGCAAGCCCTGTATGTCAGGGACCTGGCTATATACATTGTTAAACACAATTATCTACAAACTATTACATAATACCTAGAATGAATGCAGTCTGATGAGAACGCAAGCATGAGACAAAGTGCTACCAAATTAATGGTCACCCAGTAAAACTACACTATCATACTTACTGCACATGCAGTCACTAAACATCCTAAACTACCCTGTTCAAGTTCTCCTTCACCTTAATTCTTACACTGAAAATTGAAAGGGTGACGATTACAACCTAGGAAAACAGTGATTTCCAACTTAAGGCTTCCCTATGACCTTCTACATCCACATCCAATTACTGCATGTCACTGCATATTAGTGCATGCAGATTAATTCATCATTCTCTGAACATCTTAATGCCCAGCATGAGAGCAACTATTCACCTGCTGGTATATTCACATAAAATAAAAAAATTCATTTTCAAAGTGGGTAAGCCCTGGGAGAATGCTTTTGACTTTGGTGGCTGGTTGGGTTAAAAGTAAATATTGAGTAAAGACGACAATACACAAGGAACCTTTTCTAGACAGCCCTATTTTCCTACTGTTAGAAATCTTTCATGATTTTGCTATGATTGCAACCTGATTCCTGACAATATGATCAGTTCATAGAATTGTACTAGATTTAACAACTAAATTACTTACCTGCAGTGCTCAATTCAGCAACTGGATGACTTTGGCTGTCAGTCACTGCCTCCTCCTGGCTTTCTTGAGTTTCTACCACTGATGCTGTATCTTAAACAGAAACAGATTACCCTAAGTAGCACTGGCTAAGCCAAAAGTTACTTAATTTTGAATCCACATTTGACTGGTAGCTTACTCTTGTTTAAACTGAAAAGTGTACATTGTTTTGAAGGACAGCAGAGCAAGAAGCAATCAAAAAAAAGTTTTAAAGCAACAGGTGGTGGGGAACCAAGACTTCCTGTAGTTTAGCAGCTTTGTCTTAAGAAAGGATATACTTCAGATAACTTGGCAATACTGTGTTTTAATTCCCAGACTCATTACAGTTGTGCTCCTTGTAAGTTATCTGTTCCTATCAGGACAGCTGTTCTGAACACCATGTTCTCTGATCATCTATATTTTAATCTACTCCATTGAAGTAAAAAGCCAACAGAAGTATCTTATACCTGCATTAGGTTTGGCCTGTATCGCTGAAACAACTGACCAGCTGAATCATAGAACAGACTGCCTGTGTAAGAGTTGGCATGCTGTGATCATTCTAAAGCCCAAACAGAAATATGTTCAGACTAGAGCAATGGCTTTCATAAAGCTGATTTCTCAAAGACCAGCTATTTTATTCAAGTCACAATTACAGGCTAATATCCCTAGGTATTGGTACAAACCAAAACATTTAAATGTTTAACAAGAGAAGTAGGATTTAAGAAGAATAGTTTCAGGTCAAAGGTTGATGTTCTTGAGTATAGATGCCACTAAGTTTATCTGATTTTATTCCGGAAGCTATTTAGCTAGCAGGAATAACTGGCCTGATGTGAACACTCAGGGGAATGTTTAGAACTATAAGAGGCTTCCAATTGCCTGGAGAGCAGTCCTTGTCTCTAATGAGTCACTGGGGCTAATTGGACATCGGAGTAACTCCTTATAGAACTCCAAGGTCACGGTATGTAACTCATGAAAAACATCGAAGAGTTTGAAAAGAGAAAAGCCTGTCATCATGCATCAAAACCACTCTCAGGAACTGAAAAGGTAACGGAAAGAAAAATGTCACATTAGATGAACAGAAGGGTCATACTAACCGCTTGTTAACTATTTACCTTTTTTCTCCTCAGTAGGACACTTTTCTGACACTTTTTTTTCAAGTACAATTCCTGCAAAATCAGTAATAACCTAAAACAGAAAAGTAACTCATATCATTCTAAAGATTTAAAAGATATACAGAGTAACCAGTCTACATGACAGTTGCTTTAGACATCACAAAAGTTTTCTGAAGAAAAGTGGTATTCATTTCACTTGGGGTTAGGTCACTAGTATCGAGTTTCATCATTTTATGTCTTTTTTTCCACTATTTTTGGACTACTTAGATGATCTAATCAGCATCTCTTTAGCAAATAAAACAGTTACTTTCATCCTAACTAGAAAAGTTTGCTTTTTTAATTAAAAAAATTAAAAAATGAAACAACAAAACAAAAATAAAATAATAATTAAAAAAAAAAAACTTAACTTCTTTTATACCTTTCAAAAGATAGAAAAAGAAAGCAAAGCACCAGGTGAGTAGCTAAGCTCTCCACAGATCTTTCCAAAGTGCTCCAACATTTGCTCAGCCTAACACACTGCAAGGAAACTGCAAAGGTTGTCTCATTTAAAAAAAAAATAAAATAACACTCACAGCTACATACAGTCAGATGCTTTACAGCAACCCTGCTCATACATCATGACCTCAATAAAACTAGCACAACAGAACAACTAATTAAAAAAATTAAAATCAAAGACAGACTAGCCAAGACATTCGCTTGCCAATAAGGAGGTATGAGAGGGGAAATGCACAAGTGTAAAGGATTGTTGGTCCAAGACCCAATGTGATTTGGTATTTTTGTTCACGAATTGTAAAGTAAATATTTAAGTCACTACTGTTGCCAAAACCAGAGTGATAAATAAATACAGAGTACATGGCCCTCAGGAGAACAAACCAGATGACTGTATTAAGGTAATTACTTTTAAAAGGCCCAGTTAACCAGCTAAAATACAGACTCAGCTATCTAGGAGCAAGAAACAATATCACAGGAATAGACTTGGGAGAACAATCAAGAAGAAACATGGAACAGTTCTACAACTGAGCACTATATTAATAAATCTGGTACCCAAATACCGTGTACAAAGAATTGACTGATTTTTAAACTAGAAAGAGGTATAGAAAGAAGAGTCAGTGGAATTGCTTGCAGGCTAGTAATACTTTATACTGTCAGAGAGAGATCTAAATAAAATCTTAGGTAGGAAAGAAAAAAAGAAAAGAGGTAATTAAATAAGAAACTTTACAAGGAGAAAGTCCCAATTATTAGTGGTTCTTCACTCTATTTGGGAAAGTATAATAATGGCCAGATACTTAAGATGTTCCTCTGAAAGCCAGATCAAATCAAGTAGGAAACACATCTCAGAAGTGAGAGTGAATAACCACTAGAACAAATATGCGACCTTTGCCAATTCCTGATATCTTAGAGTCAAGTTCTAGAGTCTTTCTGGAATGTGTGCTTAATGTTTAAAGCAAAAATTATTAGTCATAACACAGGTATGCCAGATAGAGCACAAGGGTCTGCATTTGAAGCATCAGACCGTTCAGTGCCACTATTTTAACCTTCACCTTCGAGAATTCCCTTTGCTGGTAGTACAACAGATACCCAAATCAGCTTGTAGGTCTCTTCTGGCTACTAAGGTTATGACAATTGTAGAGAAGGAGAGAAGGGACCCCAAAATGTTAAACCTAGAACAGTCCCCTTCTGTTGATTGCCCCCTTCTGTTAACTTCAATGATGATTACTACAGAACTAATTGGAAGCAAACAGTATCTGATCATCTCTACCACTGTAGAAATACGACCATATTTAAGCACTACAGGAATACAGACTACCCATCCTGACTGGCATAGAGGTGATGAACACAATACACAAATGCATTTAATTCTCCATACCGCCAGCGCTTTGTCATACTGTTTGGAGGAAATATATAATTCAGCTGCTATATTAACATCTTCCATAGAGACAAGACTCTGGTGTTTACTAAAGGCTTCTTCTATTATCTCGATAGCAGAGGTGACATCATTGGCTTCATAATAACTCCTATAAAATGCAGATATGAGACATTAAGTATTTGAGATAACTGATAATATATACTTTGACCACTAGCAAGAGGCTTTTCGTATTTCTTTGCCTTAATGTTTTCTTTGTCTTCTTGAAAATATCTTAATTAGGCAGAGTAAATTACAAAAGATGGTGAGAGAGAGGGTAGTTTTTCTTTCCTTATAACTTTTGGCAATTTTCATGTATTTCAAATAATTACCAATAATCCCCTATATATTCAAATAATCCCCTATATGTTGGGATGTTACAGGAATTTTCATTCAGTATCCCTTGCCTCAAGCCAGGTTATCAATGATGTGTTGCATTAATCTAGTTTTACAAAGAACTCCAATAATCATATTGTTACAATACACTTCTTGCATTTTTGGTGCATTTCACAACCAAAAAAATCAAAAGACTTAACTGTCTTTGAAACGGTCCAATAACAGGTTTCTACAAGTTATGCATGAGAAAGCAGAGTTATAAAGCAATTAAACAACTTACTGAAAACTAAGATTAGAGAGCTACACACTTGAACCCAAAGTCTCCTCTGTCTCAGGAAAACTTCTGTGACCTGATCTGCTCTCATTAGCAGAACAGCGGAAGGGGCAGAGATGATGACCAGATGATGGCAGAGGGGATGAGACTTACTCCAGAAACAAATCATAAACTATATTTAAACTATACTGCGTTGAAGACTGCATCTCAGATTTAATACCTTGTTTCACTCAGACTTGCTGGCAAGGAGATTCCAGATCTCTAGTGATATTATACAGACATAATTGTATACAAGTACAGTACATTTTTGTGTACTGTAGGTATGTTCTCAGTAACTAGTATTTGCATTTTATTCTCATATTCTAAGAGAACCTTTCTGTGATGATGCAATGATCATGCACAGGATAATTCCCACACGTCAGCCTTTGGAAGCATCACAACATATGTGATGCATGGGTGCATGCTTATATGTGGGTCATTCCCTGCAAAAACACCTGCATGATTTCAGCTACACACCCAGCTTGAATCACCTAAAGAGCTTTTAATACCAGCTTCTGAGAAACTCTGGGAAACGAAATCACACTATTTTTAAGTCCAACTTACTTTGCCATGTCTCTAGCCAACTGCATAAAACGCTCTCCATCAGAGGGAGACAGGAGATTCAAAATACGCCTGTAGCCATCCATAGCATTCTTATGTTCCCCCAGCTGTTCGTACAGGCTTGATCTCTCCCATAGATAACGCACGTTGGTTGGGTCATACTTCAGAGCTGCAACATGAAAAAGCATACTAGTAGCCAAGTTTAGAAAAAGGCAATAACAAATTTCATATTCGTCTACTTGATTACTCCACTGCCAAAGCCCTAGCAAACACCAGCAAATTTAAGTTGACAACAGATAACAGAAAAAGCTGTATCAATAAATATCCTGAGGAAAGCAAACCAGATTGAAACACAGGTACATGCTACCAGAAATAAATTCAACTAGGACTCTCTTTTTCTTCTCCAAAAACATAAGGTAACATCACTTGCCTACTGACAGAATATTAATGGACACATCATTACATGCACAAGCTTTTTGTAAGAAAAAGACACCCTATGATAAAGACTCGTGAATCTTTTACCAAAGTCTGGACAGAAGTACCAGAATCTTAGCAAACTGAAGCAAACTAAATTGGAAAGCAGGAGAAAACAACATGATTGCCATTAGCACCTAACATTTACTTTAAAATATTAAAATTGCTGCTACCTTACCTTTTGTGTAGCAGAAAACAGCCTGTTTAATGTTATCCTGTTCTAGTGACATTTCTGCCAGTCTAACCCATTCCTCAGTGTCACTAGGATTTAAGTGAGCTGCAATCAGTTCAAACTGTAATGACTTCTCCATATCACCCTGGTCTTCATAGATCATGGCAAGAGTGGAAAAGGGCTCATGAGCAAGAGGAGCTACAAAAAGACAGAGAACAATTAAGAACTATTGTTTTAAAACCTACTTGAAAACAAGAAACTTGTCTTTCTTCAAACAACAGATATGAGAATTAAATGAAACATCAACATTATTGTTTCAATTCAGAAAAAAAATTGCAGATAAGCTTCCAATTCCTTTTTTATAAATCACTAAACAGCCTGACTAAACCTAACAACAACCATTTACAGCATTTTTTCTACTCTAGAAGTTATGCCAATAGCTGTTTACACTTTGGTTGTAGTTTTACAAAGACAGAAGTAATCTGTGGAAAGCTGTAAAATTAGGGTGACAGTTTCTTCTCTAAAGCAAAATAACATAAACGCACTGCAGATTCTTAATTTCATGCTAATTACACAATGACATTCCTTGTACTGTGTATTTTCATCATCAGTGAAGCCACACTGAACTTCCTGATGCACAAGACAATTTCACCCCACTCTTAAAGCCAGAATTTTTTAGCATTCTAAAATACCTTGTCGAATGATTTCCATGCACATCAGAATAGCCTCCTCACGTTCTCCTCGTGCGAACCTGATATTGGCCTCTCCCATCAGACCTCTCAAGGCACGAGGAAGTTTGCTGCGAGGTCTTCTCTCCTAAATGGAAAAGGGATATTGATATTTTTATCAGTGATGCAGCTGTGCCCAAATTCAGGAGACAACAGTCACACTTGCGCTTTACACAACCTAATAACAAATTATTTAAGTGCTAGCAATATCAAAATGGCCAACCAAAATATTTGCTAATTTTCATAACTGACAGAATAATTCTGATATCTAAAATAAATAAAATCCAGACACTGGAAAAATTTACTTCATTATTTTTGAAAGTTTCCAAACAGTATTCTTCTAAAAAACAAAGACAGGACGCCAACACAAGCAGAAGTCTCCTACACAGAATTATTTTCAGGCAAGTCTCTCAGCAAGTAGCTAAAATCATGCAAACCGGCCTTTATTTACTACATTTTGCAAGATACAAAGAAGTTACACAAAAGTTTAAATACTTGCTTTCATCATTTTCTTGGTCTCTCGATTTAGGACCATCTCCAACACAAAAACATCTCCAGCTGTGGGCTGCTCAGGAGTTTCTTCTTCCTCTTCTTCTTCCTCTTCGTCATCGTCCTCCTCTTCATTTTCCCCAATCATGGATGCAAAGACTCGATGAACAGATTTACTGACGCCATCTGCAGTTTCTCCTGGTTGAGAAAGAAGCAGAAAAGGCTTGTAACAATCAAAAGCACACACTGCTTTATTAGGGCAAATACAGAGAAAACAGAATTCTTCATAATTAGTAGCCCACTTAAAAGAGCTATTCTATAAGAAAAAGACCTACAGAAATGCAGAAGAGCTTCTAACAACCTCTTTGGTTTTCAAACACTGGGTTATTCATCACCAATGCCTGGTATTCCCAGCCTCTAACATTTTTTGGATATTTGATATGAACAAACATAGGGATGAACACAGAACGAAGCAATAGTTTATTCAACATTTTTCTCGATCCATACAAGAGGAGCATATTAAGTAATTTTCAAGCACTGAACTGGTCAGATGGAATAAAGCTTTTCAGTTGAAGAGGCTGAGTAGACAATCACACTAAACAATAATGCAGCAGACAATTTTTAGAAATAATTTAAAATAAGATCTTCTATCTACTCTATCCATGACAATGAGTACCTTTTCACTTGTGTAAATGCAAAATCCACATTATTAACATATCTCCAGAAAAAGAAATAACAAAATTCTTTAGCATAAATAAACACATGATGCTATATGTCCAAAATAAATATGCTTAAAGCATATAATTTTAGACACATTCACCTTTTTCTTTTTTAAATTAAAACCTTTAATTACAAACTTAACCCAAGGTTATAACTGCCCACAAGTTTATTTCAGTGCAAAAAGAGACTAAAAGCAATCATTTTTGCTTCGTTTCTCTTCATCTGCTAGCCATCAAAATACATAGTGTTGGAAGGTTTGAGTTGGAGGATTGGGCATCTAAAGATTTGATAGAGACACACAGACAGAATAAAGTCGTGACTGAAAAATAAACCTACTAAACTTTGCCTATGGACAAGAGGAACTTTGGCTACTACACCTGGGCTTATACATTTGAAAGTCTTCAGAATATATCTGGTTATTTTTATTCTGACTAAAAAAGATTAATGTAAGTTCTCTCTTATTTCGCTTTCTTTGGCTGTAGATAACAGAAGACCAGCTGAACATCAGTGTATCAAAAATGATTTTAAGAATGAACTTTTCTATCATTTTTCTTCTGAATTCTACTAACAACTCTTTAAATAGTGATAAATATTATCAATGCATCCTTGATTCTACAGACTTCTCGAGACCTCTGTGTTCTCTGTAATAAGAGAAAAATTAACACTATATTATTGGGATATGTTTTCTCTTTGATAAAGACTATATACGTATACACATATGTCTACACATTGTTCTCATCAATGTGTATAAATACCTGAGGTGTGGGAGACAGAGGGATTTGGCCAACCTCTTTTCAGTGGTTTGTGGGGACAGGACAAGGGGTAATGGCCACAAGATGGAGCACAGGAAGTTCTGCACCAGCATGCGAAAGAACTTCTTCACAGTGAGGGTGACGGAGCACTGGAACAGGCTGCCCAGGGAGGTTGTGGAGTCTCCTTCTCTGGAGATATTCAGGGCCCATCTGGACGCCTACCTGGGCAGCCTGCTCTAAGGAACCTGCTTTGGCAGGGCGGTTGGACCCGATGATCTTTCGAGATCCCTTCCAACCCCTTCAATTCTGTGATTCTGTGATATGAAAAAATCATGGGCAGAATACAGAGCAGAAGACCACAGCTTGGAAGTACTTCAGAGGCATCAGTAAAAGGCATCACCAAGGCATATGTAAGGTGAGACAATCTAATCCTATTTTTGATATTCAAAAGAAAAAAAAAGAGGAAGAATTGAGAATTTGCAGTGAAAGTAACAAAAGGAGTCCAAGAACCAACACAAAGAGATCAGAAGTCACACTTTGCTATCTCACAGTATTGGCAATGCCACAAGATATGCCCTGGCCAGTGCGGGAAGTACATATTCACCTTCTAAAGTCCTGGTGTCTGAAACAGACTGCAGTGCTACAAGGCCCAGGCTCAAATCCAGAACCTGAAGCATGAGATCACCAAGCAGTGATACAAACTAAACAAAGTGCTACTCCTACCACTTCCTACAAGTCCTTTCATTATGTAGGAATACCAAAGAAATTAAGGTTATTTCATTAAGGGATCTAAGGAGACATTACCATCACAGTAACCGCACACAGAAAGCCATCCAGGGAATCCATAGCCAGGAATATCCAGCAGAAAAATAAGGGAAGAAATAAACCTAGGCCCTCTAATCAGGACAGGAGATAACTAAGCAGGAGGGAAAAAAAAAAGAAAGAAAGAAAAAAAAACATAAAAGCAAACAAACCCTCTTTTTAGCTACTTTATTTTACTTTGGATGACAGTGCAGGTAGACAACACTCTCATACAGTAAAATCAAATATTCTGAAACACTCAAGTCTCAGCCAAGAAGGCTAGCAAAGAGATAACCACAGAAAACCAAACCAAAACACAGCGAGAAGACTTTCTGAGATGCATTAAAAACTTAAAATGTATTTTTAACTTTAAATAAAGTAAATAATAGAGACCAGACGGTTAGCAAGCCAGGAGGGGAACAAACAGAGCTGTTCCCAGAAATAAATGACCGATTGGCCATATCCAGTCCTTTAAAAACACTTAACAAAGTTAAAGCCTAGATATGAATGGGAACATCCTACAAAGACATACACTGTAACAACGTGCTTCAGTACCCATAGGTTTGAAAGAAACTGCCAGGTATTTACAGAAAGCCAGCTATCAAAGAGCAACTGCTTTCAATCACTTTTAAAATATATTTTTCACAGAAATGATCACGTTAACATTTACCCTCTGTTTCATCCTGACTGTGGGATTTCCCAGATGCTTTTCTGGATGAAGATGGAGCATCGATGTCTTCACTGTTTTCCTCAGCAGACGCATTTTCACCGTCCTATGCACACCAACAATATTATTTATAAGCTCTGCAATGCGACTCATTCCTGTTCCCCCTAATCTTTACAATTAGTATTTAGACTATGGGATTCCAGTTTTTGCACTGCAAGGGGACACAGGTGTGGTACATGCTGTATTTTTAAACGAATAAACCCAGCATCATTTGCTTTAAGATGTTTATGTTCTTATTAATGTGAGGTGATGCAGGTGGTGACTATTCACGTTACTACTGACTTAAGAGATTCCGTTACTTGTTTAGCGTTACAGAGAGGTAACATGACATAGGCAACTGTATAAAAAAGTTATAAACGCGTGACACCTCCTTTCAGGAGCCGGCATTTGTTGACACAGAAGGAAAGCTCCAAACAGCACTTCTTAACGCGGCAGGAGGACCGCCTCCCTGACAGCCCGGCTCCAGCGGACCCGCCGCCGGCAGGCTGCTGTCAGCACTGCTCAGGCCCCGCCACCTGCCCGCTCCTGCACAAATCGGGCCGTGTAGTCGCTTTCAGACGCCGTCCCTCCCCACATTTACAGCTGCCGGGCAGCCGCAGGTGCCCCTTCAAACCCGGCCGGCGGCGGGGGGCAGCAGCGGGGCGCTTGGGTACACCCAGCCCGCCTGGGCCGCGCCCCCGGCGGGTGTAGCGCAGCAGAGGGGCCTGGCCGACCTTCTCGCGGCTCTTGCGCTCCTCCCGCCGCCGCTCGAACTCCTCGAAGGAGATCTTCCCCTCCAGGTAATCGATCAGCTCCGGGCTGAAGCCCGACATGGCGCCGGAGACGGCCAGGGGAGCGAGTTGAGGGCGGGACGCGGGTGCCGCCGCTATGGCGCCCGGCTCGCCCCGCGCCCTCGAACACGGGTTCCGCGCCGCTGAACCCCCGGCAGGTCTCAAATCCCTGCTTCTGCACCCCAAAAAGCGGACAGAGGGCGCGCTGCACCCTTCTCACTCCAGGAGGGGGCCTCGGCCGTGGCTACGGGGGGGTGCGGGACAGCGTGAAGGGAAAGCTAGAGCCCGGCCCCCTCCCAGCACGGCGGCGGGTTAGCAGCAGCTAAGGGGTACCCCACACAGGTGCTTCACGTCTCCTTCAAACGACCCGAGAGGCAGCATTTGTTTACCTGCTGCGAACAAAGACACGTGGCAGAAGGGAGAAGCCCCCCGTTGCACTCCCCATTTATTCACGTTTTAACACAAAAGCAGCCCAGCAGCACACCTTTGTCAACAGACAGCAAAGAGCCAGCTACAGGGAAACGGCAACTTGCACGGGCAAAACTGTGACACAGAGGGGTTTCTAAAGTGCCGTATAACAGGTAAAAAGGCAAAGCAATAGTGGTTTGCTGTGAGGTGTGAAAGTTCAGAAGTTAACACCTGAAAGAGAGGGGAAAAAAGGGCATTAAACAAAGCTCTTCTGATCCATTTCCAAATTGACATGCACAGTACTCCTTGTGTGGAGCGTTTTTGCTTGTTTCTTTACTGACAAACACTTGGCAAAAAATAATTTAGTATTACAATCTAAGTGCAGCCTTCACAGTTACTCATGCTAAGGTTAGTGGAGCTGTACTTATGAGTAAAAAATATGTTATACAAACCTAAAAAGCCTTAGCTGAACACTGATCACAAGTGAATCTCTTGAAAATAGTGGGCAAACTACCTAACTGCTTAGATTCAAGTCTTACTGAAATTTTCACTTATTTCTAAAATGTGAGAAGAGTTGTTCACCTTTCCTCAGAATTGGCACTATTCACTGACTTTCAAAATGAGCTATAAAATGATTTATGTGTTACAGGGTGTGCTAATACATAGATAAGATAGCTGAGAAATACCTGCTATAATTTGAGGCTGCATTTATTCATAATGCAACCTTGGCCTCTGTCAATATTATTTCATATTTACAGAGAGGTGTGAATGAGTTCACAATCATTTTATTCAACCTTCAATTTTAGTGGTAGAAACACGGAAAACAGCACAAGTGGACAAAGATGTAAACAATGTACGCTTTGTTAGTGCAGTATCTTACATGTAAATTAATTTTCTTAATATTCATGCATCACGTGAAATAAATAGTCTACAATTTTATTAATAGTCTAAGTTACTTAAATAAAATCTGCCTTCTCTATTACGTGTACATTTTCAGCATTCCTCTCCCCATGGAAAAAAAAAAAGCCTGGTCTATATAAATCTGCACAAGTACCACATGTTATTTTACAGAAGTAGTAAACACCTCATAAATCTCTACCTCAAACAATTTCCAAAGAACTTCAGGCATGAGTTAAGGTGTCACATTTTTCATTTCTTCTGAAGAACAAGTCGTTTTTATACTTCAGACAAAAGTGAGAATCACTTGAATTCAAGTCTTTCACTGGCTTACATGTAACATTAGAGGAAAAGGCATCCTCTTTTACCTTGGTTCAGCACCATCTTTTAGCCTTTGAAATAATTTGGAAAAGAATTTTTCCTTTCTTCATAATCTGCAAATGCAGAAGCAATAGGATCTGAGTAGAGCATGACAGGCCTCGGTCCTTCATTGTTCATAGTGAAAGTAGCTGGGAATTTTCTGAGATCAAGACCCCTGCCCGAAAAATAAGCCTGGAGGGTTCTGAAAAACTGAACATATTTCATATGTGAAAACAAAGCATGCCAAACAGACATCAATTATTTATACTGAAACATAGTAGATAAAACATTTCCTCCTATAATGGATGAAATCTTCTATTTTGATCATAAACTGATGCAGCATAGGCAATATAGTTCAGACTCATCCAATCTGCCCATGGCTGATAGATAGTGTTTAAGGGCCACCAGCATTTTACTGGTGATCCACACCCCCAATTGGACCACAGAAGATTCAAATGTTACTCCTTTTAAAGCAGACACAGCAAAACCCTTGCTGAGGGCAAATAGTGCAGTTCTGTTAAACATTTCTCTAAAGACATGTTCTCCAAGAGTTAGCAGCAGTGGACAATTGATTTGAATTGGCCCCTTAGATTGCTTACAAGTAGAAATATTTAATCAATGCTTCTTTAAACAGTGGGGAAAACTGTAAGAAACTTCCCCCTCCCCTCACAAATTGCTTATAAGATCTCGCAAGTGATTACTTTCAGATCTTTTGCTACAAACAACATGTCAGATGGAAACTTACCTGTACATCTAGAAGATGAAACATGTAATCAACAGAGTACACATTTGAAAGAAACATAATAATCATTCCTCTTCTGGATCATAAAATGAGCATCCGTATAATCAAAACATTTTTAAAAACTAAACCTGCTGGATGAAGATCACACTAAGAATGTCTCTTCAGTTAAGGGGTACATCTAGACTGAAGAATGCTTATCCAGTTGTTGTTATTGGCTATACAAAGTGCATAGTTACTAAACCTCTCACCTGTATATTAGTTGACAAAAAATCTTGTGATAGAAAACACAAGAAACACACAAAACTTAGACTATCCTTCTTGCAGTATTTCCTTACCAGATCTCTGTTTCTAGGGTTATCTAGAGGTTTCCATTTTTCTTCTGGTTGGAAAGGAGCACCCTTTGTCAATCCTCTTACAGCCAATACTGTATATAGACCCAGGAGCACCACTTTCCACATGTTGAAGAGATGAACAGACTACCTGTTGGAAGGACAAAGATCCAGGCTCCAAGTCCTACAGAACTGTCACTGCTAACAAGTAAAGCTAACAATCCAAAGGAGCACTGCAAATTATCCATGGCAAGGAAAATCTGCCTACTACAGATCACATCTGTGTGCTATCGGCTTTTTTGGTTCTACACTAAAGTACTAAGAAGAACAAATTATTCTAAAGAAGTGTTTCCCTTAACAAAGCTATTTCTAGACACTGAGTTCCTTCCTTATGAAAGGGACCAGTTTGACGCTTAACACAAGAAACTGACATTTGTAAATTTACATTTGTTACTACATTACAGCCATTTTAATTGGCTGATAAGTTAAAGTATCCAGGTTTTGTATGCTTCCAAGGATAATGCAAAACTATGGCTTAAGATCACATAGCTCAATATTTTTTAATTGCATGAAATGAAAGTGCACTACATACATTAATAAGTGCAATAATAATACAGTCTGGTATAACACACTAGAGACTTGTTTCAAAACTTGATTCAAGAGAAAAAATAATCAGATTCTACCTTTCACTCTCTTTAAAATAAAGCTTACCAGTGAATTTGGCTCTGGCTTGCCCCTTCTTGGTTAGTCTGCTTGTAATCTGTGAACGAACTGATCTCTGTACTTATATTTCTAGTGGACTGTAGGTGGGTGTCAATGACGTTAGCAGTTCAAAAATACAGTAATGATTCCATTTCCATCCATGACATAAAGACCCTTGAGAATTTCATCCTTAATACTCTTAAGACCTGTTGCTATTGAACAGTGCAGTGCAAATTCCTCCTCCCTAAGCTGCATTACAGAAAATTGGTGGTAAGCATATAATAAGTTTAATACAACTTCCAGCAGAGATAGCAGAGCTCTATCAAAATATTACTTTTAATTAAAAATAATTAACCGTATCTACCAAACGGTGACTAACAGATAATTACAGCTGGTAGAATGGTTTTCAAGCAAGATGAAATATGGATCTTTTTCTTGATGCTGGAGAGAGAAAAGTAATGTCTGTTTCCAAAACCATAACATTTTAATGAAAGCGTTGCTTTCCTTCTCTGATGTTATTGACAGTCAATATGCTCCTGTCATACTACAAACTAAGACAAAGTGCAAGAAGGACTATGCTAATTTACCTCGGCTTTATTTTGTAGTATCCTTCATCTCAAAGCTGCTCAATATTTTTTGCTTGTACATTCACTACACTCTTATCTCTACTATTTAGGTGATTTTTGGTTAGTATCACATAAAACGCATCTCTAAAGAGACATTTTAAGACTAATTTTTGATAAGATAAATCTTTATCTTACCCCTAATGATGACTGTTTGTTTTTCCTGAGTAGAAGGCTTTACATCTTTCTTGGGTTTCAATACTGAAAACTAAAACAAAAGCCAAATGCTTGGCTTGGCAAAAAACAAATGCTCTTCCATGCAGACAAAATTGTGGGCATCTTAACATCATTAGTGATAGAGTAATCAAAATTCTATCAGTATTAATGTCATCACTGCAGTAAGTGTTGGCTTATTGACAGCTTGACAGGCTGACAGCTTATTGGCAGCTTGACACCCAGAAGTTGACTTATCCAGCTTGTATATTATTCTATAGTGTTGAAATAAAAAACATTGTTGAAAAAAATTGCATAACAACAGCAAGATCAGCAGCTTGCTTAATTTTCCAATACCAAAACACCCTTAATTCTGAAATTTGGTGTAAAATTAGGGCAAAGAATAATATATTACTTAGTTTGAAAAAAGCAAACATAAAAAACCACCTTTGGTTGTCATATCTGTTCTAGGAATAATTTCTGGCATAGCAGAGTCTATATATGTAGCCACAGTTATGTCACGATCGTCTGCATCTCGATTACCAGTCTATAAAATGAGGATTTCCCCGTTTTGGAATAATGCCTATAGGTAGGTTTCATCTTTCTCATTAGATATCTGCATCATATGTAGCTCAGAATTTACACTTATGACCCACAGCAATTTCATGATTTCCTCATCACTTTGTGTAGAAGACACAATAAGCTGCTGCTACAGCTGTTTAAACCAATCTGCTTTTATTGTTGGTGGGTTTTGTTAGTTTTTTGAATGATATGGTATTTTACTATATATTTAGGGGTTCCAAATCAAATACCCATAGTCTTCTGCAGAGCCAAGGTAAAACATCTAATGGAAATTACAGAAGGTTTAAAAAACAAAGTAGCCTCATTTCCCAATCCACCTGCCTCTAAAATCAATTCTAAAGAAATTTACAAACAAGCTACCTCTCCATTTCTGAAGGAGGGAACTATATTTATATCATTAAAAAAAAAAAGACAAACAGAAAAATTTCGTCAAGGAGAATTAGCCCTTTCATTTAATTATGACGGGAAACTGCAGTCCTGGATTTCATTAGGGTGATAAAGACTTGTAACTTTAAGATGGTTTAAGGAACAGTTTAAACTATGCATGGAAATACCCTAATTTCTTTCCAAAACATTGTCCAGTTACTAAGCAGACATTTTACAGCATTCACCTTAAGATATTTAAGTTTACCTTAAGATATTTAAGGTAAAATACCTCTAATGGCTTATATTCAACAAAACTTAAAATATTTTTGGGGGGTTTGTTTTCTTTCTCTCCCCCAGATGGGAACATGGACAGAGAATCATTCACTCAACTTGCTTCTGTTGAGGAAGATTTCTTAATCTTCTTCAACATGACTTCTGATATTTCCTATTAGTCTTTGGTTTCTTTTGCCAGAGACACCAGGCTCTGTAGCCAGAAACGTGGTTTGGAATTTTATTTCTGGCACTGACTAAATAAACGTAAACAAAAGAGATATTGAAACATCAGTTGGTAACAGTTCACCTTAGTGATGTTAACTTGCATATGAGAATCTTTGGTCTTGATTCCTCCTACAGTCAATATATAATCAATTAGTTAATGCACATTTATGCTGTGTACATAAACAATCAGTATCTTTAAAGCCAAGAGCTAGTTTAGTTTCTTTTTAAGACAGGAGACACATAGCTATCTGAAAATTCACCTATATTTAATCACAGTCAAGACATTTTCTGCTTGCACTCTGATGGTACTCACTGTTGAGGTCAACAGGTCTCTGATCAGCTTGGTTTCCATTTACTTACCTTCAGATAAGCACAGGTGTATACACAGCTTTGCTTTCCTCCGCTCCCCCTTTGTAAATGCATGTCCAGTGCCACGTCTTCATTAGTCAGAGCACAAGAGCACTTCTGGTGGCAGGCCGTCAGCATACAGCAGTGATAAAGAAAGCAGGAATGATTCAGTTCTGTTGCCTAAATAACAGATTTTCTAACCTGAATCCCATCCCATCCCACCAAATTTATCTTACACCTATTTAGCTTAGACCTGTTTCTTCTCTACAACAGTTAGTACTACTTGGCTATCCACATTATTTTGTTCACTAATCATTGATCCAGTCTGAACATCTTGTATAGCTAATATATTGTTTTAGCAAAACAGTGTTTTGATCCCAGTTATTCACCTTGTATGTATTTCTCCATTGCCTTCATTATAAATATTATCATCTTCCCCCTGGGACTTCCTGTTCCAATTCTGTCTGACATCTTTAGTTTATACCATGATCACTGCAATAGCAAACACATTCCCCACCAGCGCTGGAGTGAAGTCCGAGCAGGCTACCACAACTTGGTGTCTGAGTCATAACAGGCATAAAACAGATTGGTCCGTGCCAGTGGTTCAAACCTTTCCAAACCTCTGTGATGGCAAGGTGACCACATTTCCTCACAGTTCTTTCCGTCTTTAGAGGTGTCCAAAAGTCATTTGTTAGCATCTATATAAGTTACCTTCTAAATCAACCAGAAGTTCCTCTAAAGGTAATGACTGGAAGGGAAAAAAAAACCTTGATTTACAGTTTGGGCTTACACTTCAGATTTAACTTTAAAAAAAATAACAACAATAATGGAAAAAAAAAGAGCAGGCAGGTTTACTTCAGCCACCGTTTTATTTTTCCCCTCTATTCTATCATTTGATTTATTCCGAAAGAAAACCATGGGGGTGGATACGCATTATGTTTAGATAGTAAAACATAGCAAGGTCTTTTGTAAATTTGAAACAAGCATTGTTACTGTTGGACTATTATGGTACCCCCTAACAGAATTCAGACATTTTGGTTGACTGATGAAGCATGTGGGCAAGCAAGAGATTCAATTATTATGTTTTCCTGTAAGTGATCTTTTAAAAAAAATCTCCACAAAGTTGTGTTGTTGTTTTCTAAGGTAGAAGAATTTAAGCTAATTGTTAGAGAGAAAAGTCTGTTTAGACTTACTGCTCATTTTAATGTATTTTATGCCAAAACGTTTTATTTTTAAGATAATTTAATTATAGTTCTTTCCTTCAAAGTCAAATATAAGTAGTATACATTGATACTAAAGTACTATTAGTATAGTTAGACTGATCGAACAAAATTGTATCCTCCTTTGAGGACAGTAGCTAGTTTAACAAATGCTTTCAAGCCAGATGTCCAAATTCTGCATTTTAAACGTGGCCAAATTTAAGCACTAGGTTTTTCTCAACAAACTGCCTACATAGAGACACAGCTTTAGTAATTCAAATCTTCTGAAAGTGGCTATACCAATGACATAGGCAATATGGCACAGTAATATTCATATATTTTTAAAATTCCACTGAAGCTGAAAATGTTCATTGCATTGCTTCTTCAGTTTCATGCAAGTTACTTCAAAATAAAAATCCTTTAAAAATCCTGTTCTGGAATTAGAAGCAAAATCAAAACTATTAGTTTATTTATAGAACAAGTTTTATGCATATGATGCTACATATAAAATGCATTATTCAATAAACCTTTTTCCACTGTTTTACATTTCCGATTCATGATAGCAAGGCACATATAAAAGCCTAACAAGCATGAGTTAAGATATTGAGACAGGCTTCGTTAAGCATCTTTACTGTATTCTACGTAATATGTGAAAAAAGTGTCTGTTATGTAAAGTAATGCTCTAACCACAATGCTTTTGTTCACTGTTTTTATTTTCTGCTTAGAATCCCAAGTATTACAAGTTGGAAGGAAAAGCACCAAACTGCTCCACATCAGTACCTGAGCAAAGACTAAAGGCAAATGTTCACCACAACACTCATTAGCGTGTTTGTGCAACAAAAGTACAGGTAACATTCACAACACTCTACAGAGTATGATTGTTAAGTGGCACTTTTTGTGAATTACAACCGTTTATACTAATGCAACCATGTTAGAACACCATACAAAAATATACAGAAGTGTTTATTTAACAGAACATATGCTATACAGTGTACTTTAAGTCATGTACACTTCAGTAAAAAAAAAAAAAAAGACAAAAAAGACATGTTAAGTACACACTACAGACAGGGAAACCATCAAACAAAACATGAAAGTCCCAGCGTAGCTCCCATTCAAGTTGCCTTCAACTTCAACAACAACAAAAAAGGAATGGTTCAAAGCACAGTTTTGAACAACTGAGATTTCAACTTTCAGCAATTTAAACATTAGCTGAAGATACGTATTCTCCAAGGTTTTCTCAGCATCTCAAGACAAATACTTCGCTGAAGCTTATTACATTGCGTGAGTTGTAGACAACCAAGAATTCAGTTATAACTGTTTTAAAAAGCACAATAATTTATTATAGCATTATTCAACCATTTATTGATAATAATCTGCCAACATCTCCAGAAACCTTTAACAGTTAGAGTTAGCTCCACCTAAAACACCAGGTTTACACTAGTTATATAAGAACTCTAAACAGAGGAAGAGTTAAAAGTGAGGTTGCTCGTTAACCAATAGATTTCTCCAAAAGTTATGTATGTGTCTTTCAGTGATATAAGCCCTCCTAGCTAAAAAAAAATAGACAACTCCAATACCCGTCAGCTAAATAGGGTGTTTTGCCCAACATTATGCTGTCTTTTGCTTTGGATTACTAGGCCTGCACAATTTTTCTAGATTCACCATCATAAAAAAAGTCTTAAAAGTAGTTCTGCCCTCTCAATGATTTTCATACTAGTGTTCCTGTAGCCAGGATGTCAACAATGACTAGGATTACTGAAATATCATCAGCACAGAACAAAGAAGATCAAGTTAGGCAATTGGATCAAGAGTTTTAAAAGTCCTAAACTAACATACAGAATGAAGTAGCAGGGAAGACACAAAAATTGCATGTTTCTGTTGTTCCACAACAAAATCAGGATTATGACAGCCAGATTCAGATCTCCACAAAACAAAGTTAGTAACTTCTATTTGTATCGCTGCAAACAGTGACTGTGATCACCTGACATGAAGTCATCGTGTGTGCATTTTTAAATATCCACAGTCCAATGATAGTCTTTGAGATATGGCATCTCTAATCAAGAATCAGTCTTACTTAGTACTACTGAAAAACAATAGACTCAGAATCTGGGGGGCTTTGTTCAAAACAAAAAATTCTATAGAGAGAACTAAGAAAAAAACAGAGGTCGAGAAGTGGCTTTCCTAAGGTCTTCATATTAAAAATATATACTATATATTTATATTTACACATATGTATTTACTACATCAAAGCAGGATTTTAGGATCTTGAATATTTCTGTTTCTTTAATAAATTAAGAAGAACAGAATGCAGACACCTATTTTTTTCAATCTTTTCAGGCTTTTATATATGAATACTTTCCCTAAAACTTGAAATCACTTATTCAAACTGCTGGAGCTTAAAAGCAAACAACCCCCACACTACACCCAAACCACCTTTTCATCTCACACTGGTGTAGATATTGATATTCAATGGCTTAAATATTTTGCTTGAGCTACAGTTTTGAAGAAACTAAACAAAAAATTAGAATACTTAGACACACAGAAGTCAAGCCACATCTGAGACTAATTTTCCTTCCCTATTTTCCTTTTTGTCATAATATAAAGACTTGAGAAATAAGTCACTAAAGCTTTCTGACTTCGAGTGGTGATTCCAAACCACAAGTACACCATACTTCACATAAATCTTAATCTCTGCAAATGCAGTAAAAAGGGAGGAGGGGTCAAAAAATATTCTCCCCAAATCAAGTTTTAGTATGATCCACACAAATATTTTTGGTTGATTTCAAAAATGAAAAATAAAGCTACAGAAATCTACAGGCTACGGTTAGAGTGTATTAATTTGCTGGTTTAAGGCACAGGGTTTGTTTGTTTTGCTTTAGAAAGCTACAAGTTTCAAGCCACAGTGCGGAATTTCACATTTCAATTTTGATCTGGCACTCTAATTATATATGTCATGTCTACTTTTGTAGACTTCTGTAAAATATTTCAGTTGTTACTTACTCAGGTCTCCAATACTCTGTTCACACTCAAAGCAACACAAATGGAAAATACAGAAGCCTGAGTTGATCCCAGAAGAGTGCATTTAACATTTAAAAAAGCTAAACATCAAAACACTTGCATGCTTGACATATGCCTTGAAAGCATTTATGCAGTTGGAGGAAAAATAAGTCTTTGCTGGTATTTCAACAAAGACGCAAAACTTCAATAAAACAACAGTCTGTAGGACAGACGCTCTGTATCTTCACTATGTCATTTGCAATGCCTACTGTTACTGTAAAGCTTAAATTTTGTGCTACAGCAGAAGGATACTGCAAACCAAGGATAGCCGTGTATGGAAGCAAGAACTGGAATGATGTGCTGCAAAATAACAGGTCTGTGTGCCATACCCGGATTTTATAGACACAAGATTAGCTCTGATACTACACACTTCCTACAGAATTCAGACCAAAACCCATCAATAACTGCAGAGAGTATATGTTTACAAGATTTGTTCATGAATATATGAGTTGCAAAAACCGTATGCATGTAAGAATACAGAATGAGACCCTAAATCTTAAACCAAATTAAGGTCAAAATATCACAAGTGTGACTGGTTTCCATCCTCAACACAGTAAGCACGTATTTGAGACAGTTATATGCTGAGATACCTGAAGAATTAAAGTGGTGGGCAGATTTACTTCAGTAAAAGCTATAGAATTTTCTCCCTAAATACTTATATTTATTTTAAAAAGCAGTAATGTTTAGTAACAAGATGAAATGTATACATTTTAATCTTTTAGATAAAGATAACCGTCCTGATTAGAAGTTTTGAATACATTCTTCCGTAAATAAGAAAATGCATCAAAATACAGGTTTTTCAAATAAGCCTTTTAAACACTTAAGGGATTGTACTATGAATACTAGCTGGAAGTTCTAGCTCTAAGAAAAGGTAGAAAAATTATTTTACTTTAACATAAATACTTCTTTTTTTTTTCCAATTGTCATTCCCTGGCAAACATTTCCAGAGGTATATAACAGCAGCACATAGCTTTAGGGACAGAAGTATGTTTCTGCTAAAGGAATGGCGATGAAAGTTTTAAAACTATTTACAGTACAGTGCTAAGTGCTTATAAAAGCTGGTTTGATTATCTTCCAAAAAAAGAGACGTAAAAAGTCAAACCTGAAAACTAAGTGACTAACATTCACAATGAAATATAAAAGAAACAGTAGGAATTCAGTCTGTTCTATAGCTAACAATTTCCTAGTGGCTTAGTGACTTACAACAGCAGCACAATTAATGAATAGACACCATAACCACCTCCAAAAATATTTTCAGTAGCTCTGATTATTGACGGTCTATAAATAGCTGCTCTATTTCTGCAGTATAAACAAGACCTTTGTCTTGTCTTCTGTACAATTAGTGACATTCAGTACTCTAGGTTCTCGTCCTTTGTTTGTTTGTTGCTTTTTTTTTTTAATTCCCCTTCTGATAGCTTATAAAAACATAAGAGACACATAAATAATTCTTACTTTGAATGCATCCTGAGATACAAACCAGAAAATGTTTGTTTCACATTTTTGTCTTGTTTATCATACTGCTCATTACTGGATTGAACTAAACTTTATCAGCTTGATCAAAAAGGCTTCTTAAATGTTTAAATTTATGCACAGGCACATAATTAACTTTATTTTTTAACTTTAATTTTCTGTTCTGTCAAGCACAGAAGTAGATATATCAGATTTCAGGAAAAAAAGCCAGGTGACAAGTTTATAACCTTGTTACTGGAAAACAGATGGAGAATTCGACTTCATATCAAATACCAACCAATACAACAATCCTTTTTGCTTGTTTTAAGTATCAATGCACTGTTTTGTTTATTCTCTACAGCATGACTCTTTAAAGGTAGCCCGATTAGGGTGACTTTCAACATAGTTGAAAAACTCACTTACAGGCAGTCTCCATTCCTTCTGCAATATGTTACAATTACACTGTTCAGTTTTTTTTGTTTGGTTCTTGGTGTGTTTTTTTTAAAAACTTTGCACATGAATACTTAGCAATAAATTGCTATATGTATTGTCTCACTCAAAAGAAATCAGAGCAGAACTCCAAGTTTTACAAATAAAATTAAATGGAATTCCAGTTACTAAACAAAAAAGAACTATCAGACATTTCATACGATGCAAAAATGTGACATACTCCAACTACCTTTTAAAGGAAAACTGAACATATCACCTTTGGTAATTCCAGTTAAGTGGTAACACTTTTTCTATACCATACAAATATAGACCTTTATGACCTGATAGCTACAGGTGTAGCTACTATTATTGCAGAGTCACAAGACCGTGAAGAAAATCCACGTTTGATTACATCAACCAAAAAAGAGTAGAGACTTCAAGAGGAATTCAAGTTATGGGGATCTCACTAAAAGATTCTCATTAAGTCTCTCCCCTACCTCCACCCTCCCCCTCAAAAGACTTTGCTGTACAATTAGTGACATTTGGTGGTCTACGTTCATCTCCTGTGGTGGTGGTGGTGTTTTTTGTTGTTGTTTATCTGTGTGTGTGTTTGTTGTTGTTGTGTTGTTTTTTTTAAACTCCTTCTCTGATAGCTTATAAAAACATACAAGCCACAAAAATAATTCTTCTTTTGAATGCATCCTGAGGTACAAGCCAAAAATTGCTTGTTTTACACACCATAATCTCCATCTTAACATGCTGAACATCCACATGGATAAAGTACAGTGGTTTTGTGAAATTAATACCTCAACTTCTGAAAAGGAACAGAACAACAAATTTGGAGTCTGCATGTCAGCAGGGATCCTCCCTTACAGAGCAGAGTTCTAATCTATCACAGAGTAGTCTGTGCCTTCTCCCACAGTCTGAAGTTCGAAGGATAAACAGAAATTTTGATTTAAATGTATTAAGAGACATTCCAATATATTTCCCAAAAATTGTTTTATAACCACAGCCTACTCAGATAAAGGGTATTTCGGTAATACCTACACTTCCTCATGCAGTCAATTAAAAGTCCTTTCAGTGGGTTAGTCTACATTTCTGCTCAGATTGTAAAGGTGGACGTGGCATAACTAGAAATTTGCAGAACAGAAGCCTCCTCTCCAAAAGGAAGATCATAGTATTTACCTTAAAAACAATTTTAGACATTTATAAAATCTTTTCATTCATCCTCTCTTAGAACGGTATGAATTGTCCTCTGAACTTGTCCTAGTACCTTCAATGATTATACATGGAATCCAACTGTGATTAAAAACCTAATCTCTTGAACAGCTAGTTAGACAGTCCACAATCACTGCAAAATCCAGATGCACATCTCTGGGAACACAGTTTTCATCAAGCAAATGACACACAAAGCACACAAAATCCAAACTAGCAATAAGACTTCCCCTACTTCACCCTCTGAAGATAAGTACCCTCTGGAAAGAGGAGCATTAACAGAGAAGTGATAAAGTCTGGGATCTCAGACTAAGGATTACATTTTTTTTTCCTGCCTCCACCTTGAAAATCATGTAGGAATCACCACCCAAAATTCTGTAACCCATTTCATTAGGAGTCTTAACAACATCAACAAAATTCACAGCTTAAAAAATACCATTAAATGAAAAATTTGGTGCTATTCTTTGCTGCTGTAATTCAGCATGTTTCATGCTGTCGGATTTTGGAAGCTATCAAAGTTGCTACATGCTGAGACTGTTTCCTCTCCTTATTCTATTATTTTATTCCACCAACAGCTCCAAAAAATGAGCTTGTGCATGAAGATCTGATTAAGATGGCAAACCAAAATCAGAAGTAAAATACAATAAATACCAAGTAAGTAAATACAGTAAATACCAAGTAAGTTTGGCAAGTAAGCCAAATTGATCACGAAGACCAAGGAAATGATCTTCCACAGAAATCAATCTTGCACATTTCACAGACAGCCTTTTACCAGCCCCAGTGTGGTTCTGTCATTTTTTTTCCCACTCACAGCCACTTGAAAGTACAGAAACTACTCTATTCTTCTATGTCTGAACAGTAATTTTTAGGTTAAATCAAGCTACAAGTATATACAGACAAATTATCCTTTATACAAATACTGTAGCATATATTTGGTTAGATAATATCAGGATATAACATATTGAGTTAACTTTTCTGATTTACCAACACTATGTATAATCTAACCCTTTGATTAAAATGTTAAGACTGGAAGACCAGCACAGCAATTACTGACACCAGTGACAGGGGTTTGATTAGCTACTAATAACCTTTTCAGTTAAAGCAGTTTTAATGACTTACCGATAGCTTGAACTGCTGACTTGTTTATAAGGTGACAAAACAAGTTCATTGTGGAAAGTCTGTGTGAATTAATAAGTCTTTCCAGCCAGCTCAAATGAATTGACCCTAAGAACAAGCTAAAAGTAACTGAGGCACTTTAGGCAAGAACAAGAAGATACAATAAAATCAATGTGTCAGGATCTACGGCTATATTAAGAATATACTCAATTGACAGTAGGTAGCAGATTTCCTGGTATTATCCATATAAAGTAATTAAGCTGGTATAATATTTCCATATGAAGATGACAGATATCTCAGATAGTGGAGACAGCTAACACAGAAACAAGTGCTCATCTCTACGCAGAATCAATACCTCATTTTAACCTAATGGTTAGTGTGATTTCTTCTGCAGGCAAAACACGTACCCAGGAGATGGAATTCCTTACACACAGCTATTCTAGGCATTGTTATAAATGGCAGTCACTGTAGCATCTAGGCACAAAGATAATACTTTACGCAGAGCTAATAATTATGGTCAGTATTTGCCACTATTACCAAGAGTTCGTCCACACGAGGAAGTTAGCACAGCATGGCAAGGCATGAATTTACATTGTTGTAACTTAACTATTCCATATTAATTTACTGTATGGACATTTACTATAAGATGACTGATTCTCCATTTATGATAGGAAAAAAATTGCCTTGCCTACCTGTAAACAGTGCAATATAGCAACTGCGCTGTAAACTCACACCATACCTCAACGCTTGCTAGCTTCTACGTATGGACAGAAAAAATTGGCAATGTTTTAAAACAAATTGTTTATGAATCTGCTGAAATCCTTCCTGAATAGAAAGCTACACAGAGTATTGTTTTTTCACTCTCACAAGAAGTAAAATGTATAAGACTTTCAATAATCTCACAAATGTTCCACAGCAACTGAACAAATACTTTGATAGAAATAGCAGTTCTATAAAAGCAGTACATTCTGGTTCGTCTAGACACAACTGTGACAGCTTTTAAATGTAGCATAAAATGATTAAAAGTATACTTGGCTGTGTAGTTTTTGTGATAGTCACAGTGTGCTTGAAATTTATTCAGTTTTAACCAGCATACTTTAGACCTGCAAGATACGCAAGTTTAGGACATATGCGTTGCACAGCATACCGAGTAAAAAAAGTCTGTTTAAACAAACAAGTATAGTGAAATATCAAAGTGTCTGCAAGGCAAACAGTACTGATGTTATACTAATAAGATTTATGTGCTTACACACACACATTTTTAATTCACTTAATTTTCACAGTCAGGAAATAAACACCATGAAAAGCTTTCTAAGCAACATGAACAGAACTATAAACTTTTTGTGAAGTATTCATGGTTCTGTCATCTTTCCCAAATAATCCAAATTATCATGTTAATCAAGGCATTTCTTTGTTGAAATTTACCCCCTTTCCAGAATTACTTTCTAGGCTGCAATATTCTTCTTATGTATAACCAATGTTACACAAGACAACATAGTACATGTAGAAGAAGAGAAAAAGTTACAAAGTGGGGTACTTTGTATAAATGCATTCGTCCAAAAGCCAACATTGCAACAGACAAAGGGAGTGGAACTTTGGCTGCAATCTTCAAGAGTTTACTGTAAGAATATAAAGAAAAAAATGCCATTTTTGTACTCACACATGCACAAGGAGCAAAAAAAAAAGCATATTTAATTTTCTTCTGAAAAATAAGTTTTTAGATTTCAAAGATTTGCTCTTTTTAAACAGAATATGTAAGTTCATTGGAAAATAGTATTTTATAAGCAAGAGAAATTATGCCAGAAGACTAATAAAATGTCAATTAACAATATCCTTATATTAATTTAAAAATAAATCAGCTGTAACACAAAGGCGTAATGTATTAAATCATTCGAGTTAACAGGTACTGGTCAAGAGAATAAGCTACATTATTTATTATTAGTAATCTTTCATAGGACACGGACTAACTTTTATGTCTGAGGAAGAAATGCACTATCTGTCAGCAAAAACAAGTGCTCAAAACTTCTTAACTCAGCAGAAACCACATTACAGGCATGTTTTTCAAGTGTGCCCATAAGGGAGGATTGTAAGAACTTATCTACAGTGGTTTCAGATCCACTTTTCATTGTAACTTCCAGATAATAACTTTTAAGATGTATTAGGATTCTGTAACATTTAAAAAGATTCAATGAGTTGTGAATGAAAAATTCATAGTTAAAGGAGTCTTTATACGACTGATTGTTTAGATAGTAATATTTCATTTAAGTCTATATGGTAAACACTGGTGATTTCCTTCACTTAGCTGAACTACAGGTCATTCATATACATTTTACCTAGTACTTAAGATTTAACCATATGAGTTTATGAATTTCTGTGTAGGCTGAACAATTACGTCTATGTGCAGCACAAATTAAGAAAGAAGCAATAAAACAACTGAGAACTGGGCTACAGTACCTTGATTTCACTTCAGAAGTACTCGAATTCATGAGAATTTCTAAAATGCATACAAGGATAATAGCTGTAGATCTACATGGATCAGGATCAAGCCTAACATTGTACCTGCAAAAAAAGTGAATTAGTTTTAAGAGCACGTTATTTTTAAACTAGGCTACCAAATAAAATCCAAGGTGGAAGCAATGATATGCTAATAACAACATACATGTCATGTATATGTCATCATAAACTGAATATAAATCACTTCTGTTTCATTACTTCCTGCAACATACCATTTGGTATTACCTCTTAACATCTACTTATATTGTTCTTTCCATGCAATCTAGCTTTAGTTAGTTATAGTTAACTGAAGTCTTCCATGCTATAAGGTAGGTAAAATGAAGAAAAATCAAGCATTTGCAATTGTGACTATCTTCCAAGGTTCAGATTCTTTTCTTCCACCCTTACTGGCAATTTAAGAAATTACCTGAGATTTTTAAACCAGTAAACTAAAGATGGCAGGTTCAGCAGCACAATCCATGTGAATAAATAGAGAATTGTAAGATGGATCTTAAGACTGTTAACAGTTTCAGCAATTGTCGTACTATTGGAGAGAGATTGTGTTGGTTCTGAAGTTAAGTCTATCAAACTTCGGTTTTTGACCGTGTGTCTACTGGAGTTCTGTGAAGTTTCTTTTGAGCAGTCTGAATCCTGAAGATAAAAGACAGAAGCCATAAGAACATGTGCTGGCTTCTAAGAACCCTAAGAAGGGAGCAGGAGGAAAAAATTGTCCCTACAGTAGCATATGAACTCTGATTCAGGAAGAAAATTTGCAATTTATCCCTCAAAAAAGCCATCAAAAGCAGAGTTCAATAGTTCAATTTTAAAGCATCCAGATTTAACCAGCAATTTCCCTTACACTAATAGCTTGTGTGTCTTTGGAAAAAAAAAAAATAGAACGGACAGTGGAGATACCCTGACACCACTGCAGTGAGAAAAATATGGACTTCCTGGAAGGAGGAAGAACAGAATAAAAGAAATAATAAAGCATGTGGGTGAAAATCACATATAATCATTCATGGAAAAACTATACAGGAGGTAATGTAACTGGGAGTAAAACATTAACTGTAGGAATGAATAACAAAGATAAACGAGTTGGTAGATGATAACTTCCAACGACAGAAAAAAAATACAAATGAAACAAACAAAGATGATGTGGATATGAAAGAAGAGACGGAGAAAATTTAAAACTAAACATAAATAACACCTCAAAATCCCAAAGAAAATTATCAACAACATTTCCTGGCTGACTACTTTTTTAACCGTATTTTACGAAAAAAGAATGAGTAGTCATCATATGTATGCATCCACACACTTACACTTCAGATCCTATATGTTAAAGTAACTGAAAAAAAGAAACAAAATTCACATTGCATGAAACCCAGCAATATTTTGCTTCTTCACTCCTTTTCAAATAGTTCCCAAGTTACTGGAATCTCAATCCATATCCATCTAATGAGTAATATTTGTCACCTCCTGATTAAAACAAACAAAAAAACCTCGAAACTCCACAAGCTACCTATCTGGAAAAGATAGTATGCATTATTATAAACATAGTTTATATCTAGAAAAAAAGTTTATTTCTTTAGATAAGGCATGTACCAAAACTCAGACAAAAACCTGTCATTCTGGTATATCTTTAGAGACTAAATATTTCTCCTAAAATGTCTTCAGTCAAGTTTGTACTGCAGTGATCTTCAAAAGTGAATGCAGTGACCATATAGGATACTTGTGTCCTGGCTTTTCTTTCACATCATGCACACAGTAAGTAAATTCCACAGCCACCCGGTCATCACGACACAACTCAATACTGTCATGGCAAGATGATAATTCATAATGCATGGGGCTTGCCAAACAATTTTTGGTCACTTAATTTTGAAGAGAAACAGGAAATACTCACCCCATTTAGCGTGTTTTTTTCTGCTCTTACATTCACATGTAGTTGTATTACCTGTAAGACAGACCATTTGGCTTTTTAACTAATGTTGCTTCACATGATAGCTGCAGTATACAAGAATCTTGGGCTAATTATTTTTTGTCCTTTTTTATAGATAGATAATTCTAGGGCCCCAATGGAGCTGCAATTCAAGAACTCCCTTCTAATCAGCAACATCCAAAGTGCTCTCTTAAGGAAGGGTTTCCAAGCACAGAGGGAGAAGTTGAGCTGGTCTGCTTCCACTGTGATACAAAAGGAATACCAGTGGAAAATCTGCATATTCCTTACTTCCTCTTCCTCCTGATAATTCAGTTTTACTTCCCTTCTGTAAAAACACACATCAGGCCACACAGGAGAAGTCCCATGTCAGAAATTTACTGCAGAAGTGGAAGCAGTGTCAGCATGGAAATGTCCTTCACAGGGTAACTGTATCTCACAGGGAGTTGAAAGAGAGCCCTGTTCTTCAGGCTGTGCTTTCTTCTGCGGCATACCTTCTTCAGACCACCTGCAGGCTGCTCCACTTTGTACCCTTAACTCCCAGATGCATGCTCCCAAAGCTTCCCTAGTAACTTAGTAGCTGTTTTAGCAGCTATATAACCATAGGGTGAATCAGATATCTAATTTAGATGAGTTAGATGCTCTGATGCAAAGAAGACCATGGAAACTGAATAGCAGGGCCTAAATATGGATCCATGTGGCACTAGCCAAGGGATCAAGTTAGACATACAATAAAGACTGTCCTAATTCTACGATTTGTCCATTTTCCTTCCTTTTACTTCATAAGGATTTGTGAAGTTTTTAAAATAAAAAGTATTCTACAGAACATTCAAGGATCATCTTTCACTACAGCATCTGTTCAAGGGAGCCATTAGTCTTTGATTTTATAACATGACATTCATAAGAAAAAATTGCAACTATACAAATTATTGTAGCAGGCGTATAGGACCATACATTCCTTTGAAAAAAGTATAATCAAAGCAACAAAATAATTCTAAACAGTGTGAGATCGGAAGTCTGATGAGTTCAAAAAAGACCTATTTCAAGTATGCAAATAACAACATTTCTTTAAAGTATGAAAAGTGGTAACCTGTATTTTTGCTTTTAACACTGGGTTAAATCAAAGCAGATGAAATGTTGACATTATGTACATATCTGGAATGCTTAGCTTTTCAGTACCTTAAACAAGTATTGAAGATAGATAACGAATACAGCCAGTGCACCACAAGTGGTCCAGCTAACCAAAGCAAGAGACCCCATCACACAGAGTCTTCTGTATGTAAACAACTTGTTATCTGTTTGAAGCACGGTAGGTCTTAAAAAGCAAACAAACAAAAATAACCCTAATGTTATACTTTGTAGTTTTCACGTTGTTACCAGATATCAAAGAATAATTGTTTCATGAATGACTCAAATGAATAATACATTGCTCCTGAATATTGATTAAACACCAGAAAAATAAAGTTCAATGAATTTTAATATGGACACTAACTGCTATGTAAGCTACTTTGCAAATAACTTTATCAAACTAACAAAACCATCTCACACCTTCCTGTATGTCTGTAACCAATACATTATTAGTCTCTAACTAAGACATTATTTTTACTTCATTTGGGGAACATAAAGGATACATTGATGAACATAAAGCATTAGATTATCCTATCTCCAGATATGCATCAGTCACTAAGCTCTTCTGTGGAGCCCAAGAGAACCAGAACCATATTCTTACAACTGCACAGTTGTACTGCCAGAGTGATTCCTACTACAAACGTTACTACACTGCAGTGATCAGTGATAGCACAGCAGCATACAACAATAAGTCTGCAAGACTCATTTTGTGACATTCTTCCCAAACAGGGGTTTCTGCTTGCTCACAGTTTCAGAGAGACAGAAAATTTTATTTTAAGTCTCTGGATTCCAGCTGAAATGACTAAGAGACAAGTATGAATCTGGAATGACAAAGATGAGCTGAGAAGATATGAAAATCAAGGGAACAAGGTGGTGAGGAAGTGCAACGGAAAGGTGAAAAAGTCTGTAACCTCTCAGAATTTCACTGAACATTCCGATGTTAAGACAGTGAAAATGGGAAAAAGCATTATTTGGAAAATTTTAAAAGCCTTCAAAACAAATTACCCCCAAGATAAAACAAAGTACCCCCAAGAAGGGTACTTGGCAGGAACAAGGAACTCCACAGGCAGCTAGTGACAAGTTCCTTGCTGCTGGCTATATCAGATCTTTTCAGAAGACTGAGCAAAAGCCAAGTGAATCCCATATACTTTAGAGAGATTTTTATATATATATATATATATATATATATATATTTTTTTTTTTTCTTCAAGAAATTCAGGACTGGATCAGAACCTGTGTAAGGTGCTAGAACTGTGTAAGGTATTAAAATTCATTACAAAGAACGATCTGACTTACAGACACATAACACAAAATCTAATTTTCCTGCCTCTGCTCAATACATTCTCAGGGGAGAGTACAAATTGAGCTAAAAATCTTAAATTTAGTAAGAGTAATTTCAAAACTTAGAAGTTGCTCACTTCATCGCTTATAACTGTCTTAGCATTCACTATTATTGATGAATAAGATGGCTGAGAAAAAATAGCTCACACCACATGTATTATTTGATAGAATAAGACCAGAAGTACTAGTGATAAAGAAAAAGTTCATTTGGTAGATATTTTCTGAGCAAAGAGCATCCCAACTAATTTTCTGGAGACAGACCAAATTAGTTTTCTATTGGCTGAAATCTAGATGAGGACTTTTATCAGTGTGAGAACAGTGAAATCACCAAATTAGCTAAGTATATTATCCAATTTCAAATTTACTCTTTCAAAAACTTTTTAGTTTCCATTCCCTTTTTTTTTTAATCCCCCTTTCTTATC
The DNA here is from genome assembly GCF_009769625.2 of Cygnus olor. Classification (NCBI taxonomy): domain Eukaryota; kingdom Metazoa; phylum Chordata; class Aves; order Anseriformes; family Anatidae; genus Cygnus; species Cygnus olor. Next base: position 1,631,187 of record NC_049174.1, on the reverse strand, counting down.
TCATTACTCATCTGTACATACAAAAACATTCCAGTATTCTTAGACATCATCTGTAAAATTCATCAGCTGCTGAAAAGGAAATAGTTCAGTTGTGTTCTTTCCTCCAACAAGCATTCCTCAAAAACAAACTGTAAACTTTTATTGCAGCTGATGAAGGAAAGAAAGCCATTTAAGTTCCCTTCTGGAGATGTTAAACAAGGAATATAAGGCTATTCTGATATTTCATTAATATTTAACACCGACAAACCCAGATGTCTAAAATCAAGTATGAACTGTACTGCAGAATTTCATTTACCCAACCACTCATGCTGAAGCCAACAAAAATGAATGTTGCAGTCATCAAAAGAAGCATAATTATAGAGCATAAAGTTGTTTTACCTAATCAGAATTAACCATAACGTAGAGAAGAGTCTCAGAGATGCAGAGAAAAATACTCCACTCCAGTAGGCAATGCCTGTCCCTAAAAGAAATAGAATCAGGGACACAAGGGGGAACCATATGTCCTGACTACTCAGTACAGCAGCATCCACCTCTGGCAGCGAGAGTGAATCCCGTATCTCTCTAAACCAGTTAAACCTGCCAAAAACATGAAAGCAGTGTTACTTATGACTTCGACTTGCCATTACGGTAAGACATATATCAACTCTTACTACATCCTTTCAAAGAAAATGTCAGGTGTTCACAATGAACACAGAATAATAATCCTCCCACCAAACCAAGTTTCAGAATTCTGAAACTTCTGTTTTAGAAACCGCTTTAAATAAATAAATTATGCAAACTTACCCCTGCAGAAACACAACAATGCTTATAATAGGTTCTACTTTGTAGGGTTTAGCTGTTCTAACTAGTTCAAGGGAAAATTCTGAACACTGGCCTAGAATCAAGAACAAAAAGTACCTACAATTATTATTTTGTCATGAACTTTAACAAAGATTATCCACAACAAAAAGTTTTGAAACACAACAGACAAAGTTTTGAAAGTTCACTTTAAAACAAGATAACCACGTCTTATGACAACACTAAGTCAGCACACTCCATCATGGTTGGACTTGATAATCTTAAGGGTCTTTTTCAACCTAAATAACCCTGTAATTCTATGATCATCAAGGGCCTTATTCACTGGATCATTCATATCCAGGTAATTTGACACAAGAACTTCTAGAGCAATTAGTTTGCTACAAATACAAACCTGAATTTAAATGAAAATGCTATTTGTCTTAAGTCATGTGTAACAGTCAAATCTCATCTTTATGCAAGATTGAGGTGTTCTGTGCATAATAACAGTACGTTTTAAACTTTCACAAGTGTTTTTAAGTAATTTCTATTAATATTAAAATTCCATGCAACACACCAACCACAAGGAAGGGACTACAGAGTAAAAAAAAGAAGGAAATATTCTGCTAGCACACAACCTTGGAGAACTACTAACAAACAAAAACGGAAGCTGAAGAGCATAGAAAATTCGCCCAAGTTCAATGATACTTAGCTTAAAAAAAAAAAAATCACACCAACTAGCTAGCCTTTCAACAGTAAATTGGATAAGTAATTTCTTTAAAAACACTGGAAAAAATATTTTTCTAGAAAGCTACCTGTTGATATCAATGTGCTCAGTTGTCCTCCATAGGTAAGGAGAATATTAGAAACAACATAGACAGGAAGAGCGCCAGCATGGAACCTTATTATCTGAAAGACAAGGATATAAGAATAACTTGCAAACATATACAAAAGATTATCACAAAACCAGCATGATAATGTGACTAGAAAATCTTTCCTAAAAGATGAAAATACTTTCTCATTTTCATGGACGAGCGTTTGATAACCAGTATTAGCAATTAGTATTACATACGGAAAATATTTGGATCTCTCATAAATGGCAACTCAAACGTGTTTTGATAAATCACTAAATTATAAATGAAAGCTTTTTTTTTTTCAGTCAAGACAAACGTGAAAAGAATACAATAGCATGTTAGTGGTGTTTCAGTACAATATATAAACAAACCCTAAAAGCAAAAGGCCACTTTTGAAGCAAAACTTGTATATACTTAGGTACCCTTTTGGCAAAGATTTTTCAGACTTAATTTCTTGTATATTTCACTTGGCTTCCACTGTGCCAAGTCATGAAGTGATATCCACCTATAGACAGATATTACAGAATCTCTTTTTCAAATGGTAACAAGATGAGAAATCCTTGATAGAAATGCACATATTCAAATAAAGAAACTTGCCAGTAATATTCCAGCACCATACATCCATGCTTGGGAATTACATTACTTTTTAGAATCAGAAAACTGCAGATGGCTAGTCTATTTTTATACCAACGTAGAAAAGTATTCTACATTGATAAAGAAAGAAAAAATATTTAAAATGGACATATAGATCTTTTTTTTTTTTCTTTTCTTCCCCTCCCCCCCCCCCCCCCCCCCCCCCCGAAAACCTTGCAGTTGATGCCAAATGTTCTTTTAAAGTTTCAACAGTATTGACTCACCAGGCAAGAAAGTGAAAATGACCTACAGCGTCATACCTCTATAGAGATACTGGGCTAACTACAAAGCAAAATGCTCAACATTTACACCAGCTCTTTAAAGCTAGAATGCTTTTCTATTCTGAAAATGGATGCCTGGCAAGGCATGGGATGGGATGCCGTACCAAGTAACAAGGTTTTAACTGGTTGTTGAATAATGCTTCTCTTGGCATCAAGAAGGGATTTGATATGCCATAGCAGGGGTGGCAGGAAGGAATAACTTGTATAGGGACTGATATAAAAAACAAAATCTAGTATTAGAAGATTTCTTACTTGCCCAAGAATTTGTAAAAACGATGTCTTCAGAATTACCTGCATAAAAATTAATATTTTACTGAATGTTATTTTGCACAATAGCAAGCAAATACAAAATACTTTCAAGAAGCCAATTTAAGTATTGGAATACAGCAATCCTGTAATTAAAATGCACAACAGCTTACATCCAACTACTTTTCTTAAAAACATATACTTTAAAGTTTTGCTTAAATGTAAGTCCAACTTCCACTAGTTCTCTAAACTTTTAAAAACACTTGTAACACGTGCTATATTTACGAAAAGGCCAAACAGCTCAATTTCAGATTTGCTTAGTATTTACTTTGCTACATGATTTGAAAGATTGAATTAAGCAAAAAATTATACAGCAATGCAAACTAAGTATAAAATAAATGTTTGTTACTCACTTCATATTGACAGTCTGAGGAAGAGTAAATGTTTAGTACTGGAACCCTGCTGTCATTTCCAGGCTGAGCAACATGCAATTTTGCAGAAATCTCACTAGAAGATGGAACTCTGAAAGAGCAACTTAATTGGTAATTCTTTTCCTCATAATCAAAAAAAAAAGTGTCCAACATGCTTTAGTCTTCGGCAAGTATGCATAAAGCATAACTAACACATCAAGTGTCACCCACAAGCTGTGAGCCAAATAGTATAATGAACTTGTTTATTCTATCACAAAGAATCATAGAATGGTTTGGGTTGAAAGGGACCTTCAAATCATCTAGTTGCAACCCCCCTGACATGCACAGGGACACCTCACACTAAGCCAGGTTGCTCAAAGCCCCATTCAGCCATCCAAGAGCTACGTAACATTCTGAATCCACTGTACTCTAGACTATCTCAGGGGCATTGAATTAATGAAAACAGACAAGTTTAGCATTAGCATATGCACTCCCTCATAAAACATGTAAATATGCTCTGTGAAGAGAATGGATAGGATGGATTCTGAAGAATAAAATTCAGCCTCCTGCAAGCATTAAGTTGTTGGAGTAGAAAATACAGGAAAAAATCTGAAGTTCAATCAGGTTGTTCAACTGTGAGTCATGAGTGACACACGTTTCAAGGCACAGCATTTGCTTTTGTCAAGCAGCTTAGGGCTGCTGTGTGATCAAAACCCTGGATTACAGGAAGAAACCAGTACCCCATGCAAGCTCTGTTCCCCAGTCATGAGGGGGTCAAAGATTATGCTGAGAATTTCAGACCGAGAAATCTTATTTCCATTTCCAAAATATTAGCAAGAACTATCAAACAAGCAACTAGTAGATCTATTAGTAGATACACTTATTTAGAAGAAAAAACAAAACAACTTCTTTGTCAATGAGGACAGAAATGTAAATGAAGGAAAGATGCAAACAAGACTGGATAATTTGTTTCATATCAGAATTATGCCCATGACAGCATGCAAACTCTTTTCAAGAACATATCAAGAAATCAATTATAACTGTTAAAGTCCTTACTTAGCTACAGTTACTGAGTCTTCATGTGACCAGGGTATATGAAGTCTGTAAACACTAGTTTTTTCTGAAAAGGAAGATAATTAAAAATACAAAATTCTTTAAGAACAAGATATAGCAACTGTCTGCAAAAACTAAATGAAGCAAATTCAATAGTCCCACTGTATATAGGCAAAACATATGCTATGTACCATTTCTTCAAAACCACACGTGTACATACTGCTTACTAGTACAACTTTTTTTACTTCTGCCTATAACATTTGACCTGCTATAATTTCACCATAAGACACTTAAAAACACAAACAAAACAAAAGGTGGCCTAGAGATCATTGTACAGAAACACTGTGCTTGCAGTTACATTGCAATTAAGATTTCAGTGCAGTTAACACTGAACAAAAATAACTTTTAACACATGCTGTTACAGACCAAGACAGCAAGACACCAACATTTAAAGGCAGTAGTTATGAGAAAATTTTGGGTTTTCAATTGCAAGCTATTACCTCAAGCTAGTAAATCTCACTTTTTTTATCTTGAAACCAAGCCTTTAGCATCCTCTTCTGTTTGAGTTCATGTAGCTCAACACTCAGATTTGAGTGCCATAATTAGCAAATAAAAATCCTAGTCAAATATACTATTCTTGAGAAACACTTCCAACGTAATGCAGAATCCTGTGTAAAATTCAACTTTCCTTTCTGAGAAGCAATAAAACAAACATATGAGACTAGTTCCTCGTTTTCTTTGAGCTTCTTAAAGTAGAAAATGAGAAATATTAGCACAGACATTTGAACAGATTATAATAATACTGCATAAATCCCATTGCCTGAAAGGACTTTTGGTTCCACAAGTTTTAGTCTTGAAAATTTTCAAGAAGGTTTAAAGCAAGGTTATAAATATATACTTTAGAACACGCATATTTACCTTTGGGTGACTGGCAGTGGCTCTCTATATATATTCTGAAAGCTTGATATACCTAAAACATAAAAATTACTTAGACTCCAAATAGCTGTTACATTAGCTTAAAAAATTAAGCAGTACTCTTACTTGGTTAAAGTGCTGGAGCTGAACGTTGTAAAGTAAGCCAGTTGAATTTAATAGAATTTTGCTTGAAGAAAGGCCTGCAAAGGATGCATTATTTTAAAATATTAGATAAAATGATTTGAGAACTCAGTACATCCTCAGATTTGTTTTTTTCCCCAGGTGATTTATATCCACTATATCTGTTATTAAAAAAAAAAAATCACATTGCTTATTTGTTTGTTACTAGCAAGAGTAGTGTTAACTTTAGTGAAAACAACCCCACCTCCAAAAAAAAACCCGAACATTGGAAGTTTTAGGCAAATTTATTACCTAAGGTGTTAGTTAATATTAGTTTTCCATTTCTTTCCCAATATTAATATGATATACTTACCAAAGGAAAAAAGATTCGTTACAGGAAGCTGTACTGTTCTGGAATCCTCTTTGAAGAATTCACAGTCCAAAGCAAACTGCATTTCAGAATATTAAATACAGATCTAAACTGAACACAAGACTGAAGGCTTTGCTCTAGCCACAGGCACCAGCAGAATACAGGACACAAATACTGAAATGTCACTTCTCCACCCTCCCCCCCCGACTGTCAGGGACTGGCAGTTAGTTTATTTTTGCATACAGCAGTAGAAGTCTGGGTACCTTAAGCATAAGTTGCAGGTTACTCAGGTTTGCAGCCATTTGCAACAGCCTTCAAAAGGCTGAGAATGACCAGAATCCAGTTCACATCCTTCCACCTCAGGTGCATCTCAGTGTTTCTGTTGTTGCTGTTTTTTTTTTGTTTGTTTTGGTCAGGGGTGAGGTGGGGTGGGAGGTGTGATGTTGCAAAGGAGCATGATTTATCCAAATTCTGGATACAGTTTTCTAAGCAGAAAGAAGCTCTAGTTTGTCCCCTGAAGTTTAATTATGTAAGAGCAAAGAGACGTATGCAGCAAATATGAGTTGCACCATCTCTAATATATATTTAGTTCACTTGAAAATTACTTTCCATCCCATTCCAAGTCTATCGTTTGTTCTCTCTTTGTTTGTCAAACCAAGAGTTTGACAATTTGTCAAAGTAACTTAGCACATAACCCTTTAACTTCCATCATAGCATCTGAAAGCTACGAACACTCTGAACAAGCAATGTCCATGTTTCATCTTTTCACCTTATTGCCGACCGTGGGTGGTACAAGAATGACAATGTGGGACAAAGAAGGATAATCCTGAAGTTTCAGTATTACAACCTTAAAAAAAATAGAAAAAAAAAAAAGAGAAAAAGCCGTTACTAAACATACCCCTTAGCTTGCCAGTTCCCAGATGTCCACCTCTTGTACCCCTTCCTCTGGAATACAATTGCATGTTCCATGCTGCAAACAGAACAGATTCTTCTCCCACGACACACAACCCCACCAAGCACCTCTCCCTGCTATGAGGTAGGTACAACACTTACCTTGATGGTTGGAAGTAACTCAGCTCTCCAGGATAAATCAGTAGCTTCCAGACTGTAAAAATCCATGCACATTAAAAGGATGAACATTTCATTATCCAGGCACTAGATTATGACAGCGGACCAGCTTTTATCCCTCTCTACCTAAACATACATAATTATGAATTGCGAACAAGTTTGGGTCTACTACAGTCAGCTACTACAGTCATTTATCAAACTATAATAATTTCAGACACTGCAAATCTTGTTTTTGCATAAAGAAATTAAATGAAGCTCTGATTTTGTAATACACAACAATCAGCAGTTACTAGACACACATCTTCCAAAAGAATGAAAACTCTTAATGAGCCAAGACAGCACTGGCATTGAATTAACACACAGTTTTATTAACATCTGTTAAATATCAAATGTGTCCATTGTTCCTATGGGAACATCCAAAACATACCACATAAAACAAGAATTGCAGACCTTGCAGCAGCTCAAAACTGGTGTGTATTTGTATTAAGTTTCACATCGAACAGCAAGACATTCATTCAATTACTATAAAATATGATTTTTAGAATAGCAGGATACATTTTGTTCTTTAAATAGTGTTACAGGACCTCATGATAACAGTGCTTTTGCTATGGATTTTATTAGGCTAGGTTTTAGCTAGTAGTCCTGCACTAGGCTAACCTCCATTTGATGCCAATCAAAGGTTACACAGAACAGTAACAGCCAGCTGCTCCTTGGATCAGGAAAAAATAATTGTAACATCTGACTGGATGCAAGACACTGTGGCTATATGCCTCAGCACAGATCCCAAAAAAATAAATACTACGCTAGCTCAAATCCACCCGGGAATTTTCCCTAATCTAAAGGGTAGATTGAATTTATGTGGAGCTGACTCTGAGGAAGTAAATTAATCCAGTGTTAAAAACAGTTACTTTAGATCTTTTTTGTAATGATTGTAATGACCTGATTCAAATAATCACTTGATTACCCACATTTCTAAATATTCTCATATGGTAACAGCAATTCGCAAAAATTTCGCAAAAATGCGAAAAAAAAATAAAAAAGATGCTTCAATTCACTTTCTGAGGGCTTCAAGTAACGTTTTATGTCTTTGTCATAGGATTCTAAAAAAATGCTACAAACCATACAATTTAGGGTTCCAATGCAGAATGCAGTGTCCACAAGAGAGCAAAAGGAGCTTTTTTTTTTTTTTTTACTGCTACGAAGGTCAAAAATACAGCTTAAAGAAAAATAAACTTCACAAAATTTATTCTGCATTCATGTAGCAATTTTGGAAAGTATATTTTTTCCTGTTTATTGATGATACAGAAGGCATGAATTATTCACAGCAGGAGTAGGAATTCTATTTTTTCTTCCCAACCCCTTCCTAAGAAGGATATTTTATATGCTTGAAAACTCAAATACAGTTATACAAGATCTACTTAAATAAAAAAACAGGAACTATGTATACTCACCACATTGAAGAATTGCTGTCCATACAGCCATAAATCCAGCTACTTGTGTCCTGTAATGTCAATACCATAAAAAGTACATTACTGATGTGTGAATTTATAAATACATTACTAGTAATTCTTTACTCCAAACAATGCATGAGTTGATACTGATAATCTTCTCCAAAATTTTTACATGCTAACAGTTTCAGTTCACCAAATATGAGCAATTGTTCTAGAATACTTTAATAGCAGAACCTGGTGCAATTAACTTACTAAAGAGAGGAACAAATTTTCATCTTCATCTCATTTTCCATTAAACGTGTCTGCAGCCACTATCACTATAATAACCAAACTCTCTTAAGAATATTATTTGCTGAAGTGTAAAAGCAAGGATGATGATAAAAACAGTCTCTCTCAAATTCCTTCTGTAGTTTATAATGAAACTATTAACTTTTTTTTTTTTTTTTTTAACATTTCACAGCAAAATCAGACTTCCGTGTTAATGGAATTTGACATGATATCCTCCATTAAAGAGTCTGATATCATAATCTTGCAATTAGAATTACAAGGAAAGATAAAACATGAACATTAAAGGTGTGGGTTTTTTTCCAGAATCATTTTAAATAAGTTTAATTTGTCATCTTTTCTAGATATGAATTGGCACGTTTTTCTAAAAAAGAAATACAAGGTTTGGCAAGCAAACTTTCATTATTTCTCTTCAAAAAAGAGAAGTATCTGCCTTACACGATATAAAGTTCAGTTTTATTCAAGTTTATTCTTTTCTATCTAAAATTAATGTCTCAAGCTCCTATCCTGAGTAGTCAAGAAATACTTCAGATTTTGACTGTCCTACTGGTTTCCCCTTAACTCTCAATACTAGAGAATATAAGTATTCTGTACCTCCTCCTCCTCAAACGGTACCAGTCCTGTCATTAATATATAATGAAGGCAAAAACTGCCCCATTCAAGGGCAACTAAGTTCACAACAAATTCATAAATTTTGAAGCTGTTTCTGGGAAACACAATTACAGAAGCACTGAGGATATATACTTTTTTTCCCCACAATGGTAGTCTGAACCTCTCCTTTTGAGGTAAGAGGGGTAAGCAGAATTGTACAGGAAAGCATCTCCATTTCCTTGCCACTAATCTAAAATCAACCCAGAATCGCAGAATCGTTTGGCTGGGAAGGGACCTTAAAGATCATCTAGTTCCAACCCCCCTGCCACGGGCAGGGACATCTTCCACTACTCATTTAATACTGAAAAGTATATTTATCCATCTCCAGTTTGCCAAGAGATTACATTTCTTCCTTTCAAAAAGTATTTTAAAAACAATTTCAAAAACATTTTAGCTGAAATTATACATGTGGAACTAAAAATACAGGGCATACTATCACCTCTCTTCGCAACAATGGAGACAGCTGAGAAGGTGCTGTTTTCTCAGCTGGCTCCCATTCACGTCCACTGCTTAGCTGAAGATCTCTGTAGACTTTCTGGCTCACTTAAATTTTATTACAGGAAAGCAAACCTATAAGCAGTGTTCCTGAATTCTGAGTACAGCTAAACCCTGGCAGCACTGAAAATAACTTCTTCATTCAACGCCATCAGTACAGCTGCACTAAATTAAAGGGGAAAGCAATCTGTGGCTAACTGTAAGAGAGCCAAAAATAAAACATTCAGGTTTCAGAAGTTCAGGTGGCATTGAAGGTTTCAGACCTTGAACACTAAGCACGACATGCTTAAACAAGAAGTACATCTGACACAACGTGTTAGGCTGTGAATGTAAGTGGATGTCATTAATTTCTACTATTATTCATTAAATTGTCTTAAAATCACAACATATCCAAATTAAAACCAAACAAGTTTATAAACAAACTCGAGACATGAAAAAAGTATTTTCTCACCAACATACTGTTTTCACAGTAAACATGACTGTATGATTTTCTGTGGCTTGCAAGAGGAAACACAAAATATTTTCCATCTGAATCCTTCAAAGGGAAAAGAAAATGTTCATTACTAAAAATAAAGATAAACAAAAAACACAGTAAAGAAAAACATTACTTACATTGTAAACAGAGTAAGTCCATTTTGAGGTTTTGACTTCAATCCACATGAAATCTCCTAAAAACAAACATGTTTTTATATGTGACACTGAAGGAAATAATCTCCAAAATCTCATACTTCCTTATTGCCTAGATGTTATATCTTATCTGTAAACAGCTCAAAACCTTACAAACTTTAGTCAATACACAAGCTTGCTGCTGCTTAGAATGACATGCAACAATCATTATCAGTTACTCAGGAAGTAGCAAAACCGTAGGATCCAATTACTACATATTAACCACAAAAAGATTTTAGAACAAAGCTCTCAAGGAAACAAAATAAATAAGAAAATGAACAACACAAAATGTAATTACAGGGTGACATTAAATCTAATGCAACATTAGAAACACCCCCAGTCTTTCTTTCTCTCGGCCTTTTAAGAAAACTAGTACAGAAACTTGTGTAAAAGCAAGTCAGTGATGAGCTGAATGTCACATACAAGAAAACAGTAGGAGTTTAAAGGTATGTCTGGAGAAAGAAAATAAGACAGAATAATGAACAGATTGGATATGTAAATACTGCAAATTGTTATGCAAGAAGGTTAATATTTTTCTTTTGTGTAACTAGAATAAGCTAAATTTCTCTCATGAATTTTTAAGTGTTATGGGTGTGCCAGAAATAGGAAGATGCAACCACTTTGCACTTCCAAGAATAGTCTGATCTTTCACTAGGTAGATGAAGACAGCAATAAATCCCCCCTTAACATTCTCTTTAGAGGGAACAAACACTGTTCACTTAGCCTCCCTCTCCCCGTGTCTTACACCCCAGAAGCTAAACGTTTTGGCGGTCCTCTACTGGGCTCATTCTAGCATGTCAATGCCTAAATGTCCCCTTATACCAGGGTGGCCAAAACTGGACACCAAAGTTCAAGCTATCTTAGAAGTTCTGCAATAGTTTACATTAAGAAAATTTCTGAAATAAAATGGTTTTCCTCAGTTCAGTCCACTTCAGCAGAACTAGCAATACAGCTGTGCCTTATGAAACATCTGTTTAGTTCCCAAGAATCCTTGTGCCCAAGATTTTTTTATCTTTTATCTATGCATTCTTTGCAGTGAAAACCATTAGTTTTCTTCCATTCCATTTTACCCTGTCACATCACTGAATTGATGAAGCAGCCCTGAATGTTCAGGATTTCCTTAAATAGCACAAAACTAACACAGTGGCTCTACAATACCCAGAATCACAGAATCTTTAAGGTTGGAAAAGACCTCCAAGATCATCTGGTGCAACCTTTCCTTAAACACCCCCAGGGACAGTGACTCCACCACCTCCCTGGGCAACCCGTTCCAATGCCTAATCACTCAACCCTAACACTCTAGCAAGAATGGGATGCAAGTGTAGACTAGACAGTATTTTTGGCATCCAGCTATCCCCAATTTCTGAGATTGTCTATTGGACACCTTGGTGTAAATACGATTCTTACTTGTGCCCCAGAATCAAAGGCTTATAAAAATGACATAGCCATTTTTGCCCCTACCCCTTTTAACCTATTTAGTGCTGAAACCACACAGAAGTTGATCGTGTAGGTCTAAAAAGCCATATATTGTTTTAGCAATGTCTGAAGAAGGACAAATTTTATGTCAGAAGCTTGCTAGTGAGAAGATCAACTCTTAACTGAGGAGTATCTCTGAATCTTGTTCAAAAGAAAACTGCTACACACCTGTAAGTTCTGTAAAAGCTTCAGGATTTTCCTCAAATATCTTTCCAGGGTGTCTCACAAAGTGGTGATTCAGTACAGACATTCTCTTCTTGGGATCCTCAGTTATCTTAAAAAAACAAACAAAACAGATGGTCAGTTTTTATTTTACCAACAAAACAGCTTGTCAATTTTTATTTTACCAATTAGTGTGATTTACAATCATGACATGATCAGTAGAAATACAGTTTTGGGAATGAGAGGAAATAAACTATTAGAAGACATGATACACTGTTTCTATACTAAATATAATAATCTGAATAAATAAAGTACCATCAATAGTCAATCACAGCAATACAGAGAAAGTCAACATTTGCTATTATGCATAAATAAAACTTTTGGGAGTATTGTATCCTCATCTATTCTTAACACAAGGAAATTATACTCTCTATATATATTTTAAAAAACACATATTTTATATAGACACCCATACATTCTTCCCAAAACAACATACTCATGGCAGAGTTTAAAAATATTTATATGTACTTGTCTTTATTCATAAATCTAGCATACTACACCTATCTTAATATTTCAAGAATACAAATAGCTGTAAGAGTACACTGTGCTTTGCTTTCTTTTTTTTTTCTTCTCTCCTCTTCAGCTTTTCAACATTGTGGACAATACAACTGATTTCTGCAAAGTGTTACCCTCCAGCACACTGTCAGTCAACTTCAGAAAAACTGTACCTCCTTTTTGTCCCTATAAATTCCATATTAAAGTGAGCATGCCTAAGAAACCAGTGCAGTGTGGCACCACAGAGACTGAAAAAGAACACCTGTAAGCCTTCCTCTTCTATGTCTGTGGCTCTGCTCTTGCATATTTCTACCCTCTGGACCTTGATTCCAATTCAAGTGTATTGCAGACGAACATTTCAGAAGGATATTTATTTAGAAAAGCAATAAATGATGGTAACCAGAGGTAAACAAATTAGCTTTTTCCTGCGCTAATACTGTATTTACAGTCTATTTTTGTGTTATTCACAAAAGAACACTGTAAATACTTGCTGGCCACTATGACGACAATACATGGGGAAGTTTAAGAAGTATTATGTCTGAGATAAACCATCAGTTTTTCACCCTTTGTATACTATTTATACAAGGTGAGTCCAACACACTCTAAGAGATTCCATTCAAAGCTACACAGCTAGAAAAATTTATCATGGTGCAAGGTCAACTAAACCTAATGCATCATGTAATAATAATACAGTCCACAAACCAACTATAAAGCACCAAGCAATAATAACATTATTAATAAATAATAAAAATTGACTTAACTTCTAATTATTTCTGACGTTGGTCAAATAACACAAAGCCATGAGACTTTTTCAGTGACTGATAGCAAAAAGGCAATAATTTTCTCAGCGTGACTCAGAAAAATCAAAAGTGAGCTTCCTGTCTAATAGGGTGGTATTTGTCCTGATTAAGCATTCTGTGTGGGAAGAAGAAAGTGTCATGGGGAATACACACTGGGTCACATATACAAACCTGTCTTGTGTTTTCATCTATGAGATCAAAAAAAGCTCTAATGGTAGCCAGGATCAATTCTTTGCACCTAGAAGACAGAATAAGTAAAATCAAATCTAGAAAGGAAATATCCAGGGGAATAAAAGTGGCAGGAAGAGACCATATTATGCTGAAATTACATTATTGTATAATGTAAGAACAATAGAGAACAAAGGGATGTTTGGCCAGCCAATTAACCTTTGTTCAATTAGCTTACCACACTATGGAGAGATGGTCTGTTGAGGCCCAAGCTCTAGGCACAGCCGAGCTCTGTTTGGAGAAGGAAAACAGCTAAGATTTTTTTTTAGTGTTGAGCATTTAAAAATTAGAACAGTCTCCCCGCCCCCCCCCCCCCCCCATTTAAATCTACTTAGGTAATTAGGAATAGAGTTTCATGGACAGGGGTATAATAGAATGGCTTCTTCAGTCAAAAACCTTATTTGCTTCAGCAAAGACAAGGACTTGTAAAACAAAATGACTACGGAAGTATGTATGTTAGATAGATCAGATATCAGAGCCTAATGGTCAAAGGGCAAATAATGGTATAGAAGAAACTTCCCAAGAAGTTCTTCAAAGACTGCTTCTCTTACTAATCTTACTAATTTAATAAGCGATCCTGGCACATAAGAATAGAAGCATGCCAGTGAAGGCTGTTGCTGAAAAATCAAGGACACCCTCAACAGAAAGGAGCATGAAAGAACGGGACAGTCCGAAGTTATTCATTTGTACAAGCACATGTACTGCATTTACAGACTGCTACCAAAAACCTCCCTTCCATAAACAGAGCTCATTACCTTATCATACAACCTGATTCAAGTAAAGTATAAACAATTAATGAACGACAGCCATGAAGAAAAAATAAGGAAAAAACCACCATCCTACGGTATGACTTGTTAGATCCAGATGACAAGGTTATAAAAAAAATTATACCACTCTACACAGGATCTCATGCAAAATCTTGGTCACCAACAGTCATGAGAAATGAAAGTGCTGCAGATGCAGATAAGGGTTGCTAGGACAAAGGGATTGCAGAGTTAATCTCTGCATAGCAGAATCAGAGTGGAGACTATTTATAGACAGCCTTCTGTACAATGGACAGGGAGGTAAATACTAAGGGAATGAAAACTGTTTCAGATAACATTTCAAGTTGATGTCAGAAGAAACCTGTTTAAAAGCTGGCTTACACAATAAATGGAAGTTGGAAACTACAAGTTTTCTGTCAAGCCCTACTGAGGAGTATTTGCCAGTTTCTTCCATGCAGGGAACAGTTACATGGCAGGAAACACGGAATAACAAACCTAACTAGTTCTACGATGTTGCTTGATTAATTTTGGGAGGAAATAGATGCCTGCACAAGCAGAAGACTGGACTGGAGGATCCAGTATATCCTTTCTGTTTGTAAGTTCTTTCAACGACGATAAATACAAAAAAGAAGGCTCAAAAGACAGAACTGTCCTTTTATAAACCAACTAGCAGTCTACTCCTATACTGCACATCTGTCAGTCTCCACGTACACATCTATTGCAAAAATGCCAATAAAACCTGATTTCTGCAACAGAAAAGGTGCAAGAAGGTGGTGAAAAGAAATAGTATCAAGCAGTACTTGGGATGATTCAAATCCACCCCAACACATACTCTTTCAATGGACACTCATTTCTGCTACATCAATTATTTATGGCATTATATATATATATATATATATAATCTTTGTGTTTTCACATGTATTATTTTCATATTTAGTTACACTATGCTATACATATAAACTACAATCAGACACTGGTACATGTATAACATAGACAGCTATCTAGCATACCTCCATGCAAAACCAAAAAAAAGTTTGTTTTTTCTTTTTACCACAACAGATAAGGCACTGTCTTGTTGACTCAATCTTGGTAGAAAAGCCAGTCCTGAACGAACTTGGTAATCTCTGAATCCTCCCGCCACAGAAAGGGTAGTTAAATTTCTTAACTCTTGGGCGTTTAGAATCCAATGATTGTTTACAGCTGTATAAAAATCTATAAAATACATTAAAATCAATATATTTCCCATAAATCTATTTTATATATTAAAAAAGCTACGGAAAGATTCAACTAAAAGTTTCTGTAAGCCCTCCTAGAGGCGTTCAAGCTCTGATTACCACTTTTGATTCATATAAGGAACAAAAATTATTGTTTTAATGCCAAGGAGGTAGTAGTTGGGAGAAAGATACACTCACACTTCCTACATTAGCTGAGCACTTATTTTGTTTAGGTAGCAAATCATGGTTCTATTTTAAGGATGGCAATAATCCAGAAACAGTCAGTCAGCAAGAAAGAAGCATTGCACTGCAATCAGTTGTAGGAAGAAAAATTAATACAAACACAATAAATCAAATTTAGCAACTAGAAATAATCCATTCCTCTTGGATGCCACAGAGAATAAAGAAAATAAATGTCTATTCTTTTTCTTCATCAATTCTTTCTATATCTACATGGAACAGCAAAGTAGCCACAAAGCACATATTTCATCAGCATAATTCAGTCACATCTATCTTTCCAACAAGTTAACAGTGCATACATAATGATCATACTTTCCTTTTCATTTTAGTTAAGTAAGCAGAAAATACATTGCATCTTCTATACGTATAGATAAATATATTTTGTAAAATACATAGTTATACCTATATTCAATATGCTCTTCCACACACTTTGGGAGTGACAAACATTAACAACTTCAACAAAAACAACTCTATTTAGGCAATTCATTTGACAAAGAAAGCCATTACAGAGTTCAAGTTTTACAAAAAAAGAAAGAAAAAAATGTCATTCTCTGGAGAGCTTACAAAATTAGTTACATACTCTGCAGCTTATTGAACTTAGAAATTATTTGGACTTCTGCCCCTTCACAGAAGCATAGGCTCACATAGTCAATTTTATACTGACATTTCACTTAAAGTAACATAGTGTGCAGAAATAATCACTACAGTAATAAAGGAATAGATTAATTACAGTAAACAGAACATTCTGCACACACAAACTGCTTCAAGCCTCAGCAATTCGCAAGAATCTCGCCAGCTAACACATGAGGGAATCAGTAAAGAAATAAAATGTAGTTAGGTTAGCTTACTTACCAGTAAGATACTTATCCAAAGGCATTACAGGTGCAACATGAGGTGTAGCTTGTGTAATGAGGAGATTTATAAGTTCAGGCTTAAAATTCTTCAGGGTAAGCAATGCTCTTGCAATAAGACCACCCATGGAATGGCCTACTATTGCCACACTGCTTGGTGCAAATTCTCGATCCTTAAGCAAAGAGCAAAGGATAATTAGTTCAATGTCAAATCTGGTTCTGATATAAGCCTCCTCTGATTAGCAGTTGTTCATTCCCCCCCAGATCAACTTGCATCCCTTCAAGGATAATATTAATTAGTATCAACATAGGCTAACAGAAAACTTTTCTAGGAAAAAGGAAAAGGATGGAAGGTGATGCTATATTATTATTTTAATAAGCTAGAGAAAGTTTAAAGCTGTACTACAAAAAAAGCATGCATTGCACATGGAAGTGTTTGTTTATAAACAATAAAGAACATAATCAGGGCTCCAAGATTGTCACAAACATTAAAAATCTATTAAAAAGCAGCAGTTCTCTCTTGTGCTGTTACCATGATCAATTACCTACACACAGTATAAAGTCTCCCTCCCTTATTCATCGTTCTTCAGTTATCTGTCAGAAAAAGCTGACCAGAATTCCATTCCAAAACACAAGTACATGATCTAGCATATGTCACTACTTACCCTGTACAACTTAAGAATTACTTTTATGCATTCATGCACAAATTTGGTCTGTCGTTGGAGAGTACCACCATACAGTGCAACCAACTCCTCATTGAAGTTGACACTGAAGAAATTAAAATGATACTTGAAATCAAGATCTTCTGCTTTTCTAAGTGCAATGGATCCAAGAGAACGCACTAGGAAAAATCACGTAAATTAAGCAGGGACTATTAGACTGTCCTAGCACCATCATTAGTAGATGAACACAAATACATAACCTATCAAGAAACAAATGCTATTTTAAATTCATTATTCATGTCAAGTCATTTATAAAAGGTAAAAAAAAAAAAAAAAAAAAGATGGAAGGCAAATCTTTTCTAAACTGCAATCCCACTTGTTTTACAAAAGCAGATTTGAATATATAAGTAATGACAACAAAAATATCAGCCAGCTACTGACAGTACTGAATTGCAAAATGAGAAATGTAACAATTTTCCTGTTTTTATAAGAATCCTTCTGATAGAAAGAAGTATGAGTAAACACATCCTAATAAAAGTTTACAGAAGCATGTGGAAAAGATGTCTGATGAGATAAAAGAAAAGGTTGGAGTGAGGTACAGAGAACTGCGTACTATGGCATGGCAGCTGACTTCATGGACACAATGTCTAAACCAAATTGATAAAAGATAAAGGCTTACGCTCCTTCACCTGAGCATTGCTCTTCTCATCACCACCAGGACAAGAATGCAAAATGAGTATTCTTGCCTTCAACTGGAGAGGCAATGCTATTGCTGGTGTTTTCTAAAATTCCTTTGAAGACTACCAATCTAGAACAACATTCCCAAATACCACTCCGAGATGTATAGAGGAGAAGGAAACCAAAGCCCAAAGAACACTTTTCCACCAGAAATCCTGAGGGAGAAAATGTCCAGTTTATGAGGCCTTGCTTCTGACCTGTGCTCATCTAACCCTGGATGCTATTTAATACAGCCTTCTGAGTGCAGCATTGTCACTGAGGAGACAGAGCAGGACAGGAAAAGCACCAGCTGCAAACAAAGAGCATGACAGGGAAAGAAGGAAAGAGTCCCCAAAACAAGTATACACTTCTACAAATAAACTAATGATCTGCCCAAGTCTGGCATTTAGAAGCAGGATTCGTCTTAGAGTGCAATAACTTCAGAGGTCTGCAGCCTGTAGAATTCTCCTCAGAAAAGTTCACTAGAGAGGTGAACATAACCAACTAAACTTGAACAAAGCTTATCATGTTAGAAAATAACATTTCTGAAATATTTTATACGTTCAACCACCTAAACAAATATTATCAGCATGATGCAAATTATAAGTAGAATTTGTAGTCAATCCTTTCACCAATTCTATCTAAAATTGGTAAGTAATAAGAAAACCTTCAAAATGGTTTGAAAAGAGCTAAATAGCATTTAAAAGATCAAGTATCCCACCACAACTTTATACTTTGGAAGTCATGGTAGAAGGAACACGAATATTGCCAAAGATCACAAGGCACATTTGTGACTGGTTCCTGATTAGAACTCAGGATCTCAGTTCTCCCAATTCCAGGTTTGTTCCCACTAATTAAACCATACTATCTTCTTTTGCGCAAAGTCTGAATTTTGTAAACTTTACAAATTTCACTTTAGTGTCCATGAAAGATAAGGGATTCACATCTTTCAAAAGCGTCTGCAACAAATCAAAATAAGAGCCCAAAAAAACACAGCAGTGATGCTTGCTTTCATTTTTCAACCACGAACATGCTTTAAACAAGAATGAAAAGAACAACAGCAGCGACAACTGTTCATCTAGGTACCAGACCTAAAATATATTATTCCACAATAAATTCTAAATGAAATGTGAATTTTCATAATAAACCATATTAAAAATATTCTGAGCCATAGAATAAATCAGTTTTGCCTTAATCAAACAAAGATTTTAGAAAATGAATGTGACTTACTGCCAGTCTCCCTAAATCAATTTACCAAAACAAGGAATAAATATTTAAAGGCACTCATCTAAAGTAGCAGGATATCTGCAGCATGTAGTACTCCTTCTACTCAACTAGGTTGTTCTTTATATATTTCATTTTGATTCCTAACATACACTGAAAGTACCATTCTATTTCCTGCATAATGATGTACTGCCCTGATTTTAGAGACAGCATTATCTCACAGAAGATTTCCAATACTTTAGAGACGATTATGGAAATCCATGTGGTACCTCCCATTATCGTTATGTTCATAACGTTCTTTGGATACTACTGTCTCTGCAAAGCTATGTGAGTTTTCTGAAAGTACGAGTTTGCAAAATATTTTACTTTTTCATAAGCTAAGCAGGTATGTTGTCTGAGAAAATAATCTTGTAAAGGTTCCCTGAATTTTGATAATTTAATCACCAAGTCTGGTGCAGATATAAGGAAAAATTATTATGGTAAAACAGCAAGTTTTAGACTGAAGTGTTTTTCCCCATATATACACACAAGTTTTGATGATGTCTGAAGGGTGTTACTAACTGTTTCAAAGTACATTTCAGAGAGCAAAAATAACAGTAACAAACCCAGCTTGGAAGGAATTCTGGATACTCAAATGAACACTTAAACACAGTACTTCACATGCAAATTATTAAGCTTGGTATTTACACTGAAAAATAAAAAATGCTTTAAAACTATTCCTTCTTTTCATCTGGAGCTTAGAACTGTAACAGGGAATAACATGGAAAACCAAAGCAGGCCATGTGTAGAGGGGGAAGATGATACTAAGGAAAAACTACCACTACATAAAGAATTAGGAAATACTGAAGCTACAAGTTAAACCATAAGATGATGCTTATTTCTATAGTATGTAACTAATACAACTTCTGATGACAGATGGCAGCTGGTTTAGCTTCTTCTGATCAAATTCAGGTATTGCTTTATTTGGCACAGCTGCTCTGAACACTGTTTAACTCAAAAGCAAATACGTTTTTGATTGGAAACACATAGCAACAGTGCAGTGCTGCCATAGTACAGCATAAATTGTACTGGCCTTCAAAACATAATGTCTCACTCCAGAAATATATTATAGTTCAACTGCTTAACTGATTTCAGATAAAAATCAAGTCTTCTGCCTTCTTGAAATTGACCACGGAATGATAAGGGTTAAC
Organism: Cygnus olor; assembly: GCF_009769625.2. NCBI lineage: Eukaryota > Metazoa > Chordata > Aves > Anseriformes > Anatidae > Cygnus > Cygnus olor. The sequence continues at coordinate 1,610,832 of NC_049174.1, read as the reverse complement.
TGCACCATAAGATGATCAACCATTGTTGATATCATTTCAAACAGAAAACTTCTTGCCATTAACTAATGCATAACTATGAGAACTCTTTGCAAAATACCTATAAATTAGGTAAATGCTTACCTTGTTTGTAACTGCCAGCATTCCCGGGAAGAAAGAGAACTGGAATTCCTGTCAATACTAGATTTTTGTTTTCTTCAGCATAATTCCCCTCCCCGTAGAGATAGAGCTCATATGCTGGATATCGCCTGGCTGTTTTCTTTGGTAATTTTATTTTCTGTTGCAAAAGAAAACATGGCACACAATCAAAATACTATCCTCTAGCACCCAAGAACTCAAAAGATTTTTGAAATGCAAATAGGCTACTACAAAGAAGGCAGCTCAGATCTGTTGAACAAGGTGAAGAGGCTCTATCCTTACTAAAAGGCTGAACTGAAAGATAGCTGATGCAGTTTGGAACGTCAGGATGTTCTCATTAAATCGATTATGCATGGAAAACATAGCATATTGTTCACCTTTTGAACATGAAGACTACATAGCCTAGTTTTCCAGTGCCTAGAAAACTAAATAACATTTGTTTCTGAATGTGGATTTAAGCTTAAAGAAACCAAATATGACATCTATACTGTTGCAAACAAGAAAATACAGTGGCCATCCTGCCATTTAAATATTTTGGTTTCTGTTTTATGTAGTGTTTTAAAGGACAGTCTGAAGAACACAGAAGGAAAAACTTCAATGGGTTTTGCTTTAAAAAGTTCAATAAACATAAAATGTTGAGTACTTATTTTAAGTAGGTATTACTGCGCATGGGTGGCTGCAGCTCATTGAAACAGTTATGAACTTGAACCAGCTTTAAACAAACTGGGAATATTACTGCAATTGTGTATCTGTCAAAGTTGCGCATCCTTAAAGTAACATACTACAGAGGAAAAAAAAAAAAAAAAAGGAAGTAACTTCTCCCAGGACATGAGATTTCAGGCCAGAAACCAGGACACCTGAGTGATACTAATTATACACTAGTTATAGCATTTGGTTACTGATCATGATAATTCACAGATATATGAAACAATGAACAAACTGCATTAAAATGCCTTTTTTTTTTTAATTTTAAGGTAACATTTTATTTTACATCACAGCGAAGTAAATATTAAACCCAGTTTTGCATCAGTAAACTTCTCTAAAGTCTCCCTCAGGTGCTTTGCTTAAGTAGAACTAAGTAGAAGCATCTCTATTCCAGTCGGTTCTCCCACCTCTGACTACAGTAAAGGTGATTTAGCTGTAATTCCCACCACACACACATACACACTCATCCCCTCCCCTTTTCGTCTCTGTCTGTCCCTCCTTGACTACAGACTATTTCCTTTCCCTTAGTCTTCAACTTGTTTGCCATATTGGTTGTTTGCAACCCGTCCTTAGTGTCTTTGATATGTATACATACATATATAGAGAATAAAAGGTTGCTATATACATAGATATATATATCAAAGATATATACATAACAAGTTATATATACACACAAACAGTTATAATTCCTTCACTTTGAACAAAAATGTTAAGCTTTGTTCAGGGCTTACTATTTTCTAATCTTTCTTACAATTTCCTTTCCCTTCACCTTTCCATCACTGCGCCTCATCAACTTCGCTAACCTCACTGTCCCTTTCTTATTCCTTTCTATTGCTCCTTTTTCAAAGGTGTTCAAATTTCAGGGGGGACACACACGAAATCTATTTAATTATAGTCAGTTTTCATTAGTAAATTAAGCATACTGCCTGACTAATCAAATAATAATACTATTCAACTATTCTTCCACAATATCATTCTGGTTCACCATCTTTTCAAAATCTTTTACAGACAATAAAAATCAATGAGTTGCCTACTTTTTTCTGCAAAGTATGGTACTCCTATACTACAACAAAATGGTAACACACATCTCCCAAGGGAAACAGAAGTCCCTGTTCCGTGACAGAGGTTTTAAATTTTGATTTCCCAAGACCCTGGTTACATAATTGGCTGTAATGAGCTATGGCAAGTTTTACAATGTCAACATAGGCTTCAGTTTTCACTGTGCTTCTAAGAAAATTAGGCTTGTGTGAAAAAGCCCTCATTAATAACTTCTGAATCTCATAACAAGTTTAGCCAGGAGAAGAATTGGCCAAGTTCAAATACTGCAATTCTGCAACTCAAAAAACAAAACAAAACAAACAAAAAAAACAACCTACAAAATAAATAAATTAAAAAAAAAAAAATCCAATACCAATTCCTTTCTTGGTATTAGCTCAACTGTGAGCTATACCACACTATTAGGCACACCAAAAAACGGACTCCAGGAAATCAAACTTTTTATGTTTCCCTGCTCAAAGAACTATTTGTTTTGTAATGCAATACACAGTCTGGCAGGGAGAACAGGTACCATTCATCTGAAATCCTTACCTTGTAGTTTCACACCAACACCAGCATTACAAATACATTAAAAATGAAAAAACCAACCTCTTCAGCAATAAAAATGTAGTTGAGAAGTCTAATGGCTTAACAAACTCAAACACGGACATATTTTTCCCCCAAAGTACTGTTCTGCATGCAGTAAAAGTGACTGCTTACGGATTAGGAGTTTGGAAAGGCACCGCAGCGAGACACAACTTGCATCACTGCTGCGTGGAACTCCTGCCCTGTCCCTGTGCCCATCCTGAAGCAGTGCATCTCTTACAGCACAGAACTTAGAACTGAAGCACTGGCACGGTGAGTAAATACCAAAGTTGTGCTGGTAAATGACAATTTCAGAGAACGTCCAATAACATCAAACATTATGCCGGTAACTTTCAGTTGGTTGGCTTTGAACTGAAACTGAAGTAGGTTTCGGCTACTAGGAGAGCTGAAAATTTGCTGCGTACTGTGTAAGTATTTATAGTTGCTTAAACAATTTTACTCTACAGCACTGACAGAACAACAGTTCTGCAGCTATCCCAAGGCTCTCTTTTGCATGCTAACACGCACAGAACTTGACTGTGTTGAAATAATCACGTGCAGTTAATGGATCCTAAAATTAACTTGCTGCTTCATTATGAATTTAGGAACCAAGTTTTTGCTGCAAGATCTTCCTTACTATGCAGGCCCAGCTCGAAACCTACTTGAGAACAGCAGATTATTATGCAGAATATTTGATTATGTTTTTTTCCAAAAGAGATGATGCTAAATGACCGTTTAAGAACTGACAGAACATGCTTTGTGATGCTTTTAACAGAAACGAAAATCCTGCAGTAAGAACTCTGTTAAAAAACTGTTTTTAAACAAGTGAATGCGGTAATAGCAGCAACGCTACCTCAGTTCACATGTTGATATCCCCACAGTATAATGTAACATGTACACGGTGTCTGGAGAACAATTCCCTCAGCAGCTGTCTCCCTCAAACTGATTCAAGATTTCCAGGGAGGTCTTTCAGAAGGTCTCTAAGAGGTTTTGTCAGCAAAGCGAGAAGCTGCGGGCAGGTATGCGAGTTCCTTGCCACCCACCGGGCGCTCACTGACTTGGGAAAATGGCTTACACTGGGACCTCAGCTGCTCCCTTCTTCGGCAGGTCAGTCGCTTCACAGAGCCACACAGAGGGCCGAGAAACAAGGACGGGACTCGACCCGCCGGGCACCACCGGCCCCGTGCCAGCACCGTCAGACCTGGCCCAGCCTCCTCTTCCCTCAGCAGCTCCGAGAGCCTCCGGCCGGTTTCGCCAGGGCTACATGTACCGCACCCGGCAACTACTGGCGGGAGGAAAGCGCGAAGGTTTTTATTTCATTTGCTACAAGCGGGCGGCTTTGACTCCTCCAGGCGGGCACCCCGAGGTGCCCCCTGAGGTACCGCGGCAGACCCGTCTCGCCCATCGCGCCCCCGAACCCTTCCTCCCCTCACGGCTCCCGGCGAGGCCGCCGCCCCTCCGCCCACCGGCGGCGCTGGGTGCCGGCTGGCTCCCTCCCACCTGTTGCGGCGGCGCCGCCCGCCCCGCTCCCTCAGCGGCCCCGCCGCGCCCCTTCGGGCTGCCGCCCCCCTCGCTCACCAGGTACTCGGGGTACTCGAACATGTAGGTCATGCTGCAGCGGTTCTCCTCGTAGAGGAACAGCACGTCGCGCACCCCCAGCAGCGTCAGCGCCGCCAACGCCCCGTAGAAGAGCGGCGCCGCCGCGGGCAGCCTCCCGCTCGCCCGCCCCATCGCGCTGAGGTGCGGAGCGGCCTCACCCCGCGGCCGCGGGCACGGTGGGGAAGGACTGGGCGGGGAGGGACGGGGCGGGCGCCACAACCTGGCCGCCAACGGGAGCGGGAGAGGTGCGGCCGCCATGTTGGGGAGGTCGGCGCTCGGCGCGCCGCCTGCCCGCCATGTCGGGGAGGGCAGAGACGCACCCGCCGGCTGCGTACCCGCCATGATAGGGAGGTCAGGGCGCGTTGAGGGGACTCCTCTCAGACAAGGGGTAGCTGCATCTGAGGGAAAGAGGAAGTAAAAATACGTTTTCAGCATCTTCACTGCGCTCAGTACTTAAACGTTTTCCCGTCATTTAAAATAAATAAAATTTACTCAGTTTTCCAACAGTATTTGTACCATTTTTATTTGTAAAAATAACCATCCGAATGCATCTCAATAGTAGTTTACAGTTAGGGTTTTTCATTACATTAATACAGCATTCAGTAGTTGAAAAAAAGTTACTAGACTGTGCTTGAGAAGATTCAGGCTGAATTCCAAGTCATTCACTGAAGTAAGTCTTTTTCCTCATTTTATACATGACATTTACCAAGTCTTTAAACTTCAATTTACAAAATAAAACAAGACCGACAAAACCCCACTGAAACCATCAAACAATATTTCATATTGTTTATTACAAATGTTATGCAAAATATAACACTGGCACCAGATTCATATCACCATGGTTTGTAAAGATATATTGCACATGCTAAAGCATAAAAGACAAAACCTACAAAACGTAAGATATTGGCTTTAATATGTAGATCACTGCATAAGAAACGCATAAAATTACATTTTATACACACACTCAGATTGTCACTAGTTTAGAACGCCCTTTCCTATAACACTGATCAGAGGTTTACTTTTTGTGTAATAAGAAAGCATTTTCAGCACTGCAAAAATTATACATTATTCCTATAGAAATTTAGCATATTAATTTTCATTTCAATACAGGTAGAACATATGAAAAGAAGAAACACTTTATACATTCAAAGAAGAGTTGAAATGAAAATTTACTGGTAATATATTGCTTTTATAACACTCAAATGGAAAAAAAAAAGAACTTTCACAAAACATTTCCATAATACACAAATATAAAAAGGCACTCTAATATTTCTTACATGACTAAGAATAAAAATCACAATTTTTTTTGAAGTCATCCTCAAGATACATAACCAAGTTTCTCAACAGTACAATGGATAAACAATTCATTTCATGTGTTTGTTCTAATTTAATAATCTGGCAGTTGTTGACTGCATAAAAGTACCAAACACATTATGGTGCCCTTTTAGTAGCGATGAACAGAAATCCCCTGAGCTATTTCACAGCAATTTCAGGCAGTCCGGAGGTTTTTACTCAGTATTTATGAGAGAGACATGGGACCCAATCCTGCTATGGATTCCACCTGCAACTGTGGTTAAAATACAGGATGAAAACTATCCTGCTAATAAAACTGGGCAGACTGCTGCCCCTCACAAAATACCCACTGTTTGGTGCAAATACAGAAGTAGTCCATGTACTGTAAATTGCAGGATCCAGGGTTAAGTGCAACAATTCTGTATGATTAAATCTACCCTTGTAAAAAGTCCACACAAAGGCATGGTGATTATTTACATGAGTAAGATTATTCCCATGCTTAAATACCTGTCCTAAATAACAAATTTATTTTTACAAGTGACAAATTATATTACAGGTTAATGTACTAGCATACAGGAAAAGGGATTCTGGTGAGATCTGGGGACAGGCTGATACTGAGTACTTCCAAAGGTCTTGCTTGTGATGGTTTTCCTAAGAACACCATACTCAAAACGTGGCTTTCCCAATGCCCATAAGATGCTAACAAATCATATTTTTCTAGGATTTCTGGAATACTGCATACTTACAACATTGCTAGTTTATAGAGAAGTTTAATCAGTGAAGTTTAAATTTGATTCCTAGAAGGAGCAAAGTTATTTGATAATCACCTACACTTCTATAACGTTGTATACATCATAAAAGGCAGCAGTTGTACTACACAGTTACCAGAGTTACAAGGTATTGCAAATTTACAAAATATTTTCAGTAACTCTACGGTAGCAAGTAAAATACTGATTTGTTTAAAATGGCTGCTTGAAATAATACAATGCTCTCCTTGTAAAGATCACTGGTTTTCTCCTAGTGAAACAACTTCATGTAGGATAGCATAAATTTATTTGAGGGTTAGACATATTTAATCTCTGGTTGAAATAAAATTAAAATGCTGTTCCTGCTGTTAGAGCAGGTGGCAACTATTTCCCATTTGTTTGTTTGTTTTAAATGCCCTCATTGTACACAGAAACAAACAAACTAAAACTTGGGATTTCCATTCATTTCTAAACACATGACTGAAAACTAACAACTGGTCTCTCCTCTTAGTTTCAGTGCTTACAACAAGGTGGTTATTGCTATTCAGCAGGTTTTAATGAAAAACTTTTCTCAAAGTCAATCATAAAAATGTTTCCTGTGCTACTTCTGAGGAGAAAACCAGGGTTTCAGGTGCTCTGTCATTCTACTGCTGAAAAGATAGGATTGAGGAAAAACGTATCTTTGCCTTCATAGACACTATCCCTTAGGAAATTCATTGCAAATTTTGGAAATTTGTTAATGTTCAAGGAAACAATGTTTAATTTTAGCACGGCAAAATAAACGATGTGTGTTTTTTTCCAATTGAAGAACTGGAAATCTGCTGACAGATTATTATTATTATTTTTAAACAATTCAGCGGAACATGGCTAAAAACCACAACTAAAATAGAAATCCTTACTTTTTATTTACCCTGATGAAAGCATGCACTCAGGAAGAAGCTCTTCTCATCCTCCCAGCACAGATTTAGGCCTGCAGATATCCTGAGTGTGAATCACTGGAACTTGTAACACCTTAACTCCATGCTACATTACCTTTTCTATAACTTTACTGTAGTTGTACAGTGTTCTCTCACCTGTCTAGCAAGGTGTTGGATCCCTTTCTTACACTTTCAAATGATGATGAAAAGTGTTTTGCTCTCTGCTTTTTACCAGTACAGCCTGTGGACTTCATCTTTGCATTCCACAGATTAAGATGGGCACACTTCTGAAGTGCATCAGTCCTTCCTTTTTCCACTCAGGCCATCAGTCTTGCCTAGATTCACATTTTATTTTGCATTACACAAAATAATATGCACAACTACTAACAAGGAGAAAAAGCCATAGTTATTTTTCCTGGGTATTTGTTTCACTTCAAATAAATATAAACACATTTACATTAAAAGCATATGAACATTTTCATTAGTCTGGAAAAAAACAAACTGTGGTCAACACATAATTAGTTACAAATGTCAACTTGAAACCTGCATCATAAAATGTAAAATTCACTCAAGACTACTCATTACCTCAAAAGTTTATAGTTTTATGATTTAGAAAAACTACTTCATTATGTCACTCATATTTGAAGAAAAAAATAAAAGTAATAAAGTCTTCCATTTAATCACTGAAGCGTTTTGGTCCTCTTGGTATGGCTGGTTAGTTCGTGATAGGCATTTGTTTGTTTTGTTTTTTTTTTATAAAGTCTCATTCTTCCTTTTGTACTTCTGTTGCAGATGAGGGTCGGGGTCCGTTTGACCTAGAAACTTTGGCAGAAGGAGTAAACATATTCACAAGCTGACATTGCTTTCAAAGCTGGTGACAATAGGCTCTTTTAGCATACATCTCCAATCCCCTGCATGGTGCATGGTACATATTTGTTTTCTCGTGTTTGGTATTTCAACTTTTGGTGTTATGCTTTCACTACTTCACCTCTACTCTGTTAATCCAAGCACTGGCAGAAGTATGTTAAAAATCGATATTGTTTACAGTAAAAATTGGTTATTTAAGCATAGAAAATAATTTTTAAAATCTATTGAAGTTGGCATGTCATCATAAATGTTTACGTACACCTTTGTCTACACCTTATTTCTTTTTCTGATACTAGATTCACGGTTAATGGCTCAGGTGACAGAAACTTCTAATGGCCCTAATTCTGTAGTGCAAATAAACTGTACACGCTTGTGCTGAATTGGAAAAAAAAAGGGGGGGGGCAAGTGATTTTAATTTTTCACAAGTGGTTCCACTAATGTCAGTGGGGAAACATGGTGAGACAAGTAGAATTTGGCCTTAAGAGTTTATAACTATATTTTTCTAATTGCGTGCTGCAACTAATAACTGTAAAAAGTGCTTTCTGTACGTTTAAGTGCTTAATACGTGCAGAATGTAAAATGTTTTTTTTCCTGTAGAAAAGTAATACAGGCAATTTTAGGATTTACAACTTCACCTTTGGTTTGTGTAAAAGAAGTTATCTAATTATCAGAGGCCCTAGAATTAGTAAACAGACAAACAGAGGAAAGGAGCGATGCTTGAAATCTATGAAGGCTACATTGAAAATATGTTTGTGTACTAACAGTACAGCTAAAATATGTAAGTACTTTTTACAAACAGTTCCCTGTTTATTTGTGCTGTCAAAAAGAAAAAAGGCATTTTCTCTTTTTTACTTAAAATAAGAGGTAGAGACTTTCCACAGGGGCACTTAGGGCCTAAAGAAAACATGAGGAAGCTGAAAAGCTGCAGAACATTAATGGGAATAATATTCCAGTTAGTCTCCCTTTGTTATTTAAAGGCTTAATTCTCATCAACACTACATATCTTTCAATACCTACTTGTCAAGAGTAATAGTTAAGAATACAGCAGTGGGATTTGAGCTGTTTAAAAAGACCAAAACAAAAAGCTGAAAGGAAACAATAAGGAAAGAAAAAGTTTTGCATACCAAAAAGTCAAAATGTTTCAGAATCAGAATCATTTTCATTGTACCCATCCTCTGTTCCTATGTTATTACTCAAGGGCTTATTACAAGAGTTAATGCTACCCATACTGGAGCCATCGCAGAGATGTGTCCTGCCCAAACTCTCTTTTTTAAAACAAGCGAAGTTGAAAGCCGTCATTGAACTGGAAGGAGAAAAAGGCATCATGGTAGCCAAAATGAGTGCCAGGCAGTCAGCCACGTCTTTGTTAGGAGCGCAAGCCAGGGCTGGCGTATGACCTGGGCACAAATGCAGACAAGGCAATGGTTAGTACTACGGGTACTGAGAATGGCACTGAGCATTCCTCATATACATCTCTAGACGACTTCGTAAGCAGGAGATGTATGTTCAGTTACAATCATGCCAGGCAACAGGGGGGTGTTACTTATTTTAAATTAGACATGCTGGGAAAATACACACTTTATGGAGCATTTAAATCACTGTGACCACAACAAGCACTATTTTTTTAAAATCAGGCAGCAAACAGACTTCACAATATGAATAAAAGCACTTGTTAAACACAGTTCTACAGCACAAACAATATGATGAATACAGAACATAGGGTGTACAGCAACAGGGACAGAAACTGGCTTCAGTTTCTGTACATATGAACAAGTCTCATTCTGAGAACAACGACTTTCATTAGAACATAAAAGATATTAGTTTTAACATATTTTGGAATAATAAGCAAAATTTCCAAGACTGATCAGTTGAGCATATACTCAACTCAGAAAGCAGTTCATTTAGGAATGAAATTGTAAGAGAAAAGAATTAGACGAGCGCATGTGGTACATGTATAGCAAGTGTGACTATGTGGATGTTCAGTTATCCAAAATTTGCATTATGTTAGAGGAATAATAACTGTATTCAGAAAGCATGGCATAGGTTTTAAATATAAAGTCATATTATAATATAGATGTCAGTAAAACAAAGAACTGGGGAGCTATCAGAAATTTGTCTTCACTGCAGTGAAAGAGACAAAACCTGGCTCCTGTTCAAGGACCGCCACAAAGTAGCTCCTCATGTAAACAAATCTTTGAAATGAGTATGCTAATAACACTTGCTATCTATCAATTTTTCAGGCTGCTGTGCAGTACTGTGAAAGTGCACTGTGCTCTGCACTTTCCAAGAACTCCTCCTTTATGCTAAGAGCATACAAATTCTTTTGCAGATGGCTAAATCTTAAATGTTGCAGCAAAAGTAATCTGAGGCATTACTTCTATCTTACTGCCTCAAGTAAGCTGAAAACACCTGCAGCGTAGATGAGTTTGGTGGACAAATATGAGTAGTTTTGTAGCAAGCTGCTCACACTTAAGCACCAATTGCAGTGAATGCATCCCCTAAATAGAATTCCTTCTTCTACCGAGTTCCAAGTTCAAGTATTCTTTAGAATTGTACTTATTGTACTTAAATTTCTCTCTTTTAAACTGTGTGCGCAGTTGCTCCTATAAAAATTAAACATGTATCAAATTTGAACTTAATTTTCCACTCATGACATACACGCAAATTAGCTAGATCTGTATGTACAATTTTAACAACCAAAACAAAATGGTGGTTAGAAGCTAGTCTGGTTCATTTTTCTGTCCCCTATTCTCTAAATTGACACTAGGGCCAGATGACTTCAGTGGGACTCATTCATGCAAGTTTACCTAATAGCAATTGCTTAATAATAAATACTCACCACTCAGTTCTTTGCAGCCATAGATATCAAATCTCTTGCAATGATGGCTAAGTTTTATTATTGTTACTTTACAGATATGGGGAGATGGAGGTACCAAATTATTATATTAATGCCACAAAGTCAGTATTGTGAGAGAAACCAGCTTATTTCAGGAAGAGATTTTTGAAAATATTAATTATAGAAGCACAGCTCCCTATGCGCTTTATAATTTTTAAGGAAGGACTTCACTGAGATCTGAAACAAAATTATCACATTTATTAACTAATCATGTATTTTATGAGGTAATATAACAGTAATTTACTTGCATCTTGGGATAGGTCAGACAATTGGAAAGCACAAGTTTTGATCTCAGAATGAAGTAGGACACAATCAAACATATGGTGATGGTTTTCTTCCTACCCATTAAAACATGCGCTGATTGAATGCATAATCCTTAATTCTTCTGCAAGGCGTCAGAATTATCCGGTGCCACTTGCATGTTTAGGAAATTCAAGTTACCACTGCACTCAAGCATTAAAAAAGACTAGCTGTTGACAGTACATGCAAAATGAACAGTAAAAGGGACCACTGTGATGTTCAGAATACATTTCTATATTAAAAAAAATAAAAAGAAAAGCATCCTTTTTAATATAGATACTCACACAGCTCATTGTCTGTTCTTGGAAGAATATAAGTATCAATGATGTCTACCAGCTTTTAAGTCTATTGCGTCAGTCTGTTGTAAAATTACCTGTTAGGTACTACTGAAGTTTACCAAAGTGTATTATTTACTTACCATTTTCATCTACTGCTAGGACACATGCCCCTTTGGTTAGCAACTCTTCAACCACCATCTTCAAGCCATTACGTGCAGCAATATGGAGAGGTCTACAAAACAAAACATAAAAATTAAAGTTTAGTTTAAAATAGTCCTTCTAAAAAAAGTTAGGCAGCACTTACAACATATCCAGCATCAGAATGTTTCCTCCTGAGGATCATAACAATTATAATCTAGACATTAAATTATATTACAACCTTTAAAATAATTCTGGTGTACCATACCTACAAAATATGTGGAAAATAAATATAAGCAATTACCTTTATACATGCAAAGATTGCTTAACACTTGCCAGTCTCAAGGATTTCTTTAAAAACCTGTCAGTTTTCCACTGTTTGCAGCACACAATGGACATTTAAAAGGAAAATGTATCTAAGACTGAAGAAATGCCTTTGTTCTATCCTTAATTCTGGCTACTACAGACTGTTCAAAATCATTGTATCACTTTTCTTCTCTTGAATATTCCACTGATAATTTCTGTTCCTGCAGTTTTGCTCCCTTCCTGGGCTAGCACACCATCCTCCTGTTTACGGCAGCTAATGGAACAGGAGAAACAATTTCACATTGAAGGGGGGAAAAAGGGCTTAGGTGGAATGGATTCATCTGTAAGCTCTAGATCTACAGCCTGAACCTGTGGTTCAATCTTCTACTGGGGCATTCCTCCTTTCCAGTCAAGCACTTGCAGCTGGAGTAAGAATATTGTTGGTTACAATCCTGCTGATAATGAGCACTATGGAAGGGAGTTGTACATAAACTTTGATCTCAAAAAACTTTAAAATTAAATGTAGTACCTTAATCTAAATAAATTATTTAGATTTAAAGTGAAACTTGAAAAGGTAGGAAATGCCAGTATACATTCACATGATTGAAAGACATTTTGATACAGTCTTCAAATAAATGACTTCATATTATTTTTCCAACAAACCACACACAGAATTAGCATCAAAGAAGTCAAAATTAAAAGTGAAAATGCAATATAAATCTAGTGTTTTCAAGGGCAAGCGCTTCAAAAAAAAACTCAGAAATTTAACTTCCTTTTTCTATGAAAAAATCCAAGACATGAACTTGATAAGCTAAATCAGAATCTCTGGGTAAGTCAACTGAACTTGAGAGGATCAGGTTATACTTACGTCTGCAATGCATTATTTTTTGCATTAATAAGGCTCTGTTCTTGTATCTTGTCAAGTATTAACAAGGCACATTTTTCATGACCCTGTAGTTGAAAACAAAAAACTGTATTAACTTGCTGAGGAATGTAAAACTGAGGCAAAAGAAACGTTACATATAAAAGCAAAATGTAAAAACTCAATTTAAAATATGGAATATGCTACTCAGTTTCTAAGGAACTGTAATGAGTGAATTGTAAAAGCCTTAAAACACCATTTACAAACTGTCAATACTAGGACGCTTTAGCACATTTACAATTTTAGACATTCACCTGTGTTTCAACCCTCCACTCATATATGAATTCACCTTCTCAGCTTTCAGGGAAGACTGATATTTCTTTTGAGAGCGCATTCAACTGATGATTTACAAGGACTACACAATAACAGAGAATGAGAGGGCTTAATCTCAAAAACTAATACTGTATTTCCTAGGTCTTTAAATACCTTCTGTATTATTAATAAACTAATAAAAATTAATAAACAGGAGTAAAAGAAAAGTCCCAGGAGAGGGAATCCCATGGACTTTTTTTAATTTTTATTTTTCAAAAACAGGCAACAACAATTGGAATTAATGGGAAAAAAAGTTGGGAAACCCACCACCACCAATCTAATCAATACCCCTGCTTTTACTGCTATAGAGTGCAAGATAAAATTTTGGGTTCCTTCCACATGATTTGGAGAACAATAAATATTATTTCAGCTGTCATCCTTATTTCTCAATTTACTAAACCCTGAAATAGACTTGAAAAAAAGCTTGGTACAGTGTTCTCACTACACGCCTGACCATCACATATCTATTGCAGAAATATTTGTTGGAGCTTTAACAAACACAAACATACACACAGACAGTAGAGATTATAGAAGCACACAGTTATCTTCAACTTACTTTACTGCTAGCCAAGTGCAAAGATGTATTCAAGTCCTTATCTTTTAATGTCAGGTCTGCCTTAGCAATGTTCACCAAGAAGTCTGAAGTTTAGTAGAAATCAATGAACAAATCCGATGGGCAGACAAATATGTAAAAACAGAGGGAAAAAAAATCTATTTCAATATATGTGTGCATACATGCTAACCAATTAAGCCTTGATGCAACGTAAACTTTACAAGCATGAAGTGAAAATAATGAGAACAGACTAATCTTGTGTAGTTAATCAGCAGCCAAATGGAGAGCTAATACCTCATTCATTTTGCCTCAAACTGTTGAACATAGATTAATCTATGTATCAACTTCCCCATTTGCAGATTTGCAAATTCTGCCTAAATCACTTCCTGAGAACGACTCTGAATCCTGCTCTGAGTGGACTAAATGGATATAATGAATTCATGGTGCAGTCTGTGCTGTCATAACTAAAGAAAAGGGAGTTTTAAGTCAATATATCTGTAATCTGTATGTCTATATCATGTAGTCTAGCCTGGAACAAAACAGCTGTGGATAGCTGCCATTTCAAGAGTAGTATTTCCTATAATGTAACAGAAAAAGAGGTTACACTTAAAACTTTTTTACACAAGCAGTTTTACTGCCCCATAAAAACAAGAAAGTAATAGAGAAAAGAAATACTGTTCCCCTCATGCTCTTCTTTACAATGCACTTTGGAGGAAATAAGACTCAAGTTTGCTATTGCAAGGAGTCACAAAGACTGCTGAGAAACAATGACTGAGAAGAAAAAAAAATAAAGATGTAAAGGTAGCTTCTTACAGGCATGCACAAAATTTGTCTTCCTTAGTTTTCCCAGGAAAACATGATCACTTATTTGGGATCAGCAACTGCAGTTGCACTCAAAAGTGGCAAGGATTTACTCACCTACAGCACCTATGTGACCGTTTTGAGCTGCCATCATGAGAGGTGTTTTCCCTGCATGATCCGCAGCATTCACTTGGGCGCTGTGACTCAGGAGGAGCTGGAGGCATTCCACGTGATCCGCAAAGGCTGCTGCGTGAAGGGGCGTTCTGTGGGGAAAATTAACATGACCACAGCTGTTGCTGAATAATTACAATATTCCTATTTACTTGCCTTCTCAAGAACCTGAAAGCACAAGATGGTTTGCATATTTTTTCCTATGAAACTTAAAAGTTATCACAAGAGGAAAGCCATAGTAGCAACATCCAAAAATAATCAAACAATATTTACAGTCTCTGTCCTGGTGCAATATAAACTTTTAAAAAAGGGAATCAGAGGGTGGATATGGTATTGTGTATAATCTTGTACTAGCAGCATATTTATTTTAATGGAATATACTCTGTAAAATGGAAAGCAGTACAATCCTTATGCATGTGATTTTTATTTTTCTTAGGCAAACTTGAAATGGGAAAACTACGAGAAAAGAACAGATTCAGTACTTAAATAAACTGAAGTATTTCAAGCTATAGTCAAAGACACTACATCAACTGGCTATGACAACAGCGTTACTACGAAAGACAGAAAGAATTCTGTCCACTTTGAAAGTTATCAGTTTCCACAAGACTGAAAGACACTAGAAGTCGTCCTGTCTCCCTGTGGCCTTTTGGGTCTGAAGTACAACTAATTGAGATGAAGGACAGTTGGTATGTAACCCACACAATCATGTTACTTCAGTTTTTGCTTATCAGTAAGGATGAGGTGCTCTTACCCCTACAGGAGTAAGGAACCACCATTACTGAAGGTTTTGTATTTGTTTTAATTAAGAGAAACAATAAGTATTAAATTTTTAGAATTTTAACAATCTTAAGTATGTATATACATGCAGTGAGATTATCAACGTGACTGAAGATTTGACTGAATGAATATCTCTTGCTGTACTGGTATGAATTGTTTTGCTATACAGAAGTTTTCAATCATTTGTTCTGAGAACGCTAACATAACTTTTAATGAAATACTTTCCTATTTGTACACAGTATCACACCATTTATCAAATAAATGTGTTTATATGTTTAACAGAAAGAAAACAGATTCAGAGAAACAGCCTGGAGCGGTATGCTTTTTAAACAAACAAAACACTATATTCTTTTTTGACAGCCAAATTGAATACTTTATAGTATTCTTACTTCAAAGTCAGCCACCACTTAAGTTTGTTGCAGTGTAAGCTGCTATCTGACAGAGTCAGCATGACAAGTCTTGGCTCAGCTATATATGATAAAGATTAGTTACAGAGGTTCAGACAGAATTACGAAAAATATGAGATGGATTCACGATGATGAAAGGCAATTTAAGAAGCTATTACCTTCCTTTGTCATCTTTGCAATTGACAATGTTGGCATCGATGGCTCCAATGAGCAGTGATGCACAGTTTTCATGATCATTGATTCTGCCAAAAGACAAGATATTTTTAAAAAATGTAAAAAGATTGCATCTGCTACTATGGATTTCAGCACCTAAAGCAAAGCTGATCCTGCAATTCACTATGCACAAGGTTAACTGAAAGTACACTAGCAACCTAGGATTAAAACTTTAATACCTTAAAATCCTTTAATCTAAGTGTCAAACACTGGAGAGTACTTGGTCATATACACTCACATAGAGAAAGCTTTATTCTAACGTTCAAGGTATCAAAACTCACATCTTCCAACTCATGCTTCTAATACTTTTCCTTCATGGAGGTACTGTTCCTGGTTATTGGTAATTTGTCTTATTCCATTATGAAAAGTTTTTAGTAACAGTATTAGCCATATATTATATCTCTAATATAGCTAGAAGACCATGCTGTCTTAGCAACAGTTCTTTTAAAGTTGCATGCGTTTTTAACATGCACATGTTTTTAGGTGAGTTTAAGAATTACATACCAATTTAAAAGACGACCAATATTTGGTTTATTTTAAGCAGAGTAAAAAAAATTCTTTATAAATATGCTTATTTCTCTAATATATTATTTTTGATAATTACAAGGTTTGATATATAATAAATTACTTTTCTACTTTCCAATGATGTCAAGTGTAGAAAGAAAGCCTACAGAACAGTAACTCCTATCATTAATTCTGGAATACATTAATTCTTCCAATAGAAGACAGAATTCATAATTCTGCCATTCTAATTATTGGTAAGAATTAGGAAGGTTTGCATTTGTTTTTACAGAGCTTAATTCCTTACTCTTCTGATGGTTTATATGTCCTGATAAGCATGTTAGGTCGTACATACCAAAGTAATCTTGCATTTTTTGTAAAAATACATTTGCAATTATGTAATGAAAAGTTATGACTTTGCCGTATTAAAATCCTTCCTGTATGAAAATGCACTACTTTATTTGAATAAAGAATGTGTCTAAGATACATGCATGGAAGAAGATTAGAAGCTCATAATAGCCACCAACTTTTTGTTGTTCATAAGGAATAAAGAGAACTTTGGATACAGAGTCTGCCTCTATGGCCAATCAATCCTAGCTAGTACCAAAGCTTCCAGATAGAAATTATGTTAGAAGAAAAAAAGACCATGCAGGGAAATCAGTCTGGAAAATACTCAGCTGAGAATATCTTGGAAAAAATACGGCCCACAAAGAGCACTGTTCTAGCATGGTATAGATTGTTGTTTCAAAGTCCCTTTTCCATTACTGCCTTGTTCCAATTGCTAAAAAAAAAAAAAAAAAAAAATCATCTTGATTCTTACAAGTTTATTAATTTTCAGCCAATGGGTTTCAAAAGAACCTCAAAAGGTCAAACTTACATGGACCAAGGCACTATAGCCTAGGTCATGGCCAAAGAATGGAACAGCTATGAAATTACACCCTGTATGAAGAAAACACGTAGGTCTATACAGGTAAGCAAGGCAGAAGAAACTAGAAGGAAGCAGAAATGCACCTATTTAATTACAAGTCAGTATTTCAACAAATAGCATAAATGTATTATATTTATGCAAAAATACTCTTTATTGTGCCACTTTTTTTTCAACAGAAAGATAAGCACAATTTTATGACCAGCTTTAAAATTATTTGCTTGTGCAAATAATCTCAAATAAAAACAGTTTTCTTCACATGCTGCTACTTTCCAGATATATCATAAAGCAACATATCTGCATTTGTTACTGGAAATTTCTACTTACACGGCACAGTGCAATGGAGAGAAGCTATTACCATAGAATTTGCGGAAAAATTTTTGTTCCAATAGTACCTCTATGCAGTTTTCATGACCTATAAGAAATCAGACGGTTTGCAGTGTTACACAAAACCAGTAATTCACTCATTGCATACTAGGTTTATAAGGATTATAATTTAACACTTTAGATTTAAGATTGAACACATTGTGTACATAAGCTTTTCTGTGATAAAATTATAAACAAAAATCGTTTTACTTTTATATATACATACATACATACATACATATATATATATATATATATATATAAAAGCAACATAGTAGATCCAGGCTGATATTAACCCTTCTCAAAAATAAAAGGAAAGGAAAAATAGTCTCCTTTTTAAGTGATATTACATACATGGCCTCACATATCTCCAAAGATGGTCTTAAACGATGGTACCAGGAGGTTTTATCCTTTTATTAAGCAAGAAGCATAATCAGTTCAGGCTATCCATCTAATCATGTCACTTTTTGCTTTAATAAATAAAAAGGTGACACCTCAAAGAAGCATTTCTGGCCCCATACTAATCAATGAGAATTTCATCATTTACTTCACAAAATCCAGAATTTCACCCTGGCCTTCTGTGATGGGAGTAAATGAACACAATGACTGAGATATTTCTCTATAAGTTGCAAAGCCATTGAGAGCTATTGCTGGAATTTCCCTGGATTTTGAACTGAAGTGTAAACACAGAAAATGCAAACTACAGATAGTAAGTAAGAGGGGAAATAATTTGACTCGTCATTTTAAGTTTCTCAAAGGGTTAAACTTTGTTATCATGCTTTCCTAAAACTGAAGCCACATTTGAATTTGGTAAAAATCCACAGGGACAAACTTACCATTGTAACAAGCCCAGTGCAGTGGTGTATAACCTTGATTATCTTTTAAACTGCAGTCTTCCTCTGAAAGTGCTACCTGCAGTAATTCACTCAGCCAAGTGGCATGACCCCGAGCTGCTGCAAAGTGCAGAGGTGTTCTGCCTCTGGCATCTTTACATAAAATAGATACGTCTTTCTCTAACAGCATCTGAACACACTCTTCATGCCCAGTCATAATCTGATAACAAAGAAATGAGTAAAGAGGTTGACATAAACACAGACTCATGCCCAGGAAACATGTGCTATGATTGATGCCTGTGAACATGAAACAGCCTGAATGGGATTCAGATGACAGAGATGAAAGCTCCTTTGATCCCATGGGTATCCTATGATAACCACTACACTGAAATATCTTTGCTATTATCTTTCGAAGGCATTGATTAATAGTTTGTGGAAGAAACCCCACTAAAGGCTCAAAACCAAGGAGGAGTTTAAGATTAATGAAACAGATAAGCAAAGGTTGAGGTGCAGAAAACCTGAGTCTGGCTTCTCAAAACCATGTACAAATGTGAGAGGAGAGTTGAGGGAAAAAAAGGAACAATATTATCAGAAACATGAAAAGGTGTTTTAACAGCTGGCCAGGTATTACCAGTGACCTCCATGTCATACATAGATTAGCTTTAGTATCTTGGTCATGTTCATACACTGCTGTTAACACAGAACAAAAATGTTTTATCATAGCTTTGTTACAGACAGGTGTTGGACTCTAAGCTGAATTGCTCACTACAGTTATTACGGAGTTCTGAATAAACGTGATAAACATGATCTCTTGCATCAACTGCACATTGGGTAAGAAGGTATCTCCTAAAAAAGGTTAGATCTGCCTTGAATTTCACTGCCTCCAGATCAATACTTAAGGCTTACTTATTTACAACATCCTCCCCAAGAAAAAGGATAGCAACTGCTGGGCAGTTCTTTTAAATAAATTATTTTCAAAATTCATAAAGTGCTTATAACAATAATGATTGCTATAGTAGAGTGTCTAGAGCCAAGAGAAAAATCAATCTAATCAATACTTTATCTAATTAAAGTGAATGTGAAATAAAGTCAAAAGCTGAGCAGATTTGTCCTGATTTTTACCTCATTGACTGTTTTTAGTCATGTTTTCAATCACTAACCATATCCCCTACATATTCAATATCCCTGTATTTATAAATGAATTGTATTCACAGTAAAACAAATAGTTAGAATTATTAAAACTAAGTCACCCCTCGATGTAAAGCTGTGCATCCCACGAGATCAGCTGCATCTACAGATGCTTCTTTTTCAAGTAATAAGGAAACAGCATCAATGTGCCCATATGCCACTGCAAGCATTAGGGGGGTTCTAGAAGAAAAACAAACAAACAGAACAGTCACAGCTATAAAATGACATGCTACTTGGCACTGCTAACTTACTGGACTAGAGAAGTCAGGAAGCCCTGCATTTCTCTCCATTCCTACTCAGAAATTTATTCCTTTCACTGTACTCTTCTATATAATACCCAGGTGAAAATATTTTGTATGAAATTATTCTTAAAATGTTATCAGCCAACTAGTATGATTCATTTGCAAGCAGTTTACAGAGCAACATCATTCAGGACAGTCCGTTCTCTTAACAATCTACAATTATCGTCACCTCCAGCAACACGTGAGCTTTACAGTACCCAACTGTTGTGAATGAATGCCCGACAGTTACCTAGATGACAACTCAAAGCATTTGTTTTGAAAATGCTGCACAATTGTTTAAAGTGGAGTAAGGAACATGAGGAAACTCTATTAAAGCCAACATTTGGACTAACATATCTTCCTTTTTTTTTTTTCCTTAAAGCGATTTATTCTTCTATTCTTAGATAAGACTAATACCATTCAAAGTTATACGTATAGTCAGATATATTCCAGGTACCCCAAATAAGTTTTTTAAAGCATTCATGCTTTCAACTTCTAAAGCATACTTTATATTGCCTCTATAGCTGCCATTTAATGAGACAAAACTTTTGTAGGAACATCTCAGATTTAGGGCTCACCTCAAATTCAGTCTCACTTTGCCACCTTAGTATACCAGGTAAACCCTGAAATATCAGCATTTTAGAAACTAAAAGTCTATAGAAACATCTCAGAAGCTTGTTAGTTTACATTGAATCTGGCTCTAAGCATCTATGAAGAATTGTTTAAAATATGAAGCAGAGGCTACGATTAATGTATAATCTTTTCCACATGGCTTAGAATGTATACTTTGTAGTTTCTGCCAAATTCTAAAAGGAGAAGTACAGGAAGTACAGTATTTCAAATAAATGCTTTTTCTGTATGAAATCTGAGATGCTATTTGAATCACAGAACTGAAAGAAAACCATCACAAAGAAAACTTACTGTCCTTTGGCGTCTGTCACATCAGGGTTGTCTGCAACTTCTAGCAACAACCGTAAACAGGGTGTATGACCATTAATGACTTTGAAGAAAAAAAGTGTGTTAAGTTAAAATAGGCTTAATTTCAGATACTTTTCCATTAGAACGTTCATGGATAAGAAATTTATTGATAAACAATTAAAATACTTCGTGATATAATAAATTAGTATTCCTAAAATTTTCAATTTACTTCTGACAATGAAATATGAACTCTTTTTTCCCTGACTTCAGTAAAACAAGGATTATTTTTCTTTCATTCAAAAATCCCAAATGAGTAAAACAGAAATTGTGAGTTTCACTACTGAAAAGATCTTTGCTAAATGGGTCAGCATTTCAAAATCCCTCAGAGCAAGCAGGCAGACAAGGTTTTCTATGATCAGTGTTGGACCACATTAAGCAGTACAGCAGCAAAGCTCGTTAATATTACATAGGCTGTACAAGCAAATTGTTCAGTGCTGTTGTGAAAAAAGAAACATCTGCAAAGACAGACCAATGTTACACATTTTGTATTCCAGGAAGCACCACGTTACTTTGACATTTTGCACTCCAGCGACCTCCAGGCTGACTCAGCTGTGCTGAGCCCCACAGCAGGCAGTCGGGAAGCCGTGAGGAGAGTGTCATCACAGCCTTACAGCAATGCCTCTATGATGCAGCCAGCAGGTACTGCATCTCCACTTGTTCTCTCAGACTCAAACTTCTCAGGAAATGCTTGTTCCTACTCAAGCCCATCAGTCATGTCCTCCCAGTCCCCTGGGCATTGGCCAAGATCTCTCTAGTCTCCAAGTCAATCCTGACAGCTTCACACCAGCCTTGTTTGCTGGTGAGAGCTGAACTTTGGCAGTTGGGCACGCTCAAGGTGATTGAGTCCAAGCTGAAGTATACAAAGTCACCACTACTGCTGACATTCTTTAACCAAAACACTGTTTTGTCTCAATCTGCTTATTTTTCCCCCTCAAAGCCTTGACTGGGATCTTCCTTAGTTAAGAGAGCCGTGATGAGACATTCTTCAATTCAGTCAGCACGGAGGTGACAGCACACCATCATCTTAGCTCCTTACATGGCTATGCAGAGGCCCAGAGACAAAAATTCTCTTGGGGTTATTCCAGTTTTTCTAGTTTAACGTTAGAAGCCATGGGTACTTCTCAAAAACAGGGTTTGCTCTTTAAAATGTAACCCACTGCTGTTGGAAAACAGCTCCAAAGTACTCTATTTTGCAGGGCCAGATGCTGGAAACCAATCTGTGTGTCAGCTGGCTTAAAGGCTTCACTCACGGGAGGAACAGAAATTTCTTACTTAAAATAAATAAATAAATAAATAAAAAACAATAATCCCTATACTCAGTAGATAGAGATTGTGTTCTTATTACAGCAAGTCATGCATTCACACTGCCCACACCCTGTGGGCTGAGGCAGAAACCTTGGGCACCACCTGTGTCACACCATCCTGGCAGAGAAATGGGTGCACATCATCGCATTTAAATCACTCATCCAAGAATAATCTCAGTTGCTTTACCCAGAAAAAATAAAAGACGCTTTTAGTTATTTACCACTAAGTAATGACATACACATAGTGTGTAAACACTCCTGCAGGGCTGATGAGTCAATGACTTGTGGGGAAAAAAGAAAAAAAAACAAAACACAGTTCTTTCTGCCAGCAGAAGGAAGAGAAATCCTAACTTGTTCACATTGATGTCTGAAAAGGATTCTGGTAAATCAGTTTTAGAATAGATACTCCCAGAAAGTATTCAGAGCTGACCCAGTGATTGCTAAACATTACAGACCCTGCAGGGAATGTGAGCTTTGCCAACAGAGCTACAATGCTACCCTAGGGAAACACTTCCAATGGATTCCCCAAGCCAGACAGAGGAAAGATTGACGGTAATAAAATTATATAGGGAACATATAATTTAGGCTAAGGAAATTCTCCATGTTATGAGGTCAAAGAAAGCATGTTCCCTGAGGGGAACAGACAAAAAAAAATAAATACTTCATTAGGTGAATTATTTCTCTACTAAAGTTACAAATCCCTTTAGTGAACAGAGCTCTGCAGAATCCTGTAATCCAACCCACCAGTTCAAGTCTCCTTAACTGCTCTGTTTAGCAATTCTGCTTGTGCAATCAGAAGGAATGAAGACACACACGTTTAAGGGGATGTGCACATATGCCTTCTTGTTTGTTCCACTGCACAGTAAATGCATGCAAGTATTCATTTTTATGCATGCAAATGCATCCTGTCACTCAAAGGATTAATTCAGCAATAATTCTGTCAGATTTCTCAAAATATGCCAATTTTCCTCTTATGCTTGCATTGCAAATAAAAAATGTTGAATAGTGCATTGGAACCATGCAGGGTTTCCGATAGGTGGCATCATTCTTTGCTAAAACACCCCTAAACAAAATGTTACGAAACAGCATAACAAAAATCGTCAGACTTAAGTAGCTTTTTGTAATAGTTGGAGATGGAAGCTTTACTCCTTCAGGATTGCCATAGAATTCTGCATAACTGTTGAGTGCAAGGTCATAAACAGTATTTGATTGGATATTTAACCAAAATGCACTTAGTTTGCATTCAAAAGCCTCCAAATTCATGACAGTGATAAACTTTATTTTCTAAGACTTCAAATACTCAATTTTCCTGTGCAGTATTTTCCTTTCTGCTTAGGGTACATGTTCTCCATTTCTTCACTCTATTATTCCTATGGGTAGGGTTTTCCTGCTTCTTGCCTTTTCTCTCTTTTTTTTTTTAAATATAAATTTAGCTTATTTGTTTTACTGAAGATTTAAAGAAAATTCTGCTCGAATCCCTGAAATATATATTTTTTTATTTTATGAAACAACAACAACAACAAAGTAACAGACTAGAGAAGTCTACAATTGATCTTCCTACTGGTTCTACGTGGAAGGCACTCACATTACAGTGATGAGGGCAATTAAAAAAGGAACTAAAATAGAAATAAAAATACAATCAGAATTTGTATGAAGGTAAGAAACGTGCCTACTTAAAATAACACCTTCTGTTCAACAAACCTACTCAACTCTATTTAACAAACCTAGTCAACAAATCCATATTTTGAGTAGGAGCTGCTAACAAGAATATGGCTTTGTGAGCATTTAGCTTTTTCAGTAATGCAGAATACTCACAGTTCAGCTGTGACAAGAAATCTATGCAACTATAACCAAAATTTTAAATAAATGCAAAATCATTGCTAGCAGTGATGACATGCCAGACAAAGTCACAGCTTGTTCATGAGACCCCAGCTAGGTTTGAAGTGGCTATACAAAAGCTCTTGACCAACACAGCTGCACTTCTGTGGCAGCACTGTTCTTGACTTTAATTAATTAAACCAACAGTTTTAATAGGGTGGGATCCTCTGGATTTAGTATTTTGTGGTTTTATTGCAAACAACTGAAGTCCCCCTACACTGAATTCTGGTCTCAAACTTCTAATTTGTGCACTGTGGCACAACATCTCTATATGATTACTTTATTGTGGGTAGCAATGCATTCGGTTTTATGCGAAGTCTAAGGTGGCAGAAGACATTTTTTAGTATGCTATGAAGACTTATTGCAGAAATCTCTTCAATACTGCAGGCAAAATTGATATAGGTCAATTTGACTTTATGCTTCCAGGTTGCACAAACGTGATCACAGAAGAAGATGGTATTACAGGATGTGCATGCATTTTATTCTAAGCAAGATGAAAAAATACACAGAAAGACAATTAACGTTGTTAACTAAAAAAATGTCCAATAAATTATTAATTCTACTTCCCACTAGAGGTCACTACTATGTTGTACTGAGTTCCTCAACAAACAGTCAGAGGAGCAATATTCCCTTTGGTGCTGCCATGTATTTAACCAACAGGTACATATTAAATAATAACCTTTAAATAAATGGCAAATTCTACATTTCCAGTGTCCAGTTAATTATGCAATGTGTAGTACTCAACACATGGTGAATGGAGCAACTCCTAGCAACAGCAAATTCACAAGCTGGTTTAGGAGAATAACTTCTAAAAGAGGGTGAATTTCTGCAGAGCTGCCACTGCGAAAGGCTGTAGGTTTTGAAAACAGGACAATTTAATTGCCACCAGAAGCCTAACTGTATTTGCAACCTTTCTTCCTTAGGAGAAGCAGTGAAGCAATCATTATCTCTTCCCCTGCTTTTTTTGGCTGAAGAACCATTAAGTGAAGATGTTGTAGAGGAAACATCATACATTGTAAAGATAGGTGGTAATAGAGAGGTATGGAAAAGCAGAGGTAAGCAGGTAAGGGCTGAGCAGTAGTAGCATGGAAAAATATGGTATTCTGTGAAGGAGGACTGATCCATGGGGACAGAGGAGAAAAACCAAGGAAAAGACAGGTGAAGCTGGGCCTTGGCAAACAAGAAGCAGTCCTCAATATACGTCAAAATCTCATTCTTCTTAGAAGAAATATGCATAGGAAATAGTAGGTGGGTAAAGTTAACCACATATGTGTTACAGGATTCATACCACAAGCGTAACATAAGCGCACACTCACCTGAAGCATGCAGTGGGGTCCTTTTGGTGACGTTGTCTTTTACAGTGACAGAAGCACCCTGGCTGATGAGAGCTTCCACGCACTCTGCATGCCCTTTAAATGCAGCCAGGTCCAAAGCAGTGCGTCCCTTCTCATCCTTGATATCCAGATCTACCAGAGACTGGAGGAGTACCTCCAAGGCTTGGTGATGACCATTATAGGCCTAGAAATATGAAATGAGTCATGTAAAGAACACAACTCTCGCCTCTCAAAGAGTCACATAAAACACGAAGAAGATGTGCCCTTGTTGGCCTCCCAAACACAGTAGAAATGACAGTTTTCTTGACTCTTTATGACTCTTCAGCTTGAAAGGACTTTTCCAAATTACATTGTGGATGATACAAGTAGCTACGACACTCAAAAATTCCTGGTTTTCATGGAGCGAAATTTTGATTATTGATTTGCTCTGACCTTCTAATACAACCCAAGGTGAGGAATTTCAGGCAATAATTCATCAATTCAGTACAGACTAAATTTAATTTAACCTTGTAGGGACTGCCCTCCTCTACTGGCTGTTAGGCTCACACAGAACATCCTTTTTATTTACACATGAACATAGAACTAGGGTTATTAGAGTTGAAGCAGTTAATGAAAACAGAAGAGCAATACTAACACAAAATTAACAACCAGCCACCAAACTTCAAGGTTAAGTACTGGTGGTACTAGCTTGCTCCTAGTGACCATTCTCAAAAGTTTAAAAGAACAGAACAGAGTAGGAAGCAAACAGTTGTTTCCCTGTTAGACCAAGAAAACTACTTAATAAAAGTAAAAAGGCAAAGGCAGAAAAAGCAGAGGAAGGTGAGGGCACGGAGAACTCATATCCCAGAAAACACTCTGATGCAGTTAGATTTTCTTCTCTATTACAGTTTTACTTAGAAAACAACCAGCAATAACCTGAACTTCCACACAATATGAATACCTATCTTGAAGGTGCCAAGCAGACAGCATACCCCCATCCTCTCCTTGAAAGGATAAAGTTGATTTGTTTGTTTGTTTCCTTTTGGTTTGCCTGACACTGTCACTTACTTAGCCATGACCCTAACCAGGCACTACAGCCTCAGAGAATGGCAGATCAGTATTTCATTAGCTGCTAGTTCACCCCTTTGTTTCTAATTCTTAACTATTTCTATTCTATTGTCAAATATCTGGAAGCAGAGGCCATGGCCACTGCTCCATATCAGCTGTTTAACAGGTCTCTGTGTTTTGGTGTAAGTTCATAGCTTTCTGGACCGCCGGGTGGAGACATTCAGAGACACTGACATATTGTGGAAGGATAGCCACAGGCACCCCAATAAATGGGAGGGCTTGAAACAAATGTCGAAGATACTTCTGGATACCTGCAGTTAAAGTGTGAGAAATTGTGATGTTTTATGTAAGCTTTTTTCTTTTTTTATTTATTGTGGTTTTGGGGCATCTCAGGTGAATGAACTACTGTTAAACAGCAACTGATACAACAGGGAGAGACACTGGCAGTTTCCATGCAAGGATTCTTTCCAAGAAGGACCAGAGAGGAAATGATTTTGCTGTCTGGCCAGCTGCAGGTCAAGTCCTTTCCCTGCACAGGAATTTGTGTTGATGACAGTACAGGTTGTAACCCCTATTTTATCTTGGGACAATCTTCTTCCCAAAGTAGTCAAATTGCAGAGGAGAAGAACTGAGGGTGAGAATTGTTCAGTGGCAAACTCGGTCCTTTTAACCAAACTGTTCCAGCTCTAGTTCCCTCAGATTATGTGTGGATAATTCAAATGCCAGGTTGGAGCTGTTATGACTGACTGGGAAACAGAGATATGATCACTATAGAACTAAAATTTGATCCTATTTTCTACACAGCAGCTTCATGGTGAGGTTGGATATTCAGTGAAATGCCAGTTTGTGTAAGACCTGTGAGGACAGGCTGAGAGAGCTGGGACTGTTCAGCTTCAAAGAGAAAAGGTTCAGAAAGGTCTTAGTGATGTGTATAAAGACTCGAGGGGGGGAGCAAAAAAGACAGAAACAAATTCTTCTCAGTGGTGCCCAGTGACAGGACAAGAGGCAATGGGCACAAATTTAAACACTGAAAATACCATTTAAATGCAAGAAAAAACATTTTTATTGTGGGGATGGTCAAGCACTGGAAAAGATTGCCTGCAGAAGCCATGAACTGTTTGTGCTTGAAGATTTTCAAAATGTGATGGGGCATGGCCCTTGAGAAAACCACCTCTAACTGAACCTGCTCTGACCACGGAGTAGATGATTTTCAGAGGTCCCAGCTGACCTACACTATTCTGTGATTCTGTGCAGGACGACTCTGGGAAGAGGGCTGATGAATCTTGAATCTCAGGCTCTTGGGAAAAGGGAGCTATTGCGATCTCTGACCCACAGGTGCTGGATCCCCTTTTGTCAGCACAGTGACCACTGCATACTCCCTGGGCACTTCTGGGGTTTAAGCATGTGTTATCACACCTGGCTGTGCACCAGACAGTTTTTACACTCTGCATGTCTCCAGGATTATCAAGAGTATCCCATTCCATCGTCAAAGCCATGGGCTCAAGCTCCAGCTTCAAATTGATAAACTAGTTATAAATAAAAGTTGTGACTTGGCATTTAATTTCTTTACAGTTTCTGTTTCTTCTTCTACAGTCTACCTGAGTATTACAGTCAATAAAAGCAAAGAGCCTCAACTGCCAGAAACCTAATTAACAATTCCAGCCCAGAAACTGGTTTTGTTACATCTAGGCCTACACATCTCTTTACAGCTGTTTCAATATCAAGTCTATGATTAAACCTGCTTCAAAGACAGAGGTTAAGGAGTTATTCTAGGAGATGATGATCAAACATGTTACACATCTCATACTTACAGCTAAATGTAAAGGACTTTTCGTAGCTGCAGAATCTGATTCCTCAAACATATTGTTGGTTTTTTCCAGAAGCTGAAAATAGGAAAAAAAAAGTCTTAAAACATCTTTGCAAAACTTAGGATAAGGTCTTATGAACTATAAATCAGTAGACAAAGATAAACTTTTTTTTCTCAGATGTCTGCAGTGAATATTGAAGGACAGTGAGAAATAAATATGTGACAGCATTTCCGTTATGTATTCTCAAGTCTGTTTTCCCTACGGGGTCAAGTTATAAAACTAATTTGAAAGCTTGTCATGAACATCCTCATCCTGATTAATGAGTTTCCCTGAAATCATAGGGACTGCTTGTGTGAGAACAGAACAGGCAAAAGGAAGAATTTGTGGAGTAGAGCCCTAAGACAATTTGTGTTGGAAAAAGGGATGTTGCATGAGTACACATTTAATGCACATGCAGGCCATTTCTGATACATGGTGGTCTGGATAATTCTGACACATAATTAGGGCTGGGAACAATTATATCTGAGCTGTTAGTCATTTCACAATCATTTTTATAATTTATCAAAGTAGAACCTGCTTCTACAATGACAGACTTCCAAAACGCAACACATTTGAACACCTTGAACTCCTAAAAGGGTTAACATCTAATAAAATGCAACACATTTTTCTGATTCTCTTCATGTAAAGGGATCCCAAAGCATCTCAAGGCTTACAAATAGAACATTTCTGCCCAATCATAAGGTGGAACTATGGATTTACTCTGACCAACACCACATGCTACAACAGCATACAAACCCTGGCAACTTACCTAGCTGAGGTTGCAAAGAAAACGACACACAATATTGACAAAATATTGGGAATTCAACACCTTTTAGTAGCACTGCTGGCGTGCAAGACATTTTATTGATAAGTACTCAAACAGCTAGCCTCCAAAATCCTTTGTAACTGAAAACTAATGTTTTACAACAACAACAAAAAAAGTAGTAGCCAGAAACTGTAAAAAGCAAAGAAAAGCATGACAGGTAACTACAAGTGACTTGTAATGTTTCTAAGGTTACAAGTCAGGTTTTCACAGTGTTTTTTTAATAGGGTAAAGAATTAACTAAAAGACTGAAAAAGGGGACCGGGAGTTCTGGTGCCAATCTGGACGATTCTACAGTATGCATGGAAAACTCTAAAGAGACCAACAAAAGCCTATAGTTGGCACAGAAATTATCAACCCTACGCTGCAAGATGATGGTATATAATGAACTCATACATACCTAAACTTTTGGTGTAACAAGTCAGTCCTTACCAGACCTACATCAAAAATAAATTGATCCAAAGTATCACAAATCTCACATTAAACAAGGACATTAATCGGAATTGGGAGGGGAGAGGAACAAAACAGAAATTTAAGCAGTAATTTTGTTTATTTGTATATTTTGAGCCTAGTGGTATGTCAGGAATAGGAAAGAAAAGTGTGTTAATGCAAATACTGCTCATAAGCAACTGGGTGCAATTTTTAACAGGTAATACTAATTTTAACACAATCTTACAGCTAAGGAAGAAAAAAAATGTCCCACACCACTTTTGCAGTAGATTTGGGGCAAGGTTAGGGAAACACATTTGGTATTTTCACATGGAACCACATGCAGTTTAAAACACTGTTCTTCTCTTATATTTTAGATGGAAATGGGATGAAGCAGTAACTCTGAACACACGGTCATGAATTCTCAGTTATCACAAACATGCTCTAAAGAGGTAATAATTTTAAGTCTGATTTTCTCCAGTAAGTAAACAAACTTAAAAAAAAATCCAACCAAACCCAAGCACTAAGCCTGTTTCCCTGTCTGTTCCATACTGGCCTTTATTCTGAGTCTATAAGGTCAGCACAGAAGACTAATTTAATCACTTGTAATTACATTGATCATCATCTGTTGAAATTCCAGGATCAAAAACTTAATAATTCCCTCTCTGGAACAAGGCAGATGACTGCCCTTTGAGTAGATGAAAAACGAAGAAAAGAAAAAGAAAAAAAAAATTGACAAAATTAAGGCCGTAGAGGAACAAATTGCAGGATTGGAGAGCCCCTCACAAAAGGCATATCAATGGCTTAGAGTTAAAGCAGCTTAGACTGATGCAGACTAAGCTTAATGAGCTTATTACTCACAAGGCTGCGTGTCTCCATCATAAAGTCAAGCACAAACAGAAGCTTGATAGTAGACTTAGTAGCTCCCACATACATAGCCTGACAGCGTGAGAAAAGATCACAGAATCACAGAATCATCTAGGTTGGAAGAGACCTCCAAGATCACCTAGTCCGACCTCTGACCTAACACTAACAAGTCCTCCACTAAACCATATCACTAAGCTCAACATCTAAATGTCTTTTAAAGACCTTCAGGGATGGTGACTCAACCACTTCCCTGGGCAGCCTATTATAAGGGAGAGCAAACACATGAAGATTATGGACACGACTAATAATTTTCAATATGTCTTGTCAGGCACAGCTCACAATTAAAACTAAGTCATCTGATGGATACACATCACATCACGTGCAAGTTACCTGGCAAATCCTCCAGCTTCACCAGTGTTTCCAAGAACACATTCACAATAAATTTCCTATACTTGTTATAAGAGCACATAAAGTGATCCTTAGGGCTCATAATGCCTCCAGCTTAGGGCACGCTTGTAAGAAACTACCCACAGTTGCATCTGTTATTAAAGAAAGTGAATTTAACACTCAAAACCATTTTCCCTGACAGTCCTGGCAATTTAAATCCCCAGACCCTGCAGAACAACTCCAGTGAGCCTGCTGCGGTGCAATACCTGCCTGCTGCAAGTTGGCCGATGCACTTCTCTCAAGACATACAAGTATGGGTGCTTTACTATCAGGTCATGGTTGTGGCTGACTGGAGAAAGTACAGCACATCTCATGTCTCATTTGTTGTGCCATTAATATTATGTCTTTTAGCTGATTACATTTCTACGCCTTAATTGGCTGCAGATTTTAAGCAGATGTCAGCACTGGCAGAATTGTTCAGATGCTGCAATCCAAAGCGGTGGGCACTGTCCTCTCTGGTTAGGTTCTAACTTTTTAAAAAGTAAGGATACCCTTACTCTCTTTTTGCCCTTTGGAAATTCCCAGTACTACCCTGGTACTTTCCATAACAGCACTATTTAATGCTGCATGTAATTATCTTGGGAAGTCTTCTTCACATTCAGGAACTTGATGCTTTGGGAGTAAGATGCAGACAAAGCAAGATAAAACATGTCAATTATTCAGTTCTATTGTTACAAGCTAAGAGCACTACAAGACTGCTATTATCAACTGTCTTCTCTCCCCCAGCTCCATGTGAAGATTAATAACATTTAGTTCTCACAAATTTATTTTATTTGTACAGTAAGGACATTTACAGACATAAGAGGATTTACTGCTTGATTTTATTTTGTGGTTATAATGAAGGATTATATGGGAGAATATGGTGTAGGGTTTTTTGCTTCCTCTATTTTTTTATTATTTTTTTTTTACTCAAACTTGCCAGTTACTGACACAGGATAGTTTACGTAATTGTCTTTATAGACTATAATATATTCTAAAGTTCATCTCTGAAAAAATAGCTTCATGGCACATCTCTAATTTAGAATTGGTATTAGGCAGAAAAGGAGATAATACTTTCATCACGCATAAAAAATTTAAGTTACATTTTTAAAAGGAAGATGTCAGAATCTACTTCAAACCAGATACTAGAAACCAGATACTGTAATGACAGGTGCTATTTTAAACCCGAAAAAGAACAAGAATGTGATTCTGCACAAAGCAACATGCACCTTCACCTCCAGGCACAACCATCTGTGTGCACCACTGGTAGTTGTGTCAAAGGTTTGATCTAACCATCATTGACATTAAAGTGACTTTGCACTGAGGGTTTTACTACTTTAGTATGGCTACTTCCACATTCCAGCACATATACTTCCAGCACTGTTAACTAACTTCTTCAGAGCACCATAGTTAGGTGCTATTAATACTAACTGTAAAATGGCAAAACATCAATTAGTAACAACTTTTAATGTCACTTTCAGAACTGAATAAAAATATGTTGTCTAGGATGTCATTTTGAATCTTATCTTTCCTGATCAATTGCAATAGATAATTGTCTGTTCCCAGGGAAAACATAACAGCTGCAGCTTCTTTTGAATAAAGTTTTTTTTCCAGCAAGTACCAAGCTCAAGATCGAAGACTGTCATCAGTTGCTTCCAATTAAATAGAAAACAGTATTAAAATTAACCTCTATACCATTTTATACCGGGGAAGCACTTTTTTAAATCTCAGATTTTTTTTGATTGTGTAATTCAAAAGGGAAATGGTACAACCGTATCCTCATGGGAGACGAGCAACTCTAAGTTCTCTCCATATTTGTAAAGATAAATGATCCAATTATTTTAACTTGATCATATTAAAACCAATATACTTCCTTAACATAGCCTGATATGTTTTTCCAGAAATCAGACATTAAAAATCCATCTAACCAGTGTTTACATCAATTTCGCTCATGTGCACAGATTATGGGTGAAGTTAACATAAGTACATAGAAGTTTTGCAAGAGTTTAAATAGATTGAGTCTGAAGAAATTTATTAGTCATTGCATGCACCTTTTTCAGCACAACGCTTAAATATCCAGTACCCTATCAGAACAATCACCACCAGGCAGACAGAACTTACCTGGCATTTAGGGGAACAAAGTTCAAACCCTTAAGTATATCTAAACCACAAAATTCAAGCAGACCTCCAGACCCTAATCTTTTGTTGCAGCTCTTCCACTTAACACTAAATCACTTCATATTAAGTCATGTGAGTGCCATATCAATGCCATACAGTGCCATACAGCAGATTCTCACCCAGCAAATATTTGTATGAAGCAGGACAGCTCCAAACAAGAGTGAGAGATACTATCCAGTACCAGCCAACACGTCGCTTACTGAGATGTAGAAATTCAAATTCTTTGTTAATGAGAGCAGAGATCTGAGCCTGCATCTTCCACTCTTGAATCACATACATTGTGTTTTTTTCTGAACAGAAATTGATTCTACCTCAGAGGTTCTATAAAGCCTCATACTTTGGTTTAGGACCCTCTTCCCCAGTGAAAGTTTTGCAAAATTACATACATTTCTGTAAAATGTATAAGGAAAGTTTTTGTTCAGACAAGTTATTCCTTAAAGAAAAAAAAAATCCTCTGTAGCTGAAAAATTTGAGCTTTGGTTAAATGTATTAGCAGTCAATTTTGAAAACGTGCTTTTCAAATGTATGTTTTGCTATTTTCTTCTCACTTATGTCTCCATTGTGAAATACACACAAGTGCGTTTTAAAGTCAGACTCACATAAAGATGCATAATTCAAGTTCCTTCTTTAAATCACTTTGAAAGTGGTCACACAGTTCCAGAAAACAGACAATGTTGGTTCCATTTCACATTACCAAAAAGCAAAGCTACTTTAACATCCAGAAAAGTGTCATGCCACTCAGTACGTGCACTTGACTCATAGCTCCTAAGACTGAGGAAAAGCAACAGACTTCTAGCAAAGCTTGAGCCTGTAAGCAACAACGAGGAAATCTACTTAAACCAAAGCAGCATACATGCAGTTGCTTGAAGTACATGGCATGCCAGTTAGGAGTAGTGATTCTTCTTCTTCAGGCTTTATAAGAGTGAATACAAGCACTTGCAAAATAGTAAGAAGTTTAAATAAAAACCAAATATACAACATGCAATTGTTTTTCAATTACTCACTATATCCAATGGAGTTTTGCTTCCAATCTGATTAAAAACGTCAATTAGAACAATTAATGACATACTCAACTATGATAGCAATCTGCAAGTGTTTGTGGGGTCTGTTTGCTTGTTTTCCTCTTTCTTTGGAATAAATTGCATTGCAAGCATTGCACAAACAGAATACTAAACCAGGACCTGATCCTTTATGCACCCATCTCTACTCTGTCTACCTATGGTTGAAATACTCCTGAAGCTATGAGACAACTGCCCCTGTGAATAGCTACCAGTTGCATTACTTCATATGGGAAGAAGGGAAAGAGGAAAATAATATTCAGCGAGAATGTTTACAACCGATATATTCAATTGACAAAACAGAGATCCAAAATACACACTGTGGGAGCCTTTACTTAATGAAGTTAGTTTGCTTTTTAAGCCTACAAATACCAATAAACCAGTGCCAGTTTCTTCTTGAAAGTCTGCTCATGCAGGCAAACATCTTCCACTGAATAAAAGAGACTGATTACACTCCCAAAACCCCAGCACCCACAGCTCTTCCTGAGCTACAGTCTAATGCAATGCCATATGCCCTTTTCATTGGATTCAGTAAATTAGAAAGAATCATATTCTGCACACGTTTACATGTAAAAACCACGCACACATACACGCTCACAGACAGGTACTTGAGGAACAGCACAAGTCCACAACTCCTTTCCAAACTGAAGGGAAACTGTCCCCTGCAGTTCTGCAATGGCCTTGTTACTCTCTGTCAAAAGACAGCAGATGTTAGTGCTTTGCTTCTCCCCGCCGGGAACGGAAAATAAAAACACAACAACAACTAAAAAAATGACCAAATCTGTCAGAGACAGAAAAGCCCTCAGACATGCTAGGCAATACTCTTATCCTACAAGCCAAAGTGCCAGCAGGGTGCCAAAGCAAATGGTGAATTCCTGTACTCCCAGAGAGTTCACAAGCAGCATTAGCATCCTAGAAACCCTTTTTAGGATCAAAATTATATAGTTTTGAAAAAAACAAGCCTAAATGCACAATAAAAAAAAAAAGCCAATAAGCTAACATATATCAGCATATCTAGCATATATTTACTCCTATTGATAGTTTTATTAGTGGGTACATATTGAACTAATGCTGAAATCAAAACTTAAGTAATTAAATCAATCTACCATGATCTGGGGATTCTAGGACAGAGAGAAATTAGAAGGTTTGTTAAGGTTATTTTCAAAGGATTATGTTCTTAAGTTCTTTTCTTCTTTTGCATTCTCCTTTTAGAACCACTAGAGTTAATGACCTCGAGCTTCCTCTGCTAAGAAAAAAAAGTAAGGATGGGTGTCTACAGCCAGTGGGTTTGATAGAAAGGGTCTCTGGTTCTGGTGCACTGAGAGCTGCATGCACAACCACCAAGCCTCAAATACCAGCAGCTCCAGTCAGCTCCAGCTGGTGCTGATAAAGGCTCATTCCTTAAAGGAGTGTCCAAATATATGTATATGGTTTTCAGAATTCTGTGCATGTGGAGTCTATTTATTTAAATACTTGTTCTGTGTATTTTCGGAGTTTTACTGGTGCTTTCTTTATGAAAATAAGCATCTGAATTCCTAACTGTACCAACTAACTTGAGAGAAAAAAAATCAAGCTTCTGTGCTGTACATGAAATAACAGCTCAGATATTCAGAGCTGACATGCAGGAAAAGCCATCACAGAGTTCGTTATGCAGTCATTCACCACACGAAATGCAATCACTGCTGCTTTCAGACAAAATGCTGCCCTTTCAGAAGGATGGAGTCAAGGAGACTGAGATATTCACAAAGGAGAAAACCAGAACATAGCCCCTAAATGAAGAGATTCAGGCCATGAAGTGGCCCAGGGGCTGCGGCTGCACAAGTGTCTGAGCCAGATCCTCATGTGGCAAAAGGCTATTTAATGCCTATCCCAACCACACTTGTGATTCACTCGCCACTAATTACCAGCGTCCTGCTCTCATATGGATAAATGAGCAAATTCTTGTTGATAAGAGACACATGTAGTCAGTAGTAGCTACATGAAATACCTAAGAGGTCTGAGATTTCAACTTCACAGGTTAAGGAGCAAGCATCTGAAGGCATAGATTGCTTTTTTTCCCCACTGGTAACAGCTGATCTAATAAAAGGTGTCTTCTTGCTCTTCAAACTTCACAGCATAGTTGTGAGGGCCTGTTACCAGGAAATCTTCCTGGTGCACACAGATCTTCAGGTTACCTACTTCAGTCAGACACACAGACTGAAATTTGCCTTTCAGACATGATTTTCCGTTAAACCATGCTCTCCTCCCATTCTCAAGCGAATTAGCCCCTGTGCCAATTTGATTTCTGTTAGGCAAAAAGTCAATTTCATTTGCTAATGGGATAAAAAGAAGAGCAGATTAAAAGAAAAATAACCATCAATTCCTACAGTCAGAGAAGAGATTTCACTACAGAAGAAAGACATTTAATTCTGTTTGCCCTGACATTGCACAGGAACATATTTTTACCAGCGTGAAGTGCCTGACTGGCCCTCCAGATTGCAGTTTAATGTGAAATTACAATTTAAATTTCACTCTTTCCACACTGACAAGGATTCTGTGATAAGAGATTGTTTCAATGAAAAATACACTCCCCCACAAACTACTGCAGTCTGGTGATGTGATCAGCTCTAACATACCAGATAGCAACCTTGACCAATATCCCTGACTACCGAGCACCCAAGAAGTCAGTCCCAATCTAAAGAAACACGAGGTTATATTTTAGAAGTATGAAAGCAGATGAGAGAGACTGAGTTTTACTTGCTCACAAGCACACATGCCCACCACTCAGCCTTTAGGAATGGCTCGTTACAGATGGAGAAAGAATTCAAGAATCTTCTTCCATTCTTCTCTTTTTAGCAACATCAGGTCATTCATTGCAGAGCATCTGCCACACTAACATCCCGGACAACCCAAAGGTCCTCCAGAAAACAGCTTCTGGCACTGGGCTCTGTGGTTGAACACACAAACACAAACCTTATTTCTTTGGGTCAAAGGATATGGCCTTTTCACTCTTAATCCTTATTTCTCCTAATACCTCTGCTCTCCCCACAAAGAAATTTACCTAAATTCCTCCCAAAGTATTGGTCTCACAGGAACCACAAAAGCCAAAAAATGAAAATATATTTCTGTAGATAAGCCAGCATTTCCCAAACTGTACTCAAAGGTGTAAATATTTTGTCATGCTAGGAGGTTATGGTGCTTAAAGCACAGATCAGACCCTTAGCTAAGGAAACTCCACTAGAGACTTCTTCAGATTTTTTTTTTATGTGACCATTTAAGTTAATTTAGGTACCCGTTATAAAAACCAGAAGGGCAGTAGAAAGAAAAAAATTAGTCTTACCATCTCTTTGATACATTTGACATGTCCTAGAACACTGAAAAATTCATTAACATTTTGCTGTAGTTCGATATTGTGCATACACAGAAGTACTAGTAACCATTACTCATAAAAATCAAACTCAGTGTTGCATCCACTTTGCCTTAGTTTTGATCAGAATTAAAGCTCCATATTTGAAATGCTCTTCTTCCTGTAACAGTTTTATGCCCACAAAGAACCATCTTGTGGAACAAGGTAAAATAATTATTAGATATTTTTGACTATAAGTTGCCAATAATAAATTAAAAAGCATTTATCCAAGTGATAAAACAGTAAAATAAGTTCATTTGACACTTAAAAACATGTTTTTATTTCAGTAATCCTGCATGAAAAATCTCTTCTTCAGGATAGAAGAGACTGGAAATATTTCAAAAGGCGTATTCCATATGACAGAGTTCCTGTGATACAGATTAGTGGTTCAAAGTTAGCACTTGGACACCAATTTATGGGTTACTGCATGTGTGAAGCCAAAACAAAAAATGTCTGCCTGTCTACAGACATATTTACACTGGAATTAGTGTTGCTGGGCTACCACTGTTCCTTGAGCAAGAACAACTAAAAATATGCTCAAAGCAAAATTACCTTTTGAGGCTGGTCCCAGCTTTTTTGCCATTGTGGATAAAAGCAATAAGGGGAAGAAAAAAAAAATCAATGTAAATGCGATGCCTGTATCAATTAGTTAGTCACTGTTACCAAATATAAAAAAATACTAAACCTGGGACTTGGTAACTCCCTAGATCTAAGGGACAAATGCTCATTGAACAAAACCAGAGTCAGCTACTCTGACAGTGGGTGCAAAGATGAGTCTTGGTCCTGCTGCTGATCAAGCACAAATGCTTTTTGATACATCTAGCTTTTGTATTCCAGAGAGACAATGAGCTGCCTATCAAACCCTAAATACCAATGGCAAAATCATGGTCCCCATGGACCCCATGGTCCTCAGGTATACAACCTAGTACACAAAGTGGTCCTTTGCAGACAAAAAGCTAAAATCCCTAGCAATGTTCTTTCATTGAGAAACACGAAACAGCTGTATGGCTCTAGCTCTGCAAATGATGCTTGGCTTTCATTTTTAATACTGCAGCTATAGTCTCAAATATGGGAGGATTAACATGGAAAGACACTGAATTTCTCTGTCCAAATATAGAACGCTTGCTGCATTGCTGTCTCACCCACAGTTTGCATGTCACCCTTCAAAATTAAAGAAAAACCAACACCTCTGACACATGCTGCACTCCCAGTTCTTCCTTTTGTCTAGCATGCCTAAGTAACACTGGGACTTGATAGCAGGTTACTGTCTATAACTGATATGTTGTGAGAAAACATGCCCAGCGGCAAGCATAAGAAAAGAGGAGACCTTGCTCTGTGCCTGCTCTGCACCCAGCAGCACACAGGGACTACGATCTGAAGGCTGAAAGATGCTGTTAGAGAGAGCTCTGCTCACACAAGTCATGCAAGAATCTGGTGATAAGACACGGGTAAGGCTGTGATACACATTGCTGTGGGCATACAAGCATAGGCTTGCACACTGCACAGAGAAGACTATATATACGCCCTTCAAATGCCAAAAGCATTTGCTTTTGTTCCAAATCCGCAGCAGGCACAGCAGAGTATTGCTCCGTCCCCACGGGCAGAATCACGTGAGAGGAGATGGGTCTAAACAAGGAAAGGCCAAATGGCTGCCACAAGTGAAAAAGGAGCAGTGATACCCTAAGTGTCCTAAATATATTTGTGCACGCAGGTGGGAGCTAAAAAGGCCTAGCGCCCCACCTGCAATTGTGACCCAGGGCTGCCCTAATTACAGGGCAGCCGTTCCTAGCTCTGGTGACCCTGGGGTAGGACAGCTGCAGGACTTCCCCAACGGTGGCAGTAACTGACAGCACCGATGCATGTGGTATGAAAGCAGCATGTGTCGTGCAGAAATCCTTCTCAATAATTAAGTACTTTGGCTATTTAACAAAGAAAGTTTGACAAAGAAAGAACGAACCAAACAACATAAAACACTAAATAGCACACAGTGGTCTTACTAAGGCCTAGATCTCTGTATGATTTTCTAATTATAGCTTCTTTTTTTTTTAAAAAAAAGCAATTAGAATTGGATCACCCTGTATATCAGGCAGTTCAGTTAAGATCCATTTTCATGACACTTCTATTTATTTACAACTCCCAAACTACTATAAATCCACACTATAAATCTCCCAAATTTTTGGCTTCTTATGAGATGCAATTTCTGATTGATGCAACAACAATGAAAATACAACAACTAAAAAGCAGACACATGGCATACAAGGTTGATGACGGTTACTTTAACAATGCTGCTATTATTTCTTTACAGGTTAAAAGGCATTGCAGGTATGCAGCTAACAAAAGCTATTTACTCTCTGCAGTCTGCAAGTCTGATAATGTGGCAGCTACAGAGGACACACACCATCATGCAGTGGGAACTATCCCTTATTTATGGCACATACACTAGGAACATTTTGACCACAGTTAAAAGTAATTTGAGCTCAACATTTAAGCACCAGCTTGTTGAACAAAGACTGGATTATCAAGATGATCATGTTTTTAAGATGCACCTGGTTGCATATATTTGAGTTTATTGCACCTTCCTGAGTTTATTGCAGGTTTTCACAGCATTATAAATATCTAAGGAACTCAAATTGTAACCTTTGGGGCTGTTCACAATACTAGCATATAGACAGCCACACACACACGTGTATACATACATATCAGCAGATAGAGACCTCTGAACTGTGTGAGCACTCACCAGTTCCAAACACTGCCGGTGCCCATATGCAGCAGCGTAATGCACAGTGTTGTACCCCTCTTTGTCTTGGATGGATGGATTGGCATCATTCTGTAGAAGGAACTCCAGACACCTGTGAACAATTCATGAGTTTAACTCACTCTATTTAACAGATTTAGTCCTCACTGCAACTAGGAGTGGCACTGCAGACAGGCAGTCAGGCAGTTAATTCTGTGTTTTAAACCGCACCTCAAATCATTTACAGGTTGCCCTCCTCTTCATCACATTCACCATTTTTTTAACCAGAAAATCCCCACTCATTTTTGAGTGGGGATTAAAAACAATCAAAAACAATTCATTAAAAACCATCTTAAACCCAACCTTTGCTGCTATTCCAGATTCCAAATTGGTCTTCTATTACAAAGCCTGAAAGTCACAACCCTGTACCATAATGTAAACAACTAAGTTGAAAGAGCTAGAACTACTGTTATTTTATGCAAAAACTCACAGACCACAACATTGGCTTGCAGCTATATACTATGGCAAGCTGAAAAATTGGACTTCACTGAGTTAATTTCCTGGTATGTATGTATATTAATGTATTTTCCTCTTTGTTTGCATTTTTAAATCGTATTTTTCAAAGCATCCCATATGTTCTCCATAGCTGTTAACATTTTTTCTTATTCCATCAAGATATTATCATTTTGTTACTATTACTTTCTTCAATACCTTGTAATTCATAGTGAATATATGGCTGCCATATGAAAAAGGGTATTTTTAAAACAAAAAATAATAATCAATATGCATCTAGATGAAAATGTTAATCCAAGCAAATAAATTGAGGAAGCCATTGATTGACTTCTCTTTGCAACAT
This sequence comes from Cygnus olor, assembly GCF_009769625.2. Lineage (NCBI taxonomy): Eukaryota > Metazoa > Chordata > Aves > Anseriformes > Anatidae > Cygnus > Cygnus olor. The sequence continues at coordinate 1,569,638 of NC_049174.1, read as the reverse complement.
AGACACTCAGTGCAAAGCATTAAAATAAGGCAGTGCATGGTACAAAAGAATTATTAAATTACTGAAGCAGTGTATTTTCAATTAAAAAAGAGCAACAAGCACAGAAGCAGAAATATTAGGGAATATGCACACAGAGGAAAGCATAGAGCTTTTTTCTTTAGGTTAGCCCTCATTAAAGCCAAGCACTGTGTTTAGCAGAGCAATGAAAGAGCAAAAGCAGAGTGTAAACTGCAGTGCAAAGCAGCATCTTTCTCCAGAAACGAAGTTTAACTTCTTTATTGATACCAAACTTACAATGCAGCTTCTTTTTCCTTCATCTCACTGGCTCTTTCAAGTTCTTCAGCATTTTCATGGGAGTTACCTAAAATATTCTTTCTTCTGAGCATAAACAACAGAAAAATGCAGCTTATTTTCAAAATATGAATGATTTTGATGCAGTCTGCCACCCATCCCCAATCTCCTCTGCAAGGAGTTGACCTCCTTCAGCCAACAGTAAAAAAAAAAAATAAGTTTACGTAAATTTAATGAGCGTACTACATGGGTCTGCAGCAAGCAATGGAGACAACTACAACATGGCAGTTTATCATCCTGCCAGTCAATGCCAAAAAAAAAAAAAAAAAAAAGGGAAAGAAAATTCTGGTTTCTATCAGAAACAGTTTGCTCATTACTTTCCAGAATCCTTCCAACTCTCCTACAGCAATGTTGTGTGTTCTGTTCTGTTCCCATTGCAGAGAGGAATTCAGGATTACCACAGCTTGCTGCTTCCTACAATGACTTGCTAGTAACATTAAAGATTCAGAGCACTGGGAAACTTTAGACTACTTCAGTATTAGTACCTATCTTGAATATGCTTTAGCTGTGTTGCTGACTCTCCTCACTTTCTGTGACATATCTTGGCAACACCGTGAGATGTTGCCTCAGATTCTCAAATGCCTGGTCAGATTCTTTAGATTCTTCTAAGAGCTCAGCATGTCTTCACACTCCTGCACACCTGGATCATTTGTGGCATCTCTGCTCCCCAGCCAAATGGATGAAGATTGTGATTTGTGACCTTACAGTCAGACTGTGATTATGAACTTGCTTGGCCACCAAGACCAACACATGCTTCCAAACTTCAATGAACAGGACAGATCAGTACCTTGAAAGGCCTGTAAGGAGGACTGTTTGCTGACTTCAATCCATATATAACACGCATATTCCAAATTTGATTCCGCACAATGCAGAACAGTACATTCTTTCCTTATCATGCTATTTTCCATTTCTATTATTGAGATTTTATATTCTTCCTGTGGGTGCCAACAGTAATGGATTGTTCCACAAATCCAGGGTCTGTCTGATGGGCACTGACTCATAAGGAAAACTTATTTATCAATCAAAAAAAAAAAAAACAACCTCCCCCTGAATGTTAACACTGTAAGCTCATGGATAGTCCTTGTGTGTTATGTTGAATCAAGATAGTTAGTCAAAGCTCAGAAAAGCCATAGAAGACACCTGTGTACTGAACAGGATTTCGAACATCTCATATAACATATGAAAGCCCTATATGCATCTGCTTTCTGTTAACTAAAAATCAGTGAGATCCCAATATAGGATTCCGTGAACAGAATAAGCCATGATCTGGAAAAAAAACACATATTCAGAAACTTGAATAATCTGTTTAAGGAAAATGCTTTTGCAATTTCCACTGCAGAAGGGGTATTTTTTTGAAGTCCATAAGTAAAAAGAGTTACCAGAATAGCTGAAACAGTACAACTACCTTGCTGTGCCAAGACTTCTATCTGCTCATTAACTGCCCATGCCCAAAGTTAAATGATTTTGAATATTCTTTGGACTAACACTGTCTGATCTTGGGAGATCTTTGTCATTCAGAAGAAAAAAAAAAAAAGCTGTCCTATAAAATCATGGACTGCAAATAACATTTCATCTATGCAACAAGACGACTTCTACAACATCTCAAACTGGAAAATTTAATAAGACAACATCACCACATCAGAATCAATTTATGTTTGGATTATGGGGGCAAATAAAGGTCACATATTCAGGCCAATGTTCAGAATATGGTTAAATTTTTATTTTATTTTTTCCATTACCAATAGAATTAGCTACATCCTTAAGTTAACCAAGAGCTTGTTTACATGCAGGAGCATCACCTATAAAAAGTCAGAAGCAGAAAAACGTACACTGAATTACAATTCTCAAAGTCCTGAGTAAGACCTCACCCTGGCAAGACAGATTTAGAAACAGTCAGTGCTGAAAGCCTTCATGTAAGACTACTCTGCTTGTAATGCCAAGAACGGTCCTTTGAAGAGCCTGCTGCCTTCTTCCCAGCACTGTTCAGGTTTGAGGTTGATAGTGAAGACATTTTTCATATCAGTATTATCATGGCAAATGAAACAAATGATGAGGAAGCTATTGATGTTCAAGTATGGTATCGAAACCTCTACCACAAGGTTAAGGAGAAGTCTGAAGTGGCTCTGAGGTGGTATTCTATTGTGAATGTGCCACACTTTTTTTTCCCCCTTTAATTCAGACCTCTGCATATTAGCAACCAAAAATAGTTCCTTAGAATCTGAAGTAAAGAGGCAGATAAGCATGGGATAACCTAAAATAAATACAGGTCACTAACAATTTTAAGAGAGCGCTAACAGGATAATTGGGCCTGTTTTATACAGTATGTTATAGGGAAGAGATTATGAAAACATGCAACTAACTGGGAATCAGAAACTGCAGTCAGTAACCACAGGATTTTTAAGTTTTGCAGCTGTTTTCCGCCTTCCAAACTTTTCTCAAAAGAACAGCTTTGCATTCTGCCGAAGGATATTCCCCAGGCCTCTCTCCTCTTAGTCTCTAAAGAGCAGCCTATTTGGAGAGGGTGTGTGTTTTTATCAGCTCTGACAGTGGAGAGACAGATCGGTAGGATCTATCCCATCTTTGCCAAAAAGTATGTCAGAATGGCCAGATGTTTGTCACTGCAGTCCCTCTGGGAAAACCTCTCCTCCTGCTGCCTCTTCTCCCACCCTTTTTGACGGCCTTGCAAAGCAGATATGGAAAACTCTCTGAGCTTCCTTTAGTGAGGCAACTACACAGAGGAAAACAGAAGACAGAATGTTTGTAAAATAGTTCATTACGACAGAGAGGCTGCAAAACTGTGCGTTACATGAAAGGTAAACTGTAGAGCTGAGATTTCACATCATCTAGGGATCTGGCTTATAGTCAGAGCAATTCACTGTGGAGTTACGCATACATCTGAGAGAAATTCCTTTGCTAACAAAATCCGTTTTTTGGTTCAAATGGCATAGCATCATGAGGAGAGCAGAATGACACTGATTTGGCAAAACACTTTAAATAAAGAATAAAAATAGGTTCTCTTACTTTCGGTCCATGTCAGAAGCAGCAGCATAGTGCAAAGGGGTGCGCCCCCAGTCATCTGTTTCGTTAATATTGGCTCCGGTTGTCACCAGTGTCTCAATACAGTGGAAATGACAATTTGCAGCTGCATAGTGCAAAGGTGTCCTGAAACACAAGCGACAATTTGTTACCTCATATTCCAGCATGCACTGCCAGGGATAACGATAAATCTTAACTGCTGTATTCCTACAGATTTCCAGCAAGTCAATACCAGCAACTTATGTTCCTCTAATGAAATGCAAAGTTATGCAAATTGAACAAATTACTGTGTTATTAGGAAGTTTTGGTGCTCCTACCAAGCCTAGTGGCAAAGAGATCCAAAATCTGCATCTTGCAAACAACCTGTTCCCAGTGAGATCTGCTGCTGCTGCTCTGCGTACACCACTATGTGCCTCCAGCTGGGAGGCAGAGAAGAGGAGGACATCCCTCGCAGCATCTTACTTAGTGGGGATGACTGCCCATGATGAGAGAAATACATATATAAGTGTATATATATATATATATATATATATATAAAGCATACATAAAGCACAGCTATAGTTCTCACCACTTTATAACTCCAAAGTAAATCCCTCTCCTAATATCCCCCAGAGAAGAAAACAAAACCCATGGTCTGGAGACACACAATGTGTTTCTCCTGTCTCAAAAATATTCCCACATGGGAGCAGACTAAGCTTTTTCTAACTCAAGGTACTTAAAATATACTTTTTAGGAAAAAAACAATTGGAAATGGATCTTACACACACTTTACAACAGGCAGGGCTGTACCAACTGAACAGAGCAACCGACCCAGGCTTTATTATCCCCTCCCTTACAGTTGCCTTCTTTTTTTTCCTGTTTATATAATAATACACATATAAACTCTTTTTAAGGCTGACTTTGCATAGCATTATTATGCTTTTATATTTTTTATTATGCACAGTCAACACTTTAAAAGCTTCTTTGTCCATTGGACGGAATTAAGTTTGGTTTCTCTGCAGCCTGATAATCCACCTGCTGTGCAGCACTGCTCAACATGACTGGGGACATGTATCAGTAGTCAAACATGCCTCTGCGAAGGCTCAGCTCCAGTTGTTCACTTTGACTAGCTTCAGCTGCTCAGAATTACCCCACAGAGGCAACCCCGCTCCAGACAATGAAACTACAGTTTGTACACAGCTCCAAAATCGTCTTGGCATAGGCAGGCTCAGCAGCACCAGAGGTGGACTGCGACAGAGACAGAGATGTGGGGGCATCCCATCACACTGACAAATTCCAAAGCCCAAGAAAAGATTCATTGTGCGGGAAAATTCAGCATGCCACATGCTCAGCACACCCACTTCAAAGCCTGAATGTCATTCAGAGGGAGCTCACATTGTCAGAACAATTTCCAGCAGGGCTGAAACTCGCGAAGTCTCCCTCTGCTACACAGAAATCCTTGACTAATTTAAATTCATTCATCCCCTAAAATCATCTACTTTCAATTTGGTGGAAGTTGTTTAAAAAAAAAAAAAAAACAGTCAGAGTATAGTTCATTTTTGAACCTGGTTCATTTAAATGGGACAGAAGAATATCTTAATTTCTATTTACATATCTGACACTTCTACTGGGTATATTGAAAGGATATGAATAATAATCACTGCTGTCCCTCTACCAGGAAGTACCATCCACAGTGCCCGAGCCATGCTGGAACCTTTCAGCTGTAATTCATTTACATTAGTATAATGACAAGGCTTTTACTACATTCTGCCTGAAAAACAGGTACCCCAGCAGTATTTACAGAGAATTTCTGCAGCGTCTTGAGTTCAAACGCAGTTACCGTCAAACAGTTAACTTGAATTCCCCTTCCTCACTGATCTAAAGCAACTGCAAATGCATGCATATCTCATGATTTACAGCTTCAAAGCAGCAGGAAACCCAGGCTCAGTGCTTAGGCACCTCACTGCCACAGCTGAGGGTGGATGATAATGTAACCATTACAGGGCTGTATGGCCACAGCAGTGATATATAAATGTGTAATGGCACAATCTGCTATCACACAAAACACAATGTACCAAACCAAATGGTGCTATTAGCTTGGCTACTGCTCTTCCCCTGCTCTAATTCCACCACTATGTTTTAGGGAACCTGCTTTGGAAAACATCTGCCTTGTTGAAAAAACACATGACAAAATGCTTGAGAGATTCTGCAGCAATCAAAGAGTGAAATCTCTGCATCCATTCCTGGCATAGCAACACTCATAGCAACACTTCATACGGAAGGGAAAAAAACTTAAGAAGCATGTCAAATAGCAGCAATCCTTCCTATCATAACAAGGGCGCTGTCTTGGGCACATCAGCACAAGAATTCAGGCAATAAGAAAAGCAATAAGGGAAAAAAATAATACACCTGTGATATTTTTAAAACATAAAACTTGAGAGGGTGGGATGGCTTTTATGTATATAATTAAGTCTGCACCTGTCTGGCATATAACTGTAGCAGCAGTTCTGTACGGAAAGCCAAACTCCTACTTTATTTTCCTGTCATTTTTCCTGGAACACAAAATTTCCAGACTGAGGTGGTCTTTCTTCCTTGACTGCTAGTTTCTCCTTTTATTTTTTTTAAATTAACCTCATAATTTACTTACCTCCCACATTTGTCCTTCTTATTAAAATCTGCTCCACTGCTTTGCAAGAGTTTTATACATTCAACATTACTGAAAAGAGAAGTAAAAAATAATAATAAAGCATGAACAAAGCAGAAGCTTACATCTTGATTGCCTCCCCATCCCCAAACGGGAAAAAGTTACTCTACTATTGTACTATTTGCAGTGCAATATCAGGGTATAGCCAACTACAACCTGAAATTCAATCACAATAAACAGAAAGTGACAGTTTAAAAGTCAATTTCCTTTGTTTCTACAAAACCTCAGACTTCTCTTCTGCAGAAGAAAAATAAATATTTTTTCCAAAGAAAAAGCAGTAAATATGATCTGAACTCAGTGTGTTTGGAGATTTTCAAAGGGAGTTGTACTCTAATGCTTCCCACACTGAAATGCTATTTTATGAGAGCGCTTTTAAAGTTGTTGCTAGCTCATAAAATGTCAGTCTAATAATGAAGAGGTGACATTTAACAAAATCCACCCCCTTCTAGAAAAGCATTCAACAGTAAGCACTGTGCTAAAATCCTGCTTACTTTAGTGAGATTCAATTACAAGACTTACATTTAGGTTCATTTTCATATAATTTGTTGATGCATGATAGATTTAAGCATGTCTTTAAATGCATTGCTGAATAAGGGGCATAAGTATTTAAAATGATTGTCATATTTAAATTGCATTTATATAAGTGGTTGAGTTAGGCTCCATTGTTTTTTTTTACCTGTCCAAAGAATTCAACACAGCTTCTTTGTGTCATTTAAAGCCAGGTGATTTTTAATGGAAAATATAGCAGCTAAATTTTAATACATTTTGTAATTTAGGAGAATAAATGTATGACCCCAAGCCAGAAAGTGACGTGAAGAAGCATAGCACTTTCCAAGACTTCTTTTTCATTAACAGGGGCAATAAATCATTTCTGCTCACAACCAGATGAGCAGACCTTTGAAGTATGTTGTTTTCTACATACCCATACAACTCCCATTAATGTAATGAGAGAAACAGGCATGTGTCAGGGGAAAAAAATAAATAAATGCTTTTTGCATAGCTCCAGCTCCAGGGAAAAAAATGGCAGGATGCGGTATGTTGGCATGTGTTCATCCCTACTCTAAACTGCTATTGCATAAAATAACTTCAAAACACTCACCACAACATACTAAAAATAAAAATACTTGTTAGTGATGACAATTGTAGTAAACCACTGGAAAAATATGACTTATTTTCATAAACTACTTTTGCTTCTTATGAAGCCTCTCTTTCGTTATCTTTTGGACTTCCAGGTTGTTTTTATTATTCCTTTTGAGTGCAGCCTTATTGAAGAGGTAGCATCTGAAGTGTACTATAATAATTTCAATCCAAGCAACAATCATACCTCCTCTATTAATAACAGGAGACAAGTATCAACAAGAAAAATACCGTAAGAATAATAAAAACAGTATTCAGATCAATTTCATTAGGTGTCTGGAATTACGAAAATTTTGTGATACATCTATTTTGATTCACCAAGAAGAAAAGCAACTTCCTGAAAGATGCTCCCAGCACTCATCAGGAATGTATCATTCTGAAAGGGTAAGTCTTTGGCTTTCTGATTTGGTGATCTTTGTGTTGTTGTTTTAAGAACTTTTAAACTTGTACCTGAAAATTGGGAGGGAGAGCTGCATTTGGACTCCAGGGTTGCTGCCTCAAGGACACTGTTGTGTTTTGAGGCAAGAATATAGACCAACGGAGGAGGCTGGGAATAACTGCCCTGGCAGCAGCATCCCAGGAGCCACAGCTCCTTCTCCTTACTCTGCTTTGCTTTAGGAGCTGACACTTTTCTGCTCACTACTGGTCCTCAGCAACTCTTATGGCAATAAACCGATCTGGGTGAGTACACAGCACTCCAACCCAAAGCTGAAGCAGTCTTCACATGGGCACAAAAAGGAAGCTTTACCCTACGTCTGAAACTCATGCTTCAATCACAACCCAGCTGTCTGTTTTAGAGGAGTCCTTTCAGACCACCTCCTTTGCTTTGCAAGCAATGTGTGCATGAGAGCAGTGGCAAAATACAACCTCAAGTGACCAGAATTTGACATCTGTGGATGGCACAGACAAACTGGCTTGCACCAAATCTGCGATGAAAGCAAAAAATAACTTGTAACAGCTACAATCACAACTACTCACCCTCCTGCAGCGGCAGCGTGGAGGCATGTCCTTCCAAAACTATCAGGGGTGTCTATTTCAAAGCCTGCAGACAGCACGTGCTCATTACTAAACAAGGACACTATGCTATACTTTTGTCCTAGTTAAACCACAAGAAACATTGCAGAGACAGAAAAATCAGTTAGTTAGAAAAAACAGAACGCAAGCAACTACAGTCAGAAAGAGGTTGTCACGGAAACAGTGAGCGGCTGCTCCACTTTGGCAGCTCTATAAAAAGAGCTGTGAAGTCAACAAGAATTTAGTTCCGCATCCAGCTCTGCACCACATCCCTATTTAAAACCACATGACAGGCATTCAGGAGTTAGATACTTATTGAGATAACTATGACAGCAGGACATGGAGACAGAAAACATGAAGAGATGAGAAAAACTACAGTCAGCCTGAGCATGAAATAGGGTAGTTTCTATTGTGTGTGGGTTTAGGTTTAGTTTTTTGAAAGAAGCTTGCAGGAGCATGCAGGGATAGTCATGAAAATGCACAAGGCCAAACTATAAGTCTGTCAGTGGTCACCCAGAGCTTTCTTTCCCTTCCTGATCTGATGGTCAAGACCAACACATACCTAGGTTTACTGTAATGTGGTAGGGAATTATCATTTTTCACACTTTTTTATCACTTAGATGACTCAAGCTTATGGAAAAAAGTAGTTGTAGGAGATTTTGTGTGTTGAGTAATGAAATACTTTTCTAGGAAAAAAATTGATCTGCCTTGTTAGTCTTTTTTGTGTGTTTCTTGTTTGGTTTTTGTTTATTTTTTTTTCGATTGGGTTTTTTGTTTGTTTCTTAAACTCACACAAACTCTTGCCTAGAAAAAAAATATTTAGGATTTGGCTTATTACTGCCTCTTTTGAAATGGTTGTGTCAGCAGACTCCTGCTGCTTTTGCTTTGGGCTCTGGTAAGGATCCTGGGACCGCTCTCCATAGACTACACCTTCACTAATTTCCCCTCTTGCGCATGCAGAACTTTGGCCAGCCTTTACTCTGGCCAAATTCAAAAACATACTTTAGCTGTAATTAAGATACAGCATGCCAACAAGATGCAAATACCTGTGCAAGTATGGGCTTCAAGGAGATAATTTTGTCAATTACTTCTTTGAGGAGAGGGAAAAAAATTGTGTCTTGCATGCTTAAAATTTGGAAAAGCATCCTAAATTTTCTCCCTCTTCCCAGTGAATTAATATAAACTCTCTTTGCCTACCAGGAGAAAAGGGCTTTGGGCATGAACAATACAGTATGCAAGGAATTACCAGCATGCTGTTAGGAAAGCCTCGCACACTCCGTACACCACACCAGGCAGCAGCAAAGGAAGTATTTCATTTGAACAATTCACAACAATGGGTATAAAGGGGCTGTAAGCAGCACGGACACACATTACTGAGCTCCACTGATGCCGCTTGGCTTGGTTTACTTACCCGATGACAACAATTTCCTGCAGCAATCTGAGTGAGCATTCAGGGCTGCTAGGTGTAGAGGGAACATGTTGTGGATCCCACACCTGAAAGGCACAACAGCCTCATTAGACGAGGTCATGTAACAATACAGGTGGCATATAAACACAGCAGATGAAAAGGTCCTTCCATGAAGGCAGCATTTTTGATCCTTTTTAAGGAAAATTCTTCCTGCCTTGTTAATTTTATCTGTATTTCCTTACCATCCTTCTCATGAATTAAAAATATTCTGATACAGAAAAATCTTGGCATTATGCTTTGAACAGAATGTGGTAGGAAGGTTTCTAAAAATGGGAGATTAAAGCTAAGGTAAAGGCGAAAGCAAGGGAGCAGACACTGCTAAGAATCAATCTCCCAGCATAGGATGCACATATTTCTGCATCAGCTAAACATACCACAATGGCCATTCTGAGGGGCAAAAGTAAACGCCAAAAGCTTTTTAGTATTATTTCTGAAATCCATTTTTACTGCAGTAAATGTCCCTTAGGTAACACTTGCTTGGGTTTTCAAAGCCTCCCCTTCTTCCCTCTCCCCTGGGGCTAGTGTAGCCAATGATTCTTTTTCACATTTTCCTTTAGGGTGCCATGACACCCCTTTAGGGTTTTCCTCCCACATACTAATAACTAATCATCTAATCCTGCTTGCTCCAGCTACTGTCGTCACATGCTCTTTCACTCCCCCCCCCTTTAATACATGACCCTCCTTTTCAATTACACTATAAACTCCTCTGAGCAGACATACTGGGTTAAACAAAAACAAAACAAAAAAAAGTAGACACCTATCCTTATGCTAAACCTGTATCAGGCAACCACATAGTTCTTAAACAAGCCAAACACTCAGCAGCTTTTATTAACATTAGCAAATCATCCCAGTTCAGACCCTAACCATGCCACTGTCTACTGTCTTAGAAGACTTCTGGGTTTGGACATCTTGGCTTCTGTTGTTGAGCATTGATTTGCAATTAGCATCTTGTTATTCTAGAAATACCATTAAGCAGTCCTCCAAGTGCATATAAACACAGAGCCTGTGTAACCAACTATCTCAACAAGATTATTATCTTCTGACTGCTCCAGCCAATACATTTTTGAAAAATGACAAACTCTTGAACAACTGCAGATGGATTCCTCTCTGTAAGACAACTGGTAGATGAACGAGAGTGATCACCTCATGGAAGAGGATTTTAGATCCAGACCAAAGACAAAGGAACTTTTTTTTTCTCTGCAGGATTCACCATAAATCATAATTGCTTATCATGCTTTAGACAAAGAAGTGGTTGGATATTTATAAGGATATCTTGTTCTCTCCAAAATTTTATACATGTGTATTTAACAAATTTGGGGTTGTTTTTAACAACCTCATTCCTTCCAGAATCCACAGGCCCATCCTTCCTCTGTCTTCACATTAAATTTGTCTTCCTTGCTGCTTCACTACATTAAAGAGTGACTTTAGGCGCTGCACAAATATTCTTTTGCCAGTATCATTTTCTACATCATGGATTAAATCTCTTGAAAGATGATCTGTCAGTCTGCTCTTTAAAAGGAAGCAGCACAAGCTTCATCAAGCTGCTGCATCTGTATAAGCAGGTTGCATTTTTTAGCTGTGGACTCATTTATTTAAGCGAACATTGGACATTCCGTATACACATTGCTTCTACACCCATTTCCCTCCATCTCTTCCTCCTCCTCCATCTAGCTATCTCGAGCAATATTTTTCTTCTTTTAGGTCCAGATTTCCACCCAGTACATGTTTTGGCTGGTTTCCATCAAAATACACTCTGCACATCTGCTAGCCAGTCACACTTCTACAGCACTGATCACACGGGTTCCTCCCATCACTTACACACACTCTCCTTAAAATGCAATTGCCTCAAAGACTAACTGAGCTGTTTGCAGTTGTTGCTAACATGTTGAATTCTGTCTTTCAAAACCAGTTTGAGGAGCTCAGCTAGAGCTATTCATGTGCAATACATATAAAAGCCCATTCCCAGTGTTTCAACGCTCCTTGCCAAGCACAATAGCATCACTTGGATCTGCCTGGTATCTCTGGTTATCTCCCTTCACTTATTTCTGGTGCTGGTAGAAGTAATTTATTTGATCAATATTCAAGTCACCCAAGTGCAAAATAGAAATTTCTAACCGGATAACCTTGAGTCCAAGAGGGGCTATCCCATAGCATCTCATTTTACCCTGAAGCCTCAAGAAAAGAGGCAGACTGAGACTTACTGTACTGTCAAAAGAGCTAGCAAAAATACACATCTATTTAGACACCAAGATCTTCATATAGGCTATGTTAACAGAATCCAGTAACATTAGCTGAAGCCTGTGGAATTTCATTATCCATGACAACTGAAGATCTGTTCCACCTTCTGAGATTGCATGGCGATAGTCATATTTGATATACGAACATGGGCAAAAGTGTCACTTCCTTTAACAGGCTCAAGCAAACAAACAGAAAGAGCTGCAAGTATTTTCAAAACTAAAACCAGCACATTTACATCTGCAATCAGGTTTTTCTATCGAGGTAAGTCAAGAGGAGTCATTCACTTCTACAGTGCATTCTAGGTGGAAGACTCCTAAATTTTATTTTGGAGATGTGCAGCTAATAGCTGAAAACATATTTATGTAATCAGAATCTGCTAAAAACATCCAGTATAGGTATCTCTCATGGCATGATATTACTCTGTTTTTAAACCCCTTATTTTACCTTCAGGTTTGCTGTTTTCTTTTTGATGGACTATAAGAACCTGAATATAAATTATGAATACTCAACTACTCTTAAAAATCAAGCACCTCCCAATGTTTGGGACTATAGTAACTGTCTATTTGTGGGTGCAGTCTTGACACAAGTACAAAAGAAAAAAAAAGCTGAACCAAAGAAGAAAACACTAACAACATTTAGAAATTTGTGTCCAATTTCAACTCATTACCCCTCTATTCAACAAAGCCCCACGAACCAAATAAAATCAGTCTTATTATTTCAGCCATCTGGCTATCAGAAACCATGCAAAACCAAGGCAAGCTCTACAGTTATACTGAGATCAGGCTTAGTAACATCTGCTTTGCAATACTGCATTTCTATTGATTATTCTATGGCATATGAAAGATATGAAATAACAGAATAGTCATGGTGTACGATAGGCCACTATTAGACTAACTTAAATTCTAGGGCATATGCGTACAGTTCCCTCTGAAGGCACTTGAAATTTTTTTCCGAACGATGTTTCCTATACAAACTCTTTGCTACATTCCTGCTGGAATACCTGTGATCAAGATACACTTTATACATACATACTTCATGTACATTTTATGTCCATGTGCCACATCAAAGCTTCAGGAAAAAGCAGTACTGGCACTACCTGCAACCACATAACTGTGCACAATAAGAGCTTAGCAGGGCTTCCTTCCCTTCCACCTGCACCACCATTCATACTTTAGTCCCATGTCACCCATTGAAGTGTAGTACGAATACGTTTATCCATTTTAACCTCCATACTTCAGGAACTGAGGAGTAACTGTGGTTCCTGGCATTGGACATAACACTTGACCATTAGAAACAGCTCTGTCTCAGCCACCTACTTGGCAGTATCAGCTCCGCTGGTTATGAGGGTGTTAATCAAAAGCTCATGTCCATATCTTGCAGCCACATGCAGAGGAGTGTTACCATCTTTATCGACACAGTCAATTTCCCCTCCTGCAAAAGACATTTTCATACAGTTTAACACCAAAAGATTAAGTGTGGACTAGTGACCACAAACGTTATTTCTCCCTAGTGAATGCAGCATAACCAGGCGACTGAACTTCATAGAACGAGAACTGGCACATGCCACCTGTCAACAGGCAGCCACTGCTACTGAATGTGGTCTGCCTGAAGTGCTTTCACCTCCCTCTCTAACTTCAGTGGCAGGGAACAGACAGGTGCATGGGATGACACACAAGGGGCAAAGAACATGATTCAGACTTGCTGCTCATCTAAAGGTACAAATGCATGCCTTCTATTAAAGTAAAAGAATAAACTGCTGAAATTGCATCATGATTTGTTAACACATTGCCACTCAACCTTACCTACAAGGCGCCAATGTTAAACAGATCATTCAAAAAGACCAACAGGAGCACATTGCAAACTACAATTGTTTTGTGTGCCTTTTCTGTGTCTTACAACAAAAATAGACTGCTTTGTGTTTGACAGGGGCGGAGAGCAGCTGCCAGGGAACAACACAATCACCTTTTCCTTGGTACATCTGCTCAGCTCTACCAAGCAGAACGTCAGCCCCCATCCTGAGGGTGAAGGCTGCATTTGTCCTGTTGTGTTTAAGAACTCACGGATTTCTCCATGGCATACAAAAGGGTAAGAGGGGACTCCAAGAGGTCTAGTCAGCAGTTCAGGTTATTCTTTGTGATCTTGCTGACCAACATCTGCCTAACCAACCTGTGAGACCTCCACAGACTGACACTCCACAGAACTCCAGACAACCTGTTTCAACATTTTCTTGCCCTATATTTAATCATCAGAAATTACTACACACGGCTTAAACAGAACTTTTCCTGTTGCAGTTTAAGCCTGTCATCTCGTGTTTTATCTCTTCTCTGCTGCAGCTTTTGGCCCATGCAAAGATTCCTAGCAAGTCCTTGTTTTCCTTTTTGGACCAAGCAACCCTCATTCTTTCAGTCTCTCCTTGCAAATCAGATTTGCTGCACTCCAACCATTCTCATCCTTCCCCCAGTTTTCGACAGCTGGCTCACATCCTTCTGGAAGGAAAATGTCAAAAGCCAAAAACTGTACTACAGTTGATGTCTGAGCTGAGCAAATTCCAATTCTGAGCTGAGCAAAAGGATTAATTACTTCATGCCTGCTGGCTGTGCTTCTACCTATATACTCCTGTATGTTGTACGTTTTTTTTGGTGGTGGTGGTAGTGGTTTTTTTTATACTCTCTCTGTCTCTGTTTTTTTTAAGCTGGCAACACCAAGACATTGTTGACTTGACTCATGTTCAGCTTCTGATCCTCTGTAAACCCCAGATCAGTTCTTGAGGAAATGCCACTCACCTGGCTGCTGCCATTCTGTATTTGTGTAACTGATATTCCTGCCTGTATGCGGTATCTCTCCTTTGCTTCACTTGCATTATAACTTCTTTCTCCAACTGTACGGGATCATTTTCAATTCTGACTCCACTTTCTGCCAAACTAAAAGTCTCTCAACTTCATGCTTTCTCCAAACGTTAAAAGCACATTTTCTATTCCACCATCCAAGCTGATAATGAAAATACTGAATAGTACTAGACACTGGAGAGAAATTCAAAAATCTCTTCATTACACTTCACATTTATTATTAATGTCTTAGTTTTTCTACCAGTTATGCACCCACACAGTAATATTTTCATCTAGACCATACTCCACTCGTTTGCTGTGATAATACTTCAGGAAAGTATTTAAAAGTCTTGCTAAAATGAGGATATGGTAATATTTACTGCATTTCCACCACGCACAGGAGATAACAGGCCATAGAAAAAAAGAAGAAAAGTTCTACTAAAGCACTATACAAAATTTTCTAATTGTAAATAAAGTTCAGTGAAATGCCATAACAGATTCCTTCCCTGGGGTGGAGTCTCCATCTGTAGAGGGAGGTCTCCATGATCATTACCTGCCCACAGAAAAGTCAGAGGACTGTGCTATGTTCACAAAGCCCATTGCCCTCCTGTAGAAGAGAACTATGTTTCAGCATACTTCACTCTTGTGGAAGCTATCGCAGATATTGCCTATGCCCTCCTTAAGTACTTTAAAAGTTTGTTTATTCATTCCTTTCAGAATTTTTGGCTGACATATATAAAGTTTTCCAGCTTCCCTTTTTGCCCATTTTTAAAGATGGGTATCACACTTGCAATTTTCTAATTTTAAGGTAAGCCAACTTCCTCCAAAACTCCTCAGAAACAGCAGCCAGAAATTGAGATGTCTTTACCGAATTCACTAAGTACTGCAGGATGAAGTTGCGTTTCTTTAAATCATTGACATTTCTCTCTTCCACAATATCCCATGGCAACAAGGCATAGATTCACTTGCAATCAGACCTGTGTACAACACTAAAATTAGAGGGGCGACGAACAAAGAAAGAAAATCAAAAACAAAGTAACTTGAAGAAGAGTAGAGAGGCTAAAGGACAGATGAAGAACTGCCAATCCTTTCACACACAGATCCAACACAGAGCAAACAACAGCCATTAAGTCAGAGAGCATATTTCACTAAATAACTCTAAACTACACTTAACTGCATTTTCTTTCAGCTTGCCCAAACTCATTTTTTATTACTATTTTATTTATCCAAGAATAGATATGGCAATAAGTTGTATGACAACCTGAAGGAAGCATGACCTACTGAAGACTTCTGTTTAAAACACAGTCTTCTGTAAATGTAAGCACCCCTGCATTTACAGCCTAACTTTTCAGACTTCTTAAACATCTCACACAGAGTAGCTCTATCAAGGGATACAGCAGTTAGATTAGGTTCCAAGTTTGGGATTGTAGTTGAAAAACAAACAACGCAAAACAAACAATAACAAAACAGAAACAAAAAACCCAGACTGTCCTGTCTGGTTAACAGCCAAAGGTAGGAAGCATAAGTAAACAATCAGTACTAGCCACCTCTGTCAGTCAGAAACAGGTCTCTGCCAGATCTCCAACAATAATATTTGTTATATGCTTGGACAAAAGAGATACTTAATGAATTCGACAGGTAATCTGGAATCCTGTAACCTGTTCCTGGCTATGCTAGAAAAAACGGGGTGGCGCTGGTCCACCCTCCAGAATATTTATTCAACACTTAGTGAAGACAGCAGCAAGATGGGGAACTAAAGGAGGTGAGGGAAGTAGAGCTGCTGAGTGGTAGGACAGAAAAAATGGTGTGAACTCTATGAACACCACACCTCCCAGGGGAGGACAGTTAGAAACTTTTACTTTTCTTACTCTTTAAAGCATTTTGGAAAGTTTGTTGTGCCTTTCTCTCATCAGATAGAATGCCACAGCTTTGAACTCTTGTTTTCAGGTTAAGAATCACAACAGATCAGCTGGAGGAACACGGGATTTTGTTAAGAAGCAAAATCTTCACTTGTGATGACACTGTGGAATGAGAGATGTCAAAGCAGCTCCAAGTCAGAATTTGATGGAGAGTTGAACACCTCTCAGAGCAGTCCTTTGACATTCTGGGTCAGAACTGAAAACTGCAACCTCTAAAATGCCTACACTTCTGGAGAGGTATTGAACAGGCACCAAAACTCACCATTCTGAATGAGCGTCTGTGACCGCGTGAACCTCCCATGGACAGCTGTCATGTGCAGTGGGCTCTTCCCATCCTTACTCTAACCAACAAAACGTAAAAACAACCATTCAGCATGTAAAGTAGTGGTAACAACTTGAAGTTTCTCAGCTCAACATCCTACAGCTATTCTTCAGATAAAACCTCCACTGACTTCTGAAGACTATAGGACTGAATCTGTATGTGATGATAAATGCAGAAAGTATAAGCATATAAGTAAAACAGTTCCGCAGCAATAAGCAGAAATGGGCTGAGGCCTGGCTAGATGCAATGTCTGGTAGAAACCTACGAATATATGACATACCATTCTTGAACGCGTTTATTAAATAACATTTCCCGTTCAGTCATATTTTCCCTACTCCTTGCAACAAGAGGAATAAAGAAAACAAAGGAACCACAAAGCTAAATAGGAGCAGCCTCTGAGAGATGTAAGAAATATAACCTATTTATCAATTCACATTTTACAGATACCTCCTAGAAAAAAAGCCACTATTTTTAAAAAAAAGTTTTAATTAATAAATTTCCACCTAATCCAAAATAGAATGTCTACAAAATACAATTAGAAAACAGGGAAGACATATTCAAGGAAAGGTACAATGAGTTGAGATCAATGTTTTGGAATCTAGAGAAAACAAAATGAGCTTGGGAAAGCTGAGGAGCTGAGAAAATAACAAGGGAAGGTACCAGCCTCACTACTCACATCTATTGGCACAGGGGTTTCACATTTATTGCTGAGCACAATCCCTAATTTCATTTCAATAATTCTGAGTTTAAATAGTGCACTGACTGTCAGCTGATCTCAAGGAACCTTCCAGAGGTGTTAAATGCTAGAAGACCGGTTTTACAGATGAGAAACTGGAATACACACAGTTTAAAGTAGCCATAATCTTACATGAACTCAGAGATTTCAGTTTTCTAGCAAGTCCCTTTGAGGTTCACCAAGATGTATCACTTGCTCTTTTATCAAGAGAATTCAGAGAACCTAAACAGAATCAGGCTTTGTAAACTCAGGCCTCTAAAATATGTAACAAACATCCTCAAGGTCTTACTTCCCCAGGAAAGTCAAAAGAAACTTGTTAGAAACAGGTTTAATTAAACCCATATTGCAGGTGGAGGGAAAACACCAGGAAGGAATAGTTCCTGGACTTACCACCATCGCCTCAGTCAACAGCTTCACAGAGCTCCAGGGACTAAATTCTAGTAGTGGTTCATGAGGAGTGGCTGGCCCAGAGTTTAAGGCTGCCATTATATTTATCAAGGCACTGAGAGCTCCTCTGCTGGAAGTTAACCTCATCCAAACAGCTTAATGATTAGCATTCTAAGCATCACTCTGCTTCTATCAATGATTTAAAGCCTTGCTGTACTTGTTACTACAGTTTACAGCCTCTTAACATAAGGAAAACAGGATAAAGCAAAACTGAAGAGCTGAAATGCAAGTTTTACCTGAATGTTAACATCTGCCCCATTATTCACTAGCAGTTCAAGACACAGTGCTCCATGAGTGGAGGCAGCAGCAAAATGCAAGGGAGTGAATCCATTATTATTAGGCTGATTTACATTAGCACCATAGTCAATCAGCTCATTAACAACAGAATCCTGACCATTGTAACAGGCAATATGAAGTGCGGTATTTCCATAGATGTTCATTTCATCAATCTAAAATGAGACAAGGAGAGACAGTTAGAAGTACAGACATCAGCTTATTGTTTTACATAATGCATCACATTCTGCAAATGGAAATAGCTGGAGGCGTGAACTATCATAGGGCATATTTCTCACCAACAAATTTCATTGATGAAAATACACTCCCAGAGAGCTTAATTTAAAATGCTTTACCTTCATTATCATTAACGTCTTATCCTACTGGCAATTTCTAAAAGCCAGCCTGAAGCTTAAAGCTGATAGCAGGACTATGCAATAATGATGATGATGATAAAAATCCTAATAAACTGGAAAGCTTTTATATGTAAGTGAGAAAGTAGGATAAAGAAAAAGCTCAGAAACTTAAAAAAAAATACACAAAAACACCTTCTATTGAGTTTTTGTGAATAGAATCAGGTTTAAGATCTCTTTCCAGAGATTCCTTTTGGGAAGGGAGTGAAAGTGTCATAGTGAAGGGGAGGAGAAATTGCACAGCCATTTACAATTCAATAAGAAACTGCTTTCAGCAGCTCAGTATTATGAAGATGTAATTAAGATTACGTTACTTCTTGATGACTGGCTTGGAATTCAAGCACTGTTCTGTAAAATATGGCAAGACAGGTTGCACAAAAGACTCAGGGATGTTGTGAATACCTTTCCACAAAATACAGGCATCTCAAAGCTCATATCCCCAGTGGCAGAAAATGTGGAAGTTGAAGGTAATTATTAGCATGATATTGCTGATAATGGGAAACACCTATTCCTCTTCAACTTCACAGTCAACAGCCTGTAAAAACAGACTTCTGACACCTTTTTGGTAGGTCAAGTCAGCTGGCTATAAAGCTGACAAATGTGATGTCTTTATTTGATATCTTTAATCAACCAGCACAGACTCTTCTGGTCATTTCACTGTTGCTTTAGATCACTGAGTTGGCAATATTAGTCTAAGAGAAGTCTGTGCCCTGAAATAAAGACCTTTTCTGGAGTGAAAACGATCCTTTTTCTTCCCTCCATCAGCTAGAGAGGAAATGCACATCCTGAAACTTAAACAGCCTAAAATGCAGTTTTGTAAAGTACTCCATGTATGTGTTGTGAACAACTTCATCATATCAAAGGGAATGCCAAGCCAAGGGAATGCCAAGCCAAGGGAGACTTCATTACTCCATCTTTCTCTACAGGAACAGCATATATTTCCTGATTTCTTTTTTTCTTTTTTTTTTCCTTCAGCAAGGTAGCCTGAAATTTACTGTCCATACCATGCATTTTTTCTTCCAGAATGTTTTCTGGCTCTTGAACCAATACACTATACAAAGCACTAGGTGCTTTTCATGGTCCCGAAAACAGGAACAATTTTCTTTAGAAATTCTGCTGATGTAGCAGCATCCATAAGAAATAAGAAAAGGTATCTCCAAATATGGAAGTCATAAAGAGCACATTACCACATACCTCTACCCCCAGGTTAAGGAGGTGTTTCACAACGTTAATCTGCCCATTGGATGCAGCTGCATGAAGTGGGGTGTAACCCTTCTTGTCTTTACAAGTCACCTCTGCACCATGATTAATCAGTAAGGCAACAACTTCCAGGTGACCTTCAAAAAAATGAAATCAGGTATCAACGGAGTATCAACAGGTATACCAGCCTCACTACCCACAAATTACTGCTTTTTTGCTAACACACTGGCCCTTTCACTGACGTTTCACACCGCTCCCAGAGTTTTACAAAGAAAAAAAAAAAAAGCATTTTCATAATATTCTTAATTATAGCTCCAGACCTGGTCAAGAAATGCATGCAATACACATTCCCCTTCATCAGATGGGTCAAAGTTCTCTTTACTGAATTAGTCTTCCAGTCATTAAAAGACCAAAAACCACAACTAAGTGGGCATTGTGTATTTAAATCAGCCAACCTCCTCCCTGAACAGGGTGGATATATCTCTCACCTTCCACGGACAGGTGTGTGTCTTGTCCACTGTAAAACATGCTGACAGCTTGTCAACAGGAAATTAAAACAAGGAACAACAACCTGAGCCTTACCCATATACGCTGCCCAGTGAAGAGCTCTTCTGTCCTTTTTGTCGAAAGCATTGATGTTTGCCCCCTTGGCTAACAGCAAGTTCACCATCTAGTAGTAATGAGAGCAAACCATGTGGATCAGACACTCAATAGCTTATAACAAACCATTCTAGTGATAAAGTTGGGATCACAAAATCAGGCTGTTTTGTATGAGATACTGAAATTTTAGGCAGTATGGCTAAGAAGTGAAAAGCTGCTTTCCCTATTATCAGTCATCCAATATTTAGAAATAAAAAAAAAAAAACAGGTAAAAAAAGAAAGAAAACCAAATGGCATTCAACTAGTTTCTTCTCCAGCAAAACATTCTGAAATCATAAATTACAGAGCTGCATATTTGCTTTTCTCTTGTACAGTGCTTTTCCATCAGTACAGAGATCATCTAATAAACAGCATAATTTCAATTATAATTTCTGATATACTCTACCCAAAATACCAGGAACTTTATATTATGACTGTTAGATTCAAGCATTACTATCTTTTTCCATTAATAGTTAGAAAAAGGCCAAAGCAGGAGTTTAAAGGCCAAACACTATCATTGTTTTACAGGAACTACTCTTCCCTTTCTTTCTTTTAATTACAGTGTCAACTGATCAACTTTTGTTGACGGATTTCTACTGTTCCAGTTGAAGACATTTTATTCTAGATGAACTTCAGGTGCTGGAAGAATCCTTCCACACAGATTTAAAGACTATCAAAACCATTTATGAAGGTTCTTTATTTACAAAACTATATTTTTTTTGTATAGAAACTGTAATAAGAGAAGGAGGGTTTACTTGTATTAGGTAAGGAGAAGCAGCATGGATGATCTCAAAAAAAAAAAAGAAGCACATTTTCTAGAAGACTAATTAGAAAATCAGACTGGATCTCACACAGCTGAACATTTCTTCAGTATGAAATGAATCCAGCAGTTTTTCCTTCTTTCCATTCTTCTCTTATTTTCTCAGGCAGTTAAGCACAAAATAACCCAGGACACACTTGAATTGCCAGGGCTGGTGGCACAGCCAGCTCCCCAAGTTTGCATGCACAGTTCACTTGCATGCCAGCTCTGTACGCATGCTTTCCTGCCACTCTTACTTCTGTAGATAGGTAACTTGGCACACAGTTTGGGAAGCAGCTGAATGACAGCAATCATAGGTGTCAGGGATATGGGACTCAGTCCAGACCCAGCCATAGTGGACAAACATTTGAAAGAGGAAAAACCGAATAAGTAATCAAAGATCAATTTTGCTATTAACCAACTCACCTCAATGTGGCCATTCAGAGCTGCATGGTGCAATGCCGTCCGCCCACCTCGGTCAGAGACGTTGACGCTGCTCAGCATGGGAATGATGACTTCTGCACACTTCACCGCCTTGTTTGCAGCAGCCACGTGCAACGGGGTCTGCCAGTTCTTGTCCCGAGCATTGACATCGGCTGAGTGCTTAATCAGTACTTGCACTGCTTCCTGCAACGGGAGCACTTGAGAGCTATAAACAAGCAGTTTGAATAAATACAGCGCACATATTCTTGACAGCTCAGTGATGTTATGTATGCATTTTACTTACGCATCCCAGGCATGGCCAGGAGGAGGGAAAGAGAACAACATTCACCTAAACAACCTCTCAGGTTACTGAAACAGTACTGCTCATTCAAATGCCAGACTGCGCATCACCTTCGCTGTCATGCAGAGCAGTGTGCTTGCAATCAAAATTTCCAAATTAGATTTTATGACATACAAAGCCGTCTATGCAGACAGCCCAACCTGTTTGGTTGATTAACCCTCAATACCTCAGTCGTCCTAACTGTGCTATACCTTAAGAAACAAATGGACTTATCTGAGCACCCTCTTACACATAATATTTACAAAATGAAGAGCATGTCATTTTGGACAATGAAATCACAGTAAATCGCTCTAAGTTTTATTTATAAACAGGAAAAAGGAAAATATATATATATCTAAAAACAAAATTTTAGCTTTACAAAAACATGAGAATCACAGGCAAGGGTTGACACTGGTGTATGTCCCCAGTTGCCATTAGCATTCCTTCCCTCCCCAAGGGCTGAGCACAGGCCAAGTGTCTTCACTGCAATATCCATTCTATCAGCCTGAGACCAAACAACATCTTTTAAGATTAAACCAACCATTTTGTTGGTTAAAAGTGAATATTTCCCTGTGAGAAAATGTATTCTTCTCTCTTGAGGGACTGTCTCACTTGAGAATTTACCTTCAGCTCTTTTTCTGCTCCCACTCATGGAACTTCCATTAAGCAAACCAGATTAAAAAAGTCTCTCTCTAAATTACATTGCTGCTTCTCTTCTTTTTTTCCCCCCACAAACCAACAAAATACAAAGGAACCACAGGGACACAGTAACATTCAAGTAGCCTCGTCTGCTAATTACAACTCACAGCTGGGAAGTGGCAGAGCTGTAGCCCTACATACTACCTTATTCTTTTTCCATAAACTGAAAAGTTTTCTGGCAAGTCCAGCCAACGTTTTATTAATAAATAACAAATACATCATGTGTGCATTTAAAAAGCACTTTTGTATCTAGAAATGCCCCAGAGAGTGCCTGCAGTCTGTATCAACAATACATCCCATTACCAGGAGTTTTAGTTTTGTTCTCAATTGTTCTCAATCAATTTCTACAATTTTGTTTTCTACAGCCACTCCACCAACTGTCATCTAACAGATTTGTTCAGTTAGTTCAGTTTGCATCTCTTCAAACACCAAGAATGATATATTGTTCATGTCACAACAGGATTTTCTTTTTTTAAACTACAGGCCCACTATTTTCAAAATCATTTAAATATAATTCATTGGGGATCTATCCAGCTGTGACATGAAGTCATCAGGAAAAATCATGCAATTTGACTATTAATGAAGGAAGGAAAAAGTTATGGGAGAATTTTTTAAACTAACCAATAAGGACTAAAAAGTCAAAGCTAATAATAGTTACACTTTTATTTTTTTTTTTTAGTGTGTATACATTTTTGTTTACATCTGCAGATCTGCTGCTCTATCAGACTAACAGAGTGTTAAAATCTTTATGGGGAAATTTTAATTTTATTGGTTTTGAGAGCATGAGCTAGACCTTTTTCTTAGCATAATTTCTACATGTGCATGCAGTCTGCAGCTATAGCATAAGCCTCTGTTTTCAGTGTTTCCAGCTAACCCATGATATCAGAGTGAAATCTCTTAACTCTTTCACACCATACGCCTTTCCCTGCTGCCTCACTGGGGTACCAGAACTGCCAGCACTGGAGAAGAGCTTCTCATCTTAATACTGGCTGTCAGCAGCCAAAGAGTAAAAGACACAAACCCATAAGAAGACATGCATTTTCAGTTAGAACTGTGATTGAAAATAAAAATCATGTACTCTGACACATCCAAAAAAGGAACCAAATACTGCAATTCCTGAATCAGAAGGAGTGTAGTTGTTTTTTAAGGCTGAAGTCTGATCTTTGTTTTCCAACATGGCTTTTTGTATTTTGTCTCATTACAGCATTCATATCCTATCAGATATTCCTTTCAGCGGGTTTTGGTGGCTGCCAGCAGCTGGGAAGCTCAGCCAGTAGCCAAACAATGCCTGAGTTCAGAAGCGAGCCCAGGATTCCTGCCTCCAGGCTTCGCAGGCACTGGGACTGTTACAGAGGTGATTCAAGTCCATCAGTCTCTGGAAAACAGCCACCCTCTGTCTCTCCTGCATCCCCTCCCCTTGCCCCCAGCAGCCAAATCAGCCTGCAGTTGGGCTTGCTGTTAACAAAGTATTAGGAGGACAGAAGTATAGGAGAAGGTCCAAAATGGACAGCCAAAATACTGGTACAGTTGAAAACGCAGTCATGACTGAGCTGCATTCCAGTTAGTTACTGTTGCTGCTTCTTGAAATAGCATTGGAGAGAGTACAATGTGATGCCAGAAGATTTCTAGCTGTCAAGTAGAAAAATATGGGCATACCTCCTTTATGCATGAATCAAGTGAATTAACAGAAAAGCTAACAGATGCCTTGAAATGCAATTAACCAAAATGAACTGTGCAGTAATGCATGTAGGATTACACACATACACATCCACTCCCTCCTGGCACATACACAGCATGAACACATCCGTATGGGTTTATTCCTCCTTATTTTACCACTTGATGATGATGACCCTGAAGACCATGGTGATTCTACTCCACTCCAGCCAGGGTCACTCACTCCAGCTGGTGGTTGCTCAGGACTACTTGCTACAGTAACGCAAAGCATCCCACAGGGGGAAAATCAAAGGCTCAAAAGCAACTATAATTAACTGGTAAAAGTTGGCCTCTGGCTGCAATGCGAAAGGCCCTGCACACAGCAAACATTCTCCCCGTTTGTCACTGTGCTGCCTACTGTGGCTTTCAATGATTTGCTTTTTTCCCCAGCATGGAGTTTACATGCAAAAGCAGAGTAATCAAATCTTACTCACTTCACTCCTTGAAGCAACTGCTCGGTGGAGAGGAGTCAGCCACATGTTGTCCTTGGCATTAACACGAGCGCCTGCAAGTAAACAAGCAGAGGTTACATCCATGCCTTGGGTGCGACACGAAGAGCATTGCCCAACTGGTTTCCTAGTAACAGGAGCCGAGGCGGATTTAGTGCTCTCCTCGTGGCTCTGCCAATTCTTCTGGCACTCCGTTACCTTTAGAAATACAGTTCCATCTCCTGGGCAGATAGGAGCAGGCGCACGATTCAGAAAGAAGGGAACTGATCAAATCTCAATATTAGCAGGAGCAGCCTTGTTTATAGGACACAACAGAAGCAGGATTTGTAGTAGGGGTTTATGTATGTACGTATGTACTTGTGCATCTATGTGTGTGTATTTATAGGATTAACAGATACAGGATGTCTGTTAAAATGCTGTTTCCCTGTTGAGCAGATCTTGATGTGACCAATAAAACATGACGGGGAAGCGTGCCGGCTGCGGGGGAAACAGGTACCTCCCTCCCCACCTCTGCATCTGCGGGTGCTCCTCAGCAGACACCAGGAGGGAGATGAAGGGCGCTACCCATTTGCCTCATCCACAATTCAGTGCTAATGGGCACTCTGGCAAAATAGAGCTGTGCAAGAGGATGGTTTCAAGGTCGCTTGCCAGAATAATGGATAAAGGATGAATATTTAACAACTACTGCAGTGTTGGCTGACTACAGACAAAAAAGAAATGGATCCTGTACATTTCTGTAATGAGACAGATTTGTTTGAAAGAAATATTAAACTACCCATTGAAGTGATACCCCAAAACAGGACATCTAGTGGAAGGAGCTGGAGAAACTCTTGAATTTTAAAAGGGCTTAACCTGAAAACATTGTACCTCTTAGGCCTACAGCCAGCAGTGCTAGTTTGAGAAGTCTGGCACATGAAGAAAAAATTTAAAGAAGCACAAGCATTATGCACGTAGCCTGGACGTGCCTTTGAACTTTATGAACAAAGGGATTCTTAAGCTCCACTGTGCACCACAACTTAAGTGCATATAAAATCTTTTAATTAATAAATCACACTCTGGATCAGAAGCACTTTCTGAAAGCTGTTTCTCAGGAATATTAAGGTACTCGCCTCTGAATCACCATGGTTATTGGGAATTGTGCTAGATAATCAGAGAAGAAACAAGTTCTTTCAGATTACCACAAGCTGGGATATAATTTTTTGGCTCCAAGAAAAAGAAAGCCACTTTCATAACTATTGCAACAATCAGAGGCAATACCTCACCTCAGAACTTTGTACCCAGTGGCACAACCTGCCCTCTAGAGAAGCACCCCGTAGTAAGGACAGCAATAGTTTCAAAGTGTTTTCTAATGAATCTATATATAAAGCAAGGAAGTTGCTACCTTCTTTTATCTACTTGAGAAGGCCATTATGATTGAAATACGTTGGTACTCACTCTGAAGCTAAGCTACCTGAGACACCTCCAGATTTGCATAAAGCAACCACCTCCTCCACCTATGATGACTCCAAGGTACCTCATGTTACACCGATGTGATCCTATAGGGACTTTGAGGATACAAAATGCCTAGATGAATTCTAATGATTGCCACTAAATGCCTCTTTTTTACGTCTACAAATTTATTTTGCATTTGTCTTGCTTTTTTTTTTTCTTAACTAAGTTTTCTTTTGGCTTATTTCTGGCCATTCACCAAGTCCCACAAGCAGATGGTAGGAAATCAGAAAGGCTTATGTACAGAGTAGCAAAGTGTGACCAAAATCACGTCATTCCTCAATATTCACCAACTCCAGGAGCATCAGAGAATACAAAGATGATTAGAAAACCTAGGGAAGTGTCTCCTTCAGTAGTTATTCATGCCTTTCACTGATCCACTCACCCTTCAGGAAGCTGAAGAAGTTAGCTGCCAAGAACAGAGCTAAGGAAAATAACAAAAGCAAAACACTACCAGTATAAATAAAATAATCCACAGCATGTTATCAGCCTTTTCTTCTTCAGCAGTTTTCTGTATTCCCTTACCTCTTTGTGGCTTGGGGCTCTTTATATGACAAAGTGAAATTGCTCTTACGTACCTAATTCAACGCGACAGCTGAATAAATTTGTGATTTATGTTTTTAAAGAGCTGCACAATTCAGCTGCTGCCTGTTACAGAAGCCACTGTTCCCTGTGTACTAAAGCACACATTTTCTGAAGAGATGCTTCAAAATGTTTCCCTCTTTACTGCCTATTTGCTTCACCAACATTCGGCTTTTAGTTTTCCAGCAGCATCTTGCAGGCAACAGCTAAAGGATGATCAAAGAGCTTCACCAGCACCAAGGCACACCTTCGGGGCCAAAAAATACCTGCCATTTTAAAGGAGAGAACAGGAGGCACCCACCAGGGAGCAATGCTCACATTTTCAAAGGCGTCCTCTACACTTCACAAGCTTGAATGCCCTGCAACACCCTGGGGGACAGCTCTTCGAAAGCCCTGAGCAACACAGAAATCCAACTCTGAAAACTCAGTGCTCAGATTGTTAATGTACCTAAAATCACCTGTGTCCAACAATCAAAACCTTAAATTTTCAAGTCTATCCCATAACACTTCCTCAGTGTCACCCAGAAATTCTTTACCCTGGATCATGTACTTTAACCATGTTTCAGTGCACTTCTACAACACCCTAAAAAGTTAGGATAATTAATACCCTTTTATACATGTGAGAGGCCTACAGCTGGTAACACTGAAACCAGTGCATATGGTGGCCTTCACAGTACCCATCGTCCTCCTTGAAAAGACAAGCTCCTTTAAAGTTTTCCCTTAACACCTTCCAGGTAGCCACAGCACCCCCACAAAAACCCCACTTAAAACATTCCCCCAGATAAGAAGCCTTTCTCAGCCCCATTCCCAGACCTCTGCCCGTAGGGCCTCACACCTCTGGGCCTGACAGGAAGGCCTGGCTGCTGGATTTGTTCTGTGAAGCTCAAGTAGACGTGCTAACGCACAACGTCACAGATAAAATTAACAGAGAGGAAACTTTCTGTAATCCACTCTTCTTTAATATGGCTGTGTTGTAATCTCTGAGATCTTTCACTCTCAAATTTTTCTGCCAAAAGAGGAAATAAATCTAAAATTGCCTCTGTTCTTTTGAGATCAGAAATAAACAACCTGATGTTGGCTTTCAGGAATAAAGTTAACATCTCTTTATCCTAGCTGAATTATAATTTTCTGTACAGCACATTTGCCAAATCCACAGGTCTCCAATAAATCTAGATTCTGCAGTCTAAATCTTTGAAATTAGGAAGGATCAACAGATGAAGGAGACTCTGTTCTCTGTCCTATTAACAACATTAATAAAGTGCACCTTTCCAGCCCCTGCTATGAAACACAGCAACAGGCACATGAAAACAAAAGGAATGATCCACCACCACATGCTGAGAGATACACAATATAAACCAAAAATAAACACACACACAAAAATATATATAACAGAGTAGATGAAATTGGAACTTAAAACAGTAGAGCTAGATGTCAACAAATGAACCTAAAAGCTGGGGAACACCTACATGACAGAAACATGAGGTTTGACAGGATCTCCTCAGAGCTAAGTCCAAGTCACTTGTTAATTAGGGAATTGGCCTGGAGATGCCACTGCAGTCACAGGACAGGAGGAGGAAGAAGGCAGGTAAAAGCACACAGGTACTGGGTCACTCAGGAAAGAGACAGGAGAGAGTCCTAGGACATCCTCCAAACTTTCACCCAGAAGAAACAGACAAGGTTTTTCTTGAACACTCCTCATTCCCCAGGGACAGGAATCCCAAAGCCATGGAAAAGGCAGAGAGAATCTGCCATTCCAACTCTCTTACTCTTTAGCCTGCCAGAAAAGAAAAAGCCCTGAATTTGAGTTCAAATTGGGCAGTGCCTTCCCCCTGCTGCCTATGTACCAAGGATGGCCCAGAACCTGCCACATGTGTGACAGTCTCGCTTCCAAATCTGCATGCCAGGGCTTACCAGGAACCTTTCCAAAGCATGCTGGGGTTTGTCCTTTTCCTCATCTAACGTGCAATTTATAAGAGATGGATGTCAACATTGCATGCACATCCCTAGCGCATAAACTGCTTGCCAAGAAGCTCAGAGCCTTCTGACATAGTGAGGCATGATAACATTGCCCAGATCACAAGCTCGTGTGGGAGAGGGGGAACAAGAGGTAAGGAACTGAGCTCAAACATTATGCCCTCAGCACCAGCTCAAAGCCCAAGAGGGGGAGAGGTATAGGCACGCATGATAATGGAGCTTGGATTTATCCAGACAGTTGTGATGCATCCGTGAATGTGTCATCATAAGGAACTTCATGTATGTGAGGCAGTTGCTCTGGTCCTTCTTCTTGACAGAAAGGAAGTGAAAGATCTCAAAGCTCCATGTAGCCAGCTTTCATATAGCCTAGAAAAACAAAACCTCATAGCACGTCTCCAGTGTGAACCACATGGTTATGGATCAGACCTTTGAGCTGATGTAAACCCACCTAGCCCTGACATTTAATGGGCTGGGATGATTTATACTAGTTGAGGGACCTGGCACTGTGTCCCCTGTATCGATTCCAAACAGATTCCATTTCAAAGGCTAGAAAGCCATTTCTGGTATGACTCCAAACACCTGGGTAGAAACTTTATTCATTAGACACCACATTTATTTGCGCTGCCACTGGTTCATGGGCCACAAATCTTAGATGTGCATGTTTCATTTAATTTCTCTCCTGAGCCCTATACAAAATGCAATGGGTTGCTAGCTCTCTCAGCTTCTGCTCAGGCTGAGAATATAATTGTTTGAGTCTTACAGCGAGCATTTTTGTGCTTTCTCTCTGTGAAAACACCCTCCTATTTTATGTCCAACAACAAAGCTTTTCTTCTTATGTAACTTAATTTTATGAACAGATTAATCTTTTATGAAACACTTACTATGTTTTCCGAATGAAGAGGTGAAACAAAGGGAAGATGCTGCTGTTCTCTTCGGAGCCTAGTTCACTGCCAGATTCCAGTAACAAAAAGGTGTTTATAATAACTCACAAACCTGCTCCTCCAAACCTTCTCTTGGATGCAAGTACTGTTGTGTACCACGAGTAATGATAGTTCAGAGATTAAAGGACAATCAATAGGTAGAACATACAACACAAGATTAATTTTGACTCATGCTGAGCTAGTTGGGAATGACCCCCACACAGTTCCTTCAGATTGAACTCCAGCACTTCCCCACTGACACAAAATAAAATTATTAAAAGCCCACATTATGAGTTTTTCTCCATTCACTTAATCATAAAATGCCAAGATATATCACCTACATTTGTGTTGTGACCAGAGAAACCCTACAGCCTGTGGATAACATTTTGGCAGCGAGGTGCTGGAACAAAGTGTCCAGAAGAACATGATGAAGTCCCTTTTCCTCATTAGGAACACAATGGAGAACAAGATGCAGAATGTACCCTGCCTTCATCAGGATGTTGTGTAATGCTATTGGGATTCAGAGGAGAAATGGGCAGAACTGCTTCACTTTTCTCTTTAGGTGGCTATTATTGCCTGTGCTGCTACTTGAAAAACAGGCAGACAGCAATGGAATAACAGTATGTTACAAACAACATACACTGCAAGAACACATACACAGATTAAGTTTATCAACTCTTATCTCCTAGCGAATAAAAGCCTGTTTGCATCAAACACATTGAAAAAACATCCAAGCACAACCCATCAGCAGAAGAATGCTCATCTAAATCATTTTGCTGCCATCAGGGTTAGAGCAGAAGGATCTGATACACGATGGATGTCAAACTAGCTATACTCATTAAACAATTAGAACATTCAAAACAGTCCAAAAAACATGCAGAGAAAACACACAGGTATAGTAAACCGAATTCCCCTCCTTTTTTTTTTCTGCCTTCTCCAGTTGAGGTTAGGCTGGTAATCCAGAAGAACATATTTGTACTGTCTGCATGCACCCATTAGAATATCTGTTTCTCCATCATGCACTTTTAAGCACCATCACATTTTTCAACAAGGAGACAAGAAGCTCTATACGAAAGAAAAGCAATATAGGCAGAGAGAGGAGGTGAGGTGAGCAACAAAGCTGAAGACCAGGAAGCAGCAGAGCCTGCAGAAGGAGTGGGACAGCAGGCACAAGGCACTGCCACATATACAGCTGTATTGTCTATGATGTTACTGCCGAGCAAAAAAGCTTGGTCTTTTTGGTCTTAGGCCCTTGGACATACACATAGCTAGTGTTAATCTACTATATGTACCATAAGCACTTTAGAGAAAAGACTGAATCTGTAGTGCAACCCATGCTAGACACCAAAGCACCTAGGAAAATCAAAGGCTTTGAATATCTCAACCATGGGAAAAGCTTCAGTTGGCATTTTTACCCTGCTGGACAACAGAAAATGTAGGGCACAAATCTGCAGAAAGCTTGTTTTCTTCAAGTTCATGGATCGCAGAACTATTTGTTCTGAGCTACAAACCTCATTTTACAAGCTATGTCAAGTAACCTTCAGAAATCCCTTCCAACCAGAATTACTCTCGGATTCAAGGAAATTAGGTGGTATCTAAAAATCACAGGACTGGTATTTCTTAAATAACTTTCTAAAAAGAATATGCAAGTCATTTGAAGAGGCGGTCTAATAATTTGTAAAACCACAAATTATAGCATCACACAGCAAGAATCATATAGTAAGGTTGCTTGCAAGGGGTTAAACATTTGTACCATAAGGTTCTTTTCAATTCAACACTCTTAAACCAACATAAGCTTTATCCTTACAGTACCCCAGTTTAGGAAAACATCGCCTTTGAAATCTGCAAGCAAGTACAGGAGTTTACCATGAATTAAAGGTACTTCTTGAGAGTAATCGAGAGAAATCTCCTTTATATTTTGTTTTGACTTTTTTGTGTGCGTGTGTGCGCGTGCACGCACGTGTGTGTCACTGAAAGTGTTTGGAAATATTTATGATTATTTTTCACAGTGCTTCTGGAAAGGTAGGTTAGCATTACATTCCATAACAAGCCGGAAAAAAAAAATCTAGAGCAAATTAAATTAGCAGTGTCAGCATGAGATTAAAATAGGGGTGTTCTTGACTTTTAGTGCACTGTTAAGACTGTACTTCAGTCTTTATGCCACACACACACACACAAAATAAGTAAGAAAATAAATAAGAAAGAGGTATTTTGAGCACCTATAGCCAAACGTCTATCATACTCCACACTTAGAGATATAAATAGATTACTTTTGTTCATGATTTGTCATTCTAAAACATTAGATGACAACATATGAGTTTTTTGGCAATCCCCTAACAAGGGGATGCTTTTTAAGGGAGGACCTAAGCAGTTACAGATAATGTTTAATATACTCTGTTTTTGAGCAAAGTATCTTAAGACAATGTACAAATATAAAATATACTGTGCATATATATATTATATATATACACAAACGTATACACACACACATACCTGTCTATCCTAAGAACATATTATTGTTTAGAGAAATTTTTTTTTGACAAGTTTCTCTTTTCTTCAAGGACTACACACAAAAATTTCATGCCTTTCAAAAACCTATCTGTTAGTATCAATCTGTTGGAAAAGGTAACTGTTGTTCTCTCACTGATTTGCAAGTTGTTGTGTAGATATATCCTGCTGCAGAGTTTCTATTCTCCAAATCAACTTCCTGACTTTTAGAAGCATGTTTCTAATGTAAATACCGCTTACTATTTATTCAAACTCGTTCATAACTTTCTACTATTATTCTATAATCATTTTTGCCTAACAAGAATTCTTGGCTTGTGCTCCAGGACTTGAGCCCACATTTTAAACATGTACTTCAGCATGTTTCTGAATCCACAAATATTATCAGTTTGAATGCTTTCAGAGTTTTTAAAAACTAGTTGCTTTGTTTGTTAATTTCACTTAGTCAGGATATCTTTTATAGTTGTACCGCCACATTTAATACATTTTGTAAGTTTGTAAACAACTGCAACCATCTCTGTGAAACTCAGCAATATGTACTACACAGAGCTCACTCCCACATGCTTTATTGGCTACTTCTTGTCGCATTAAAATTAGCTAATTTACCCAGTAATGACAGTAAGGGATGCTAACTTACCCGACAAAATGAGAAGCTCAATGATGTCTGCATCCCCAAGGAACGATGCAACATGAAGAGGTGTTCGCTTCTCAGCATCCTGCAAAACCACAGATGGTCCAGTTAGAAAACATGGCTGATAATTGCAAGCATTAGTATTAAGCATTAGTATTAATGAGTAATGCATTTTTACACAGTGTTCCCCCCCCCCCCCCCCCCCCCCCCCAGTATTTCTGTTTATCATTAGAAATACAGTCTCAACTAGCAAAAGAACAAATTCAAGGTCTGGAAAACACACTTTCTCCCAATAATCCTCAACTTCCTTATCACTGGGTTCCACCAGACCTTGCAGAGAAATCTTTACTCTGATATCCTTCCTACAGGTAGATAAAATCAAGTCTAATATAAATCAAATCTCCAGCACATCACAGTGCTCCTCCTGCAAAGCCAGGACACATCTGTACACGAGGAAAAACATAACCCTTGTGTCTCTTTTGGAAAGATTTGCCACTAAAAATTGCAGTAACGTACTTCAGAAAGGTTATTGCACACCACTTAGTCTGGTTGGTTAGAACAGCCCAAAATGGACTTGTACACATAGATCAACCTTTAAACACAAGTAAAGAAAAGATTAACAGCCAGGTCTGCATCTTTAAACTTCTAAGAATTATACCTTATCATGCATTCAATTTCCAAAACACAGATATTTCTTATTTGATTTCTGTCATTTTCTGGCTTAGGGAGTCACATTTTCAAGATTGACTTTCCTAATTTCATATGATATAAATACAGTGTTCATATATTTAAAAAAAAAAAAACAACAACTTTCTTTTATTGATTTATTCAGATGACTCAAGAACATAGGGCTTTTAAAAAAAAACTGCTAAACATGACAATATGAGAAACAAATCACAAGCACGGCTAATACCGTGCATCACACTATAGCCATGTTTCTTAACCACCAATACATAAAGTTCTAAGAGACTTATCAATCAAACTTATTAAATTACAACTTACCATAATTTGATACTGTAAACTGGTAACAAATTCAACAACTGCGAGTGATACCAGCAGAAAAATCCTACTGGTATTTACACTTTCTCCCTGAAACATCTCTCTGAGCCTGTCAAGTAAAATATCTCTTTTAACATGCCCAAGAGGTCATCAGCTGCAAGCTATTTTGGACTATCTTCAAAGTATGCTATAAATGTGAACAAATCAGTGTGGCAGAATCATTTGTCATGTGAATGCTGAAAATTGTCTTCCATCAAGTGCAAGGCACAGAACCAGTGTTGTTTATTACTAGGTTTGCTTCTTGTATTTGTATGTTTGGTGTCTTGTTTTGTTGTTTTTTTTTTTTTCAAACACACATGATGTACATAGTCCTCAAATTCTGTTGCAGTACATTTTGATCTTACATGTTAGAAATGCACATGACACACTGAAGACCAATTATGTGGACGCCCTGGTTGTCACAGGTCAGGGAAAAGATCTCTCAGAACTTCACCTCCCCACATGGCAGGTAAATTAAAACAATATGAAGCAACTCTCCCTTTTCTCTTTCACAATCAGAAGCAGTGGATGCTCTATGGGACCAAACTCCCCAAAGAACTCCACATTCAATGAGTGACCTCCCAGAAACTGAAATAACAAATTGGATTTTCTTGTATGTCCAAATTATGACAACAAGAACTATAGCCTCACCTTGACCAATCTGGCTGTGCACTGCTTGCCCACTGACCTCTGCTGTGCTGTAATCCACCAAGGACTAGCTCTTAGGGGCTGCGTGAGTACACACTATGAGATAACTTTCATAAACTTTCATAAATACTGCTTCTTATCGCCTATCCTAAGGCTATCCACTACACAAAACATGCTAAGACTGACCGAACACTTGTACAAGTATAGAATTGGTTTTATTTATTTTTAGCTTGTTCATTTTAATTCACAGATCTCTCTTAGTACAGTGTAGCCTTTGTAATACCTATTGTACCTGTCAGTGATAAATTTTACAGCAGCTTCTTGCAACGCAGCCAAGGTTTGCAACAGAGCTAACAGTTTGAAGTTAAATGTTAACAATACAATAACAACAATTTTCTATATCAAAGAAGCTAGGCTATTCAGTGCTTTGTTGATAATAAGCAATATTTTATACAAAACTGTAAATCTAACAGATATTTGATAATCCAGAGAGGAAAGGACATGAAACGGAAATGCTTTGATGTAGCATTGTAAACTTAGGGGGATACTAATGGGTCTGAAAGACCTGCAAAAAACAACAAAAGAATGAATGCTTCCACTACCAAAGTAGTATCTATCTGTAAATAATCTCAGCTTTCACTTTTTAAAATCAGTGCAAAATTATGTCAAAGAAAATGAGAATCAAGTCTTCAGAGAAAGAGAGGTTTTCATCATGCAATTGCATGTAAGCTTAATTTCTCCAAGTTTTAGGCATAAAGCTAAAATTTCTCCAATTATCAGAGCCAGGCACAAAGCAGAATTCATCCTCATGTGAACTATCAGAAGACAAAAAAAGAAACAATGCATGGTGTGGAAAAATGAGCAACAAACATGAGGCCTCCCCAGGCAGCGTTTTCTGGACTTTGGAGGGGAGAAGTGCCAACACAACGCCTGCAGCTGAGCCTTGAGCAACTCAGCAGAGGAAAACTCTTGAGTTCCTGTTTACGTTCTGCACAAGGCTGAGAGAAACACAGAGGAACCAGGGCACCTGCCTGTCCGTCAAACCACGCTCCTGGCATCCTTCTGAGAACCACCAACCACTTCAGCAAGATCTAAAGAGCTCACCGGCATTGCATCTGCTCCAGACGCTACGGGATGTCCAACTACAGCTGGCATTCTGACATGACAGCAGTAAAAGAAGCACCAAAAATAAGTAGCTAATACTGATGTAAAGACTGACGGTTACAAACAGAGAAGGGAATAAAAAAGAAGTTTGATGTTTCAGCAAGAGGTCTGCCAGTACCCCACAAAGCTGACAATCCATTATAAGGCAAGGAAAGGGGTAGGGGGGAAAGAATGATAAGAGGGTTACAAATAGCACTAAGACAAATAATCAGACCTGCTTCAAGTGCAGTTCTTAAGGGAACAAAAGGTCAGTAAGAGACAGCAGATAAGCTAAACAATAGCTAAAATAAATTACTCTAAATTGAGATACATACTCTCTTCCCAAAACTGTATTAGGGGCTTCACTAGTTCACAGAGATGATGCTGCATGTTAACATTATCTGTACTTCTTTATTTTTTAAGCTACAAATCAAGGAAATTAAGAATTTAACAAATAGGCAATCAAGGACAGAAGGCCTCAACAAGAAAAGCACTCAACACATGCTTCAACTGTTGAAGCAATTACAGTGACACTGATAAGGCTCAATGTTAGGCAACTCCTTAAGTGCTTTATTGGATCAGAGCCCCAGCACACATGAAGATTAGCAGAACAGTGGCTCACATGAATCATACCAGCATACACAAAATGTTTGGGCACATTAAGAAACAGGCCAACAGTTTCTCCTCAGCATAGCCTGTATCTCAAAGCAGGTAATGGACCAAAATCCATCAGAGTCTTTTTCACAAGTCTAATGTTATTTTGTAAAATACCACAAATTCTATCTATATTTTTTTAGAGAAAAGTATTTATTGTAAATAAAAATCATGCTGATTCTCTTGCATCACAAATGTCAATACAGATTCAGTATTCAATGTCCTTAAATTCCTGAAAGTTGTTCAAAATTTCCTTCTGTAGAAAACAAGAAAATTCTCCAGTGTTTCCCACTTAAATTAAGAGCACATTGAACAGTGCTAACAGAGGCTACATACCCACTGCAAACAGCCATTAGCTTGTACTGAACTGTCACACTGTGTCAACACAGAGGCTTTCCAAAGTTCTGGAATACATTCATTCCTTCAGAAGACTTTCTAACATGGCAGAAACACTTCCAGAAGAAGATCACTTACTTCCAAAATAGCTTTATCTCCTGTAAGACTCCACAGTGCCAAAAAGAAAATCAGCATTCCTTGGACGCGAGCAGCGATGAGCATCTGGTTCCCAAGATGACTGAAATACCACATGGCTTTCTCCCTTTGTCCCAAGTCAAGCATGTCACCGCAAACCAACCGACAAGCTGTTTTCCACATCAGCTACCCGAAGCACGCAAGGCCTTTCAGGCCCAGAATCTGAAACATGTGCACACTTGTACCCTCAAGCACTCGCACCATCCCAAAAAGCACGCTTAGCAAAATTGCAAAAGTAGGATGAGAAAAAGAAGTAATAAACTGCAGTCATCCAGACCTCTTCATAAGGGCCTCTTTCTTGCCGTCCTTATCAGTAACTAAGCTCCCTCTAAATGCATGCCCCTGTGTGTAAGGCCCTGTAGCCTCTGCTGGTGCCCTCCTGCAGACCTGCTCTGCAGCTGGAAGCGGGCAGGTGATGCCAAGCACCTGTACACCTTGACATGGCTCCAGCCTGGCCCCAGCCTGGCCCAGCAACAATCACTGCAGCCCGCCTGCATCTGC
The DNA here is from genome assembly GCF_009769625.2 of Cygnus olor. Classification (NCBI taxonomy): domain Eukaryota; kingdom Metazoa; phylum Chordata; class Aves; order Anseriformes; family Anatidae; genus Cygnus; species Cygnus olor. The sequence goes on along the minus strand of NC_049174.1, from coordinate 1,531,899 downwards.
TAGCTCTGCAGCTCTGATGAATTAAAAAGAGCCAAATTCAGCTAATTCGTTACATCCTCCTAACCTATCTCTTTTTGACCCAAGCGGGTGAGGGAGCATTTGTCTGAGAAGCTCTTGACATGGACAAGCAGCTTCTCCAGCTGGCGGGGCACTGAGCATGGAGCAAGCCCAGGAGGCAGTATCAGCACCCATGACCACAAACAGAAGCAATTAAACAAAGGGAAAGTAGATGTTGCCTGCAACAGCCTCAGCATGGGGGCAGGGAGGTATTATTTACTTTCCCGGAAATATGAATGCAACAGAAACCATTCTGGGGAAACCAAAATTGTGCATAAACTTTGTTTTTTAGGGTTTTATCCAAGAGGAAAAACAGGATTAGGTGATAAAGAGGAAAAGCAGAGAGAAAGAAGTGTCTGGTTTGGCTTGCAAACATCTCATCAGTTATGGGTAAAAATACGGGAAAGATTTTTTGCCTTTTTTGTTTGACTTTGTTTTTGAAGGGAAACTGATAGACTGAGATGAAAATTAACATCTTACAGAAAGGGAAAAGTTTAGTAGGAAATCAGAACTCTGCACATAAAGGGTGCTGCACAGCTACAGGCCCTATCAATCTTACCAGTGGATGCAGAATAATTCCTAGATGAACTCAAGGCTCTGCATCATTCCCTCACCCTCCTCCCACAGTGAAAAAAAGCACCCCCAAAATTCCTCTCCACACACAGCCCAATCTCCCTGATTTCTCTAAATGTCTGCCCGAAACTAATCTGGTAGTTCCAGCCCAGATCCCTTGTGCCTTGGGAAGGCAGGCTGCTGAACACTACCCACGGGCAGCCCACGTTCCCCAGGGGTATTTCCCTGGAGCCAGTCCTCAGCGGCAGGGCGTTGCTCACCACTGTCCAAGTGTAAAGCTGCCCACGCCGTCACTCTGCACAAGTAGCATAGCATTCCCCCAGGCAGAGCAGGGAACCGGGGGGGGTCAAAGCGACTGCTGCGGTGGCAGAATGAACTGAAACCAGCTTCTGAGCCAAACAGTTGTGACTTGCACTTTGTGGCAAAACAGAAGTCACAATTATAGCAGAATCCAGAAAGCAGTCATTTTCATAAACATACGCTTCCGGACTTGGAAAGATTTTATTTATTTGACCAGACCCCCCCCCCAAAAAAGTAACATTCTAAACCCCTGATTTGCTCTAAGCTCTTTCCTCTGAGGTTAATTGTCTCTTAGGACAGATATGTATATCTCACCAATGTTCCACAGTTTCTCCATGGGCTTTTACTTCTGCCTGCCTAATACCTCTCTCACTGTAGATTCCAAAATACCACCTATAAAACTTCAGAAATCCCCAAAACTTGCTGCAAAAAAGGAGGTCTATTTTATTTCCCTCTCCTACTTGCATTCGAACTATTTCAATACCAACACGGCTAACCAAAATGATCAGCAAAGGACTAATCACTGCCAAACAGTGTCAGAGTTTCCTCTCACATGAACACCCAAGCATTAGAGAAACACTAACATGGAAGTAATTAAAAACACCCTGAAAATAGAAATGTAAGCACGCAGTGCAAATTGCCAGCTGACAGTACAGGAGGAAGGAACAAACTATCACTTGATCTTTCTTTAATGACAGTTTAAGCATTTGACACTTTTCTGCAATCGCTATTAAAAAACTAATCTTCAGAATTTGTGTTGCCCAGTATTTTTCTAATTACTCCAAAGAACAGTTTGCTTTTTTGCTTCTGACAAAATAGCTGTTCAGCCAAAGCATTCTTGGGTGGACTTTTATTAACTTAAACATGATTCTGAGCAAAACTGTTCAAGTTCATTTATTTTTTCTATTACGTACTATGCTACTCAGCTATAAAATACATATTCCTCATTTAACATTGCACCCTGACAGGTGAGAGCATCTCCCTAGCAACAATCACTAGCACACTTGCAGCCAAAGGCTAGAAAAACGTTTAAGAAACCTACAATAGCCTTGTACAGGAAATGCTATTTTGAAAAACTAACACAAAACACAGAGGAAAATGTAGGACTATCATGTTCATCTAGATTTTTTTTTATTATACTTTTATTTTATATTATTTGTAAGACCATCAGGGAAAACAAATACAGGGGAAAATCAAGGTAGGTGATGCTTTAAGCAAGCAGTTTTGAAAAGTTATTTCAAGAAAACAACCGGGCAATGAATCCCAGGGAAAGAGTAATGTCAAGGTCTTCGTTCTCTGAACAGATTTCCCATGAAAACCAGCAGCAAATTATTCCTTCCACTTGACAGACATCTGAGTGGGCTCACTTCTGTTCCTTTCCACATCTCTGAACCAGATGTCTGGACCCCACTGCCTGCACAAGCTGCAGTGCGAAGGCTACACGAGGCTAAATTGCTGGAATTAGCTATGAATAAACCAACAGCTTTATGGCAGAGAAAGACTCGAAGAAAAGGAAGGTTGATTCAAAACTCCAGGAAGCACCTGGAAACCACCATTCTGGTTCTGCTTGATATTCTCACCACTTCCAAAGCCATAGACTGCAGTCAAGACTAACAGGGTTCATTTCTAACAGTACAGATTTAAGCTAAAATCAAAGAAAAAGAAAAGGGAAAAAGAAAAAAAGAAAAAAAAATCTGCAAAAAGACCAAGTTCAAGTGGAGAGTTTTTTCACTGTTAAAACAATTAGCTACTACATGTTTGCAGCTGCTTACCATCATTCTGTCTAGAACAAGCCAATCTGAAGAACGACAATTCCTCTGTGGGCAAATCACGGCCAAAATGCTGCTTCCTTACTCTCACTGCTGAGACCTATAGTGAAACTTTATTTCAAGCACAGTCAGATGCTGAATAAAAGCTCCTGATCTGTAAAGGCTCTTCAAAAAAGGAAACTCTACAGAGCGTAAAAATATGCAGCTTTCAGCTGTTCTCATTCATTTTCTCAGTACACAAGAAAACAATGTCCCTGAGTAACCTGCACATTTGGAATAATTACCATACATTTAGAAAATTTAAAATCACCTGCAGGAGATAATTATATTTCAGACTAATAATTAGGATTACATTCAAGCCCTGAATCTCCAACTTCCAAATATTTTCTATTCTGTTATGTGTTAATTGCTAAGGACATGATTAATATTATCATTCCAGAAGTTTATAGGCATGGTGCTTGCGTATCCCAGGCACAAACATATGCCAAGTTACATACCAAGGCATTGACGTCCTCAGTCTTGTAGATCAACATCCGAATCTCTTCTGGATCACCACTGAAAATCGCTTGGACCAGTGGAGGCTGGTAAAACAAAGGAGAAGAAACAGTATTACACGTTTGTTTGTTTTCTGCTTAAAAGGAGAATATATTATTTCTCCTAATACTTACTAAAGCTGCCCACAGACACTGTGAGCATGACCCCAGTAACAAGCCAACAAGAGCATCTCATCAGGAGGAGCTATCAGCTTGCTTGAGGATAATCCAAAATCACGAGTATGTGCACACACACTCATTATATGTGTAAACAAACAAGGACCCCCATCAGAATAGCAACTTTTGTCAACAACACACAATTAGCCCAGATGTTCTCTCTGGCATGTACAGGAAAAACTAATTACATCAGATATTGCTGTGTGCTTGCTGTTGGCACAGATTAATGGTCATGCAATACACATTTAGAAACAGAACATTATCCAGATAATGAATTTCTGGGCAATTACTAAACGTCTTGTGTCTTTTTACTGAATAAATATGCAATAAGCACAGTTAATTTTAACCACCCAAGAAGTGAAATAATTATCGCATTGTTTCAAGTGTGTTATTATGCTATTATGGATCGGAATGCATAAATAAATAATCAGGCATACAGGGGTTAGAATGTGCCATGCTTACTCCACTCCTTCAGCAGCGCCGGCGTCACTGCCGCACATGGAGCTGCTGCGCTACACGTCCAGAGCTGGCAGCCTCTGTCCTTCTGCCTGGCTTTGCACTGGGCCCCCAGCAGCAAGTATCCGAGTTACTAACCAAGCTGGCAGAACACAATCTACTCAATTTAAAACCAAACCAAACCCTCCCTCGCCGCTGAAGACTCAGAAAAAGAAAGGGACAAATTACAAAGATACTTGTCCCCTGAAGATGTTAGAAACAGGATGTGGCCCCAGCTCCAGCTGCCCCTCCTGAAGGCAGTGTCCTACCTGGGGCAGCTGCTGCCAGCCTTGGGGCTCGCTGCCCACCTCTAGGTTGCCTCCTGCAAACAGCAAAGACGTTTGTGATGCCATGCAACCACCAGAACTTAAAATAACCCTGCAAAATGAAAGCACGCATGGCTATTTGAGCACATAAGACCACAGCATCTCTCCAGACTCTGCAAAATGTAACTATCTTGTAAACAGGTTATCTCAAAATTCAGAAACAAGCTGGAAAAGAAAATCATTATTTGCAATCTTTCCACTGCAATATTCATTATACTCAAACCTGGAAAATCTATTTCTAAGTTAATGGTGTCTATTTTAAAACATATTAATCCCTTATGTCCTTGAGAAAGATTCACATTGGAATTTTACTCTTGCCACTCCTCCAACAGAAAAAGGACTAAAGCAGCATCTTTTACCACAGCTGCCTGATATGTTTCATCACAGTGTGGTCTTATGTATTGCGGCAGATGCTTGAAAAAGGGAAAAAAAAAAAAAACGCATTTCATTTGAACCATTTGCCATGCTTCCTTCCCAGCCCGTGCCAGCTCAGCCACAGAACATTTCCCACAGGGGCATGCAGAAACCAAAGCTTCAAATCTGCTCCGTCCTCCCTCATCTGCCAAACTCAAACACGTCAGAACTTAACTAAGAGTGAGATATTGCCATTCCTGCAATTGTTTGTACCAAAAGAAATTGTTTCAAGTGATTTCTGGTCTTATGCCCACTGGCATGCCAATGGAAATTAGTATTTCCTAGATTTACTGTACACCTCTCACTAGCTGCTAGGAAGAACCAGCGAATAAGAACTGTCACAGCAAAACATTTCCCTTTCACGTGCATTTATTGTAATATTTAAATAACAAAATAATCAGGAAAGCAGAGAACTCCTCAGCTGCAAGCCAAAGGGCAGCACAGCCCGGTGGCCAAGCACCAGCCACCCCTGGCACCTTGGACCAGCCGCTGCCACCACTCGCAGGTGCAGCCCACAGCCTGGACCCGACACCAGCAGAAACATCCAGCCAACCTACAGTCTACGGGATTGTTAGAAGCGATTGAATACTGTCACAGGTATTGTTTTTCTTTCAATCAGGGCAGCTAAAATGCTGTGTATTGCTCTATTTAAAAAAAAAAAAAAAAAAAAAAGAAAAAGAAAAAGAAAAAAAAAACAGGGAAGTCTAAAGCAAGGCAGTTTGACCCATTTTTGGCCAAAAATCTGAATTAGACTCTTGGTTTTACAGGAAATGCTTGAATTAGCATCAGCTACTTGACACAGAACGCAGACTGAGCATAACGCTGCATTCTGTAGACCTGTGACACATAATAAGACCCCCACCTAAATTTTCATCCAACATCCTGCATTTAGCTTGCTGTATCAAACCCCAGTATTTAGTCTACCTCTGAAGCAGGCTGTAAGTCTCACATTGCTGAAACATATGAGCTAGCTGCCATACACCCGTCCACAAAGGCCTTAGTCCTTCAGCCTTTTCTCCATGAGAAGCTCTTTCTGCAAGTTACTCACAACAGAATCTATCACTGCTAATTGCAGAAGCAAGAGACAGGTAGCAGAGAGAGATCAGGGCCTGGGATGGGAAAGAAGAGAGAAAACCAGTAGAGGCTAATATCCATCTTGAGTCACTGCTGTGCAACTTTCTCAAATTGGCCATGTTTCCACTTTACTAGTTCATGAGTTTGCTTCACTTTTAAAGGCACTAGTTTTGAAGTGAGAAACACTTCACTGTTAAGGAATTTTTCCTACCAATTGCATTAAGACCTGCCAGTGTGTGTGAGATGCTCAGTCACATATAATGACCTGTTTAGGAAAAATATGTCAGAAGAAAATTGCAGCACTGTTGCTACAATTAGGGGTGAGAGCCGAGAACGTGCATCTGCTAATCAGCACAGGGAGAAAGGTGCTGTTCTGCTCAGCAGCTGCCAGCATACAATGGAGCCTGTGCACTTATGTGCGTGTTGGTGACGGATATCCAATGACCTGAACAGACCACTTTATTGATCTGCTATGGTAACCATGCTTATGCACGAATGACTTCAACTTTAAATAACTTTTTTTTTTACTTATTTATTTATTCCTGAAGGGCAGGTGACAAAGCTTTCTAGTCATCAGAGTACGGTATATTTGTGCAAATAATAGCTAAAACCTGTGACAGCATAATTAGTGAGCTATTTCATTAGCATAAATATCTTGCTTCAATATCCTTCAAGTTCAGAAGTTGGTAAATACTCAGGGTGAGGAGAAAACAAAAAGCAAGCGTAGCACAGCTTATGTGTAACTATTACTAGAAATAAAGAGGGGTACAGATGTTGGAATGACAAACAACTGTTTCATCAGCTCAGTTCTCAAGAGTGTTCAAATTCTTAAAGAGTTTCAGCTGGGAGTCTTCACATTTTTTTCTGAAAATACACACCAGCAGCTACCAAAAAAACTTGCCATGTACTTTTCATTATCCTCCATAGACCCAACAGACGGAACAAAGGAAAGCAGAGGCTATCACCATGCTGCATTCCTGGGGCTCTGAGCCCCAGATCAGAAGAAGCATTTGAGTGGACTGTCTCAAGTATCATTTTAATTACTGCCAGAAGTGGCTGCTGAAGCGCTCAGCAAAACAGTTAGCACTTGGTCAAGTAACCGTGACATATATTAAATATTTTATCTTGATTCTAGGTATCCCGACTCACTAACAAGGACTTCTCATTTAAGACAACCTTTCATTCTGACAGGAGCTGGTGGCAGACAGGTGAAGGATGATCGATTTCCACACCTGTTTGATACTATTCTTTGGTCTTGTGAGTGAAAAGTGAAAATATTGATCATTTACTTGTTCCAACTGCATTACAGCAGCTTACTGGACTAAACACATGGATGTGTCCATGAAACCATTTCTCTTCAGCTGGAAAGACCACGTAGCAAGACATGCAATTGTCTCAAAGCAACCGATTTTGTCAGGGTTTTGCCCAACACCTCCCTTTTTCCCCGCATGTACTCCCATTACTCAAGATTACAAAGCTGTCTGCAGTGTCACATTATGCACATCTATTTCCTTCCACTGGTTGCAGTACAAAGCCCATGTCTCTTCCGAATTCGCATTTAGAACTTTCTCCTGTGCATACAACATGGAAATGTCCCAAATAATGCTTTAACTTGTAAGTCTTACAAATGGGAAGTTGTAAACTGGATTTCTCTAAATTCTTGGAGTACATTTCCCTGTCACTTAGTATGTACACATTTTATGGAGAATCCATTCTGCATACAGAAATTACCCAACACCAGTCATTTTTAATAGACCCAGTAGCCTGTTTCACTTGCATGACTAGTCAGCCTGCTAGCACATTTTGGGGACTAATCACTAGGTAAAAACAAAGAAAAGTTTACTTTGAATTTGTTATTATTTTAAAGACAGTATTTCTGTTACTGGAATTTCTATATACAGTGCCTTCTGACATGAAAGTCCTTTCACTGAGCTGGTATTTGGAGAAGAAGGTGCTTGGATGATTGCTAAGGGGTGTTTCAGAGCAATTACAGATTTTTCCTGAGAAACTCCTAAGAAATATTTGTCCAAGCTACGGAAAGACTGGTAGAGAGGATCAAATCCGTAAATATGGTATATTGGTAATCTGAGAGCACTATGGCAAACTGGCAATATTGTTCCATGATCAAATAGACTTACCCAGGAGATTTATACTTACCAGATCAATAAATACCCTAGACATTGCAATATTTCAAATATGGCTGGAAAAAAAAATTCAATTAACTTACTTTCATGTTTTCAAGTGTGTTTGTTCTGGTTTTGGAAGGCAGATTATTTGTCAATTATTTGTCAGGGTTGTGCATAATCCACTGCGGAAAGGACAAAGTATATGCCTACACATTGCTGCTTAGTTCAGTTTGCTCCTCTGTGCTCATGCACCAACAAAGTGATGTGATACAAAACAGAAGTATTCAACAAAACATAAATTAACAGTCTGAAAAGTAAGAGAAACTCAAGGTAGGTGGGATGTCCAAGCTTCAAAAGGTCTTTGCATTGCTTTTAAGCTATTTTTTAAAGTATGCAGAAGAGCTGGGCTCTGGTGTTTTCCCCAGAGCAGCTGTTTGATAGCTGGCTGCCACGCTGTACTGTAAGCTGCTCAGAGAAACATGCTGACATTTATGTTTCTTTGTAAAAAGTGTCAGCTTTTCTCTTGGTAGCTCACAAGTAATCTCTCCATGTCACTATAGCAGCCTCTTTTTACTTAGCGTCTCCAAAAGCTCAGGCTGCGTTCACCCTGCAGACCACAGAGAGGTCTTGGATGTTGCCGGCACAGGGCACCATTGGAAACATGCTTAGGGAGTGGTGGGGAGCCCGGCACCGTTCAATTTGCTGCTATGCAAAGAGCATAGGAAAAAATGTATACATAAACCATAACTAGAGCACGTTCAGCGTCAAGAGCAACTTCATAACTAAACTTTAGAGAAGGATGAGGTAGGGGGGGAGACAACGCAGCATCTCCTCACCATGGGCAGAGGCAGCCTCCTGTGGAGGGGAATCCAGGGAAAGCTGCTGGCAGTGGCCCTGAACCTCCCTCTCAGAGAAACATTTTGTCTTTGCTGATTGTAGGAAGAGACTAGCAGGACTCGTCCTCCCCTTCCCCCAGGGGAGGCAGCTTTTCGGGAGACACCACGTGTCAGTGGAATAATTTGGTAGCCGGGCAAGCAAAGGAAGAGAAAGCAAGAAGGGTGACTGGTGCCTGAGGGTCTGTCCCTTCAATCTGTTGATGCAAATGGTGAATGGCAACTTCATCAAAACGTGAAGAAATGCTCAATGACCAAATGCTGCAATACTACAGCAAGCACCTGCAGCCACCAGTGTGGTCTAAGCCAGAAGGAAGGGCACAGAGCATTAATGCTACCAGCAGAGGATGTCTGCAAAGGCACTCAGTGTGTTACAAACAATGCTGCGTTTGTTTCCCAGGGCCTTCTCCCCCTTCCTGGTGATCAGTTAAATGCTCCGTAATGCCTAAGTGGTTCTGGATTTTAAGTAATTGTTCACAAATGTCTGAATAATTCACATTATGCTGGCATAGTCTGTAGGCAGTTCCGTTCCTACTGGGGCATGAGCTCAGCCTTTCCCATAGCAGCCTCATGAACAGAGACTTGAATATTTCCAGAAATACTTACAAATAGTTAGAATACAGTGATTTATAAATTATCATCAGGTACTGTCATTGCTGGTGGCATTTCTAAAAACAGAGTTTAATCATTGGTGTACATTTTTAGAGGGATGACAATTAACCACAAGCTATCAAACAGAAATAGAGCAGCTCCAGCTTGGCTGCTTGCACAGACCATGAAGCCACCTGTCTTCTGGGAGCACTCCCATCCCTCGGGTAGAATCTGATCAGGTTTAGAGGCTTGAAATACAGGCCTAAGAAAACACGAGAAAACACCATTATGCATCTTGATTACAGAAAAAACAGTCTTTAGCTTTATCCACACAAGTGTTTTTTCCAAAACTACAAGTTCCCTCTCATTATAGCTATTGTACATCATTAAGGGAAGGGGGAAAGAAAAAAGGCGGATGAAGTAGTTGCAGCAAAGATGCTTGAAACCAGACTATCAGATGACAAGCTGAAACACACCCTCCACTAAGGCATTTGCTTTGCAAAAGGGCAACCCGAAGTGCTTGGAGCACAGCCCCATCCTGCACCGCACCATGTCCTGCATGGGGCCAGGATCTGGCAATGCGGCTGTGCTCCCACAGCTTTTGGTGCTCTGCCGCTGGCCAGCCAGACCCAGGCACTCTCCTACGCACCCCCCACAAACAGCTCGGCGTCTCCAGCCAGACAGAGATGATGACAGATCTGATTCTATAATTAAACATGACCTCAATTAATCATTTAGTAAGTGACGTGCAAACCAGAGGGAACTTCAGTTCGCTTTCCCATGAGCATGCTGCCTGTGAAGCAGCACGAACAAAACCCTTCACACCCCTGCCTCCTTGCAATCCCTGCACCCTTCATTTTGGTCCCCTCTTTGCCTGGCCCTCTCCCCTCCTCTAAGCACCTTCTCCAAGCCATTTAAACCTTTGCCTCTCTACTTGCCCCATGTCTGTGCCCCTAGAGCAGGGGAGCTGGAGATTTTAGTATGATGCACACTTGAACACCTTCCAATGCAAACACACACTGTCCAGAAAGCACTTCAAACAAGCAAGAAGGAAAGAAACCACAAGCAAAATGGGGAAAAACACTACCACATATTGAGACAGCTGAAACTTCAACACATTTATTCAGCCAAGCTTTCACGATACTGAAAAAGGAAAAGAGTCAAGACTAATTCTGCATGTGTACTGCAGCATCGAGCCCAGTATTTCTGTTCACACAGTCCTCGATATGCCAGTCTGGACAGTGCAAAACAAGCCTCTCTGCAGATCTATTTCTGGCAGCTAGCTTGGCTCTAGATCTTGGCTGCCTCCCATTTTTCATTACAAAGCCTATCAGCTGCCCCCAGAATTGCTTATGTTTCCAGGTGAAACAACGGTTACATCCTGCCGTTCCTGGAATCCTGAAATTCTTCTGCACACAGAATATGCTGCAAGTGTCCGTTAAACTTAACAGTTAAGGCACCAAAATAACTCACGGCATGTTAAATTTAGATCACTTCTAAAAAGGAAGAGAGCTAAGCCACTTTAATTCAGCTCACTTAATGGCCTTTCTTCCATTCTCATTACTGGAGATTGTCCACTGGTCTCAATTTGAATCTGTTTGTTTTTTCTCTATTTTTGGTGGTGTGGTTTCTTTTTTTTTTTTTTTAAGGGCCTGCAGATCATATCGGAAAATTATTTAATAAATGCTGTCTTGAAGTTACATTAATCAAGTGGAGACAAAGACTCAACATGCTGCAGACTAGTGAAAATAAGAAAACATTTTTTCAAGGAGACAAAAATAAATATAGCAGCTTAACATTCATTACGTTCACCAGCATTCATTTGTTACCCATTTTAGCAGAGAGAAGTCTGATGCAGACAGCTTAATAAGACTTGTTGGAATATCTACAAAGACTGAGGATAATCGATCTAATGGTATACTAGATTTTTCTTGTCCTCTTGAATTTATTTCTTCAAAGCCCTGGGGATGATTCTGTCTTGATACAAATTGCCTATTGGGTAACATCATGTCAAACATACGTGTCAATGATGACTATTCTTCCCCCCTCCCCCCCCGCCCTTTTTTTTCTCTATAATCCATTTATCATCTAGGAAGGAGCAGGGAAGAAGCACCAATGTCCCTGAAGAAGCCGGTAACCACCTGGCTCTCGCTGCTCATCTCCAATCCCACACAGGCCGCCCACCCACATGCACAGGCAGTGGGAACCCTCACAAGACACCCTTCCAGCCGAGCTCTCAGTCGGTGCACCCCAGCTTTAGCCAGGCATGAAGCGCCGCGCCACATTACACCACCAAGCCTGTGTGCCCCATTGGGAGTCCAGCAGCTTTCAGAAGAGCCCCTGCTTTCTCCCAGCCAGAAGCATGGCTGGGGGCAGCCCAGGAGGTGAGGTTAGGAAAGTGGAGAGAAATAAAACCACCTGACACAGGGCCGAGCTGTGGCAACCCCGGTGACAGATCTGCTGCTTGCTGGAGACTGAAAAATGAAGCAGCGACGGGAGAAGCTCACTTGCAAAACATCAGCCCTACTGAGAGCTTCATTTCCTGCTGCGATTCAAATATGTTTCAAGCACATCAGGATTATTTCCTTTTTTTTTTTTTTTTTTAATTTTGACCAATTGCATAGGTTCTGAATGCCAGAAGATTAAGAAAAAAAATAAAATAAAACCAATTCTGAGTGTAGGGGGGAAATCCTCTGGAGAACAACCAGATTCATGCTGGCTGCAGCAGCCCTCCTAAACTAATACATCTCTGGAGACCGCTGACATCTTGCCTTTGCCCTACTGTATCAGTAGCAATGGCAACCAAAAAAATAAAAAGAGGAGAGAAACGGAAATGTTGCAAGCTTATCTCCTTTCAGCCTATTAGTTATGAAACCATGACTTACCCCTCTCCTCCCCGCTGAGGTAAGCGCAAGCAGGGGCCTCCCCACCACAGGGAGGGCACGGCACTACCTCATGGCCTCCCACCTCCAGGGCACCGAAGGCAGCCTGCGTGCGGCCTACAGGAAAGTGCTCCAGTACCCGTCCTGCTGTAACTAACTGCTTGGTCTGACACGCTTCAGCCCGCCCTGACACTCATCATCCACTTGAATATAAACCCTTTCATTTTTACTAAATTAATCCTGATTTAGAGCAATGGAAAGTGACATCTGAGCCTGTAAGATCTTACTCAAAAAGATTAGGACTTCCGCTGGTTAGCCGTGTCTGTTTTATATTAACGTACACACGAAGAGGACAAATATGAAACAGAGAAAGCCTTAATAAATTTTCAGATATTTCTAAACTACAAGTGACTGCAAGTACCTTGGAGGCAGGATCAGAATTTACAACCACCTCAAGAAATTACACAAACAACTGGGCCAGAGGGAGGAGAGGATACTATTCCCTGTGGAAGAGAACACAGCCTGCCTTTTAGCAATAAATCCACAGCAGTTACACAGCAGTTTGGTGTAAGACAGAACTTGAAACTGCAGCTTGCGAACTGAATGCAAGTGAACAAGATTATGAAAGAGGAAGAGACGTTAAAATAGTGATGCAGTTTGCAAAACCCCAAACAGGCCTTCTGCGCAGCTCTGTACTGCTGTTAGGTTTCAACTGGAGTGAGACACTTGGTTTCAGGAAACACATTTTCAGGGAACTTCAGGACCGAAACAGAGCTGCAAAACATGACTTACAAGGAAAATCCAAGCAAACTGGAGACATTCAGCATACACAGAACAAAATTTAAAGGGAAGATGAGAACTTATTAAAAGGAATCTGAAGAAAATTTAAGGGATTATGGGATCTTTTTAAAGGGATAATTCAATGCAATATGTAGACAGTTGATACTACAATACTCACCTGTTTTCCACATCCAAGACACACAAAGAGGTTTCATCCTGCTCAATTAAAATCAGTGTAAACCAGGACTTTGGTTACCAACTCAGAGTTATTGTGGGTGAACCGCAGAAGACCATTTCAAAAATAGATTTAACCCAATGGTGACTGAAAGTCAAAAGGACCCTTTTTACCAGGCTTCAGTAGGCAAGAGACTGAACATATGAAAGCAAAAGAGCCCAAACGAAGTTCACACCACACTGACATAAATGCAAAGCTTAATGCAAATATGATAAGCTACAGTGGGACTGCAGTTCCAATAAAAAGCAAGGAACGCACACTATTTAGCATTTCAGCTGGATATTACACCATAAAAGGGACAGTTATTTAAATGGTGTGGCACATGGTACTACAGAAATTTCTGCCAAAATCAATAAAAATACATGTACCTCAAAAAGTTCAAGGGGAGGCGAGTGTCCTTGGGGAGAAACACACAAACACATGGCATGATTCCAGCAGAACTTCAGACCCCGTTTGGTTCACATGTCAGTAGGTAATTACAGCTATGTTTTTCTTCCCATGAGTTCACACGCTGAGTTTCTGTTCAGGGCGGATGTATTTTGCAGGCATGATCTCACATGTGCCTGAATCTCATCTTCCTCTTGGCACTGCATTGATGTGCAACACTTCCAGGACCCCACTCCCACCAATGTCCAAGCCCAGCCCCAGACAACAGCAAATCTCTGGGGTCAGAAGGGTGACAAAGGAGGGACAAGACATTTTAGGGACTTGAGCAAAGTCCAAAACATCTGACTCGCCAGGTTTTGCCATTACATCACAGGCAGATCTTGCTCAGGTTCAAACAACCTCCTCTTGCTCTGCACATCGCGCACAAACCCTCCTGCAACACAGCTCTCCCTGAGGCGTCTGTGAGAACCCATCTGCTCTCTTGCCCAGCACAAACGCACTCCTGAAACACCCCAAAAGTCTCTCAGCTAACTTCTGCCTATGCAGCAGGTGTCAAATATAAAGATATTAAACATGAATGCTTATGTTTCCTGATTTCTCTCAGAGTATCAGTGCTTGTGTGAAGAAGACTGTAGTCAGTTGTTACCATTTTCACTAAATAATACAATCCTCTGTGGATTTTCATCTCCTGCATTTGCCTTCTGCATAGTCAGTACAAAGTTCAAATTAAAAATGTTTAAGTACTGAGGCCGATGACAGTGTTATTTCCATTAATAGCAGAGTAACTATGTATGAACACGCAAATCAGTCCATAACAACATTTCACTTCTTCCTTTGCATTAGGAGTGCTATAGTTGGCATGGAGCTCCACTCAACCACCAAAGCAGATGTTTTACCTCTATTTTGAATCTGGAAGGGATTAGCTTTATTCAGCATATCCTGATAATATCCTCGTACTCATGATCAACCAAAAGACTGAAGCTGACAGGAAAAAGAATTTAAAATAAAATCCAGCATTGCTGATGAATGCACCCTCAGGTAGTCAGAACAAAGACGTGAAATGGAAATTTAAAAAGGTTTTAAAATTGGCTTCAGTTCAGAAACCAGTTCTGGATCTGCCAAGCAGGGATCTTCTGATGGTGAGAAATCTAGCAGCTCCAAAATGATACAAATTAAACTGAAAGTTGAGCTTGAGAGCTGCACAGAGCACCTATACTCTTTTCTTTCAACAAGTTACCAAATTCTGTCTCACAAGTTATGCCTTTGCCTGCATACCCTCTGGAAATGCTGCAAGATATCTCTGAGACTACTGCCACGCTTCAGAGAATCAATATGAACCTCCCTCCAGCACTATCCAGCGCATTAAATACCTCTCCATATCTGAGAAAAAATACTCTTGGACAAGAAGCATCAGCCAGAAGCCTAAGTGTACGCATTCTCCTCTGCTGAGGAAACAGGACACAAATTTTGCTCCTTCTCCTTCTTCTCAAAGGAAGCATCCAGACACAGCCACAGCTCCTTGCTGAAACACATCAAGCAAAGGCAAGAGGAAAAGGGCACAGAGCACTTCGAATTCTCTATGAAACAAAGTGCTCAGGCAAACCAGAAAGAAGAAAAAGAAGAAAACAAGCAAACAAAAAACAGAAAACCAGTAGTCTTTACAAAACCCTTTTCAAACCCCAAATGCAGGTGACATTTATAATTCCAAACCCATTTTTTATTTTGCTAGAGAGGCCGCAACTTATTAAAGCTGAAAGAGAGTTTATTCAGACTTTTATTGTAATTTAACACTTCAGCCTCTCACTTCTTTTTAGTGAACCATTTCACTTCAAAAGTGCAAAACTTGCTGTTCCACCTTGTTCCATCGTGCATCTTGAGTCTGATGCCAAAGGGAATGCTTACAGAAGGGAATAATTTAAGGTCTGGGGAAAGGAATTACATATTTTTTTAACAGTGATGTTTTATAGAGGAAAGGGGGGACACAAATCCATATCATGAGTCTCAAAAGACAACAAATCTGTTTCTGCTCCACTTCTTTTGTCAACATTCCAGTATTAGTCTCATCAAAATTATCCCAGTATGTATGAGAGTTGATGGCAAAAACTTCCAAACTACACCAAGAGACTGAGACCAGAGCTCAATGCTTTTAAAATCCCTACCCTCTACATACAAAGTTATATGATCTTTTGGAGAGATGGGAAAAGTTTCAGGGTGGTGGGAAAGGCTATGCCATCTTACTGACTACATTCACCTTTACTGTAAGGAATTAAAAATAAAAAATAATTTTATGAAAAATGTTTAAAAAGCAAACACAAAAAGGAAGTAGCCTGTTCACAGGAGTCTGCCAAACTGCTTTTGCTGAGTTTTGCACAGGGAAGTACAGGACTCTTCTGCTTGCAGCTACTTCACGTAGGCTCCAGATTCCCTTCTCCTCTGGGATATGATGGGTATGAAGAGAGTTTCTCTACACTATCTGCAAAGTTTCATCAACCAACTGAAACTACACTGTAAATGGGACTTGCCCAAGGGGAATTCAATCCCACTGCACTCAGTTAAAATGGTGGCTGGCTGAGACAGAGAGCTTTAAGCCACAGGAATATGGTGATGTTAGCAAAAGAAAGAAAAGACAAAAAAGAAAAAAAGGTGTGGTACCCTTCTCCATCTCATTGAGATGGAGGAGGGCAGCGTTATATTGCCTGTACTGCTGTTTTCATGCAGCTTTAACACAGACAGAATCTCAAGGCAGTAACTACAGGGAGGGGATGGAAAAAGCAGCAAAGTATTCCTGGTGGGGACAAGCCCCCAGCATCCTGCCCTTTGCTGATCTCCTACGTGGGACTTGCCAGCTCTGCGGCCTGCACCTCACATCCGACTGGACTGAAACCAGCACCACACTGGTCCTGCGGCTCCAGACCTCAGCTGGAGGAGGCCATCCTGCCACATGTTCTGAGGAAGGCAACCTGGATTTTTGGTGGTCTCCTTTATGACCTGATTCAGACCTCTAGCTCCTAAGCTGGACATCCTGTAAAATGTAGGTCAAATCCATACAACCATAAGCAGCAGAGTGAAATACAGGAAACCTGTTGTCCCTTTCTGTGCCAAAGCAGCATGTAGACCATGGAGGAGAGACTGCATATTTCTGATGAATTCTAACTCAAATTCCTGTTCCCCAAAGCTGTTTGGGTCCTAGAGGCATTTTAAGTATTTCTTATTTAAATTTTATTTCTGTCTCTACAAAGAAGAAAAAAAAAAGGCAAAAAAAATCCCCTCCGCATCGTATCAAATATTTTAACAGATTTCCACAAACCAAGAACAAGACATTCCTAATGTAGACAGTCTTATGAAGACACTACAGTGTCACCGTGCTAAATGTTTACTCTCCCTGACAGAGCTGTCACTAGCTAACTTGCTGCTCTGACACAGATTCTGAGAAAAGCCTCAGGAAATACTTTAGGCAGGTTTCTGTGAAGAAAGAAAAAAAACAAATCACATTTCTAAACAGCTGCACCCAGCTCTGCCAGCCCAGTCTGTTTCAGGTAACAGAAGTACCACATAGCACAGCTTGCTCTGGTAGGAGGTAACAACCAATAGCGTGCCGGTCTTTTTGCAGTTTTTCACTGGAGGGCTATGTGACTCCAGCTTTCATTCAGCTTAATGTATTGAAAGAGCAAAACTTGGCCGCTACAAGCTCTGAGTTTGCCAAGCAGTGCTTGACAGAGGTAAGGGGGCAGTCAGTCACAGCTGGATGTCACCGTGAGCCTCCACCATGCTCGACGCAGGCTGCATTTATGCAATTATGCTCCATCCCAAACCAGCACAGTCTCTGCTGTGCAAATCCTACATTGTTCCATCCACACGACCAGTTAAGCCCTTCTTACTGTCCAAGTTCAGCTCCTTTCCCTTTCCCACTCCCCAGCTGATGTCCAACCCATCCTTCCTACAAAGCTTCCTGAAGGTTACACAGGCAGGGGAGAGGAAGAGGCCTGGGGAGCTGTGATTTTGCAGGGAAGAACTGTGATTGCTAACAAAAAAGAAGGCAAATATTGGGGAGCAAAGAGTTAAAAATGCTGTGCCCTCCCTCATCTGCTCCAAACATGAGAGTGAAGATGAAGCCCCCAGTTACCTAAAAATACAAGCTTGCTCATCGCTCTCTGTAGCTTCCCTCCTGGCTACACTGGCAGTGACAGGGACTCACCTCTGCATGGCAATGTCAACTGAAAAAAGATTCGTCCTTTGTATCTGATACCACTGAATTGTCACGAGAAATAAGAGACAGACTAAACACTTGCTAAAACAAGTTAATTTTTTTAAATGACATATGAGGAATTACATTAAAAAAAGACGAAAATAGAAAAGTGCGATTTAAGGCTACCACTAAAAGCCAAGCCATAAAAAGCACAGCGTAAGGGAGATTTACTGTGCATACAGACTAAACTCAGATCTGTCTTGCTTAGCAAACATGGCCCCGTTAATTACCAGCGTTAATCTGCCCAGCAGCCCTCTTGCTGTTATCAGGAACCACAGCTCAATTTTTGTGCATTCACAACGAATGCACAATCCTCAGCTTAAGAAAAGTTACTTGACAATACGCAGTTCTGAAGTGAAAGCAGTTTGCCTATCATGAGTGCAATACACAAGCCTTGACTGGAAACTTAGAAAGAACATAATGAAATGGAGATTAAGAAGTGTATATATTAAAGATCACATCACTTGATAGCAAAGGCAAACTTTTACAGTTGTACAGGATAGCTTTATGAAAACTAGCAATGGTACCAAGCACGATCACTTCAGTTCAGACCACTGTATAATGCACTAGCCAAAAATCAAACAAACACAGAACTAAAATGGCTAAGAATTCTAAAAGGTCAAGAATTACATCCTGAATTACAGTCCTCAAGTAACGCCTGAGCCCCATGAAGTAGATGTCTTTGCACACCTATGCCCAAAAGTTTATTTCAGAGCCTCTAATTTGTACTACTTTTAAAAGAAGGTGATAAGAAATGTTATTTTCACAGTCGGAAAACCACTTCTCACATTCATTTCTCCTTATCATTTCTCTCAAACATTGCTGTTCAAACACTATTATACGTGCAAGGTGTAATTAAGATGCTCTAGATAAATAGGCTAACAAGAAGTCTGTTTGCATGATGGGAGGGAAAAAAAAAAGCAACAGTGTCAAAAATGACCCAAGGCTGGTTTCATTCATCCAGTTACAGAGCTAATGGCCAGCACTAGTGACTAGGTTTGAATACCTGCTGTATAACTAGTTCAAGGGGCTCACAGCCACCACTCTTTGCACTTGGAGACAATCATGTTTTTCCACCCAGCAATCTCAAAGCACTTTCTAAGGGTGGATCCCAGCTTCCCAGGCTAAGAAATCAGCACAGAGCAACACCACAGAAAGTTGTTTTAGGACCAATTCTCCTTTCAAGTGTTTTCACGTTTTGCGCTTTCAAGATTTGCAAAGCACTTAAAATACTTCTCAAGTGGTTCTTGTTGAGTGACAGTATTATTAAATTTCTGAGTAAACTGGCATTTATGGAAGAATTGGTGATAAGATCTGTAAACGAACTCCCAGGCATCAGAGAAATGGAATTACAAGAAGCTAGAAAAAAATGGTTTGTGCTTTCCTCTTTACTCTCAGCGCCACCCAAAAAAGGAATTTATGTAAACAGAGAACAGGGCAATCACAAGTCCGCATGGCATCACTGCGTTGGGATTAACATCTGCATAGCCACCACTGATTCCAAAAGCCGAATTTTAAAATCCTTCTAGTGCTTACTCTCTGCCATGACTGTTCATCCTCACTCCCAGCTGTTATATGAAAAATACACAGTTGTTAATTAGCCCCATGGAAAGGAACTGGGTTAGTAATTGTTCAGTTTCTAGCACATTGCTGTCCTGTGTCACACCAAACATCCAGCCAACATCCCCAATCTCACAGAAGGCAGAATAATTAATGCACCACTAGGGGAAAAAATCATCTTCCCCACCCCTTCCACCCATGGGACCAATCCAGAAACCAAACCTGAGCACAGAGGCCTGCAATCCCGACACCACACACGCCTCACAGGGTCTGCTGTAGTTAGAGAAGAGGAGCAGCAATTCATGCTAAGCGCAAGGCAGAAGGCAAGAGATATGCATTTATTTTAATTTCCCCAGATGTTTAATGCCCAGTTGTTTTCCACAGGTGCACAGCAGTGTGCCAGGCGGGAGCAGCAGCAATGAAGCACCAGGTTCTGCTTAGCAGGGCCTTGACAGCCGTGCCCGGTCAGGTAGCTGTCTCGAACATAGGGATAATGTCCCTTTGCAGGAAAAGAAAGGTTAATTAACCTCTTTGAAGAACCATAATTAATGCGACACGGAAGTCGGTTCTGTAAGTAAGACCTCAAGAAATTATTGGTTCCTGTAGTTGATACATGCAGTTTGCTTTGCAGATCTAGTTGAACAAAGCATTAAAATGTAATCCTGGATGAATTTTACAATGCTTCCCCCCTCCCATCCCCCGTGTAAACTTAATTTCATTTATAAGTTCAGCCTCAAGTCAGGAGTTCAATATTTAGTTCCTATATTTAATTATATTTTCTTTTCATCTTGGCCTTTTCCAGCTAAATGTTTAATCAGGGTATTCACTGTAATATAAAAATTACTAGAGTGAAAAGAATGAAGTAATAATATTCTCATCCTTACACATAATGTTGTAAGTTGAATTCCAGAAAGTTGATTAAAAGGGCCAATGATGCCACTGAATGAAGAAGCCACTAATAAGACCTCAAGGAGAAAGTGAGCTAAGTAGTGGTAAAAATTCACAGCCAGAATACGAAACCATAAGGTCTTTTAAAGACTATCAGAGACCCATTCTTCAATACGATGCAATGAAAGCAAAATATAAGTTTCTAAGGTCAATGTTTCCTGATTTCACCCACACAATACTGGTGACAAGAACCCCAGAGTGAAAAATGCAGTCCAGATTTCTCCAGCTGGCGCGTGGTTAGGAAGCGAGGGCGAGCAGTCCATGTCCCCGTGGTACCAGAGCCTTCACCAGGTCCATCGCTCCAGCAGCAGGTTAGCCACTGCAAGTCCTGGCTTGGTTATTCCAGTAACAACCCATGTGTCCTGACAAATTCCTCAGCACCCAAACCTTCCTCTTTCACGAGAGCAGGAGGAAGGGCTCGTGTTCGCTTTTGACAACATCTGCATGCTGTGCAAGGGCTAAGCGTTGATGCTACTGTCATCATTGTTATCCGTCCTTCACTTGGTCTGTGCCCACAATGAATCACTTCTTCTGTGTTTCTGCATGAGTATCCACAATAAAATTTGCCATGGACAAAACATTTCAGTTACAGTTCAGTTTCCACTGAAAACAGGCAGACTTACTCCAGAACCTGCTGCATAAAGGATTATGCATTTCCTTTCCAGAGTACTTCTTCCTGGCTCTGGCTCCATGTTATACACATTCTCTCCCCCAGTTGTGTAGAATTTGCAGTCCCTGTTTCCCACATCTCTTTTTCTTTGCTGTAGTCTCCAGTGAGGCCACTTTTTCCTGCAGAAATTATTCATTTTTAATGGGCACCATCAGTCTTCTGTTAGTGTCCTTGCTTACTGTGAGCAGACTGAACTTCTAACTGCTCTTTTTTCTGAATCATGTAAAGACATGCTGTTCATCAAACCCTATCTACAGAGGAAGTCTCCTTCTAAACTAGGCAGGAGGTAGCTGGCTTGTTTCATAAAGCATGAATTACTGCTGTTTTTTTCAGCTTTTTTTTTTTAGTTCACTGTCAATCTTTTGACATTTAAACTTGACGCAGCCACATAAATTGTCTGAAAATATGTAACATTTATCAGATTTTTTAGACAAGCCTCCTTTTTAGGAAACCCTGCAAAGTTTTTCTCATCCATCAACATCCTCCCATCCAGGGAGTGCATTGAGCACTGTCCAAATTTGGGAAACTTCAGGTGACAGTCACACACACTACTGAGGCTGCTCTGGATGTCAAGTCACCTTAACTTCCATTAATTTAAAAAAAAAAAAAAAAACAGACTAAAACCTGCAACTTAGGCACTGCCTATTCACTGCCTCTGCTCTGGAGATCTGAACCACCACTGTGTATTGGTATTTTGTTTTCCAGTTCAAAAAACACACTTTGTCCTGGGGCTCTGGCAAGCCTGGGCTGCGAGTGAGCTGTGACAGCCTCCAGTGTCCCCAGGCACCTACCCTGCACCCCTCTGCTAGGAGAGGGGCCAGGACAAGGCATGTGCCACATCTGCTGTCACTGATCTTGGGACAAAAAACACCAGAAAAATGTTCAGGGTGACTACAACAGCCCTGAAAACATTCAGCAGAGAGCGAGGAATTCCTCGCACTGTAAGCGAATCTGCCAGAGCTTGTCCATCGGAGCCCTGATACAGGGCAAAACATAAATAAACTTAGAAAATCCTCTCTTGCAAGGATTGAAGCCAGTTAAAATTAGTGTTTGAGAACAACTGGAGAGCACAGAGTGCTTGCTGAGCCCCACGCTGGAGTGCTGCTAATGCTTTGAAAATCAGTACAAAGATGAAGTGATCTGACTTTGCATTCAGAGCTTAGCTTCACAAAAGTGGAAATACACTTCTGCCAGGAAACTGAAATATGTTCAAGGACTGGGGTCCAAGAGAAAGCAGGTTTAAGACCTCTACTTTCATAACAAACGCTCCTTTGATTGCTCTAAAAAATAAATAATTGCCATATATGCATGCAAACGATATACAGACTTCTTGTAAAGATTTCCTCAAGTACACCAAGGAGAGAAAGCCTGAACGATGATTGTTGATCTAGCCCAGAGCTGTCTGCGTTTTGGGACAACATTGCTCTTCCTGTGATTATCCTATTTTGTTCAACATCAGCAATTCCCTCTATTTTCTTGAGGGAGAACCAAAAAGGTTCAAGGGAAAAGGCCGGGGGAAGAGAGGTACAAATAAAAGAAAAAACAAGCAGCCTGTAAGACCACATAGCAGCAGTACCTGCAAGTGACATGATGATGTGCTTCATCCCAGGAAAGTAAAAGCCACAAGTCCACTAAAATTCAGCTTCAACAGGCTTTGAAGCTTAATCCCAAAGGGGAAAATACCTAGCATGTATATTGCATGGAAGACAATGAAAGGAAGAGCCAAGTCAGAGACAAACCTGAGTATCAGCTGATGTTTCCTCCTCCATGTAGACATGGATTCTGGACAAAATCAACCACCTAAAATGAATTTTCCTATTCATTTTCACAAAGTAACTGGGAAGGTACAGGAGACACGTAACAGGACACTGAGCTTTTTCCTTCCAAAACAGCAGCTTGCATCCAGCCTGTATCAATGACAGACAAGCCTGCCACATCAGGCTTACCCGCTGGTCTGGATCAGCGTCCATACCAGCAAAAAGAAAGTCACTTCATAGAAAATTCAGCCCAAAATGAAGCTTAATTCCTTAGAAAAGCATAATGTGGTCAATGAAAAACAGCTAAAGTGCTGTTTCTGCTTGCCTGGGACTAATGCAAATCATGTCCCTTGACTAGAAGCAAGTACCTTATGCTTAGATGATGTTATAGCCCAAGACCTGGCATGGTTCCCAAAGAATCCATCCCACTTTCAAGAAATCACAATTATGCCATGTATTAGTGCAATTCTTTTAAGGTGGTAAGATCATTTACTCAGATTGTTCCAATATGAAACAAGTAAGTAAGGCAGCGAGAAGAGTCATAGAACAAGATGATTTTTTTCTACAGAAAAGACGGTTCTTATTTACTCAGAGTAATGCTCTGCTGAACATTAAAACTTTGTAAGATGCTTAAGACAATAATCTCTTATATATGTATGTACCAGCCAGCTGAGGGAGAAGGAAGATGACATTCCACTTTTGGTTTTGCTGATGTGTCTGCCTAACAAAAACCTCCTAGTGGAGACTGGGTTTTCAAAGTTTCTGTGTTATTTGTGAGGTTTTATTTTTAATTTTATTCTATGCAGTTCACTGAACAAACTAAAATACAGCAGCACTAAATCTGGTGTAATTCGGTACAACCAGTACAACTCTGTCTATACTAGAAAGCCAAAAAAAAAAAAAGAGGAACAAAATACACATCCCTTGGGCTGGCACTGACATGTTAACAAACACTGCCAGTATAAGCAGGATGTTATGGAAATATAATTCAGATGTCGATATGCATACGTGGATGCATGTATTGCCTATGTTTGCCCCATCCCAAAGAAATGGTCTTGGCCCAGCTGTTCTTATCTATTGGAAAAACTTTCACTTTTATCTCTCCAGGAACATAGCATTTCTACTCAACAACTCATGGCTTCGTAGCCCAGACCAGTGATTTACTATTGGGCTGAGAGCAACTCTCCTACTTGCCAGGTCCTCAAGTCTTTCATGTTTTATTTCGGTGCTTTTCAGGGCTGCAGGTCCCCTTGGGATTACTGAGCCAGAGAGGCTGTGCCTAGCAATGCCACTGATACTGAAGACGTACAACAGAAAAACTACATCAGTGCAGACATCTCCATGTCTGTCAGACACACGCACTTACTGAGCACCTTCCCGCCCCTGACAGGTGCCGGGTACGTCAGGCCAACATCCCCTTGGGTCTCATCCTGGTAACCCATGTCTGAGGGCAGCTCAGACAGACAAAACTTCTCCCAGACTTGCCAAGGACTGCGTCAGGTACAGAAGTTTCTCTGCAAACTAGATTTGTGAATATCCACACCAAGCAAGCTTCCTGGTGTGAACCAGGAGCAGGCCCTGTCCCCACAGCAGGGCGACGAGAAGCACAGACTGGCAGCAGTGGCTGTGAGGAACAGCATGCGAAAGCCAGCACCGACAGCCGCCTGACTCACACCACTCACCTCGGCCAGCACAGTCCTGACAAAAATATCACAGGACTGAAAAGAACGAGCAATCCTCAGTCATCTTGCAGACTGCTGGGAGCATGGGACAGGGTGATGCTAATTACTTGATTTCAAGAGCCCTTCAGAGTAACAGACGGGAGGGAGAAGGAGAGAGAGGGAGAGTCATTAAAGCTTAATAATTATTATTTTTAAATAGAAGCATATCTCTAGGATCGCTGGGGCACTGCTGGTCTGTGAAGCCCTGGCCCACCGACGACGCAGCAAGGGGAAACTGGCCTGCGGCCCACACCAAGGGAGACTGCCAGTCATCACAGAGCGCCGCTGGCACAGCTCCTGGAGACATAGATCAAGGAGAAAAATTAACTCAGGTTTACTAAACACTGTAGGATAAACAAGATTTCAGATAGGCACCAGCCAGAAATACTTAGCTTTTTTCTTAAAGGCATAGTCAACATCTAGGCAACAGTATCCGCATCTTAAAACAGCAATATCTCCCACACCTTTTCCTTATTATCTCTAAAAGAAAGATCCCAAGAGGTTGGTTTCCCCCCCAGTTTCAAGCACATGATCACAATGTCTCAGATGACACCAGAATGAAACAACAGGTAACAGCATATTACCAAAGGCAGGTGGTATCTGTTACAACCCAGCCGACACGAGCATCCCTTGCATCGGATAACCTTTCAGTCAAGGCACAAAACCTAACTCAGGCAAGCATGTTTCTAAAGTCAGGACCAAAACAGAAACCTACACAGACAGTTTGGAAAACAACAGGCCTCGACTTCACAAGTCACAAGGATTAACACATCTCCAAGTCGCACTGATGAAGAACACTTTCTGTTGATTTTATATGGTTGGTGCCTACTTATTTTGGCATTGCAAAATATCTGCAAAGTCTCTTGGACAGTTAAAAAATAATAATGAAAATAATAATGTAATGTAAAAAATATGCAAATATTTTTGCAAATAAATATGCAAATATTTAATGCAAAAAATAATGTAATGTGAAGGAAAAAGCATGAGGGCACACAGAGCACTTAACTCTCATGCATTCTTCAGAGAACAGGAGACAATCTCTTCTGAATATACAGCAAGAAACCCAACATTTGAAGAACAGCAGGGTAAACCTCAGCCTATAAGCACAACATTTCTATGCTTCATGAATATGTTATAAGAAAAGATACTCTGGCTCTTAAACTACACCTCAAAATCATCAGCAATGTCATTGCATTTCAACACAGTCAGGATTCTTCTGTTTGTGTGGGTGTCCCTTGCAGAAGACAGCAACACGAATGCCTTGATTTTTACACTTGGTCAATAGAAAATTCCTGCTGTCATTTACACTTGCTGTGACATACAATTCTTGCTGTGCCAGCCCAAAGTTTCTCCCTAACATGTTGTCGGCAAGTTAAAAAAATTGCATCTATCAGCTCAGAACAGGGCTTCCTCCAGTGCAGTGAGAGGAACTGCAAAAGATATCTTAGAGGTTTTTGCTAGCAGGTATCAGAGAAAGCAGCTGAAAACACAAGATCAATGAACACAACCGTATCAAAAAGCAGAAAGTAGTACTAAGTGACAACCCATCCACTTTGCTCCACAATCATATTTTGGGTTAGTACAAGGTCTGGCAATCTGTGCTTTGGAGGGGTGGTGCAGTGCGAGAGGCTGCCATCCAAGTAAGTCCCATTTAAAGCAAGACTAAACTCTGAAGGCAAGGAGGAAATAAATCATCTGAGTAACTGCGAGTTACAGCTAAATGCCAGCACGTTTCATGGGGTAAGACAGCCCAAGTATATACAAATGTAAAAGAGGATGAATTCTCCATGAGATGGAACAACAAGAGATAAAGGAGGCTCCAGGAAATTCTGATCTTGCTTCCAAAATGTCACACAGTCAGGTTGGGGCAAAATGGAGCCAACATTTCTTCATAGCCATGGAAGTAGGCAGTACGGCAAAGCCATGAGATAATGAAAACTCATGTCAGATAGGAATCATATAAACAGCAAAGAGTCTAATTATATAGCCTGTACTGACAAAAATCAGACCTACACGATTGATTTACCTAAAGCTAGTGAGTGAATGAATAAATGACTGAGAGGGAAAAGAAAAAAAGAACGAGCCGTGTGTCCCCCTACAGCAGTGGAATTAATACAGAAATACAAGAGTCCCCTGTGGGGAGTTTCCCCTCTGCACACGCTTTCCTGTTACCTTGCAGCAGCCATGTTTCAGCATAGAGCTGGGGGATAACGCAAGAGGGCTCTGTCCCACCTCACAGCCCAATTAACATTGGCAGTTCTGCAGACTGCAAATTCATTACAGGTGTTGGTCCGTAAATCCACCCACCTGCTTTCCTACAAATATCCAATAATATCCAGAGCAATAGACTGACATTTTATCATTCCCATAAACACTGTGTCAAAAAGAAAACATTTGCCTCATCAGCTTTGGCCAACCAGACATCTCACTTCCAGACCCCAAATTGAATCCAGGCTGCTACCTCTGTCAGAGCAAGCAGATCTATTTTCCATGTTGACAGAGACACAAAAATACGAACAGGCATAAGGAAGCAACAACACTTATTTTGAAAAGAAATGTGACAGAAGGTCAAAGATTGATCAGATCAGTAATGGAAACCTATCAACCCATATGGCAACTCCTACACTTCTGTTATTTGGCACAGCTTATCAGCAACACGATAACGGCTTTCTGCCATTAAGCAGCATCACTGTCTTTTCATGATAGGAAAAAGCTGACATCGAGGAGATCTTGCTGGGTGGCCCATGAGCAAGACACGGCTGAGGTAAAGAGATGTCCTCTGTGAACACCACAGCTCGGCAGCCATTTTACATTCCCACCTAGAGTGCAGACCAACGCTCCGCTGCCCTCAAACCTCTACTGTAACGCATACTTTACAAAACCCACATTCATTTTTTTCTTCCCACATTCTTCCTGAAAGAAGAACCTGACCCTGTATTGGTTGAGACAGGCAGTTATTATTATCTACAGGAAAAACAAAAGATACTCATCTCAGACGCAGCATAAACAACGGATGGGGAGAAGGGAAGCGGAGACCAAACTGCAGCATTGCCATGCAGTAAAGCACTTCCGAACACCAGAAGTCCTGGTGTTTGCCCCCATTTTAGAGTTAGGCAAAGCGAGAGGCCAGAACAGGGCACATCGCAGGGATACTGGCAGAACTAAAGGCCGAGCTCACCATCAGGTGGACCTGCAGGCAGCAGTTTACTTCACACAACGCTTCCACCATGTGGAGATCTGCACGTGAATGAATCGGCTTTCTTCACATGAAAGAGGGAAAGGAAAAATGTTTGGCATTCAGCAATTTCAGTTGCATGATGCTTGTGTGATTGCAGCCACAAGGGACAGAAAGAGGCACTGTGTACTTGGACACAGCCCAGCCTGGATGCAAGTTAATCGCTTCCTCCAAGGGGCCATGGAGGAGCAGGGCTGTCACAGGTGCTCACACCATACACTCCCTCACGGCAGCCACTGGGAACTGTGTGAGGATGAAGGAACTTCCAATGGCAGAGAACAGTGTGGGGGCTACCAGCCCAGCCACTTCCTCTGCCTGCCCTTCCCAACAGTGGGCTCCTTTCCTCAGAAAGAGAGGAGTGTATCCTGCTGGACAGCTGCTCAAATACCCAGAGATTCCAAAACAAGCTTCACAAATACAGAACTAGAAGGGCAAACATTGCAACCCTCCCCTTCCATGTTTTTTGTTGCCGTTACTTGGTTGGTTTGTGTGTGTATTTTTTTTCCCCTTTTTAGAAATAGTTTGAGGGTGGATTTTCAGGCAATGTTATTCTCATATATGCTGTGTAAAAGAAAGCAAGTCCACTTGCTGGAGGACACAAGAATGATGAAGTCTTATGGGAGAAGCTCCTGGTCTATTCTGTATTTGAGTAGAGCTGACACAATAAGAGTCTAATTCATGCTGAGAGCTCCCTGGGTGATATAAAAAACAGTCAATATTTAATCGCCTGTTGTGTTGTTGGTTTTTTTTTGTAATAAAAAAAATGTGCTATTTTCTCTACAAAATAACATGAACAAATAAGCAACAATTCAAGTTCATACTGACTTTTGTGCAGGAACAACTCACTAGGATATTATTCTGAAAGAAAAACAAAAAGTCATTGAGACAGACCCTTGTTAGCAGTTTCAGTTACTTCCACTTAAATGAACTAAAAAGAAAGAAAAGTTCTTGTTGAAATACAAGATAACTTCCTGATATTTTTGAGGTGATAGAAGAGGGAGGAGTTGGAAATCTGTTGTAAAACAGTAAGAAAACACAGGGAGGAGCAATATGTTAGTGTCAGGTAAGAATTCAAGCAACAAGTCTCCAGGGGAATACGGGTCTCCAGAAGTTCAATTGCTCAGTAAACGTCAGCTGCATGAAGAAAGCGTTCAAGATAAACAAAACATGCCAATGCTCACAGTCAAGTTCAGGAGTGGCTCCATCACTTCCTTATGCTTGAAAACAGCAGTAGGAAAGATGCACTCATTTCTGCGTTTCACCACCACTTCTCACTTGACAGCACAGAATCCCTTTTCATAGGAATCAATTTCAAACCTGGGACAAAATTAGACGTGCTACAGCAGCAAGGATTTTCTTCCTAAGTCCTTAACATTGCTTCCTGCCAGCACAGCTTGGCTGGCATAAAAGGAAGGATATGCTGCAATATAGTGGCATTTACTGCAGTTATCCGTTTGCCTTAAAAATACTGGCTTCTTCAAAACATCTTGGGTGGAGGAGGGAGGTGACAAATCATCACATCAAGGGGGTGATAAGGGGAGGATAGGAATTTCCATTACAAGCTACATGTTATGTAGTTCCACCCCCCAAAAAAAAATCCAGTGCTGAAAAGTGATGCTATAGTAGTACATGAGAAAAGAAAGATCATGATTTTTGTATCATATTACAAGAGCAACACTTGCATTGCTTTTGGACAGTTCAAATCCTAAACATGCATGGACACTATCAACTTTGAAGAAGTTAAGTCCTAAAGTCTTAACAAGTGGCCCTTGTATTTCAGCCCAGTTTGAGCAGAAGTTTGGATCAGAGCTTTCTTCTAACATTGGAACAGTTGTTAGCAAATATTTTCCCAAATCACAAGCACTTACTTCCCATCCCAACTACAGAAATGGACCAGAAAAAGGTATAAAGGAGTTTCCCAAATAGATTTTTGCAAGGGTAGATGCCCTATTAAAAAAACACACAGCTCTAAGGAGGCTTTGATTAAACAGTTTATTTGACTCAGGACTTAGCTCACCGTAATATACTTAAGGATGAGAGACACTGTCCTGTTCATCAAGAAACTACAATTAGAAAAGAGTCATGCAATTTATTTTACAGTGGCCAACAGCTGCTGTATGAATCTTTGCCCTACTTCAGACAGGTGAACAGCTACCATTGTTTTGCCAGATAAAGTAGTTTTTTAAAGAAGTTAACACTCGCTATTTTGGAAATACTATTTTGAGGATACAGATTATGTTACTGATAAAGTAGTTTATCCCTGAAAACTTGTTAAACCAATTTTTTAAATGCATTGAGCGCTACCACTGCACCACTTTCTTACATATCTTTGCTCTGTTTTTCTTTAGAAACTGCAACAATACAAGAATTTCAAGCTCCATCTCACTTTCAGTTTACACACGTGAGGAGCAAAAGAGCTGCTGTTAAGTTTCAAATTTTTAACTGAGTAATGCCAGGGCAAATGCCAGCTTGGTAGACAGTAAGCAGGGAATACAAAAGAAGTGCTTGCAAAATCCCTCTGCAGAGTTGGCATACCAAAGAAATGTCTCCAACAAAAAACAACAAAAAAGTAAATTAAGCTATGCTTAACTTGATTATATGTGCCAAAAAAGCATGGGTATTTCCTCCACCAAAAACATTAGGCATGCTGATAAACAGCAAGCAATTGCAAGTAGTCAAAAAACGCATCATAAATAGCAAGAGTGTTTTCCACTACTGAAAAACAACAGTGAAATGAGTTAGACTACAGGAACCCAGCTGGGAAGAGATTTTTACAGACATACATTCATGGATTTCTATGTTTACAATTTCAAACATGTACATATGAAAAGGTTAATTCTGGTTCTTTTTTTTTTTTTTTTTTCTTTGAAGGTCATGACGAAGGCAAAAATAAAGCCCTCTTTGATACTATCACTGCCTACATGGAGATGCTATTCAACAGTATGAAGCTGTCTGGAGAAAGGCTAAATTTTTTAAGGAAATCCCAAAGCTACGAACTTGTCTTCTGTGAACTCTTCACATAACAGATCTGTGTTTCACGTTTTTCAAGATAAAATCTTAAGACCAAAAGAACTCATCACTCTTTAAAGCTTGTAAGTGCTTGAATTCCTGTGTAAAATAATAAGCATTAATCACTTTTCTAAGTCAAAGCTAGAAAAACATATTTTAAGAGAATACATCTTGGTAGCCTTTGCAGATAAATGTGCTTGGGTTGGTACTTTGGTCTTTCCCCTTGCCCCAACACACTTACAAGCTTTACATCCCAGCAGCAATTTCAAATGAAATGTTTAAACCAGCTTTGTACTTGCTTTGTAATGTGTTCTAGCAAAATTGGAAAGTCACAATGTAATAACAAATAACGTGTCACGGTATAACCATGCTCATTAAAATTCTTCACGAAGTTTAAGCTTTTCCATAACAAAACCGCACACTTGTACTGGGTCAGACTGGGATGTTAACTTTCTCTACAGCAGCCCATACAGTGCTGTGCTCTGCACTCGTAGCTAAAACAGCAATGGTATCACACCAGTGCTGTGTCTGCTGCTGAGCAGTGCTGGCACAGCATCAGGACTCTCTCTAACCCTCCTAGGGGGTGGGCAAAAAAGTGAAAAAGAAACATCTCCAGGGCAGCTGACCTAAACCAACCAAAGGGATATTCCATACCATATGATGTCACACTCAGCAATAAAAGGTGGGAAAAGGAAGAAGAGGGGAGGGGTGGGCTCTCGTCGTGAAAACGTCTGTCCTCCTCCCGAACACCAGCTACGTGCGTTGAGGCCCTGCTTCAAGGACGTGGTCAAGCATCGCTCATTTGTGGGAAGTAGACAGTAATTTCTTTCCTCTGCACTTCCACATAGCCTTTACTTGTTTTGTTTTTTTTTCCCTTTCCCCCTCCCTTTTTCCCTTTCCCTTTTTTCCCTTTAGTTAAATTGTTTAATTAATAATAATCTTTCCTCAATAATTTTTTTCCCTTTAATTAAATTATCCTTATCTCAACCCGTGAGTTGTTCTTTCCTTCACTTCTTCCCCTCCTCTTCTAAGGAGGGGGAGTGAGAGAGCGGTTGTGGTGTTCAGCTGCCTAGCACAGTAAAACCACCGCAACGCTATGGAAAGTTTCCACCAGTTTCTGTTCTGAACACTGTCCACACACCATCTAACACACTTACTCCATCCCTTCTACACGGAGGGAAACTGAGGACCCGAAGGACAATTGCATGTCACCAAGAGGACTATGAAGAGCTGAACTATGAGACTGTTTTCCACTGTGTGGCAGTGGCCAAAAATAATTCCGCAATTCACCAAGACATCACCGTGAGAAGAGACGGCATGCAATTCCCCTGCAAGTAAGGGACTGTTATCTAACGTAATAGATGTTTTGAATTAGGCATTGCAAACATACTGCTGGGCTGTTTTTTAACCCACTTCCTCCCCCTTTCACCGTGGCCGATGGAAGTATATGCATGCATTTACATTCAGCACTGCCCCCATCACTGAACACCTCCAGCATGAGAAGCAGTGCCAGGTCATAAGCAGCAACAGGCTGGCAGGTCTGCTGAGGTCCCACCACATCGGGATCCCAAGGTGGTGGTCTGTGTTTCAGTTACCCATAGTCCAAAAACACAGGAGAGCAAAGCTGAGACCAGAAGGCATTCACAACCAGCCTGTTGGCACAAGGTCTGGGGCTCAGGGTTTCTTTCCTGGCTTACTGAAACCAGCACATCCCTACAGCCCTCCTCCTTCACCTCACCAGTCCTCAGGCAGCTTCATTTGGCCCATCACTGGGAACAGGGCTTCATCCAGCACCTTAAAATCTGCTCGCTCAGATTGCTCCCTGAGGTTCTGGCAATGTTTTTAGCTAATAAGCACTTGCCTGCTAAGCTGAAGATGGAATTATTTATAAAATGAATTATGTATCTAATACCTCGCCAGTCGAACTGGTTTTCGTTAACGTACGGAAGAGAGGCTGGATAACAGCTTAGCGTTTTTGCTGCAGCCAGCTCCGGCCTCCAGCTGCCATCAGAGTGTAGGAGGAGCCACGGAGCATCGACACCATGCCCCGGGGACAGCGTGGCACCTCCACCGAGACAGTGAAGACGAGGAAGTTTTACCAGATAAAAGAATAACGCCATTGCCACTATAATGGCTGCTTACATACCCTTGTGTTTTTTTTCCCACTCACCAGGGCTTTAAATAGAAATAAGAATCATGCCTGATGCAGAGGTGGGAAAAGAGGAAAGAAAGGGATGGAGAGAGGTGAGAGCTCAGGTTTTGTTTGCAGCAAGAAACCTTGTTTGTGATGGAAAAAAATTAGAGGAGCTACTTAACTGCTGTGTGCATTCAATTCAACACAGCAGACAAGGAGTCCTAACAATTCACTAGGCAATGCGAGTCCATAAATTACGTGTATGCCTTGAAGCGAGTGCTGAGCTTCTGACGCAGACAGAAAACATCTTTGAGTCTCAAGTTAAGGGCCTGAATTTTCCAGAGGTAAAGGGAAGTAAACATGCATATCAAAGTCAACTTTTCTTCTGTAAATCAGGCCTGTTCCCTTTTGTAACTAAAGAAGGATCAATATAATTAATAATATGAATAAATGCTCACATAAGTCCTGAAATAATAGCTCACAACAACAATGACGACATTAATGGAATTGTTTGGCATTTAAACAGGAACGGGCAGGACTTGGTTGTCATTTTCTTGTATTTAAGCCAAATAGCTGTAAGGGTGGCGTAGGAGGGCAGCATCTAAACCTAAAATACGTAAGTAAAATGGTATCAAAGTAGTAATTAACAACAAAGTAGCCTCAAGAATTATAATATCAGGCAATCATCACTAAGGTTTAACTACAAAATTTTGAGTTGTTTTATTTATTATGTTTGGGTGTTCTATTTCAGCTTTGGCCAACTATTTTGAAGGCATTTGAAACTACCCAAGGCTCCAGGATGTTGCTTAGGGTTCATTGTCAAATGAATTCATATAGGAAAGAAATGATTTTGTACCCATCTGTCAGCAACAATGGTAACCTTTAATATCCACAGTAAGACAATGAGAAAAAAATAAATTAAAATAACCCTCTCCAAACTGGACATGGCTTCTGAGGAGCAATGGTTAAAACACCAGAGCATGCAGCATCCGTACAAATGCCATGTTCTACCTACTGCCTCCAACACATTTTCTGTGTCTGCTGTGCAGGTCTCAGCTCACCACAGACAGATCCTCTGCCCACATGGAGCCAATTATGAGTTTAGTCACCAAGAAATTACACCAAGCACCATTTACCCTGTAACTTTCTGCTGGGGTGGACGATTCATCTTCTCTTTCAACTTGGACGGAGGCAGTTTTGAAAATTGCCAGTAATTACTGGGATCTTTCCACTGTGCTTCCTTAGGTCAAGAAATTTGTTGTATCTTGGAGACAAAACTTTGTAAGTAACCTACATTTTACACACACGTGTATATACTATACACGCACAAATGTATATATCATATATGCTGCAGTAATATTTTGGAAAAGATTTTCAGAGGTGGATTTCAGGCCTCAATTCAAGTCAAACAACTGGGGCATATGAAAAAACCTCCACCTGCATTCTTCTGAGACTTCAACTGCATTGGAAAAAAGAAAACTCCAGTCAACTTTCCCTAATAAACACCTTGTTGTAAAATACAATCATATACGTGCTTTTCTGTGTAAACATAGTACAGGCATACAACAGGCACCCAAAGTAACAGCTAGATTTTGCTATATCATAACATCCAGTAGAGGATTTAGGGATCCCATCATTGGCTGTGACTACTGTATCACTACACAGGAAGGATAGTATAGTACAGCATATATAGTATAGTATACAGTGTTCAAGGGGAAAATGTTTATTAGAGTTTCACTGCATCACTGGCCCAACGCACCACGACCAGAACAGAAAAACCAGTGAGGGCTACTTCAGAGAGTGCTGGTGCTGTCCCACCAGCAGAGAGGAGCAGCTCTGCCAGCGCTTAAGGTGCCCAGGCTTCCTCCTTGGCCTCCAGCAGCCAGGTTGGCACCAGAGGTCTTGCTGCCTACAGGGCAAGAGGCACAGACGGGTCCTTTGGGATGCCTCCTGTAAAAGCAGACTCAATTTCTACACACCCTTTTATGAAGTGAAAGCTCTTGCCCAGCAGTCCTTTTGCAGACACCCAGCACCAGGCTCTCCTAGGCTGATGCAGGCAAGTCCCAACATTTGCAAAATCCACTGCCTCTCCACACGTTTCCCACAAAGGTTTTCACTTAGAACAGGACCTGAGGCACTGCAGAAGCGAGGCACCATGGGAGGCCACCAAAACACAACTTCTGCTAGCCTACCACCCCAGAAGCCCAAGGGCCCTTCTTAGGATTATTATTAAAACAAGCATGGGAGCATAACTAATGCTCTTTAAAATATATATATATATATATATATCCTGTGCCATTTAAACCTAGGGCGATTGGTAAAGGCCAGATCACTGCATCAGGAAAATTACTGAAGAGGCAGCGCTTTTAACATCTAT
This sequence comes from Cygnus olor, assembly GCF_009769625.2. Taxonomy (NCBI): domain Eukaryota; kingdom Metazoa; phylum Chordata; class Aves; order Anseriformes; family Anatidae; genus Cygnus; species Cygnus olor. The sequence continues at coordinate 1,496,630 of NC_049174.1, read as the reverse complement.
GCACCTGTCGAACTCCCATGACAGGTCAAGTCTTGTCTGTGCATGTACAGAGTTAAGAGGTTGGGATGACTAAGTAAGAACACAGGACAGAAAGAGGAATGGTGCTAAACTGCCTTTGATATCTTTAAAATGATGCCTTTGAAATTGCCTTTGATATCTTTAATAACCATGTCAGCATTGCTCATTCTGAAAAGAAGCAACAGAAATGTAAAACACCTGGTTTGGCCAGATGCCTGCTCTGCAGGGCACTTGACCCCGGGACTTCCTGAGCTCCCTGTTGCACCGGATCCCCAGCAGCAGCCTGGATGAACAAAGGCCAGCCGAACAGCACTGACATGTGGCAGCGGGGTTACAAACAACTTCCTCTGCTGAGACACCTCCTGCTGTAATTACAGCTGAGGAGAGCAGCATGGGCAGGAGGGCCATGCTGCGTCCTGCAGCATGGCCTCAGGCACTCCAGCGCTTTGTTCACCACCAGCTACCCCTCTGCATCCACTGCCTGCACCAGATCAACCCCACTCCTCTGCCTTTTCCCTTAAGTAATGCGTGAAGCCTCTTTAGCACAAGGTTGAGCAAAGAGGAAAAAAAATGCAGAAGTGCAGCAAAACACTGGTGTACCTACAGACTTCTTGTTCATCCTTCAAAACCCAAACTAGCAGAGCTTCCAGACACAACAGCCAGGCAGCTTACCAACAGCGAGTACCAAACGAGCAGTGTCAAACCAAATAAACCAGGCAACTTTGATGCCAGCAGCAGGCCCTGGCCATGCTTCTGGTCAGCAGGCCTCCACCTCTCATCACGACTCGACGCCTCTTCGGCCGCGTCACCTCCACCCATACGTGCTGGACCCTGCTTGGGACAGCGCCCAGCTCCCAAACTGAAAACAACGTGCTTGTAGTAGCTGCACTTGGCTTTGGCCCAGAAAGACTTTCTGCTACGCTTGGAACATGAACAAACATGCTCCAACTGGGTTGTCTTCTCTCTAGTGCACAAGCACAGCCCTTCCCCAACTCCATCAGCGACACCTGCAGAACACTCAAGGCTTGCAGCAGCACTGTCAAGAGTGCAATGCGAAGGCACTGGACTTCATAGATAGCAGAGAAAAAAATCTGCTTTTTCCCCACTTGCAATGGCTGATGAAAAACAAGTCAGTCCAAACTTCTGGGCAACTCAGCGCTGTCCGAAAGGCTCGCCCAGCTTCCAGAAGGGCACCATCCCCAGCATGGCCAGCAGCATAGCAAAGCGGTGCAAGCACAGGCAGACACGCTCACCACCACACACCAACAGCGACGCAACGAGCTCCATGAAGCAACTCTGACCTGGTAGGGCAGGGGGAAACAAAAGTAAAATACCTTTAAAAAGATACGGAAGAGACGTTTCTTTCTGCCACGCAGCTGCGGTGAGCCTGATGGGCATAGGGCAGAAGAGCTTGCTCTGCCCAGCGAGGGGGAGCAGCCCACACAGGCACAAAACAGAAGAGGACTCGCTGGGCACCGTGACTGCAGTTGAACTTGTGGCCCCCAAAAAGCCAGAAGGGCCAGCCCTTGATGGAGCCAGCAGGAACCCCTCACCCAGGTAAGAGCAGTGTGCAGGCATGCAGGCTGCCAGGAAAAATTAAAATACACTTGTACCTACAACTTAGCTGAATTTTATCTTTTAAAGAGCCACTGGATAGGATTATTTTTTTCCCTCATTTACTTTATCTCTGTTTCTCCTGGAAATGCACCCACAAGCATGCTTCACTATAAATAATAATCGGGCAGTATTATTGTTATTTAATGAGCCCTAATGAATCCAGGTAAGAGACTTCCATGGATAGTATCTCCCTCACTTATGCAGAGTTCACCAGGCAATTCCTAGTTACAGTCAGTAACTTTCATTGTTCCCCACACTGAAAAAAAAACAGCAGTTGCCAAATTTATTTGGGGGGAAGGAGACGGAAGCAGCTTTAATTATATAAATTAAGTTAAACTGTAGCATGGAACAGATTGACCTCCCGGACCTTCAATTACATATAACTAACACTGCCAAGTTTAGATCTGGATCTCTTCCAGTTTTTCTTGTGAAAATTGTGATTTTCTCTCATGCTATTACAACCCCTTTTCTTAATATAGTGATATAATCAGAGCTCTGCGCTTGTGCACAAGTGTAGTCTACTCTGTTCAAGCAAGTTCTTTGGATATAATTGAGGCTTGGAGGGTGGGTGCAGCTAATTTGTTTTGATAACGTTTCCTGTTTATAACAATCCTACATTTTGCTGCATAAGGGAATGAGATCATCTTTAAGGCATGGAAGGGGGGAAGTAGGATGTTTACAGCATCCAATTTATTTTACCTGAGCTTACAGACCCCATCACTTTGCAAAACTTCAATAACCAAACCGAACTCAGGTTGCCCATGGAAAACACTGATTCAGTCTTCAGGCCACCTATTGCTGAGCTGTCTCTGCCTGGAGGAAAGTAATCACCCATTTTTCAAACCCCATATCATAAGCATCCTCTGAGCAAGGAAAAGAGAGAGCTGAGAAGTTTCATGAGAGAAAACACATGGTCTGAACACATTTGAAACTTCTGTTATGGACTTCGGTGGCTGACTTCTATTCTCCATCCAGAAGACAAAGGACAGACTCTACCTGGCAATCTGAGGCATGCCATCAGAATTTCCTTAGATAGAAGATGTGATCTGACAACACTTAAGAAGAGCGAAGAGATAAGGACACAACAAAAGAACTTAGCACTTGAATTCAGGACATTCATGAATTTTCCTGAATTGGTATTTTCCAGACAAAAAGCCTGAACTCATGCAGCTTGATTTGAGAATCCCATCTGACAGGCTGAAGAGGAAAACAGAGGAAACAGTAAAAATGGTTTTCAATTCAACTAGAACTATAACGGGAAAAAAAGCAGAGTATATCTCACTTACCAACTGCATGTCAAATTCAGGCCACTGCTTCTACTGCCACACATTAGCCCACACCATATTATTCAGTCCTTTCATTATTAATAATGCACAGCAAAAGAAGTGACAGCACTAATCTACATCTGACTAACATACTTTAAAATATGAGATAGGGAAAGTGCGTCTCAGTGTGAGCTTGCTGAAGCAGCGATCAGCATTTTAACAGAAATGCGGCTACGCTGCCTCACCTTTGGGATGGGATGTCCTGGTTGCTGTGCATGTGGTTTGCTCACCTTCATAAAGAAAGCTACTAACATTTATCCAAAAAAAGAGGGAGGGAGGGAAGAATTGGATGCATTGGCTAGGGAAATAGGGTCCCAACCCACTCCTGACCAACACGTTCCACCAAGTCAGATGCCCACCTTCGCCAGGATGTAGAGAACGCTAAAAAATCTTCCCATTGCAACAGTTTAGGGAAGAAACAAAGAGGTTATACCAACATGCACAGATGCAACAAGATGTAGAGAGACAGATCAGATAAGAGTTTATTTAAGATGCTGTATTATTGTCTTCCAACTCAGAAATTCAATATAACCTTCAAAAGAAGGCAAGCTTAAGCTTCTGTATATACTTGATATGTGAGAACTTGCTCACCGTGTTGTTCTCTGTAGATTTCCAGCCTCTGTTTCTGTTCTATTTTCTGTTGTACTTGTTCTGGTGTCACTCCAGCTGTATTTTGACATATGGTTTAGTGTCATATTGAACTATGCATGTTAAAAACAACTTCAAAAGCTTTCCATTCCCAGCAACACAATGTTACACTTCTGTACCTCCCAAACTGGACCTGTTTGGAAAAATGTTAGCCCCAGCGTGGCAGGATTTCAGGGAGGTACACATGCTGTTCACAAAACTCTTTAATTCTTAAAGCATTAACTCAGTTACTCATATTGACATGCTATATTTTATTTTTGCACATAGTACTACTAAAGGTGAAATTATTCTTGATCAGTAAATACACAAACCCACTGAAGGCCTTCTGCCTCCCGTATCTTTCAAAACTACCTTGCTGACACTCTCTGAATATACAGCTCATCATTTATGTAATGCAGAGGTAAATCAACATGAATTTTCACTGTTCCTGTTGAACCCTGAGCTTCTCTTTCTCCACTACAAGGTATCAGCATCACACGGCAAATGTTCCCCATGCATACACTCACATTGACATCACCTGAATATCATGAGATTAAAACACAGTTAATTGCATGTTTAAGACCAGATCATTTGTTTTCTTTTAAAAAGCATCCTGCTTTTATTTTAAAAGGTGACTATATACTTAGTAAGTAAGCACAGGAGGTGTGTCCTCTAGCTTAAGGGAAGAAAATAAAATAGTTGCACTTCTCTAAAGGCCCCAAGAGTTTTCAGCAGAGTTGTAACTCCAAGCAAGTGATGAGTTACAGAGATGGGCCTAAAACACCACTGATCCGAACACCGAAAGCTTTGGGATGTTCCAAAATTTCCTCCAAGCCCATTATTGCCAGAGGGCTGCGAAGATCTGCCCACCTGGTGTTCCCTTGTATCTGCTGACTCTGAGACTCATTTTCATCACCATTTTCTCACACATGGCAGTTTCCAAGCCAAAACTTAGCTCCCAGCCATGCTCCCATACAGTAGCTTCATGCCTGCTGCTGTCACAAAAAGGGAAGCAGAGACTTGCTGATGTGACCTGCAAAAGGGGCTGACATCAGAGAACGCTTCAAGAACTAGACCCTTCTTCCCATGCATTTCTGCTCCCCACCTTCACCTGGCATCGCCTTCACCACGGCTGGTACACACAGGAATCTAGGAGCCCCAAGTCAGCTACCCAAACCACAAACTCATTTACCTTGATCGTGATGTCTTTATTCACCTATACAAAAAGGAAGCTGCAAGGCCACAAGGTAGATTTGTGATTCAGCCTGCTTCCTTGCAGCGCACTGCTGCTCTGCCTTCTCTAGGTCTGCGTTAGCCTGTACCTGCCCACCTGGACAAACGGGCAACTGTCACCTCATCAAGAGAGTTGCTTTGTACATCCAGGCCAGAAAGCCAACCAGTGTGGCAAGCTACCACCTAACTTAGGTCACTCCAAGCTGAACAAAGGCAACCACAAACCTCCAGCATATTGCATTACCAAAGTTTGTCACAGCAAATGAGGTAATGCTAGTACACAAGGAATAACCACGTAGATCTGATTTCATGGACCAATGGTTTTTAGACACTAGAAATGATGGCAGAAAAAAATATGCACATAAAATTGTCTGTCACAATGCAGAATACTGCTATCATGGAATTTCGCTGCTGTTAACTGCAGAAAATTGATATACATTTTACATGTAATAGAAGACAACAGAGATTCATTTAAATTTGCAGTTAATATCACGAACAATGAGACATCCAGAAATTACATTTTCACTAGCTAAAAATTCAGTAAAAACTCTTTAGCGTATAAACTAATACAGTTAACAAATAACTACTTGGCATCACGTTCTTCCCTTTCTTACAGTGTTAAGACACAAATAAATTCATCCTCAAATAATCAGAGCAGGTTCTTGAAGTTACAAACCTGATAGGGAGGAAGAGATATCTCAACTTGGTCACATTAACAACAAACTAAACTAAAGCTTATCATCATACACAAAAAGGAACAATCCCCAGCACTTAACCAGGTGCACAGAAGAGAAAGGGCAGTACGTGTCAGTTCTGCTTCTGTCTTCTTTAACCTCAGGAATGACTGGCATTTATTTGTGACCACTGACAGATATACTGATACCAGAATTAAATTATTCACAGGGGTTAAAAAGTAACAGGTCCAGATAGTTACACACATGGCTAGGTGCAAAAAGGCAACTGTTTAACAGCTGAAAACACCATAAAAGCTGTTAGGACAAACAGCAAGTAATACCAAACCAAGGCACTACAAAAATAATTACTCAAACTAACAATGCTGCCATCCCAGAAAACAATTAGAAGAGAAATAACAACAACACCATTAAACTTGTATTTCACACAACATTTACCAAAATAACAGCCTTTCCTCATGTCCTCCCGAGCGCTCCATCATCCAATGCATCACGTCCCCAGGAGGATAATAAATGCACCCAAATTCATCACTTTAATGCAAGAGATGTCAGAGAGAATTTCTAAGCCATCTGATACACCCCCTCCATCTTCCATTCCATTCCCTCCAGCAACACATACTCGGGTTGCAGGCTGCTTCAGCAGCCACAACTCAGACAGACTGAGCCACAACAGGGAGATAGCGTTCAGGCCTTCTTTTCCCCTCCTGGCAGGTGAAAATGCCAGTGCCCTGACCCTGCAGCAGCCATTTGGCACAGTGACACCTTGGTTAGAGCCACAGCACAAACAACCAGCGGGCAGGCACCACACGCTACCAAACCACTTTCTTCCCAACTCATTTATGTATCATTTCAATAACTGCAACATTTTAACCTCTAAATATAAGGAGAAAGGCTGAAAATAACAAATTACCTTCCAAAAACCTGCATATAACCCAGGAACTCTTAGAACATCAGTGCCAATTATTCCCCAGTAACTCCATCGGGTGCTCCATAAACTGTGCAGCTCCTGCCAATGTACACGAAAGAAACGCAGACACGAACATCTCTCGAGCATCCAAGGGGGAAATGCTACAGCCGCTCACGGGAACGGCCACACAGCCATACATTTTGGTGGAGCCAACCTTTTATGGCCACACATCTAAAAAGATAGCTCCTGAATGGCAATAATATTTATTATTGTTATTGAACACTGAGGTAAACCCAGAAAGCTGTGTTTGGGGGAAAAATGCCAGAAAGGTTTCGCACTGGGTATTCTATGAAAGGCTAATTGCAAGAACTAAGTGACGTTCAAAGAAACTGGTTAACGATTGCAGAAGAGAGATTTCTATTTATCCCACAAACAAACAAACGTATTTCATGTCAGTGCTGCAGGGCTGCTGTCTCTGCCAGCAGAAGACAAATGCATTTCTCATGCTAGTCTGAGCCTGTGCGTGGTGCACAAACATCCCACGGAGCAGCAGCGCGCATGCAGGCAGTTCGCACAGGACCCGGTGAACAGATGGCCCCATGCGGCCCCACCTTCACACCTGAAAGGAAAGCGGCAATGAATGAAGATCAATACTCCCTACACTTTGTTTCTGCAAACAAAGGAGCCTCTGCATACCTGGCATCTCAGAAATCCCAGTCAGCACCAGACCAGCACACATTAAGGCGCTAATTACTCAGAGGAGTAATTTAGAATCCAGCAGTGCTCCAGTGTCCAGTCTTCCCAGGACTGTGACCTGCACCAAAACTGGTATCACCCTCCACCCTACCCTATATTTTCCTTTCTTTTTTTAAACACAAACTTGATCTCCATTGGTAGAGAGTAATAACACACTTATATATTGGAGACTTGCTCCCGTGTTCACTGAAACACTTCATTTACCTGGTTGTGAGAGAAGGCAGAGCGCTATCGTGGTGCTGCCACTCAAAGAAAGATGCCTGTAAACAACATTGGGTTCATGTGCCGATGCTGGTTTAGGTTGGTTTTCAAGATTTGGAGAAGCACCTGTGGGGCACAGCCTGAGGGGACAGGCTGCTGGCAAGGGACCACGCTGCTCCGCAAGGTACGCTTTGGCACATTTTCTTTGCTGGCTGTTGGGTTCACGACCGGGCTGATGCTTTCCATACAAGTGCCCAAAGGTTGCAAGAGATACTGTACCAGCTACAACACTGCCTGCCTTTTCACAAAGTCTTCAGGGGAAAACCAATCAAATCTTAACAGTACTGGACATAACATGCTGTGATTTAAAGGAGAGGGAAGACACGTGCCAGAAATAAATCAGATGGGACCCAAAAGGTGAAATTACATGGCTGTAAGGCATCTTGCTAGGGCGGTCTAAGTATGGAGGAGAGAAATCAGCGGGTCACTGGGTGTAACACTGTGATGTATCACCACATCCGTTCTCCACTGAGCCTTAAAAAAGAAGTGGCTAGAGACTGTATTCATTTATATAAAAAATGCAAAAAGGAAGACTTTGTAAGCATAGGTTAGAGCAGACTTTCCTTATTTTGGTACAAGAAACTTTACTTTACTTCCTTGGTGGTGCCAAAGCATCATTCAGTTCTGGGCGCCCCTTTGGCAGCCAGCGGTTTGGCCAGCAGCACAAACCTGAATGGTTTTCGGCAGCCTCTTTTAGAGATCCCCCGTATTTAATACACTGTTCACAGAAAGCCCCACCATGACATAACAAAAACCTCTTGCCTATCACTACTTCAGCTTTCCAAAAGTATTTTGATGTACAGTCCACACAGTCCCACAAGAGATGTGTAGAATAAAGAATGACATCAAAAATAATTTCTTAGTAGTGTAAATACTATACAAGCACATTTGTCTTTAATCTATTTTTTTTAATACTATTGTCCCTTTTTTTTTTTCATTACAGTGTTCAGGGGTTGTTTTTTCATTTGTATCTGCACTCTGCACCTGTGTATTGAACACATTCCTGAACATTCAACAATGCATCTTACCTTTAAGGTCAGGATGTGGTTTTATTGCTGGTTTTTTTTTGAAGCTGTTTTTTCCTTTTAATCTACTTTTTTAAGGTGTGCGGAAGCTACATGGAGCCACACACCAAAAGAAATTCTTTTTAATAAAAATTGAACATCTTTTAGAAACCCAACTACAGCTACTAAAGCAGGTGCCTTCTAATAGCATGACAGAGCTCTCCACATGCATATGTTAGTATCACATAATTCAAAACCAGACAGAATAGAAAATACGAAGCACAGTCTTTTAGGGCCCTGTGACAGACAGTGGCATTCAAAGAGGAATTCTTGACAAACAATTTTAACAAGGGAACACAGGAAACTGTCTCGAAGGTTCAATGTTCACAGGGTGCTTTGTGTAAAACCCATGCGCACACACACAGAGCATTCTTTAGTTAACAATACCTGGGTTTGCCTCGCCAGGCCTCCCACCAGATGCTAGCACCCAGAACACCCTATCAAGCTGTTCCCCGTGGTCGCAGCAGCTCATCCACAGGCCACCTGCACTGGGCTCCTCTCTTTGCACAAACCCTGCAAGGCAGCAGACTTGCCGACAGAGCAACTCAAGCAGTATCACAGCTGGCAGAATGAGCAGCATACAATAATTTCAAAAGACAAGAAGAAAGCAGAACTACATTTCAAAAAGAATGAACAGATGAAAATAATTATCAGACAATTTCAGAGACAGACTTTGGGTGGCTTAAGAGGAGGCGTGACAGAGTTCAGGAAGAGAAAACCAGAGGCAGCCAAAGGGTCTCAGCTATTCTGGGAGAATTCTGGGAGCGCGATGTCACGCGGGATCAAGAGGCAGAATTTAATAACTGCTTGGAGCCAGGCTGAGGTGGGAAAGAGGGCGCTACAATTTTGTGAAAGATGCAAGCTTTGGAAGCAGACATACAGTAGCTCTGAGTGGTGCATGCTGGGCAGCACAGCAGCGCATCATTTCTGCTCTCCGCTTTGGTCCCTGAGAGGTTGTCCTGGGTTGGGACAAGCAACTGCAGCGTCTCTGTTCAGAAACCACTGGAATAAACCAGAGATCAGCCGGCTCAGGTGTTTTCAGGAACACACCCATAGAGCTGCCAGACCCAGACACCTTGCTACAGTAAAAGTAAGGTTTACAATGTGGCTTCAGAGCATGGACTTCAAAGAAAGAACTGGCACCAGCCACAGAGAACGCCTGCCTTATCACAAAGGCTTTGCCTACCACAAAAAAACCTGTCCCAGGTATTGAAGGTATGAGGAAACCACGTTCCCTGCTGTTACTCTTGCAAAATCCTCATCTACTTTGTCCACTTGCTTTTAAGATAGGACATAATTCATTTTCCCTTCAAGCAATTAAGAGTGTGTGTTCTGTAATCATGAGAAACAGTTAAATGTACTCACACATCTGCTGTATCGATTTTATCTGCTCTTAACTCTCTTAAATCACTATTCCTTTCTGCTGGAATTTATTATAAAAGTAAAAAGATGCCAAATATAACAAACTTTTAAAATCTATACAAGTAGCAGAAACTCTGGTGTGTCCTGTTGCAGCCGGAAGAATAAACTATTCAAATTTACAAATATTTAAAAAATATTAAGATGCTAACCCGTGCATCTAGAAGCAAAAAAAGCCTTTTTCAAGCAAGAATTGTGTCACCCTCCTAACATTAAGATTTGCACTCGCTCATCCCTCTGCTTCATCAATACAACCAAAATGTTCTAAATAGACAGCTTTTCTAGCTGTTAAAAATAAAACTTCTAATCAGAAAACATCAGTTTATCTCTCCCCCTTCCATTCATTCATCTGTCTTTGTAACATGCTGGAAATATCTGTACTGGCATCCAAGAAAGGAACTGGAGTGTACCATGTAAGGACTAAAAATGCTTCTGAATAGAGGAGTCAGTATCTTAAAGTCACTGCTACCTTGTAACACTGGGTAGATTCAGACACTGTTACATTCCTTACATATTTACAAGGATACTACTAGAGCATATTTATTTTCTCCTCAGTTTTACAGCTTTCATTAAACTAGACAAAGGATTTTTGCCCCATTGCATGCCGAAACTGGAATTGCTTGCCTTGGCAACAAAATCCTGTAATTTCTACTCATGCCAAAAGCATCTTCATATATCACTAACTTTGCCACAGCTATGTCAGAGCTTGAGCAGAAAGCTGTATTGCTGGTACAAAGCAGAACATGCTCTGAGGGTCTGCAAAGAAAACAGCCATAGAAAGCAACTGGTGAAGAGAAAGAGGATCCTTGCATCAGCTTCCTGTATTAAAAACGGCAGGAAAATCACCCAGGTGCCAGCCTCTCACCACACTTGTATGAGGAACAAGCCAAGCACTTGCTGTTCCTCATTATTCCCCTTGAGGTTAGCAGAAGTCCAGGGCCTTCACAGGGTTGTTACTGCTGGTGTCGTGAACGCAACATAAAGTTTCAAAAAAGAGCGCACAAGGTCCCATTTCCCTGCACAGAGCAGAAAATCAGCAGCAGAGACTTCACTCCTCAGAAATCCTTACTTCCACTGTCCCAGAAACAAATGTGAACAAGAAATGTTATGACTTCCCAACATCACACTCTCAACTCCTCCTCCACTATTAAAAAGGCTAGACGCCATTGAATGCAGGGAAGTTCAAACGTCACTGAAATTTGGGGGACCAGGATGCAGCCCCCTGTACTTATGGCTTTAAAACACCAGCCAACTATAGCAAACGATATTGTAGTTTCAAAACCTGAAATGATGCCAGTCTTCCAGTCACTCTGAACCTTTGCAAGAAGAAAAAATAAAGATACAGGTCCTTCATCATGATGAACATTTGTTTCCATGCTTTTTTTGTGGTTCTGTTGGTTTGTTTTTTTTAATTACCTTAACATCCTCTAGATGCTTATAAATCTGCTGTTCAACAATTTGCTTTGTATACTTCACAATGTTGGCATCAAATTGACTAACTCTCTGGCTCCTCACTTCCCCCTTATAAAAAGACAAAGTTTGTCTGTCTCCAGTCCTGTATTTTTCCCATCATTCACAGACTCAAAATAATCTTTTCTAAAATTTCACACTGCTATGCCTATTTTTTCATTCTTTTCTGACTGCATGCATCCATTTGCACACCTTCCACATCACATAGCAGACCTATAATATAAGTTGAAAATGATGACAAATGATATCTAATACACCTATAAAATCCTTTCCATTTTGCTTTAAAAGAGAGAGAGAATAGATGAGATATGGGGTGTTTTAAGGCAAAAAGGAACAGGGAGAAGTCTGCGAGTGGTGTTGGGAGGCACCGGAGCCAGGTGAGCGGCCAGCTCAAGGTGGGCAGGAGGGGCAGTGGGAAGTGGGAGTATCAGCCTGCAGCCGCCAGGTACACGCTGGGGTTAATGGCAGGAGGTGCCAGCTGAGCGCTGTTTCCCAAATTTGGAAGAAAGAACAACAAAAAAAGTTGTTTTTCCATCATTTATGAAGCATTGCCTCTCTCTGTACCAAGTGCAGGAGCCGTATGGTTGAGGCAGAGGAGTTGGCTTTTGGGGAATGGAGCTTAGCTGAATCATCATCTTGAGATCCTGCAGGATCTCCATTCTCCTCCCATTCCCCGCTCCCAGACCCCACAATTAGTTCACCATCAGAGAGTGTTAAGGACGTCCCGTTACACTTGATAAATGAGGGTGAGTATGGGGAAACCATTTGTCTCGGTAGATGGTGGAGGCAGGTAAAACACTTTGCTACCCAAAGCAAGCAATCCTCACATAAAACCTCAGAGAGCAGACAAAATCTCTGAAGTCTCCTAAGCTCTACAATGTTTTTAATAAAACATTTATTTTAAAAGTAGGCATTAATAGGCAGTACATGTTCAGCCACAGCAAGGCAGAAAGCAGCATAAAATAATCCCCAATTTTAGCCAATAATAAACCAACAAAATGATGGTTGGTGTCACTCAGAAATGCAAAGCCAATTTCGCACTTCCAAGCATCAGGTATTCAGGGAAATCACAAGATTTATTTGGAGCATGGAGGGTGAGTGGTGTGGAGATCGAATGCTTTTCTCTCTGAAGATGTACTGAATCTCCTTCATTTTCCCCTTCAGGGGCTATCTTTCAAACTATTAAAAAAAAATCACAAGAAAACAGAAAGCCTGTATGATGTCTATGTGAAAGCACATGGGCATGATTTCTAATTACCTCATTGATTCCTAGATTCCCAGGCAGTCATAAGGGATTGATCTGACCAAAATCTCTGCAGCAACCCGCCTTTATATCTCTAATACTCAGCAATCCTCCGAGGGCTTGCCCCCAGCTTCTCGGTGAAAGTGGTGGAAAGCCCCACAAGGCAGCGGCACAGCTCGAGGCTGCCAACATGCCAGTGCCATGATGGAACCGACCTGTGCGAGGAGCCCGGTCCCGCAGGGGAGATGCTGCTCCTTCAGCATCAGCTCTGAAGGAAAGCCTGTGGGAACACGCTGGGTCTCAGACAAACCAAACATTTTCAGCCTGTAGCACTCCAGAGAAGCAGACAGCTCTGTGCAGCGCTTCCTGTGTAAGCAACACAGTTAATTAACTCTGTGTTGATTAATGGGGCGCTCTCACATCAAGAATTTATTGTGTCTGTTATTATATACAAGGTCATAATTGCCAAACAGCCGCAGCTAAATACCATTCCTTGCCGTCTACTCCTTAAGCATCATAATGTAAAATTAATTGGTACTTGTTTGCTAATGAATATGAAATATTTTAAGTTATGCACCATAAAACTTACCACTGGTATGTTCATTTCTAAACACCCATGAATGAACTAAACTACTTTAATACCTTGGGAAGAGCCTCCTCTCTTGGACCCTTGTGTGATGGGTGGTTCGTTGCTCTTTGTAGCAGGGCTTTTCTGTGCTCAGATGTTTACCAAAAGAGCTGTTCTAGAATAATTAGCCAGTAGTTATTCCACTTCCACAGTGCATTAAGACTGACTTGCAAAAGATGCTTTCATGCAAGACTATGAGCACCCACACCAAAATATCTATCCAAAACAGTTATTTTGGGGCAACTGTTTCAGTAAATTTCCAAGCACAACTGAGATCAGCTCACAACAAATGATCGAACTTGGCCTGGGGGTAGCAGGGAAGATCAAAAAGACACTTGAACCCCTTTGTCCCTTGTGGATCCTTACCTCCAGGGTTAGCCTCTGTGCACAGAAAGGGCTTGCAGCATAACAAAGTGAATCCCCGGGGTGAAAGAAAAACATCCCAACTCTGGGATATGCTCCCCTAGTCCTAAGGGCAGGAGAAACCAGAAACAGCGTCCTGAGCCCGGCTCTGCCATGCAAGTAGGGTGGGGAAAGCAGAGAGGCACCCACACCACAGCTGCAAGGGGATGCAAGGTTGGGGATACATCCCCAACCGAGGAAAGCCCTTCTGTTTACGTACCTGCGGAAATAACATTTCTTCTATTTATATTTCTAAGGTCTTGTCAGTAATGCAAACCTTTCTTCAACCACATCTGTTTCAAAAAGATGGGGTATGAGCTACACAAACAAGGTCTGACTGTTTTTTTAATTAGTTTAAGGTGGACGCAACAGAAACATGGCTTTTGTGTTGATGTCACTCGTCATGCTATGAACCACAGGGATCAGCACAGCTCTAAGGGGAATACAGCATGTGGGAACGAATGCAGGAAGGCTCAAGCAACCAGGCTTTCCTCTAAGCCAACTGCTTATCCTTTTGCAGAGAAAACTGCTTTATCAGTGAAACCAAAATATCTGGACTGTTTTCTCTACTGTTTGAAAGCAAACGAACTATACCTATAGAGGGAGAGTCAGGAACCAAAGAATCACTTCTCAAATGCAATGCTATTCCTGGGAGGGACTGCACCCACATAGCTGTAGCACGGTTATTTACACAGTGCTTATTTTTGATGCTCCAATATCCCAGCGAGCAGCGGTGCAATTCAGCCCAGCAGACTGGACAGCTCAATAAGCTCACAAGGCCAGGCAGCACATGAGGCGGTTTTGTCACTTCTGTGGGTCAAAGCCTTGGAGCACCCTTTTCCAGGTACTGCGCAGGCAGCTGTGAAGAGGCACTTGGCAAAAGCCTGCTCCATGCTAGAGCTTTATGGAGGCAGGAAATACAGAAGCAAAGGTTAAGGCACTGAATTATGCCTGCTTGTCCACTTCCTTTAAATTTTTGTCCCTACAGAATCAACTGAGGGATTCTTCAGACAGCTGTCTGTAAGCCTACAGGTCTTTAAAGACCCTTTTTTTAAAGTGCTGGAGACCACACGTCTGCATGGAGTCATCTGTAAGGAGTCACACAAGGGTTTTCAGACAGTCGTCTGCAGAGTTCTTCAGCTGGCACTGCGGGAACCCGAAGTGCTGAAGATCACGTGCCTCTTCTCGATTTGCTGTCATTCTTGTCTCCATTTCCAGGCAGCTCTTTGGTAAACCACACACCTGCCTCA